>NC_040195.1:611407-1222814 GCF_003290485.1 Malassezia restricta
CGCGCCGCCTCCCACGCAGCCGCCGCCGCGCTTGCCTGCATCGTCGCCACCTGGCGCACCGGATGGCAGCGGCGTGATGCTGCGTCCATCGACAGAGGAGCCACGCCCGCCCATCGACGCGCCCAGCGGCTCGCTGCCGGTGCCGATGCGAGCGCCGCCAGCGGCGCCCACGCCGTCGACACCGGAGCGCGCGCGCCAGCCGAATGTGGTGTATCCATGGGGCAAAAAGTATGTGACCATGAACCCACCCCGGTTCCTCGATGAATCGCGGCGCCCGCCGCCGGGCGTACTGAGTCCGCCGCCGTTCCCGCGCTACGGCCACGCGACGAACCAGGCGACGGGCGCGAATCAGGAAGTGTACATCTTTGGTGGTCTCGTGCGGGACAGTGTGAAGAACGATATGTATATTATGCGTGTGGAACCTGTGCAAATCCAGCGCTCGAGCGGCATCAAGATGGACATTGCGCTGCAAGCCACGCTCATCCAGACCTCGGGCCACGCACCGCTCCCACGCGTGGGCCATGCAGCTGTACTTGTATCGAACGTATTTATTTTGTGGGGTGGCGATACCAAGATCCATGCCGAGGACCGGCAGGACGACGCGTTGTACCTGCTGAATCTCAACAACCGCGAATGGACGCGCGTGGCGGCGCCGGGTGTGCAGGGCACGCCAGGGCCGGTGGGCCGCTACGGCCACACGCTGTCGATGATGGGCTCGAACCTCGTGGTGTTTGGTGGCCAGCTGGACGACCAGTACTTCAACGAGCTGTGGCGCTTTGACCTCAATACGCTCAAAGACACACCCGTGTGGGAGCTCGTGCAGCCACCGACGGGCGGTCCGCCGCGACGCGCGGGGCACTCGGCGGTCGTGTACAAGGACCGGCTGTACATCTTTGGCGGCACGGACGGCCAGTTCCACTACAATGACACGTGGTGCTGGGACTTTGCCACGATGACGTGGTCCGAGCTCAAGTGTGTCGGCTACATTCCCATGCCGCGGGAGGGCCACTCGGCATGTATGATCGACGACATTATGTACATCTTTGGTGGTCGTGGGGCCGACGGCAAGGATCTCGGCGACCTCGCGAGCTTCAAGATCTCCAGTCACCGCTGGTTCATGTTTGCCCATATGGGCCCCGCGCCCTTTGGCCGCTCTGGCCATACTATGGTCAGTGTACAGAACCGCATTCTCGTCGTCGGTGGTGAGGCATTCTCAGGCGACGCACAGGACGAGCCGACAGGCCTACACGTGCTGGACACGTCGAAAATCAAGTACCCTGTCAAGACAGAGCGATCCGGCAGCAGCGCGCCCAAGCCCAGTGACGAGCATGGCGCGCCCCCTGCGACGCCCGGCTCCACCGTGGTGCCTGCGCCGCCGACGCCGTCGACGCCTGGTCAGGCTCCGCTCGCCGAACGATCGGGGCCGGTGTCCGAGCCCGTGCCTGTGCCGGAGCCGTTGCCGCCCACGGCGCCCATGACGCAAGGCACGCCGCTCTCGGCCTCGTCGCAGTACTCGCCACCCGCTACAGCGCCATCCGTTGCGCCTGTGCCGGCGGGTGCCGCGACCGTGCCTTCTCCCCGCCCACCTCGTCCTGCCTCGCCCGTCCAGGCGCCCGAGGCCCCGCTCTTGTCGAGTCCTGATGCAGCGGCCGTGGCGGCGACTGCCACGGCGACCACGCCCGTGGTCCCGCCAGGCAGCACGCCGCTCCAGTCTGATCCGGCCGACACGCCGCAGGCGCACTTTCCCGTGCATCCGCGGCAGCTGTTCCGTGAGGACGATGCTTCGAGTGGATCGTCGAGTCGAGAGATGTGGCTTGCTACGACGCTCGCGCTGGCTGTCAAGCAGGGCTTTGTGCCGCCTGCGCGTGTGCCGGGCGCGGACGAGGCGCTGGACGTCGAGCGACTCGATACGGGGACCGAGCACTCGGCGAAGGAGGCGCTCGTCAAGTCGGTCATGTCGCTCAAGCTGCAGGTGACAGGTCTGCGCGCCGACCTGCAGCGGCAGCTCCAGCATGAGGAAGAGCGCGTGGCTGTGCAGGAGCGTGCGCGAGTCGCGGCGCTGCAGGAAGCGGCGTTTTACCGTGCGAAGCTCTCGGCGCATGAGCTGCATGACACGGACGAGCGAGCGCGACTTGATCGTCAGCGGATCTTCCAGCTAGAGAAGCTCGTGGGCCATGTCAAGGCCGAGCATGGCGAGCTGGAGCGCAAGGTGTCGATGCTGACGGATCAGACCAAGCTGGAGGCGAGGCTCCGGCAGCTCGCCGAGGATCGACTCGCCGAGACGACGCGGCGCGCGCTCTCCGCCGAAGAGTCGCAGCTCAAGGTGTATGAAGAGTACTCGGCGCTGCAAAAGCACATGTACGAGACGGAGGCATCGCTACGGGACCATGCGGCACAGATCTCGACGCTGACGTCGCGCTTCGCCGCCCAGCAAGTCGAGCGCGATGCGCTCGACGAGCGTCTCGGGACGGCGACACGTACGATCGACACGAACCGCTCGATGCTCACGCAGTTCCAAGAGGCGCTCACGGCGGCGCACACGCGTCTCTCCGACTATGAGCGGCAGCACGGCGAGCAGCAGCGGCAGAACGAGACACAGAACCAGCTCGTGCTGCAACTGCGGGCCGAGCTGCAGGCCAAGGCGGCCGAGCTGGATATGAAGAGCGAGCAGCTGGAGCACCACGTGGCCAGTGTCGCCGAGCTCGAGAGCATGGTGCAGTCGCTGCAGCACGAGGCGCAAAAGCACCGCGAAGCGGCGACGGGTGGCTTGGCGCAGCTGCTGTCGATGCATGCGCCGCACGATGCCTCGTCCGGCGCGGACGCGACGCGCGACACGACGGCGTCGCACCACTCGCACATGCAGGCGCTGCAGGACGAGACACAGGCGCTGCGGCAGCTGCACGAAGAGTCGCGTGCCTCGCTGTCGGCGATGGCCACGACCCTGCAGCAGGCGACGGAACGCAGCACGCAGCTGCAGCGCACGAACAACCAGCTCTTCTCCGAGATGTCGGCGCAGCGCAAGCAGCTGTCGGCTGCCCTGCATGAGCTGTCGACGCTGCGCGACAGGGCGCAGGTATCGCTGTCCGAGGACGAGCAGCACAAGCGCGACATGGAAGCGGCGCACATCCGCAACGAGGCGCTGCGGCAGCTGCTGCACGAGCACAGGATCGATGTGCCTGACGACGACACCCTGGCACGTCCCGAGTTTATGCAGAGCCGCAAGGTGCTGGAGCTGCAGCGCGAGTTGGAGGTGCACAAGCGCACAGCGGAACTGAATGCACTCGATCTGCAACGTGCGCAGGAGCAGCTGCACCACATGAGCCAGGAGTGGGAGGTGCGGCGTCTCCAGGGCGCCTCGTCGCGGCAGGAGCTCGAGACGCTGCGGCTGCGTGCCGAGCAGGCCGAGCGGCAGCTGATCGAGGCGACCGAGGCGCACGATCAGCGCACGTCACAGCTGGAGAACGACTATCTGACGGCCGTGCAGTTTGTGCGCAACACGGAAAACATGCTGCGGCGGCTCAAGGACGAACACAACAAGCTGCGCCACGACAACGCCGAACTGCGCGTGCTTGCCGCCGGGCAGAGCCCTCATGCGCCCTTGTCAAGTACACGCACGTTTCGTAGTCCCTAATGCTATGTGGCAAAGCACCGCGGATCCATAGACTGAGCGCGCGTTAGTCGGGCATACGTACACATTTGGCGAGACGCGCTACGAGCGCACTCAGCTGCAGGAAAGTCGCCACGCCCTCGAGCGTGCGCATGTGCGTCCAGCCAATCTCACGGATATACTCGAGCTGGCGCGCCTCAGGGAGCGTGTCCATCGTGCGGACGACGCGGAAGAGCGTCGTGATGATATCGAGACTCGCGTACCCCAGCGACCACAGGTGCTCGAGCTTGTCGAGCGCCGCATCGACATCGCCTGCCTGGCACCGCTCGAGCAGTTCGCGCACGACCAGCGGATGCGGCTGGTCACACACGGTAAACACATGGTCCGGGCTCACAAAGCCCAGACCCATCCACGTCGACTGCAGATTGTTCACGGCCTGCCGCATATCTCCCTCAGACGTGAATACAATCGCTGCGAGGCCTTCGTCTGAGTACTGCACCTTCTCCGCCTCGCAGATCTCGACGAGGCGCCGGAGCAGCTCCTCGTCACTCACGCGTCCAAACCGCAGAATCGCACACCGACTCTGAATCGGCTCGATAATCTTGTTCGACTGGTTACATGCAAAACAGAAGCGCGTCGTTTGCGCATAAATCTCCATCGTTCGGCGCAGGGCCTGCTGCGCACCGGGCGTCATGCTGTCCGCCTCGTCCAGCACAATGATCTTGTGCCGCCCCGGCGGCAGCGACACCTTTTTCTGCGCAAATGCCTTGATTTTGTTGCGCACGACGTCAATGCCGCGGTCGTCTGACGCGTTCAGCTCGAGAACAGCCTCCTTGTACGCATCGCCCAGGAGCGCATGCGCAAGGCAATGCACGCTCGTCGTTTTTCCAATGCCCGGCATGCCAGACACGAGGAGGTGCGGGCAGTTGCCATGCTCCTCAATCGCTTGGAGCCGCTCGATCGTCGCCGCATTGCCGACCACGTCGCGCAGGTACCGCGGTCGGTACTTCTCGACCCACGGCAACTCGTACCCCGCCGACGTCGACATGGCTCGTGGCTCGCTCAGCGCGTCGTCGGACGCTGCGCCTCTAGGCACAAGCACGTGATGTCACTATCCAGACGCGCGTCGTACGCGCGCTCTATACAAGACATGCTCCATGTACAGCCATCCGGTGCCGACCAGGCCCACGGCGATGCCCAGGCACACGCCGACGCCCAGCACCACGTATAGCTCGTACACGGTCCGGGCGTGCGTGGCCAGCGCGCGGTACGGCCACAGAAACACGACCGTGACAAACGCCTCCCAAAGACACACGATCGGGGCCCATACGAACCGCACGATCGCCCCACTCGTGGCCACGCAGTGCCACACGGCGGCCGCCAGGTACCCACGCGGGCGGGCGTCCGACACATCGCTCACGGGGGGCGGCAGCACGCGTGCCTCAGACGGAGACACATGCCACGGAGGAATAGAACGGATCCGGAACGTAGGCGCATGGTCCGTATGCGCTGCGACGACACACAGCATGCCCTGAGCCAGGCACAGCACGATCGGCAGGCACAGCGGGACGCGTGGCATGGTCGGTCTCGACCATGTGGAGGTGAGTAGGGAAAACGCGGCGCGCACCTCCGCTGACCTGTATGCCTTCTCCCTACGTGGTGGATCATGACGCCTTACCAGCGTATGCGCAGCAAACCCCTTTGATTCGGAGTGGGTACCGCCGTCCAGGCGATATGCATGTCAAGGACGACAGCGAGCGTCCGTACATACACGACTCGTGGTACAAGTGCTGGAAGAGCGTGTGGCTGTACTGGCACAATGAAACCATCAACATCCACACTCACATGTGGGGCGCGGTGTTCGCTATCGCGCTGTTAGCCCTGCAGCTCGCTGACCTGCACCACTGGCTACCAGGCGGACCGTGGTCACTGCTGTCGCTCGACACGCTGCCGCCACCGACGATCCTCGAGCCATACCCGCACCTCGGCCTGGCGATCCATGGCCGCCCCGAGCGTATGCAGCCCAGTCGCAGTGACTTGACGGCTCTCTCGATCTTTCTGCTCGCGGCCATGACGTGCCTCGGATGCAGCGCGACGTACCACACGGTCGTGTGTCGCTCGAACCCTGTGGCGCAAAAGTTCAATCGCCTCGACTACGTCGGCATTGTGGTCCTGATTGTCGGCAGTAATGTGCCTGCGCTGCACTTTGGATTCCACTGTCACCCGCACCTGCGCACCATCTATGTGACGCTCGCCCTAGCCTGGGGCGTGTTGGCTATGTATGTCGTGACGCAGCCACAGTACACGGTGCCCAAGTACAAGCCGCTGCGTGCCGGCATCTTTATCGCGCTGGGCCTCAGTGCCGTTCTGCCCGTAGTCCATGGACTATGGATTGCAGGCGACTGGCACTTTGTGTCACAGGTCCTGGGCGCTCGTCACATCATGTACAGCGGGGCCGTGTACATTGCGGGCGCCTTGATTTACGTGGCGCACATACCCGAGCGGTGGTCGCCGTACACGTTTGACATCATCGGTGCCTCACACCAAATCTTCCACGTGTGCGTCCTGATCGGCGCATGGCTGCACTGGCTCGGCGTGCGCCAGGCGTATACGTTTTGGCACGCACTAGAGACAACGGCGGCAGGCGCCTTTGGACAAGAAGCGGTGTGTGCCGCAGTCCATGCGGCGATCGCTACGGGGCAAGGCGCTCAATAGTCCACGAGCTGGCATCAGACAGCGGCAGCGTCGTGTTCGGATCGCGTGAGTAGCGATAGCGATCATGTAGGCGGTTGGTCCGACCGACCCAAAATTCGATTTCGTCCGGGATCACCATATAGCCGCCCCAATGCTCGGGCACAGGGACGTGCGCATCCTCGGACGCCGGCATGCCAAGCTTGCGTTCGCTCGCGGCGACGCACGCGTCAAGAGCCTCGCGAGACGACAGCACCTGGCTCTGAGGACTGGCCCATGCTCCGATACGGCTGCCTAGCGGGCGCGTATCGAAGTAGGCCTGCGACGCTGAGCGCGACACGCGCTCAGCACGGCCAAGCACACGCACGGCGCGATGCAATGGCGGCCAGTAAAAGGAAAGGGAGCACCACGGATTGGCGGCCAACTCGTCGCCTTTGCGCGACGCATAATTGGAGTAGAAGTAGAAGCCGCGCTCGTCAGCGCCCTTGAGCAGGACCGTACGTGCACTCGGGCGCGGCGCATGCACGCGCCAATGGGCCTTGTCAATGGTCGACGAAGCTTGCGCGGGGCTCGGCGCATCGGGCAGCGCCGTCGTCGACAGCGTCATGGCCTCCGGCTCGGGCACGCCAGCATCGATCGCATCCCTGAACCACTGATGGAACAGGGGCATCGGCGTCGGCAGCAGTGCCGACTCAGGCATGCCGTTGGTTACGTACTGGTGATGGGTGGTGACGCGCGTGCTGTCCGACGTAGCCGACATGGAATATAAAGACAAGCGCTATCGGAACATGCGGAGATAGGCCAAGAGCAAGGCACCCGCACCCGTAGCCACACCCACGAGGTACTGCAGCACATTGAACTTGGCGCTCTGGATACTTGTGCGCACGCCCGCAATCTCCGACTCAATGCGCGTATCGACCTCCTTGATTTTGAGGGCGTGGACCGAGGACTCGTCACGGATGCGGCCTGGTGTGAATCGGTCATACGTACCTTTCTCAAGATTCAGGTCCAGACGCACGCCAGCCATCGTGCGCGCAATCTCCTCACGTAGCCGCTGCTTGATCTTTTCCGTGTCTGCCATGAGCCGCTCATTCTCCGACTTCATCAGCACAAAGTCACTGCGCTCCAGCAACTGAATCTCGGACTTGAGCTTCGCAAAGTCGACCTGGCTCGTCAGCAGCGAGTCACACGCACCTTTTGTGTATAGCTATGCTTTTCCGCTTCATTGCGCCGCACAAGACTTTGAGCGAAATTTTCAATGCTCTCGTTGATCACATCTGTCAGCGCTGTCACGAGTACATCCGCTTGTTGCCGCGTAATGCCAGCGTGCTCGAGCCTCTGTACAAACGCATTGGAGTCAAAGTGCGCACCGCGCCGCAACAACAGGGGCGCGGGCTTTCCCAGGGGCACACTCACCCGCGGCACAGCCGACCACAGCCGCATGTCGTCGTTCGCGATCCACGTGGTGTGTGGGGCACAGAGCAGGGCGATATGATCAAATGGAGGTGTGTATGTAACTATTTATACGGAGGCAGGGAAGGAGGGTATCATGGCACATTGGAGGCATCGGGGAGTATGCGTTGTGGCTCCAGCTGGTGGCGGCACACCTCAATGTTATTTTTCAGCGAGCGGATATGTACGCGCGGATCAGACACGATCACAAGGAGGCAAGTCGTCGACGTGAGGGCATCCATGCACGCTAAGAACGTGGGGGTACGTAGCTCAAACGACTGGAGCTGATTTTGCGTCTCGACGCATGACATCTTGAACTGCTTGACCAACTCGCTCACACGCTCAAAGCGGTCGTCATACACAGTCATTTCATCCGCATTGGCTGGCTTGTCTTGCGCAGGAAGCATGGATAGAGACAAGCCCGAGAGCAGCGTCTCAGGTGCATCGGGACCGTCGCCATACCGGACAATGTAGCTCGTGCTCCCGTGCTGCTGAGACTGCCGCTGATCATGAATCGACGGGCTATAGTGCGACATGACGAGGAACGTAGCCTTTTCGAAAAGTACCACCTCGGACGCCGAGCACATATCAGCTAGCTCCGACAAGTGCGTCTCAAAATATTGTACATCGGGCACGATCGTGTGCACGATATTTGACCAAGCCTTGTATAGCGTAGCATCCCAGATACTAGTGGCATAGCAGCGCAAGTGAATGGAGCGATCACGGTGCGATGGAGACGATGCCGCTTCTTTGAGCACTTCGCGGGCCTTTTTACGCAAGTCGGCTACGCGGCTCATATACAGACTTTTGCGACGTTCCGGCTGAATCAGGTCCATTTTGTGTAGCAGGCAGAAGATTTCTGCATCGGGTGTGTGGGTCTGGAGGGCCGAAAGGCAGTCGCGAAAGTAGCGCAGGTCTGTCTCCCACTCGCTCGTGTCACCACCGCCTTCATCGTCCGTACTGACCACGTCGACCACGTATACCAAGGCACACACCGAACTGAACACCTGATTCCTTTGTGCGTTCATATAGCTGTCCATATACGATGTTTGACCACCGCAATCCCACAAGTTGAGCACAAGATTCCCCGGGAATCGCACATGAGAATGTTCGACGTCAATGGTACTGCCAAGGCGTTTGGTGTCTTCAGATCGATAAGACGAGAAGATAAAAGACCGCATAGAAGTCTTGCCCGTTCCGGACTTTCCCATCAAAAGGATCTGTGTGTGAGTGGCCTGAAAGACATACCTTGCGCTTCGTTGAGTTCGGCATGCAGCTACAAGGTCGAGCGGAGGAAAAAAACGATGGCACGGCGACCGTCTGGGTATGTGGAGATCACGTGGCATGGGCTCAGCAGCTCACCGCCGGCGTCGCCGGCCACCACGTGTAGGTGGGGCAGGGGGGCAAGGTGCAGGGGTCAAAGCGCTGATGAGCTGTGTCCATTCTGAATCAGAAATCGTGACGTAGTCTTCTTGGATGCCTACATCTTCTTGCCAGCATAATGGAATCCGTTGAAGAAGAAGAACACGTATTTCGGCGCATGTAGCTGCACACTTGTTCCCAAACTCATGGCACGGATCGTGGCGACGGCCTTTGGCTGTTATGCGCACGCCTAGGTACGCGCCCATTTCGTCCTGCCAGACCGATGGTTTGTACCCGCGCATCTTCAAGTCGCATTCTATCGCTGAAGCAATCGCACGTGGCATAGTGTCCCACAGCGACGTCAAAAGCGCGCGATATGATGGCGATAGAAAGTAGAGTGCGTGCAAGCGCTCATGAGCCAGGGAGATTTCGGTGTGAGTGGCTGTGGCAGAAATGAGATAGGTGCAGGGCGTTGTGGACAAGAGTGTGCCATCCTCGTCTAATACACCATGTTCCTTGAGGCGATGCAGTACGTCTCGCTCTTGCTCGGAACAGTGAGCATACCAAAATGGCTTTTCGTTGTCTGATTCTTCACATGGCACGCATGTGCGCATGGCAAGAAGCCAAGCTGCCACCGAGGCCAGAGGCAGATTAAAGGCCTGGTATCCCTTGCATACACGCTCTCGTCGCGCTTCGTCCCACGACAGGTACCGCCCCGCATGTTTTTCCGACTCATAAAATGTCTCTACACGAGCGAGCGCCTCGTACTGCGACACCACATCGCGAAAGACGAACGTGAGAATGGGCCCCTGGGTCAAAGCCACAAACGTCGTCGACATAAGTGGAGTGCCCAGCCCCTGGTCAGGCCGGCCGACAGGCAGGAGTGAAGGCGGTACGTGCGGGCCCAATAGAATCTCTCCTGAACCACGATGGACGCTACCGACATCCGTGCTTTGGCAGACGATGCCGTCGAAAAACTATCGCACACAAAGAATGAAGCAGATGACTTGCTTTCCAAGAAGGTCAGCGAGGCGAATGAGTCATTCGCTCCCAAGGCAGTCGTGAACGAAAGTGACAGGCTTGACGGAACCCTGTCCAGCAAGCCTGTGGGTGTTGTGCCGTCGCCTTCGAATATGCCCACGCATGCGATCAACTCGTCTTCGACGGGTCTTGACCATCGTGCAGATGCATTGCGCGAGGAAGTGCCAGGCTTGAACCTACCATCGAAGCCGGTGCAGACCGAGCCAGCGCTTGCGCCCGGCGGCAAGGTGCGCCTGACCAACTCGCCGGCCATTAAGAATGCGCCGCTGCCCGCCGAGGGCAATGGTAGCTTTAGCAATGTGCACCTTGCTCTGCTGATCCTGTTGGGCCCAGCTGTGCTGCTGCGTTTGCTTCCGTTTGTGAAGGCGCGTTGGTTTGGATGGACGTCGTACTTGTTCCTGGTTGCTTTGCTAGGTGTTCCGATCGCTATTGCATACTGGACTGTTGCAAGTATGTGTGGTCCGCGCGTCAACGAAAAGGTCTCGCTGCCGAACCGCCCAATCGAGGACTACCTTGACATCCAAGATCCCGTGCTCCGCCAAAAGTACTCGGGCTTCACCAAGATTCCAATGCAGATCTTTTGGGAAGCATACTTTGACGGCAAAATTGAAGTCAAGGGCGAGCTACTTGACGTGCTTGAGTACCGCTGGGACTGGGCTGCGATGCACTTTACGCCGGAGCTTTTCCGCTATGTGCTGTTCAAGATGCTGCCCGATGTGTTGATGCACACCGAGCGCCAGGACGAGGAGCAGATTCGCGACAACTACGACCGAGGCAACGACTTCCATGAGTGGTTCTTGGGACCACTGATGGTCTACACGTCGGGTGTGATTTCGGATCCGGACCGCGAGGAGACGCTGGAGGAGCTGCAAGAGAACAAGATGGAGCTGGTGTGCTCGAAGCTCGCCCTCAAACCAACAGATCGTGTGCTGGACATTGGATGCGGCTGGGGCACGCTTGCTGCCTTTGCAGCCAAGAACTACGGCGCAGATGTGACGGGTGTGACGCTGGCCAAGGAGCAGGCTGCCTTTGGCAATGAGCGTTTGCAGAAAAATGGTATCACGCCGGACAAGGCGCGCATTCTGTGTGAGGACTACCGCGATATTCCCGTGCAGCCCGGCCACTACAATAAGATTGTGTCGTTGGAAATGGCCGAGCATGTCGGTATCCGCCACTATGCCAAGTTTCTGCGCAACGTGTACGACCTGCTCGACGACGACGGCGTCATGGTGTTCCAAGTAGCGGGTCTACGTCCACGCTGGCAGTACTGGGACCTGATTTGGGGTCTGTTTATGAACAAGTACATTTTCCCCGGCGCTGATGCCTCGTGCCCGCTCAACTGGGTTATTGGTCAGCTCGAGCGTGCCGGCTTTGAAGTGCGCTCGTGCGACGTCGCCGGCATCCATTACTCGGCCACCATTGACCGCTGGCTCAAGAACTGGAAGGCAAACGAGGCCAAGGTCAAGGCCAAGTACGGTGAGAGGCTTTATCGCATCTGGCACTTTTTCCTTGCCAGCTCCATTCTTATTGCACGTGAGGGCGGCTCAAGTGTCTTCCAGATTGTTGTGACCAAGAACCTCAACGCCACGCACCGCATCGAGGGCGTCGCCTCTCATGGCGGCATGTTGCCCCGCCCGAACCGTGGCAAGTGGTACCAGAGTGTGTTGTAGGCTACATACAGAGCTACGGGACTAGCTAGATATAAAGAAGGTGCAAGGTTAGTGGAAGCGGTACGACTGCTGTGTGGGACCAGATAGAATGCGCACACGCGAGTTGGGCGCAGCATAAGTTGGCGCCTTCGGCGCATGCAGCAGCGTCGCAGGTGTCTGTGGTACGGGCGGAATTTCGGCATCTCGCTGCGCTTTCTGCCGCAAGTTGGACAATGACCGGCTGAAACGCGCAGCAATGGGCGTGGCCGTGGCATCAATGCTCGAATCGGGTGGGGATAAGTCTTGTCGTCGAGAGGTATCGCCACGCACACGCGGCGTCGAGCCGATAGACGACGGACTCGAAAGGGGCGGCGTGTGACGGCTGAGCTCTGGCGAAATGTCGGTCGACCCCAAATCATTTAGCGTCAACGCTGCCGCCAGGTCGTCCGAGAGCTGCAGGGGCGCAAAGACACTCATGCCCTTTTGCGCACGTTGGTCGTGCGAGTCCATATGGCGCTGCGAATTGGGGCGCACTACCAGGTGAGAAGATGGCTTCGAGCCTGTGGATGGCAGTGGAATCTGCCACTCGCGGCGGTATTGAGACGTAGGCATCGCGGGGAAAGAATGTCCTGTGGGCACGGGCGCCGCATTGGCGTGGATCTTGACGTCATTATATTTCATGGCTGTTGCATCGCGCAGGTTGTCCATGGATCTGATGGCAGGAATAGGACGTGATGCGTCGCGTCGTAGGCTGGTAGCCTCGGTGAAAGGTTCGCCAAGGACAGTACGTGCCGTCGACTGTGGCGGTGGCACATCCACGATCGTGCTGCCGTTCGCATCCTTGGCAAGAGACTCTGTCAGCAAGGGTAGACGCTTGGTACGTGGATCAGCACCGGCGCATCCACTCCGGCAGCACACGCATGGACATGTTGTTACCTGCTGGTTCACGAGCTTGGGCTCGGCCGCAGCGGGCGAGGGAAAGTAGGTAAGGAGTGATTCGCCACGTAAACTGCGGATGCCTAAACGCGCACGGTTAAATTCAGATCGATTTTGAGGAAGTAGGGCAGGGTCAATCAGGCGACCGGTTGAGTCACGCATGAACTGCTCAGCTTCGGCGTACATGCTCCGAGGGTGCGCGACAGAGGCAATGCTCGAGCCCAGGCCCTGGCCAAGGTTTTCTAGTTCCCGAATGAGGTCTTCCTGGATCTGCTTCATGATTTGTGCGACGGTGAGCGTCGGCGGCAGGTACCGTGTGGGCGGCACGATGATATCGATCACAATATGATCATCCATCTCACTGACGGCTGTCTGGACATGTTCGGTCGGTACAAAGCTTACAGCACTGTAACCCGTAGTGATGGTCGCAGACGACTCCTTCCGCACAGTGGGCAAAGGCATCGACACGGTCGGAGCTGCCATATCGTTTGCCACCGGCGTCAGCGTAGTCGTTGGGTGTGGACGCTAGATGCGTGGGCGCAGGTCTACCGATTTTCTTACAGGCCCTGGAGGCACGCTTCGCTACGCGGTGGTTGGATGACCACCGATTCTATCACGTGATATGCCCGGGTCTGGCACGCGTAGGCATGTGCGAATCAGGACATGCGCCGCGCCAGCCCTGGTGAGGGACATCAAGTCAGGCTGTACGTAGGACCAGGTGGACACCACTGTCCGTGTCGACAATGTCGCTCATCTGGCCGACCTCGAGGCCAAAGGCAGCTTCCTCAAATGGACGCTGCATCTGACCGCGACCAAATGAGCCAAGATCGCCGCCCGAGCGCGCTGACGAGCAGTCACTGTATATGTAAGTAGAGCGATACGTACGAGAATTGCTCCGCCAATTGCGCAAAGGCTTGAACACTCGGCTGCGCGCCAAGCTGGTCCTGAAAGGCACGCAGCTGGGCTATCGCCTCGTCTTTGGAGCGCGTGATATTCGCCTCACGCCAGCTGCTGGGCCGACGGCTATCGCGGTGCTTGACCAGGAGATGGCTCGCACGCACCTGGGCAGGTTGATTTCCCTGTGATGCTTCGCCCAGCAAATGTCCGCCAGGAAGAGCGCGAGCTTGCTCCTCCGACACGCCCTCAGGGAGCTCCCACATGGAAGTATGTGTGCCTGCATTATAAAAGTAGGGCAACTTGCGCGAGTTGCTGAAGCGCACTTCCCAGCCGCTCGACATGATGCTGCAGGATTCACACCACGGCGGTGGCGGTCAGACTTTCCCTAGTGGAGTTTATGCAAGATGATGTAATATAGGCTTCTATGTCCACAAGCGCACTTGGCGGAAAGGGCCTAACAGGTAGGCGTTCACCCGCTGCAAGTGCGCTCGGCTCGGTGATGCATGCATCCATGAGGTCGTAAGCCACTGTAGGCGCCGTTGCGTATCGTCCTTGGACAATTGGCGCCGGTGTTGGGTAAGGCGAGCGTATGCATCATCACCCACTCCCAAAAAGTGCCGGTGCCTGTCAAACGAGGCAGCGAGAATCGCTACCACCATGGCTCCACTCAACTGGCCCCCGTCCGTGCAGCAAAGGAGAACGCCTCGGCCGTGTGCTTCCTTTCGCAGCACATCTGTGACTGTATCCACGACACGCGGAAGAGCCGCAGAAAACGCATTCAGCCCGCGCTTGGAAGCGTCGAGACCGAGGCCCAGGACATGGGGACTTGTATCTGGCTGAGCGCAGTGGATAATAAGTGCGTACGAGGCACGATCACGTTCAGAAAACATGTGCGTCGCTGGAAGTGCCTGGATAAAGATAGGAGTTCCTTCAATTTGGATGGCGGTATCATGACTCGACAACCAAGCCACCTGGCCAGCTTGTTCGCGCTCTGTCTTTACGATATCGCATACCAGTTGTATGCGTTCGTCTCTTTGCAGCTCGGGTGCCATCAACTGCCGCTTGTGTCGCCAAAACAGCCTGGGTGTAAGTCCATGCGCCCATGCTTCGTGATCATCGCCGGCGCCTTGGACGTACGATGCATGCATGGTACGAAATGAGGGAGGCGGCAAACTAGGTGAAACGCTGACCAGCACGACATGGTGCTGAACATCTGATGAAAGCGTGGGTATATGTGGTGCATGTACAAATACAGGGTGTAATGGCTTGGCGAGGCGTGGAACAGGCAGGTCGGACGCACAAAGCTTGTCTACCCACACGTCTAACCGCGCCTCGATCTGCGCCTGTTCACTTTGTGAGATTTGATCAAGGGGTACCTGTAGCGCTGGTATGAGTGCAGGTGTTGCATGTACACGATGTGATGCGCGATTTAGTACAGCGCACCAAATAGGCACAGTCTTTGAGAGAGCATCTGGGTATCGTTTGCCGCGGCGTGTCGAATCAATGATCAGGCAGCCTGTCAGTGCGGAATCTACGTCTGGCGACTGGATCACATGCACAAGATGCAAATTGGCGCGCTTCAGACTAAAGTCCCACTGATGCATGTGGCCATCTGTTGATTTAAAATACGCTGTAGATACCAGGTGCGCTGGGTCTGTATACCATGCGCCACATCGCAAATTAGCGACGAGTGGCAGCGGATAACAAGCGCCTCGTACGTCTTCGACATATTGCGCATCATGCGCGATGCTGGCCAGACGACTCCATACATCCTTGTTCTCACGCCGCAGCGCTTTATATGCCTCGCGCTCTTCTTGACGTGCCAAGTCCATATGGAGTGGAGGTAAAGGCCGCCCTGTATGCAGGAGGCGCAAGGGATGCAGCCATTTGCATGGCCTGGGGTCAGGCGATCACGGCCCAACGTATCCTCACCCGGAACCGGCTTGGTGGCGGCACGGGCGGTTGTGACAATGAGCCAGTCCATGGTCCACGTCGATAATACGACGATCGTGCTTCTGGTCACGCTCCTAGCACTCCTGCTATATGCGAGGTTCTGCAGGCAATATAACCAGCCAGTTTTGCATCCTTTGATTTTGCAGCGGCAGTCGGAGGCGTCAGCAGTGCGTATGCCAAACGAGTCGGCATCGTACCGCAATGTGAATGCGCCTCTTGGCCTTGACCTTGCTATGCGTCCGCAGCGCGATACACCTACGGTAGCAACCATGCTCGCGCGGGGCGTGGAAGCTGGCGTGCCGCAGGTAGTCCGCCGTGTTCTGGACGCCTCCATGAGTAACGAGGAAATCCGCTTGCAAGCCGCCGCGTTCATGAGTGCGGTACGCACGATACTGCACACTGATACACCTGTGATTGTTGTGTGTGGCTTTGTGAATTCGTCACACGCACTGACGGCGCTGCTTGCGCCGGCATTGATCGGTGGCGGCGCCCGTGTCTTGGTCTTGCCACCTGGCATGCCGCCGACCTCGCTGCCTGCGGACGTGGACGAGAAGGATCTTGCGATTGTGTGCCTGGATGCACCGCTTCTCCCCATCCTCGCTCATGCGCGTCTCATAATTGCGAATGAAAATTCAGACGTCAAGGGTGCTTCGTACATGACCTGGGACGATGTAATGGGTCATGCGACAGAAAACGAAGCACCGGCCTTACCGGATGTCTCGCGACTCACCAATGCCGAGTTGGACAGTCTCGGTGCCAATACATTCGCGACGTTTTGGGATGGCGAGCGTGCGTGGGTCTCTGTGTCAGAGACGTCGATGACGTCAGGTGTCACTTCATGGCTCAGTCAGTTCCCTGCCGATGCCATTCCACAGCGCGGCGACCTTGTGCTCACGGACCTAATGTATGCGCGCGCTGCTCCCGCTACCGTGTACGTGACGTTGCTACTCTCGGTGCTGTTCACTGGAACAGGCATCGCCATGGAGCCATCTACAGAGCTCATTCAGAATCTGCGTGTGCTGCATCCTACGCTGCTGTTTTTAAGCACATACGGCGCCCAGTGTGTCGAACAGAGTGTGTGGATGCCAAGCACCGCCTCACCCCTGTGGTCCCTGATGCGCCGCATGAACATGGACCTACTACGGAACGGCGTTCTGCCTAAAGACCGCCTGCTTGACAGGCTCGTCTGCAAAGGTGTGCGCCATCGTGTGGGCCTCGATCATGTTCGCGCAGCCATCATCACAGGCGACGGCTGTGCGGCCGAGCAGTCGCTGGTAGACTCGCTGCGCCTGTATCTGGGTGTGCCGGTAATGCATGCCTATGTCCCACGCCGCCTTGAGTCACAAGGTATGTCAAGCATGGTTACAGCGCCGGTTTGCACATCCAATATGTATGATCTACAAGTGTTTGCGCCGCAGCTCCTGCGGGACGACTCGGCTCGATGCCTGCCAGCCTCTGTCGGCCCACCGTCCGTCTCGCTTGAACTAAAGCTCGTACAAGACTCGCCAGCGGTCAAGGCACATGCTGAAGCCATCGAGCGTTTGCGTGCCGATGGCTGCGATGATCCCATCGGTGAGGTGTATGTGCGTGGATATACCGTATCGAAAACAGGGCACAACGACACCCGTATTTCACCATGGCACAACACAGGGGATGTGGCGCTAGTGCGCACGAACGGGACATTTGTGGTTGTGGCTCCGCGAGGCGCGAACGAGGCAGGCATGATGCCTAATACCATTACGAGCACCGACGCAAGCGACACACTCATTCGACAGCAGACGCCGCGCCGCGTCACGCGGACCACTGTGATGCTCACCCTCTTGTTATGCGTGAGCTGTGTCGATGCGCATGGCATGAAGCGCTCGCTGCATCCGCAGGACCAGCTGATGCGCCGCGGCGAGGACCACCATGTCAACACAACGATGATCGACCAGGCATTTAGCGGTATCATGTCGATGCAGCGGGCGTCTTGGGAGCAGGGCGTCCTTCAATCGGCAGTGACGGAATACTATTACCCACAGTGGAGCGTCTTTAAGAAGCCAGGCCATGAGCTGTATCCTAAGCCGAAGACGTTGTCCATCAAGGACCAGCCCATTGATCTGTTACGTTTGGCGATGTCAAGTATTGATGGCCAGGACAGTGCAGGCCGCCTTGCGAGTGTGATTACTGGTGACGAATCGACAGGCCGAGGCGCCTCGATGGACTCGGCGAGCTGTGGCGAAGGTGTGCTGGTGGGTGCGTGGATTCGTGAAGGTTTCCCCAATAACAAGCCAGGTGCCCGTGGTATGTTTGGCCATGCAGCGCAGAAGCAACTCGAGTACTTGCTGCATAATGTGACGCGGACGCCTAGTGGCGCCCTGAGCCAGCGTGCGGGATCCTCGGACCCTGAGCTGTGGTCCGACTCGGCGTACATGGGGCCGCCGTTCATCGCCTTCTACGGTCTCGTAACGAACAACCAGACACTTGTGCAAATGGCGTTTGATCAGTTGCGATTGCAGCACAAGGCATTGGCGCGCACAGAGGGCACAGGCAGGAATCTGTGGCACCATATTGTTAGGTTTCCTAATGCGAGGAACAAGAGTGACACGCAGCTGATTGATGCGCGAGTGTGGCTCACTGGCAATGGTTGGGCCGCCGCGGGTATGCTGCGTGTCGCAGCCATTATATCTCAGAGCCCGTGGACGGACAAGATGAAGGATCAGTATCATCAGCTGCTGGATTGGGCGGAGGACATAGTGTCGGCCACCTACTTTTTCGTTGATCGCGGCACGGGCCTCATGCGCAATGTGGTGGATAACCCCAAGACGTTCTATGATGGAAGTGGCTCAGCTTTAATGGCGTATGCCGCATTTCGGCTCGGCAGCATGGACGAGCAGCGCCGCGATCAGATTCAGTGGGCTGAAAATGCATACCAGACCTTGTCCAGGGCCCTAGACCCATTCAGTCAGTTTACGAATGGCATTCAGACCGTCAACGAGATGAGCTCCGGTGAGGTGGGTGTTACGTCGACCGAGAGCTTGGCCTTCCTTATACTAATGAGCGCCGCTCGTCGTGATTATTACCAGGGCAACACCACGGGCACAGGTGGCGCCGTTGACCCGCCAGCACCTGACTCGTCGGCTGCATCGGTTCACGTTCGCACCACGGTCGTAGCATGCACCCTGATCGCTGCCTGCATGTGGGTGATGGTCAGTAGTCTATAGCGTCTATCAGAGATGAGAAATCAGACCCTGTTCCTGAAGCTTCTTGACCAGCACCGACTTGACGTGGTCAAGAAATTCGAACGTGTTCACATAGTGCTCACGCTTCAGGTTCTTGCCGTGGATGGAGAGGGCCAGGTCCTTGGTCATCACGTTGTCAACGTCAATGCTGTGCACGCATGCCTCCTCGAGAGCACGGGCAAACTTGATCAGCTCCTGGTTGTTGTCGAGCTTACCCCGGAAGATGAGGCCACGCGTCCACGCGTAGATGGAAGCCACGGAGTTCGTGCTCGTCTCGTTGCCCTTCTGGTGCTCGCGGTAGTGGCGCGTCACCGTACCGTGTGCAGCCTCACTCTCGATCATGTCGCCTTCAGGCGTGATCAGTTCTGAGGTCATCATACCCAGCGAGCCGAAGCCCTGAGCAAGGATATCCGACTGCACGTCACCGTCATAGTTCTTGCAGGCCCACACAAAGCCACCATTACCCTTGATCGCCTGAGCCACCATGTCATCGATGAGGCGGTGCTCGTACCAAATACCGAGCTTGTCAAACTCGGGCTTGTACTGGTTGTCGAACAGGTCCTGGAAAATGTCCTTAAACTTGCCGTCGTAGGCCTTGAGAATGGTGTTCTTCGTGCTCATATACAATGGCATCTTCTTGTCGATGGCAATGCGGAAGCAGGCGTGCGCAAAGCCCGTGATAGACTCGGTGGTGTTGTACATGGCCATAGCCACACCACCCTGCTCAGGGTAGTCAAACACATCAATGTTGATCTTATCGCCGTTGGGGTCCGTCGGGGTGTACGAGATCGTGAGCTTACCGGGGCCAGGCACGACAAAGTTTTGGCAGCGGTACTGGTCACCAAATGCATGACGACCGATGCAAATGGGCTTCGTCCAGCCAGGGACAGGGCGGGGGATTTTTTCGAGGATGATGGGCTCACGGAACACGGTGCCACCGAGAATGTTGCGGATGGTACCATTCGGTGAGAGCCACATCTTCTTGAGGTTAAACTCCTTCACACGAGCCTCGTCAGGCGTAATGGTGGCGCACTTGACACCCACCTTGTACTTTTTGATGGCCTCTGCCGATTCGGCCGTCACACGGTCGTCCGTCTTGTCACGGTTCTCGATGCCAAGGTCGTAGTACTTGAGATCGACATCAACGAAGGGGAGAATCAGCTAGAAAAGTCAGCAAAGGTACCAGCACCTACATCTTCGCGGATCTGCTTCCAAATGATGCGCTGAGTGGGTTAGCACAGCCGCACGTCGCACACACATACCGTCATCTCGTCACCATCCAGCTCAACGACAGGGTTAGCCACCTTGATTTTTGACACCGAAGACATCTTGGCTACCTGAGAAACTCGCGAAGTCGTGGGCAAGAGAGCGGGCACAGAACGTTGGAACAAGCTGCGAACGGGTTGTCCCCAGCAATGCATGCGTTTCGTGGCAAACAGGAGAAAGGGCCCTTGATCGCACACCAACTGGTCCACGTCCACACTTGCAGCAATTGATAGGCTTGACACACATCGCCAGCAAATCACATATAATGGGGGCCCGTATCTATGCATCAGCACGTGCCAAGATAGAGACCCTCCGCACGGATGCTTCATGTGACATCGGATCCTGCAGATCTATCTGACATTTATCACCAGCCCACACGTTCGGCGGCCTGCTCCAGTTTGTTATACACAAGGCTGGAGTTAGTCGACGGCATACATACAATACAATAGCTGTGTTGTTAGTGATGCGTATACGTACCACTGCTAGGCGCACTCCGTAGGCAAGTCACACCCACGCCCGCATAGAGGCCGCGGATGCCTCGCGTCTGATATATGTTAAGCAGCGTCTGGAGAAATCCGGTCGGTGTGGCTTTGGCGAGTCCCGCTTGCGCGCGCAGCTCATGCTCGGTCTGCATTGCTGATTTAACACTATCAGCAGGGAACAAGCTCACATTGTAGCAGATGCCAGCGAGTGCGCCACTCGTTGCCAGTTCCAAGCTGCTCAGGTCTGATTTAGTGAGCGGCGCTTGAGAGTGGCGCCTGCGCAGAAACTCCTGCGAGGCGAACTCAAACGTAAGAAACCATGCGA
This sequence comes from Malassezia restricta, assembly GCF_003290485.1. Lineage (NCBI taxonomy): Eukaryota > Fungi > Basidiomycota > Malasseziomycetes > Malasseziales > Malasseziaceae > Malassezia > Malassezia restricta. The sequence goes on from NC_040195.1 coordinate 632,290, forward strand.
TGCCACCACCCACTTCGCGAAGAAGCGTGCCAGATAGGCCATGCCACAAGCCTGCCACGCCTTCTTTGCGAATCGTATTGGAAATCAGACCGAGAGCGTTGGTCGTCGCCGGGGTGGATGCCTGGTGTACAGCGCCCATCATCTGAACTTGCATCTTGCATTTAATTAGCTCGATCGGAGTCAGAACGAGCCCCGCCATCGCACCAGACGCAGCGGCAGCTATCGCCAGATCGGACATGGGCAGAGAGGCGGACTCTGAAAGGTTTCTAGACCACCGCAATGCTTGCTGGACTTGGTTGTATGTGAAAAAGAGCGCTGCATCTTCGAGCGTCGCGCCCCATAAGGGCATGGATACGCCGCGAAAGAGACCACGAAATCCCTCATGTTGGATCGTTTTCCGAAAACAATCCAATGCTCCGGTATAATGGGGTTTCTCGTGTGGCTGTGTTTGTAGTCGTACTTTTACAAGATCACTGCGTCAGTGTGAACAACATACAAGGGGTGCTCAAACACCTTGCTGACCATGCCAGCTACCTGTCACATGTCAGCCGTATTCACGTACCGATCCAAACAATATATCTTTGGTCGCACGATTTAGGCCTTGCGTAGGCGGTGACTCGGCCTGCGCACTCATAGCTGCCCCCACACGGCCACACCACTACAGTGTGGGCTTCTGCGCCACTTTCGAAGAAGCTGGCCAGAGCCCATAAGTAACAAGTGGAGGCTCGGCCGACTTGCGGTGCGGCGTCCCGGGCACTATGAGGTGGGCAGAGCCATGGTAGGCCATCGACCAGCAATATGCTCGTATATACATTGGTGGCGTTGGTCCTGTGTGCGCAGGCATTTGCGCGCACGAGCATCCTTTTAAATACGCGAAAGATTGGCGCATCTGATCCTGTTCAGATCACCCCGCCCGATGCGCATCGTGTGCTGTCGCACCATCTTAACATGCGTGTCAATGTGCTGCCAGACGTGCCGATGGCGCGGTCTGGACATGCAAATCTCTGGCATCATGCACCTGCTGAACAAGTGCATTATGATGCATCAGTACTTTTTGAGCCTGTGGCACCAAGTGGGGGAAATGTGATTATTACCATGTATGGTCCAGACGATCTGCATGCCCTGCCAGACACGCTTACACACACACATACCATGGAGTCGTCATCTCTGCGTGACAGCTTTGAAGCGCTTGCTTCGCTATATGAAAAGACAGCGAATGGCGCACACAAAGCATGGGATGCCGTGCAGCACAGCGCAACCTCATCGCTTGAGCGCTTGCAGGCAGAGCTGGCTCATATCGCACGTCTTGGCAACGATATACAGGCTCTCTCGACAGCTCGTATCCATTCGCTTGCTGATGTCGGGCGCGAATACGGTACTCACAGCCAGACATACCGGGACGCTCAGCGCCAAGTCAAGCAGACACTTGAACTTCTCGTGCAGCGTGTAAAGAACATGGCTGGCGCTGGCGTCGCTGTGGTGTACACGACTGATGCGAGCAACCATGAACGGCGCGCGGATCCCATGGCGCCGACGTCAGATCCACTGCATGTGTTCCGTCCTCCGCAGCCGGTTCATGCCGCTGTCCAGTCGCCAGGCATGCAGTCCTCGGTACCTGTGTGCCCAGCGACGCGTGAGGAACTGGAGCGTACAACTCAGCAGTGCCATGGACGCGGTACACCTGTGCAATCGACTAAGGGCGGTCGTCTCTGCTGGCGCTGTGCGTGCTCGCGGACGACTGAACAAGGCCGAGGCCGAGTTTGGGCGGGTGCTGCCTGCGAAAAGCAAGACTATTCCTCCGAGACGCTTTTGTTCATCGGCACATTTCTGGTTCTTTTTGTGTCGATCGTAGCGAGCTGTGCGCTCCTGTACCGCGAAGGCACGCACGAGTTGCCTGGTACCTTGTCGAGTGTCTCGCTCCGTTCGTAGGTGGATTAGTCAGCTTGTATAGCCGAGTCCAGCCGTGGCGAAGCTCTTTTCTTCGCTAGTCCGATGGATGTAAGGACGTCGGTGGCGTCGTCCTCCTCCGTCCCCCTAGGGCGCGGCGAGATCTCGTCATCTCTTGGTTGGGTACCTCCGCCAGAGCAGTTAGACCTTCTTCAAGTCATTTATGTGTTGCGGCATGGTGAAAGAACACCCGTGCGTCGGCGGCTCACGTCCGCCGAGCCGCCACTACCGCACCGCTGGAATTTGTGCCATGCATCTCAGGTGTTCGGGCAGAGTGTGATGCAGCATACAGGCTCTGACGTTGGCTTGCCACATGGCAAGCCCCACATACCCCGCCGCATTGAGTTCACCGTGCACAACGATGCCCCCCAAACCGGCGAGCATGGCGACTGTCTGTTGGGTGAGTTGACAGACAAGGGGCGCAAGACGATGCAGCATATCGGTGAGGCGTTGCGTGCGCGCTATTTCGATGCAGAGCATCTTCTTCCTCCGAACCTTGCGAAAGAAGATGCGCGTTCCTTGTATCTTCGGAGTACGCACATGAGCCGCACAATCCAGAGCCTCGAGGAGTTGGTCCGAGGGCTTGTTGGACCGAATGCCGTGTCTACGCCAGAGATTCTTGTGCGGAATACCTTCGATGAGGACTTGCTGCCTAACCCACGCAAGTGCCCAAAGTTAGGTGTATTGATGCAAAAGTTTGCTGACCTGGCCGTGGACGTCTACAACCCCCGGCTGGCTAAATATGATGATGTGGTTGCGCCGCTGGACGGGGGTGCTGCTCCGAGGCTTAATGACGGGCCACGACTAAGTGGGCTCTTTGACACCATGCGCTCCGCTACTGCGCATGGCATTCAACTGCCTCAGTCGTTGGAAAATCCAGAGCTGCAGACGCTTATGGAACACGCTGTGCTGGACGAGTGGTTCGGAGGTTACGCTTCCCGTGATCCAGATGAGCGGCGGCAGTACCGTCGCATGGCGCTGGGTACGTTCTTCGAGAGCCTGTGTGATACCTTTGCTCGGCGTGCGACGTTGGGCGATGCGGACCCACGCCGCATGTCGATATTACTCGGTCACGATGCGACACTGGTCGGAATGACGCATATGCTGGACGTATGTAACCACCGGTGGCCAGCGTTTGGTGCAGGATTGGGCCTGGAGCTCTTCCGCGATCGCTCGAGCACCGAGCCAGTAACGGCGCAGCATATGCCTGGATACTATGTGCGGTGCCGCTATGGTGACGAGGAGCTCCGTCTGCCTGGATGCCAGGCACCTGGCAAGCATTGGAGCGGACGCCCTGAACTCTGTACATTGGATGCATTCCGCGAAATTGTGGTCGACAGATTACGGCACCCACAGGGACTAACGATACAACAGGAATGTACTATGTGAAACCATTGATTGTGAGTCAGAGTCAGTGAAACCGGCCTATTCATCGGTGTGGCCGTGCTATCCCACACGGTTGCATCTTCATGCATGGCCCAGATGAACGGACAGCGTCACTTTGCCGGTCGGAGGACACGAGGACTGATTGGCCATATAGCTTCCTACATGTGTGCTCGTTGGTATTCTAGCAGGATAGATAAAAGATCGTACGTTCCAAACGTCGGCCAGTATTGCTTGATGAAGTGCATCTGCGTATGTTCATTAACTTGCCATAGCAAAAAGTCGCTGAGCCGCGAGACGTGCGACGTGCGCACGAGAATATCGACGGGGATATTGGCCGGTACCATCAAATGTGAAGCCACTGTATCGGGAATGATGGGCTCACCAGCTTTGGCCGCTTTCTGTGCAGCATAGCATATTTCTGCCTGAGCCGAGTACGGAAAGCAGATGTTGAGGATAGGGCCCGTATTATGGCAGGTCTCTTCCTCGGCGCGCCTTGCTGTTTCCTGGACGCTGGGCGGCAGGTACTCGCGATGCCCTGCAATGCGAATCCGAATCGAGTGCCTTGCTACGAATTCACTTTCCTGGTATAGTTCAATGAGCCGTGTTCTTGCAAGCTCCATGAGAGCATCGACTTCCGATGCTTTGCGCTTAAAATTATCAATGGCAAAAGCATAGACAGTCACGACTTCGATGCGCTGAAGCGATAAGCACAGCTCCAGTATGCGCTTCAGTGTTTCGAATCCTTTAGCATGTCCTTCCTGGACAGGCATGCCGTGCGATCGAGACCACCGCCGATTACCGTCCATGATAAAGGCAATGTGCCTCGGTAATGGACCCGTGGATAGAGAGTACAGTGCATGCCGAAGCACTGCATCTACGATCCAGTTCCATATCATGCGCGACTTCTCGATAATCGAGTAGTTTCGCACAGTTGGGTATCTCTCGGTGCGCTCATCCCTTTGTGCGCCCGTCTCCATCGTGTGCCGCCGAGGCACTCGAGGCAGATGCAACTTGTGGAGAACCCCCCCTTCTATATATAGTTGTTATGCACGCTGCTTTTTCTGTGGGCCACCGGACGATTCGTCCCTCTTGCGCTTAGGGGTATCTTGTGGGGTAAGTTTGTCAGGGAATAGATTGCCCGACTTGTCTTTAGACTGGCTCTTGTCTTTTGATTTGCTGTTTTTCTTGGACTGGCGCTTGTCTTTGGACTCGCTCTTGTCTTTTTCGTGCTTGTCTTTAGACCGGCCCTTTCCTTTTTTGCGCTGGTCTTTCGACCGGTCCTTGTCTTTTTCGCGCTTGACTTTGGGCTGGCTTTTGTCTCTTGATTCACTAGACTTGCTTCGCTCCTTGCCCTTCGATTTTTTCTTAGACTTTTCTTTCGATGCTAGTTCTGGGTCCTGTTTTTCAGCAGTAGAGCTTTTCTCGATGATCGTACCACCGAGGACTTGTCCGCGTCGGAATCCACTCATAAGTGTGCGGCGCGCATGCTCCTGTTTGGCGATTGTAGACAGGGCCCTTCGTGGCACAGTAGAATTCTCTGCTTGATGCCCTGTTTCTCTTCCTATAGTGAGCGCTTTGGCACTAGCCTGGTTTTGTCAGAAGCGCGTATACGCACAGCAAACACATCATCCCACCATTCTACGGCACGGTCACGATCCTGGCCGATGCCACTCAGACTGCGCTTCTTGGGTATCAAAAGTGGCTTTTTAAGTCCGCGACCTCCTTCACCGTCGAGGGGCGACCCATGCCCCTTCCATCCATACTTGGTGAGGTACTGTGCCGTGTTGAGCGGCATGCCACTGAGGGAAGGTGGAGCGAACAATGTGCGGCTAAGAAAAAATTAGGGCCCATTTTCGGACTTGCCCCCCACCGACTCCACTTGAACTGGGCGCGACTAAGGACCACGGCGGAAGGGCAGTATGTGGTACCTTCGTTCTGGGGCATCGTGTTCGTCGGCGAGACAGACAATCAGGGCGTATAAAAATGCCATCTACTCCAAAGCGCAGCGACCCGTGACGCATGTTGGCCAGGTGCGAACTTTTTTGAACCTCGGCAACATTCTTCCTACAAGCCGGGAGCCGTCTTCTCCAAAAAAGGTCAGAGAGCAAGTTGTGTTACCATACACGCCCAAGGAGCTGTACAGCATTGTATCAGACGTCGATTCGTATCATCACTTTCTGCCCTATTGCCTTGGATCTCGCGTCATAGGTCCCTCGGACAGTCCACGTGCCAAGGAAAATCGACAAAACGCGAGCAGCATTGTGGATGCCGAACTCACTATCGGGTTTTCTGCATTTCGCGAAAGCTATGTAAGCGAAGTATCTATGCGCCCGAATGAATGGGTACTCGCCCATGCCAAGCCCTCTCCTCTCTTTCAAGAGCTACATACGGCTTGGCACTTTCGGCCATTGCCTGCAGGTGCCAGCATACCACGTACAGAGGTGACCTTCACTCTTGCCTTCGCTTTCTCCAGCCCGTTTTATGCGGCCGTCGCGGGCCAAGTGTTTGAAAAGCTGTCTTCTAGCATGTTGGAAGCGTTCCAGCAACGCGCCCGGAGCGTGTACGGCCTACGACGCTCCTAGATAGTCATCATTTGTCAGCATCACACCATCTTCTCCAGGGTCTTGCGACATATACGGGACTTGGCGTGAAGCTTTGCGGCTTGCACAAGACTACCATGCCCCAAGGATACGCCATTTTCGACCAGGCCAAGTGGTCTGACTTCCAGAAGATTGACTTCGACTTGAAAGTATGTGACGTCGTGTCTAACAACACCAGAACCCTGCGGACGATGACGTAGAAGTGTCTATCACGCACTGTGGTATCTGTGGATCCGATCTGCACACGGTGCGCGGCGATTGGTACGTTTGAACCATGCTCACAATTCAGGGGCACTTTTTGTGTACCTGCTGTGATTCCCGGACACGAGATCGTTGGCACCGTCACGAGTACGTACAGGTCACACGACACTGACAGCAGGCGTCGGTAAATCTGTCCAGGACATCAAAGTGGGCGACCGTGTCGGTATCGGTGCGCAAGTCGGCTCTTGCATGAACTGCAATGACTGCTCGCATGACAACGAGAACTACTGTGCAAATTACATGGTGGACACATACAACTCTCGCTGGCCTGATGGCAGTATTGCACAAGGCGGCTACTCCACCGCCATTCGTGCGCACCAGAAGTTTGTATTCCCTATTCCGGACGGTATCAAGTCGGAGCACGCGGCACCTATGCTGTGTGCAGGACTTACCGTGTACAGCCCTCTCTATCGGAGCAAGGTGGGTCCAGGAAGCCGTGTAGGTGTCATTGGCGTGGGTGGTTTGGGCCACTTTGGTATCATGTTTGCGCAAGCCCTGGGAGCCGAGGTTTTCGCTTTTTCCCACACTGCCTCTAAAAAAGAGGACGCACACCGTATGGGTGCTAACGAGTTTATTTTGATGGACAAGTCGGATGACTGGCTCAAGCGCCTGCAACAGGCTCCCCTGGACGTGATCATTAACACGGCCAGCTCGTCCAGCGTAGAAGTGGCCAAGGTTGTCTCGTGCCTCAAGGTTGGTGGCCACATCTACTGTCTGGGCCTGCCGAAGGAAGGCTTCAGGTTGCCTGTAATGCAGCTCTGTGGTCGTGGCGCTTTTATCGGCAGTAGTCACATTGGTTCCAAGAAGGAGGCTTTAGACATGCTCCGTCTTGCTGCCGAGAAGAAGATCGAACCTTGGATCGAAGTGCTTCCTATGAAGGAATGCTCCAAGGCCATTGAGCGTGTAGCGAAAGGAGATGGTACGTGATCTGTTACGTCTAAGACTAACGCCAGTTCGTTACCGCTTCGTTCTTGAGCAGGACCTGTGAGGCCCAAGCGGCGTGGAGATACACATAGTGGAGGTACAAACCCACCTGGATGCTGCGCTCGTCTTGCCGGGCGTCGCCGGTCTAAGACCCATTTCGGCCGAGGTACAGGCAGGACGTACTCGTCCTCAGAGCAGGCACCGTTCATTCTTGGACTGTAGAGCCACACTCGCCATATCATGTTCCGTCCTACGCCTGCTGTTCTAGGCGCATTCCGTGCCACCTCGCGTGTTGCGTTCAACAAGCCCGCTTTTCAGCCTCACTTTGGCTCAGTGTACGTGTCTGCTATTTGTGGTGTGAGAAAACTAACATACTCAGTAACTCTCAGTACGCGCTCAAGTGCGTAGATATTCTCGTCGAGGCATGCTAACAATGCAGGTGGGTTCCTTCCCTCTTCTTTTGGGGCGCCACGGGCGGTATGTTTGTGACGATTGCGATGAGCGGCGTGCCGCTGTTCAAGACCGATGTGCTGCTCAAGACGCCGGTGGTACGTACCTTTGAATTGTCTTGGTCATGATGCTTACTCGAACTCTTTGCGACGCTGTGCCATGTCATGCAACATGTGTCATGTCGGCCTGAGCTGTGTGTTTTGTACATGCGTGTATGGCATGAATTTGCATGGTTCCCGCTATTCTTATCACTACAGGCTTCCTTCTTCGAGGGTACGTACTACATGACTAACATGACAGACAAGACGCCCGACTGTGACAAGCCATTCTGATTATGTAGATCCGTCGGTAGGCACTTTCAAGTCCTACACTCAAGCGCCGCTTATAGGGCCCAGCTCATGATGCGCCTGATTCTCATCATGCCGTTGTCGCCAACGCCGTGATCCTGCATGCGATCCTTAATGGCCGAACTGCTCTCGATGTCAACGTCATAAACTTTCTTGGTGCCGAGGGGCCCAGGGGCCGATAGCGTCCCACGGACTTGAATGTGCAATTTTCCTATTGGCTCGGATATTCGCAACGACAAGCACAGGCTCTTGTATCCTGTATTTTTGCGTCGGAACGGGCCAACGTTGTCGGGCAGGTGATTCACACAGCAGAGTGATCTATTGCCTCAGGGGCAGCGTTTCTTGTCTACAAAGAGAATTGGATACGACGCTGTCAAAGTAGCATGTCGACTTCGCCACCTTTTTCGCGAGCGCTACTAGACTCGCTGCTCGATCGCAATGCATTATGGTCGCAAGACTTTATCTCTCAGCAGCCGGATCTTGCGAATGCCCTTCGACAGGGTCAGCATCCCAAGGTATTCTGGATCGGATGTAGTGACTCGCGTGTGCCTGAGAGTGTCGTATGCAACGCGCGCCCTGGTGAACTATTTGTGTTGCGCAACGTGGCGAACCAATTCCACCCGAACGACGACAGTGCGGTGAGCGCATTAATCTTTGCGGTGCAAGCCCTTGGAGTTGAGCACGTTATCGTCGTCGGGCACACCAGTTGTGGTGGTGTGACCGCCGCTGTAAACCAGGCTATTAAGGAACAGGACGAGGACCACGAGTTGCCATCTACCTCGGCGCTGACGCGGCACTTGACGCCTCTCACGGGGCTAGCCCGTTACCTCCGCGTGCGCGTACGTGAGCGCAACTTCATGTCGCCTGAATCCATGCAAGACCATCTTGTGCCGCTACTGACCGAAGCGAGTGTGCGCCGCCAGATCCAAAACATTGTGGAGCATCCCGTCATCCAGGACAACTGGAATCAAAAAGTGTCGCCGCTTAATGGCAAGGTGAATCCCCGTGTGACAATCCACGGCTGGGTCCACAACCTTAGTACGGGTCGTCTTGTGGACCTCAACACGTCAATTCATCCGCCGGAGCTTCATGAGAGCTAACTTGTCTATAAATCACTCCATCGAATGCCCCCTCCCTTTCCGTATCGTTCTTCGAGCCATGCGTTGGCCTTGGCAAAGTGGCCGTTCCCCAAGAACCCACGATGTGCACTCAGTGGTGATGGGTGTGGCGACTTTAATAGCAAGACATTGGGTGTTTTCTGGGCGTGAGCGCCTGCCATACGTACTTCGGTGATGCCTGCTTCGGCCAGTGTCTTGGCGGCAGGGAGGCCCCATGCAAGGAACACGACGCCCTTGTGCGGTCCATCGCTTTCCTTTTGGACGCCCTGGTTCGCAAACATGGATGCAAGGGGCCCGCTATGGGCCGACTGAGACGACGTCTTGAGAACGGATTTGAGAATCTCGCGTGTAAACGGCTCCCAACCGTGATTATGATGTGAACCAGCTGCGCCTGCATTGACGGTCAAACACGCGTTGAGGAGCAACACACCCTGTCGAGCCCATCCGTCGAGGCACCTTGCGTTAGTTCATAATCGATACGTACCCGTGGCGTGGTGGCACAAAGTCATTAGGAAATTCTGCCTTGAGCTCCTTGTATATATTCTGTAGACTGGCAGGAACGGCTTTGCCCTTGGGCACGGAAAAACAGTGGCCACATGCCTGGCCAGGCTGGTGGTATGGGTCCTGGCCCACAATCACGACCTTGACCTGCTCAAGCGGGGTCGTGCGGGACCAGCTGTGAATAAGATGTGGCGGCGGATAAATCGTCTTGCCGGCTCTTTTCTCGGCATCCAAGAACGCCTTGAGTTTTTTGAACGACTCTTGCCGCATGGCTGGCTCGAGCCTCTCGAACCACGCTTTGCTCATGGTTGTGCGCTCGAGGAGGAGCGGGTCCTCAGCCGTACCTGAGTAGGGCTGCGTGTATGGCGCGGGTGTCGGCGCTGTCTCGTTCACACGCGCCTTTTTGGGTGTCTCAGATTCTTGTACGGCCCGAATCAGATCATCTGCATCCAACCCGTCAAATTCATCCACACTTGGGGAGCGCGCTCGTTTGGGTACGCTCATCTTCGCGCCTTGTTGCCAGAGACGCGCAATCGAACGATGCATACGTGACTCGCCATGCAACGCGTCCACGAGACGCGTCTCACCACGTGGCACGCGTGTCCCTCGCCACCATGACAACGTGGGTGCCATTAGAGGCGAATCCGGAGCTCTTCAACGCGTGGGCATCAGCACTTGGCCTCGACACGTCTAAGTATGCATTCTATGATATCTTCGGGCTTGATCCCGAGCTGCTTGCCATGGTACCAGGGCCCGTAGAAGCCGTGCTGCTGCTTTTTCCGCTCTCGCCCAAGATTGAGGCGGCGCGTCAGGCGCGAGAGACGTGCCTCGCGCAGGACGACCTCTTGTGGTTTCCTCAGACCATTGGCAATGCATGCGGCACTATTGGTCTCCTGCACGCCATCGCCAACTCGGCTGCGTCCCAGGCCGTGCAGCCTGACACGGCTCTAGCGCATTTGCTGTCTCAGGCGCGTTCGGTGCCCGCGGAGGCTCGACCGGATGTGCTGGTCCAATGCGAGGCCCTGCGCAATGCGCACGCCACGACAGCGGCTCAAGGCCAGACAACCGCACCGGACGCTGATGACGATGTCGACTTGCACTTTATCGCGTTTGTCCGCAGTGCCTCGTCCGGCGCCCTTATCGAGCTGGATGGGCGCCAATCACGCGGGCCTATCGTGCGCCTACCGCATATCGAGGCTGATGAACTTTTGCCCAAGGCTGCCGCCTATATCCAGCAGCACTATATGGCCGCCGACCCAGATCAAGTCCAATTTAACCTCATTGCCCTAAGTGCGAGTGTCTAGTGCTTGCAGCAGCCGCGTTGCCTCGCGGACCACGTACTCGGCTTCGTGCTGGATCTGCTGAGCCTGCGCATCATCAGGGTGCGTCAATTGGTCGCATACGAATGCTGCGCGATCACGCGCTGTGGTGAGCCATGTGCGGCTCTGGGCATAGGGACCACGGAGAGTGGGGCCGACGAGTCCGTACTGGGACGGCTGGGCATCGACAAGCGATGGCCACAGGCGTGCGATGATACGCGAGCGGCGTGGCTTGAGCGCGTACAGTGTCTCAGCCACATGCATGGCCAGCACGCTCTGCTTCTGCTCGACCCAGAGTCGATGCAAGGCACCGTCCCTGGATGTGGGTGTAGGACTTGCTGCAGCGCTGGCCAATCGCAGGGCTGCGAGCTGTGTCCGGAGCGCCAGGTGCAGCCCTTGCGGTTGGTGTGCATGTAGCGCCGAGAGCGTTTGTAGGATCGAGAGGGTCGTTCGCTCGTCACGCGGTGCCAGCACAGGTATGCGACGTGCCAAGAGGGCGTCGACAGCCTCCGACGTGCTCGTCTGTGTGCCTCCGAGCTTCATGGCCCGATCGAGCCAAGCCACGCCATGGCCGGCCTTACCAAGCAGCGTGTATTGCGTGCCGAGACGCGTTGCGACGTGCGTCCGCAGAATATCGTCAGGCACGACATCGTAGACCTTTTCGCATGCATTGATGGCGCGCTCTAGACTAGCAGGTGTACCCAACTGCTCGCGAACGCTTGCGAGCCACAATTCAAGCCGCACAGCCGCTGGATCGGGCGCAGTGCCACTATCTGCCTCGTCCGGCACAGCGATATGCTTGTTTTCGGCGATGTGCAACGACGTATGGAGGAACTGCTCGGCCATACGTAGGCCCTGATTTTCCGTCGCCGCCTGGACATCCATGCTCCCCGAGCGGTGACCAAACATGACGGACGGCGTAATGCCACTGCCCCAGTGCTGTGCCATCCATGCCGAGCGGACTATGTGCCGGCCAAACATACCAAGCCTGCTGTCTGTATGCTCGCACTGCGTCCATGCATCGAGGTGCGCATCAGCGGCGAAACCGTACTTATCATCTGCATCCACGAGACGAGGACGCCGCGAAGGCATCGCAGCGTGCTCAACATACTGATGCATGCCCTCCCAGGCCACCAACGTCGTACCGCCCACGACCAGCACGGATCCTAGGAGGATCCGTGCGATGCGCGAAGCCACAACGATCGTCTCGATCACGGGGTCTGAGAATAGCTTGGACACGAACGACATCTTTGACGTGCGCTGTGTCGCATACGCGCGCACCGTTCGGGGCACGACAGCCAGCCGTGCGGCCGGCCGCAGTGTCATTCGCCATGCGTGGATCGCCATCGTAGGCAGGATCCACGTGTGGAAAATGGCTGCGCTTTGCTTACGTTGCACACGACTAACACCACCATGTCGTTCTTCAGGAAGCTCGATCCCAAGACGGATCTCGGTACGCCTTCGTCGCTCAAGTCGTCTGTGCAGCGGGGCATCCGTACCAAGCTGCTGGAGCAGTACCCCGACACGCTTGGCGCCGACGATGGCGCACTCCTCGAAAGCATCTGGCCGAAGAAGGAGTCCATCACGTCAGCCAAGTACAAGCCAGAACACATCCAAATCCTGCTGCTGCGCAACATGCCGATCTTTTTCCAGCACTATGATGGCCCATACATCCCGACTCTGCATCTCCTGCACAAGTACCCGGCGCTCCTGCCGTCGATCCAGGTGGATCGTGGTGCGATCAAGTTCCTCCTGTCGGGTGCCGCTGTCATGGCGCCGGGTCTGACATCGGCAGGCGGTCGACTCCCTGACCCCAGCAAGGGTGAGAAGCCGCTGCCGAAAGAGACCGTTGTGAGCATCAAGGCCCAGGGCAAAGAGTTTGAGGTCGCGATCGGCGTGCTGAAAGTTGACACAGAGGAGATCCGCGCCAAGGGCAAGGGCATTGCTGTGGACAATGTACACTACCTTGGTGACGATCTGTGGGCCATCTGCTCTCGCGGTGGTCTTCAGTAATTATACCCCACTATGGCGTCAGAGGCAGACCGAGCACATGCGCGACGATCGCGTACTTCTCTGCGGCCTCTTCCATGCGCTTCTGTGTGCTCTTACCTTCACCATGGCCGGCCTGCAGATCTACACGCAGGAGAATCGGATTCGCATTGTTGGCGAGCGTATGTTGCATCTCAGCTGCGAGCTTGAATGAATGCGCCGGCACGACGCGGTCGTCGTGATCAGCGCATGCCAGGATCACGGTCGGGTAGGTCTTGTTGGCTCGCACCGTGTGCAGTGGCGAGTATGTCATGTTGTAGTCAAACGCCGCGCCATCTTCCTGCGGGTTGCCATAGTCAGCCGTCCATGCCTTGCCAATCGTCCACAGCGGGAACTTGATCATGTCATGCACGCCGACATCCGCAATCGCTGCTCCGATACCATGCTCGTCCGTGCACTGATTCACGACGGCACCGACGCCCATGCCGCCATTACTGCCGCCACAAATCGTAATGTGCCCTTTGCGTGCGTATTTGGACTCGTGGAGCCACTTGGCAGCAGCAAGCACGTCGTCAAACACGTTTTGCTTGTGGAACAGACGGCCGGCATCGTGCCATTTGTCGCCGTATTCACCACCACCACGGGCGTTCACAAACGCGAGCACACCGCGATACGATGCGACCCACGTCATCATCGATGGCGAGAACACGGGTGTGATGGGGATGTTGAAGCCGCCGTAGAAGTAGAGCAGCGCCGGTGCCGAGCCATCGAGCGGCGTGTCCTTTGCATGCGTCAGGAACATGGGAATGCGTGTGCCGTCTTTGCTCGTCACGAAGACCTGCGTCGAGATATAGTCGTTGGCGTCAATACCCGCCACATGCGTCGTCGCATATTCGGTCACTGACGCGGGCGGCACAGCGCGGTCGGTGCGTTCAAGACCTTCCCACGACACGCGGTCGACACGGCCAGGGTTGGCGAATGACACAGACGACACAAACGACTCGCGATGGTCGCGACGGCCCGTGAGCTGAGCAATAGTGCCGACGAGCTCGGGCAGGAGACGCGTGATGCGGTCTCCCGTCGTGAGGTCAAAGACCCACAGTTCGTCCTTGACGTCGCGGGAATACACCGCGAGCAGATTGTTGTGGTCAAGGACGGCAGCTGTGGTGAGAATAGCCTGCGGATCCTCTGGCACAATGTCAGTAAAGCAGCTGATACCGCCCGTCAGCTGCGACACATGGTCCACGACGCGTGCCTTCGTCGGATCGAGCTCAAACGACACAATGCGATAGTTCGGTGCATCCTTATTCGAAAGCATGTAAAAGCGTGTGTTGTCGTTCGCGATGTAGTCGAGCATGAATGCAAAGTCGCTCGAGATGGGGATCCATGCCATCCGCGAAGACACGCCATCGGCCAGTGAAGCCGCGTAATAGCGCATCTTGTTGTCCGTGTCCTTCGAATTGGCTAGAATCAGCCATTGGCCATCGTCAGTCACGTCGCAGTGCCACATAGAGCTACGCGTGACAGGGTCGCTGTCAACCACGAGGATGTCCTCAGCCTGCGGTGTGCCAAGGCGGTGGTAGTACAGCTGAGCGTCCTGGTTCGCATCCGTTTCCGTGCCCTTGTCCTCGTGCTCTGTTGCTGGGAAGCGCTGGTAGAAAAAGCCACGGTCATCATGCGTCCATGTGATGCCCGAAAATTTGATGTGATCTAGCACATCCGGCATGTGTCCGTCTCCGCCCACATCGGTGCCTTCGCTGCGCGACAGCATCGGTTGCTCTGTCGAGCGCAAGAAAATTCTGAACCAGTCTGATCCGCTCTGAGAGATACCGTACGCCATGTACTTGCCGCTGTGAGAGAAGGACGTCCATTTGAGCGCGACAGTTCCGTCCGAGCTGAGCACATTCGTATCAAAGAATAACTCGCCGACGGGCTCCTTGCTAGGCGACTTCTGCGCCGTATCCACCTGCTCGCGCGTCGCACGATATATCTGGCTCTGTGGCGCAAGTCCCGCATTGTACGAGTAGTAGTACCGGCCATCCGGCTTGAGTGACGGCGCACTGGTTCGTGCATAGTCCCAGTTCAGCTTGAGCCGTTCCTGAAGCGCGGGCTTGTCCTTGCACTGCGCAACAAACCGCGCTGTGTACTCCGACTGGGCCTTGGTCCACGCGGCCGTTTCTGTGCTTTGCGACGGTGGCGTCTCGAGCCAATCGTATGGCTCCGGCACAACGACATGGCCGTGCGCTTTACTCGCGTACACAGTCGACGCATCCGAGCGACGCGCAGACGGATAGGGGTACGCCGATGGTGTCCAATGATGATGTGCTGCCATTATGGTGGGTGCTACTCGCGAAATGGGAAGATGCACAAGAGACCGGCGGCTCGCAAATAGCATGCCGACAAGGCCTCGATCGAAGTTCTTGCGTCATTGCCGAGACCTCCACACCAAGTCAATGGCTGGCTGCGTTGCTATGCTACATTACGTCTGAGCTGATCGCTGCTTGCGTCGCCTGTGGCCCTTGTGATGCTTTTTTGATCCGAGGCCAGCTGGAGCCTCAGATTCGAGGCCCAGACGTCCCACGGGCGGCATGCGGCGGCGGCCCTTGACGTGTGCGCCCGAAGCTGACGACGGACCAAAAAACGCTTGATCCAACGACGCCGTCTTGGACGACGACTCGGCCATACGTCCGCCATGCATGTGTGGCGTGACGAGCGGCGCCGCTTCTGGGCGCCTTTCTGGAAGTTCTTCACGCAGCCTGTTCTGTTGAGCCGCATTGAACGCGGCTGGATCAATGCCGGGCGGCGGGTGCGCGTACAAAAGACGTGCATTCACATAGTCTTTGAGCACGTAGCGCGCTGCCCGCGACTCGTCCGGATTTCCTTGACCCTGCCGCGCAAGGCCACGGGCCATGGCATAAGCCGTGAGCAATTCCATACCCGTTGGACGGCCCTGGCCGCCCTCTTCCGCACTGAGCGTCGGAATGTCCATATTGTAGAAGCGACTTAAGATATCCTCCGGGATGCGCTGTGCAACAAGCTCAGCAGGTGCTGTATACTCTCGCATCTGGTCGATGGGCAAGATGCCGTCGCACACCAAATCTGCCGGCGACGTGGAAAACTGGGGAAACACGAGACCAGGGCAGTCACATATGATGGTGGTGGGACTCAGATGGATTGTTTGAAAATGCTTGGTTTTTCCTGGCGTCGCGCTAACCGACACCTTTTTCTCGCCCAACAGGGCATTGATCGTGGATGACTTACCGACGTTAGGATAGCCGACAAACCCTACGGTCAATTTTTCTGGTATACCGTCGTGGGGCAAATTCGGCTCATGCCGGCGGAACAAAGCCAAGTCTGGCGCACACTGCAAAAAGAGACGTTCCAATTCCAGCACGCCAAGAATTCGCGAGGGGTCATGATCAAGTGCGAGCGTATCCTGCACGGCGCCTGTCACTTCCTCAACAGCGCTGTGCTCGAATTGTGCCTCGCGCTGTAGCTTGGCCAGTTGGCGTGCAACTTCATCGTGTGCACTAAAGAATGCGAACATCACGCCTTGCTTTTGGAAATACTCAGCCCACTGGCGCCGCTGTTCAGTATCCAATAAATCGGCCTTGTTTATGAGAAGAAGCGTGCGACGTGGACCACGGTACGTGGCTCTTTCTTCTGACGGGATCGACGCCATGTCGCCTGGATTCGCCGGCATGCTGTGCACATACTTTTCCAAATCCTCGCATCGAAAACGCAGCGGATTGCGTGCGTCGACAATCTGCACGATCAACTGGCTGCGCTCAATCACACGCCACAGCTGACGCCACACCTCCAAGTTCCGCTCAAATGGCGTCAATACAAAGCCAATACCGTCCTGCAGCTCAGCAAGACCTCGGCGCCAATTCAAAAAGGCGTCTTTTTCCATGCGCTCAAGTTGCGCCGGCGTTGTATGTGCGTCCCATTCAGGACGGCGTGGCACACGCAGGCGGTCCTTGTTGGCGTGCTGGTTTTGCAGCACTTCTTGCTCCTGCTGCGGCGTTAGCAGGTAAGGATTATGGCGTGTCCGTGAGTGCGTATCGATGATTTTGTCAGTACGTCGCTCAGCAGTAAAATCGGCGTCCGCCATGGCAGCCGTGTTCAGAAACTCTTCCAACGCCCCTTCGTGCGTTACGGACTGCAGCTTCGTCCATTTAGCCTGGCCAATATGCATATCTGTCGTATGATAGTCCGAGTACTTGGGATTCCGCGACTCTTTGGCGCGCCGATTGATAATGGCATGGCCAAGTCCGACGCGGTTCTTGGACTGAGCAAGCGGCATGGTGGCAAGAACCAAAAAAAGCGTTCTTCTTACGTGTGGAGGTTAGGTCAACTTTTTTTTCTCTTTACCACGATGAGTGATCCTTTGGCGCATGTGCGGCTTATGACCATGCTCAACGTCAAAGCCACACATCCACGCAAGGAAGATGAGAACATGCCAAAGAAGCGAGTGCGAACATCTGTACCGCCTCACGCTGCGCCTGTGCGCAATGAACGACCTGAGACGCCGACCAAGACGGAGCCTGATGAGCCCGTGGCGCCTGTGTTGGTGGCTGAGGATGACGACGAGGACCGTGCCGATGCATTTCAATGCCACTTTGCGGAGGTGAATCCTGAAAATTTAGCGTGGAAGGAGCCGGAGCACATTCGCATCCTGGGCGGCGCCGTCGTCACGCGGGCGGATCGCTCGCTTCAGGAACGTCCTGTCTCTCGTCCGCACGCGCGTGTGTGGCGAGCCTTTGAGGCCAAACATGCCCTATCGCGCATGCAATCTGAAGTTCTGGAGTGCATAGGCACGTACACGGACTTTTGGCACTCGCGCGTCGCGATTCAGGACCATGACCTGTTTCGCCAAGTTTGTGCCATGCATGCCATGAGCCACATTGCCAAGACTCGTCAACGCATCCTTAAGAACAATGAAAAACTTGCCAAAGCTGCTGCCGCACACACGGATGATGACGACGAGCTGCCCGAGTTTCGTGACCAGGGCTTTACGCGACCCAAGGTACTTCTTGTCGTGCCGTTTCGACACACGGCCAAGGTATGGGTCGATATGTTGATGTCCTATGCAGGGTGTGAGCAAGTCGAGCAAAAGACGCGTTTTCACAAGGAGTTTTCTCTACCACCTGGCTCGTTTGACAAGCTTGCTGACCCCGAGTTCGCACACAGATACCCCGACGACCACCGGCACACGTTCCAAGGCAACATTGACGACAATTTTAAGCTGGGCATCAAACTCACGCGCAAGACTCTGAAGCTGTACAGTCCATTTTATGAGAGTGACGTGATTGTTGCGAGTCCTTTGGGTTTGCGTCTTCTTATCGAGAAGGAGCATGAGCACGACTATCTCTCCTCCATGGAGGTGGTCATGGTTGACCAGATGGACGTGATGCTGATGCAGAACTGGGATCATGTGCGATTTATATTGGCATGCGTGAATCAAATCCCCAAGGAGGCGCATGATACCGACTTTTCGCGGGTGCGGCCCTGGTACCTCGATGGACATGCGTCGCTCTTGCGTCAGACGATCTTATTTTCTACGTTTGATGCGCCCGAGTTCCGGCAGCTGTTTCATTCGCTTCGCAATGTGGGAGGGAAGGTGCGCACGACGGCACTTGGACCTGACGACGTGCCTAGCATGTCGCTCGTTCCGCCAGGCGTCCGCCAAACCTTTTTCCGCTTCGAGTGCTCTAATCCGCAGAGTGAGGGAGATCAACGGCTCACAGCGTTTAAAGAGCGTATTCTGTCGCTGCTGAAAAAGTCGGCGGTGAGCGCGTCACACACGATGATCATCGTCCCGTCTTACTTTGACTTTGTGCGTCTGGAGGACGACTTTCGGCGCATGGACCCGCCGATGTCGTATACGACACTGACCGAGTACTCGACGGGCCGTGACATTTCGCGTGCGCGGGAGGCCTTCTTCTCCGGCAAGAAAAGTGTGCTTTTATTGACGGAGCGCTTCCACTTTTACCGCCGCTACCTGATTCGCGGTGCGATCACTGTGGTGTTTTATGCGCCGCCCGAGCATGCTGTCTACTACCCAGAATTCATTCGTGCGCCGCTATCAGTCCGCGATGCTTCGTCCGCGGCACCGACAGACCCCGCCGACTTGCAGGTATGGACGCTCTTCTGCAAGTACGACCTACTGCGTCTAGAGCGTGTGGTCGGGGCGTCACAAGCACGCAAGATGCTGACGGGGACCGACACGTCGTACCGCTTCCTCTAATATACACTAAATGCCTGTCGCTCGCTTGGCAGGAACGAGGTGGGCCATACACAGCATACTTCGCGCACCGCTTTCACAACGTCATCCATGCGTGGCGTTTGCTGGATGGCCGACCACGCCGAGGCTACAGCCTGCCGCGCCACATTTTCATACGCGTGATGGTCCCACGCGTCGTCATAGTACGTGCACCATAATAGTACGTGCCGGACCAGCGCCAGACGCGCGAAAACATCGCTCACTGGCTCGCGAACAGCTCTGTCGAGCGCATCACGGTACGCTGAGAGAAGCGAGCGCATAGGCGTCTTCTCTACCACGTACGATACCTGCTCGACCACCTGCAATGCCGCGTTTGTTTCCATGTCACTGTAGGCGTCATACGCCTGTGCCAGAGCCTCGAGACGCGGGACCACGACTCGCGTCAACATGGTCGCAAGCATCTCGTCATCGCCGCCTGCGCTCGATTCGCCCACATAGGCGGACACGGCGTGCTCCCACGCAAATCCGGGTATACCTTCTAGTGGGCCACCGAGGCACAGGTCGTCATCAGCTGCGCGCCACAGTGGGTCCCACAGTGCCATTTCATAGCGTGCGTACCATTCCCATGCATTTGCGAGGGCCAAGCCGCCCCACGCCTTATCATAGTCACTAAGATACCTGGTTCGCCAAGCCTCGAAACGCGGCACGAGTTCCGAGGCCGGATCACGGAACGCGTCGTTTTCCACATCTGACATGACCAGAGCATGCTCCTTGCGCAGCTGCACGCATCCCTCGAGAAACTGCTCTTTGTCCGCATCGCTGAGCCAAGCATCCGCCGCGGTCCGCAGTCGCCGCCGCGTCACGTAGCGATCGATCAACAGAGCTTGTACGTTGTGCTCGAGCGCCTCGAGAAGAGGCGTCTTGGTATCAAAGAAACTCGCGAGTGCGTCTGTAAACGCATTCATATCAGTCAGCCACACAGACTTGGCTTCGAGTTCCACAATCTCGCTTTGCAGCGCTCGCTCTTCCTCTTGTACTTCGCCCAGTTCCTGCTCCATGGTGCGGACAGCATCGTTGCGTTCGACAGCCTCGTGCTCCCACTGGGCACGGAGCGCCTCTAGCCGTGCCATGCATGACCGCGGTGTCGGCTGAGCTGACACGAGCGGAATCCGCGCAGCCACAGGCGGTGCCTCGAGCTGGTCGCCCATGTCGACATCCATACGACGCATCTGAGCGCGTTCCCATGCGTCCTGCGCCTCTCGGTCATCGTCATCACCATAGCCATCATCAGGAAGGGCTTCTTGCTCATCGTGAATAAGCGTCTCGGCGGAAACGGGCACCGGCGCCTGCGCGCGTGGTTGGCGCACCACAATGGCAATATCGTCTTCATCGCCGTCGTCATCGCCGCCCTGCGTTGATGCAATCATGGAGCGAATCTGCTGCCGGCGCAACACGGCCCGCTTGCGCTCAGCTTCGCGACCTAGCGGAATGCGCTCCGTCGCACCCGTATACTCCGCATACTCTTCCTCACCATGCCCCGCTTCATCTTCCTCTCGTACCAGGCCAGATTCGTGCGGCGTGCTTGGCGCTTCCTCGTCCGCTGCACTTTTGGCCAGTGCATCTGCACGCATGCGCATCTGCGCACGCCGCTTCTTCGATAATGCTATGGCATCGGTCCCGACCCTACTACCATCCCCACCATGTGCGCTTTGGCTGCCGTAGCGTTCCTGCAGCCTCTGCCACATGGTGTGGGACGCCGCTTGTGGCGCCGTGTTTCCTCTTTGGACGAAGCCCACCTCCACCTACTATCTCTGTGACCCTGAATCACATGATGCCCTGTGCCCCAATCACCTCACTTTGAAACGCAAGCCATGATTGGGTGTAAACACGCCTTGCCGCGAATGGCGCGACGATTCCGAAAAAGTACGAACCGCCAACTGGTACGTTCTGCGCACGCCACATTCGTCAAGTACGGTGCGCACCGCGTGTCTCTTTGTACTTCGATCTACTCATTGTCAAGATGTTGAAGCTGCCCAAGTTGGATCTCATGAAGCAGTGTGGACTCGCCGTGTTTGGGCTCGGCGCTCTCCTGATGATTTGCGGTTGGTTCATTGCCTTCGTGAGCTTGTGTTACGGCCAGTCGGAGTCATACTTTGACCGGTTCGACTACTCCCACTCCGCATGGTTCATCATTTGGATTCAGCTTTTCCTCTGCTTTGCCATCTTTGGCCACTTTTTCCTTCCCTTCCCCACCGACTTCATGGTCTCTGTTTTCCTTGGAGCTTGCTTTGCCATTACGTTGATCGTCTCCGATGCTCACCTTTACGCTGATTCGCGTATGAACCTATTGGAGGTCGAAGCTAATAACGACCGCGGCTCCATGACAGCGCTCACGACCGGTTTCCTGATCCTCGCTCTCGGTAACCTGTTTGCTCTCTGCTACTTTGCCGTCAAGTTCGACCTTGAGCACCGCCCCAACAAGCAGATTGACGACTCGTTCGGCGGTATCAAAGGCTCCGGCATTAGCGGCCCAGGTGGCATCATCGGCTCATTCCCGGGCAGCGGTCTTCGCCAGCGCGCAGGTTTCCAGGGCGAAAACCCTGTGGACTCGGTCGGAGTCAACAGCATGTCGTACCCTCCTCAGGCTGCCAATTCGATGGCTCCTCGGTCGCCTGACCTCGGCACGCCGAATGCTCTTGGATCAGACCCTCTGTCGAATGGTTACTCGCGCCCTAATGATGTTGAAATCGGCATGCCCACGACCGGCAGTGCTGTTAACGCGACGTCGACCGAGACGCCATTTGTTCAGGCTCCACGCCAGGACGCTTCATTGCCTCTCAACGAGACTGCCAAGGACGACAACCTCGCTCCACCTATCCTCTCCTCGAACCTCGGCCCCTCGACTGCGGGTGCTGCTGGCGGTGCCGTTCCGGCTGCTGCCGCTGGCGCTTCAGGCACGCAAAGTGCTTTACAACGCGCCGAGGCTCTCTACTCGTACAAGGCCAGTGAGGACGACCCTACTGAGATTTCGTTCGCCAAGGGCGACGTTCTCCAGATTGTCGACAGCTCTGGCAAGTGGTGGCAGGCTCAGCGCCCTAATGGTGAGCTCGGTATTGTGCCAAGCAACTACCTCCGTTTGATCTAAGTAATGATGTACTACCATGGTTGAAATTGGTTGCAAAATCTGTGCAACCTAAAGGGGGCACCCCATATGTATCGCATGCTAATGCTAGTTGTTAATGAGATACGAAGTGAGGTGCGTATTAGCGCGCAGAGTGAGTTCTTTTGGGTGGATGCGTACACTCATTATAGTGGGATGGCATGTAGCGCATCTTTGCTGTGCAAACCCTGCCGCGGCCAATATAGAGTGGTTTCATTTCGATGGAGTACGTCGACTATGAAGATGCACCACATCATATACTTGCATTTAGTGGTGGTGGTCATCCTGAGGGCCAATGTACTCGAGCTGGTACACTATCATGTCAGTGTTCTTCACGACGTACCGTTACCACTCATGGGGCAGCGCGCAATGGGCTGATCAACGGTCAGCTTCAGCCAAACAGTTTCGTGCGACTCGGCAGGGAAACCCGTGCTACCAACGATCTGTTCCTTGGCCTGATAACTTGTTAGTGCCTGTTTCACCATGATGGCTCAACGTACCATGCTCTGAACCTTGATGGGGTTCTTCATGGTGCCAGGACGCGAGGCATCCAGTGGCGACATGTCGAACACATCAACACCCTGGAGACGACCCATCAGTTCGAAACGCTCCAGACCAGTGCTCTGGCTCTCGTCGGTACCCATGGTACCAGGCTTCGTACCCTCACCCTGGATGATAGGGGCGTGGTGCTCAGAGAAGCGCAGGGGCGTAGAGGCGATCGAGCGCATAGCCACACGCTGAATCGAGGCAGTGCGCAGAGAAGCGCGGAGCGAAGGTGTAATGCTGCTGCGGAGGAACGACATTTGTCCTAACTCGGTTGGTACAGGATGAGTTACCGCGGCCCTGTCGGTTCTGGCAAAACCAGGCAGCCCGCCACTCTTTGGGCACGTGCAGCATCCACTAGTCGTTCCGCCGATCATTTATATTTACAAAAATACCACACATCTAAGACACAGGACCGGATATGCGATGCTGCCCCGACCACAGGAACTCTCACAATTGCTACGATACACACCCTTAGTATGACATCCAGGGCCACCTTGCTCCGACTCAGTGTGCCATGCGTGTATTGGCGCTCGAGTACTAATGAACGGTAATATCGATCCTTATCGGCATGCAATTATGTTCAGGCGTTCTACGAAACGATTCATAGAGTGTTGATATAGATTCCGTGGGGCAATTTCAGCCTCACTTGTGTAGTCGTCCAAATTTTCTTTTCGGGATCCTAACCTGCGCATGTGGAGAAGGACCCGGTCAACCATCTACCATGCCTACAATAGGCGAATTGTTATGGCACAATAACATCTCCGGTGCCCGGTTGGCGCAGATGGGGGCCGCGTCCGTCGTTGCGAGTGTATGCGTCGCTGTATTTTATGTCTCAGAGAATTGGCACATCCCTACTTTTGCATGGCATCCACTCCTGGTCACCCTCGGCCTCTTTTTCCTGGTACAAAGCATACTTATCCTCCAGCCCACTAGGGCGCAAGCGGAAAAGAAGCTCGGGCTACAGTGGCACCAAATTCTCATTTTGTGCGCTGGTCTGCCGATGATGACTATGGGTGCATGGATTATATGGCACTTGCACAGTCTACCCGGCCAGAAGCACTTTATCTCTTGGCACGGCCTACTCGGTTTCTGTATCATCATGCTACTCTGGCTTCAAGTTCTTTTTGGTGCCTCGACTTTGTACTGGAAGAATGTTTTCTATGGCACAGAGTCGCGCGCCAAGGCCATGTGGAAATATCATCGGTACGTACTGCATCACTTACAACAGCATGAGTGGATATACATTGTGCGCGCTCCTTCTAGTAGAGCTTGTTCTGGCCTTTTGGGAAGTTCAGTGGATGAAGAAAACAGGAGGACTTCCCCTGGTGGCTTTTACGACGGCCATGGTTGTGGTCACGTCATATGGCATCGCAAACCGCGTTGACTTGTCCAAATGGGGATTCGGCAGTCCATAAGTGGTCCGCAGCTTCATAGGGGTATGATGTCATGTATAACACATTTACATATTCAAAAGCCGCGGCTTTCGAGCCATGCTTTAATTTCGCGCGAGACATTTGAACGCAAGAATACTGTCTTGGGTCCAGCATTCTTGGAGACACGGACAAGGTTATTGGCATAAGGGTTCGACTTGTCGTACGGGTCGCCCCATCCAAATTCGTCAAACAGATCGCGACAAAATGCGGAAGCATCGCCTTCAACTTTTCGGATCTGTGTAAGCCACCTTGAACCACCGTTCCGAATATCTGTGTACACGGGCAAACTCATGCCGTCCAGACCCACACGCGATACAAAGTAGGGGTAGCGGACAGGCATCGGTGCCGATGTTACTGATGTATCCACTGGAGCTTCCGCCACTGTGCTTTCAAGACGAATTTGTGCAACACACTGCGGAATGCGAGCCAGTGGACTCCTTCCTGCACGAACTGTTGCGAACGGCATCAACATTATGGTCTAACAAGCTAATGGCCGGTAAAGAGCGCCCATTCCTTCGAGACCACGAAATCGAGATCACGTGACACAATCCTTGTCGTGCTGGAGGCTCGCCGCGTTGGGTAGACGTGTCACGATTGCCAATATGTCGGAGCGTATGCGGGAGTTTGTGGAAGAACCCATTGCATTTTTGAACGAAGGAACACAGTTTCTGAATCGATGCACGAAGCCGGATAAGAAGGGTACGTTCATTGTCTTTCAGGTATCATCTAATCCCTCTAGAATTCATCCAGATCTGCCGCGCTGTCGGCTTGGGATTTGTCATTATGGGCTTGATTGGCTACATGGTCAAGCTCATTCACATCCCTATTAACAACATCGTATGTATCCATGTGCATTAAGCAAGAACAAAGCGCTAACACAAATCTCACTTTGAATCCTGGGCGTCTATATGATTACTATATTCAGCTTGTGTACGTTACATGCCTCTAACGATCCAGGAGTGGCGCATAATGTGGAATCATCGCGTACATCCCCCTTTCTATTATGCAAACGGTGGTTAAGCCGTTGAGGGACGATACATATGTCTGATAGTAGCATAGACAGCCCTATGTTCATGTCCGGTTTCGGCCTGCATACCACCCGGCGTATTTCTATCACACACAATGCATTTCAGGGAAAAGCGCGTACGCGCTAGTCGAATCCTTCATTTTTGGTAGGGGTAGCAAGGGCTACAGATGCAACGCGATGGCGGAATACAAACTACATTGCATGCATCCGTCGCCAGGCATATCACATAGCACAATTACATTCACACCGAATGCAAGTTACTTATGCCTTGAGAACGTAGCGGCGGACACCGAAGTGCACGTCCTTCTTGTGCTGGCGCTCCGTCTTCTGAGAGAGCTCGTGCTTCGTCATTTTGCGGCGAAGGGCACGAGTCTTCTTGGGGCGAAGGTCCAGGGGCTGGAACTTCTTGTTCTTGTAAAACTCACGCATGTTAGCACGCTGCTTAAGGTTGATCACGGTGAGCACACGGGCAATGTTCTTGCGGACCGTGTTACTGATAAGGTTAGTTTGGGTCACAATCGGATTGCACGTACATGCGGGCGATCTTGCTCGAGGCACCACCGGCAACCTTCTGGACACGAAGACTGAGGAGTTCCTTGCGGAGCTCAGCCACTTGGTCGAGAAGGTCCACCTTGGACTTGTTCTGGAGATCCTGGGTGCGAACCTTGGCCTGATACGAGTTAGTACATACTGTTCTTTGATGTATCGAAGCGCATCAATATCGCAATACCGTCACATGGTACTTGAAAGAGTTACCCTGGCACGGCAGCGGCATGTTATGCGCATCATTTGCGTGTGTACATACCATGACAACGACACTCGTTGAATGAAAAGGGTGGTTGGGACTAAGCGTTATGCTCAAAGGCTTCGTATCCCCTCTGCTGCACAAATACACGTGATCACCCCAAAACTAGGTATCGTTTACACGTGACCCATACGAGTGGAGGATGCAAGTAGACGCGTCTTTATGCAGGTCCTGGGGCGATGTCCAAGGGCTATGGGGAAGAGTGCCATACAGTGCCTAAGTCGTTACGTATGAATCGTGGACCGACAGCGCATTTGATGAGCAGCCATGCGCCGAATGTTCGGTGGAATGTAAGTAGGTGAGTTTGCACCACGGTTCCACCTCGCTATGTATGCCATGATATCATCGGCGGCCACGGGCGTACGAGTATATCGATCCGAGGTACCATGCGCCGCTGCCGCCTTGGCACCTCTTTCACACTGCCACACTTTCTGACGATGCTGCGCATACTTTCGCATAGTGTGCAGCATCGATGTACGCACGGAAGCCACTTCTGACTCACGTGCCTGTTGATGTATTTGTGCCTGCTGACCGGTCTGCTTTATTCGTCGCGCTAATTGGAGTGCACGACCTGGTGCCAGCTCAAAAGGTGGGGGCTGAAGCGTGAGTGTCGGCTGCTGAGGCGGCAAACTTTGCGCCATTTTGTGCGATGTAATACTGACGCCCGTGACAACGGAGCCGCGCTCCCATTCGTGCTCGTCAGGTCTCGGCGAGGGAGGTGTCACGACCATTTCAAAGGTATTGCGATCGGTGGCAATGACGCAGTGCTGTGTGCCATCCATGGTCGGCACAAATTCGAGAGGATCCTTAGAGGGATCATGCAGCATTCTTTTCTGTCGAGGATTTGCAGACAAGCTTGGGCGTGTACGGTCATTAGATTGTAGTTTCCGAGACCTTCTTGTTGAGTTGGCCACTGCATGAAACATGCGTTGAGCTGCACGCACACGATCCTCGGATCGTGGCGCCGGCCCTATTTCTTTGACATGCAAGGGCACAGACGCCAAGGCGAGTCCGTGATTGGTGATGGGCATTAAGTGCGAAGGCGACATGCACTTAGTTCGCTGACGAGGGCTGAACCAATGCACGTCGCGTGTGAGGGCGACATCTGGTCGCTGAGGTAGTTGTATCGGTGTCCCATCAATACTGGAATCTGATCGGAGGGTAGTATCATTATCATCATTGTCATTAACGCTGTCCGACTCGAAAGATGCTGGACGCTCCAGTGTCTGCGGCATGCTTGTGTCTAGGGCCATGGTCATACGAGGCATTCGTGGCTTTTCGTAAGGTCCAAAATCAGTCGTCTGTGACATCATCGACACTGTCATTAGCGGGCTGGGGGGAAAGTTGCGCAAAAAAATGCTCGAGACCTGCTCGAGCTACCAGAATGAAAAAAAGGGGCGTGGGGATGGGGCTCGGGTAGGGAAGGGCTGGGAGGGGATCGTGTTCGTCGTCGTAGCAACGAGCTACGTGGGATGGACAGGGGAAAGGGGATTCACGGGGGAGGGATGGAGTGGCTGTTGAGAAGGGGTCCACGATGGGACACACGCACGGAACTATCACAAGCCGTTCTAAGAAACGACCGTTCCCTATATACGCCATCGATAGGCCAGGGTGCGTCTCTTGGCTTTTTGGATGTTGCCCGTGCGCACATGCATGCGTAGATGTTGATGGGCCGGTGCATGCAAGGCTTTCGGCCGATGTGGATCCAGCCACGCTTGGCTGGTGGAGTGGGCGCAAGTGTGCTAGTTTTGATTGTCTTGCATTGTGCACACGTCTCGGCCGGCCTGGGAGTGAGAAGGGTGCGAGCGACTGGCTACACTAGCGACGGTCCGCGCTCTGTCCTGTGCTCGTGACCTCGACCCGTCTGGAGTGGGAGGAAGCCCCTTGGTGTGCAGGAAAGACGCAGCGTTTCTACTATGCGTAATATCAAATGTATGTGGTACTTCGGGAGACTAATACGGCAGGTGTCGTCGTAGGTGATGGTGCCGTGGGAAAGACATGCTTGTTGATCTCGTATACCACGAATGCCTTTCCGAGCGAGTACGTTCCGACCGTGTTTGACAACTACACGGCGAGTGTCATGGTGGATGGTCGACCTGTCAATCTTGGTACGTATCTTTTGTGCGCCACTGACGCTGTTCAGGTTTATGGGATACGGCAGGTCAAGAAGATTACGACAGACTGCGTCCGCTGTCTTATCCACAGACAGACGTTTTTCTCATATGCTTCTCTATTGTGAGCCCATCGAGCTTTGAAAATGCCAAGACCAAGTGGTGGCCGGAGGTGACACACCACGCCCCCGATACCCCCATCATCCTCGTGGGCACCAAGTTGGATCTCCGCGAAGACCCTGAAATGAATGCGCGCTTGCGTGACCGACGCATGGCGCCTATTACGTACAGCCAGGCAGTACAGCTGGCCAAGGAAATCCGCGCGGTGCGGTACTTGGAATGCTCTGCCCTTACGCAAAAGGGACTGAAAGGTGTGTTCGACGAAGCCATTCGATGCGTCCTATCCCCTGCACCTATGAAACGACGAAAGCCGAACAACTGTATTGTCTTGTGATCTTTGACAATTTCCCCTTCATATTCACGACAGCGCTGTACTGTCCATTTCTGCTGTCCATATAAATAACATTTAGGTTATAGAGCTTGTATTGGCATTGGATGATCATGTATGAAAATATGGTGCTTTAGACAATCAATAGATCCCCCTTGCAGGAGCCACAGAATAGCAGTGCGTCGTCTTGCGAAAACTGATGAGACTGTGTGTGGGCCATACTCACGCTGCGCTGCACAGAGCTTGACGCCTGCTTTTCGTCATGGACGATCGACAGCTTGCGAGTGGGCAGCGACGGGGCAAATGTCTCATCATCTGCATCACCGGCTAGACGTGCACGTAACATGGACAAACTCATTTGGCGACGGTGCTGCTGATTCGGCGTCATATCTGGATTGGGTCGCATACGTGGCATGTTCGTCGGCTGGCGTCGAGGTAGCATGACATGGGGCTCCTGCTGAGAAAGTGGTGGAAGACGTGGGGCGGTGGCCGACGTGGTCGCACTGCGTTTGTGCATCCGATCACGGCTCGAGCGGCCAGAATCTGGGACTGACGTCTTCGCGACCTGTAATTGCTCCTGTAGTTGACGTCGTTCCTCTTCAAGAACTGACAAAGTCTTTTTGTATTCGGCCTCCATAGCTCGTGAGGCTGCCAATTCGCGCTGCAGCTGCGATACTTGCTCTTCCAGAGTGTGCGACACATGCCGCTGGAGCTGCTCGTGCTCAGTGGTCAGCGCCGCATGAGCGCTCAGTAACGCCTCGTGGTCTGCTTGCAATGCCGTGAGCTGAGCCCGTAGCTCGTCGGCGGCGTCCTCGACAGCCAAAGGCTCATTTTCACTGGAAGGGGGCTCATTCAATAGGGAGAGATTTTGCACGCCATCCACAGCATCGTATTCCTGGGATGCGAGTAGCTCAGATGACTCGGCTGGTGCCTCCGTGGTATCTGATCCAGGCGGTTTTGCCTCATCCAGCGAGTATCGAGTTTCCTGGATCTCAGGGATGGGTTCGAGCACATCCACTTCTTGGATGCTTCGCACACTAGCATCCAGTGTATCGTCGTACGACGTGTCATGCTCGTAGTATTCAGGATGCGCGTCCTGTTCGTCATCGGCATACGAATCAAAATGTTGTTCGTATGTATCTTGATGCTCAGGATACGCCTGGTGGGTATCGATATCCAAGCAACCCTGGCTGGTCTCTCTTTCTTCTGGATAGAGCGTCTGATGCGCGTCCTTTTCTTCCAAAGGAAGCTCGTGAGGGTTTTCTGTGTCGTCCAGATAAGCCTCTGGATGGTCATGCTCAGAAACGTAAGCTTGAGGATACTCTTCAGCATACGCCCCATAGTCATATACATCATCGACAGCATCGGGCTCGTACACCTCATCAGGTGCATAGTCAAACATGGTTGCGGGTGTGCCTGACGCATCTGGCTCCTGCGACGGAAATAGGGATGCCGCTGCTTGGTCTTCATCACGCTCAAATACTGATGCTTCAAAGCTTTCTGCATAATTGTCCATGGACTTTGCACGTTGAGGAAAGGGAGCGTATAAGTTGGTGGTCGTTTGTGGCTGCGCCGTTGCGTCGAAGAGGCCCGTCGCGGGCTCCGCGGTCGAGTATGATGGAGCAGCTAGCTGCTCCATGTTTGTTTCAACACCTGGCTCAAAGTCGAAAGCATCTGTCTGTGCGTCGGTCGACCACAGTTCGGACGCAAAGTGTGCAGGCTCGGTCGCAGGTACGTCAGAAGGCGCTTCTGGTCGAGAGGCCGCATCATCCACAGCAAACAGAGCCGCTGTATCGGCCTCTTTCCGAGGCTCCGATACATCAGCAGAAAAAAGATCCGCGGTATCCGACGCTTCACGGGGCACAGCATCCTCGGCGCCAGCCGTGTCAGTCTTGTCAAGGGGCGCTGGCGCAGGGGGCGCTGCTGGCTGCTCCCGCTCGGTTTGCGTCTCCTTTGAATGAGCATCAGCATCCAACAGCGCAGACTCGCGCTTCCTGCGCAGCGCTTCGCGGTGTTTGTAGAGCTGCTTGCGTGCCCGCTCTGCCTTGATGGCCCGCTCGTCCATCCTGTTGGCCAAAGACACACACCCTCCCCAGGTCCCTGTGCACCCACGCGCGGCGATACAATCACGTGACGAAGTCCAACGTATTGATCAGCCGGCGCAGCGTCAGCGAAGAGGCAAGAAGAAGGCCCCCACTATACGGATTGGCGTGGGATGGGCGTGGCGTACCGGGTGCAACGGGTGGTGCCACCTGTATGCATGCGCCACATACTCATGTCACGCTCTATGATACCATTTCGACCGCGGCACTTTGCTTATAGCACAATCTCGATGCCAGCTGTGTCGTCGCGAGGTGACGCGTCTGAGCATGCGGACAGCCACAGCGCATGCGATCACTTTGTGCGCGTTATTTCATCGACACAGCGCATTATGCCTGATCAGCTGTGGAACATATACCAGCAAGCCCTGCATGAGCGACCCAGCCAGCCTTCGGATGGGTCGATACGCATGCCGACGCAGCTCAATGATGCACACCATATCATGATGTTCCAGGCACTCTTGCCGACGCTAGATGAATACTCGCAGTCATTGCGCGACTATCAGCTCGTATCTCGAGTTCGGAGACACGCTCACATGTCGCCCTCGTCCATGCTAACATCAGCCAGCACACCCCTCGATCTGTCATCGCTCAGTACTCTAGATCCATCGCCTCATGCGCCTCGTATGGGCGGCAAACACGCACAAATCTTCGCGGAGCGCATGCGCGAGATTCTTTTGCGTATTTCGCCTGAGCATCGCCAGACTAAAATGTACAATGACGTGCTCTGCGTGCTGGCCATGGGCGGTCGGTATAAGTTTCTTCGGAATCTGTGGAATGACATGGTTGAGGCCGGTAAGGCGGGGCACAGTCACGTCGCACCGAATCAGGAGACGTGCCACTTTATGCTGGTGGCGCTTGTGCGCAATTTTAACCTGAAGCTGCAACGCTTCAAAACTCAGTACAAGCGCGAGTTGCTCAATGCCACGGCGTCGCCGCAAGCCACGGCCTTCGCGGCTGCTCATGTGAATGCAGCGACGCAGCTGGCCGTTGAAACCGTATCGATGGTGCTGCGTAGCCTCCAAAAGCAGGGAACGTTGCCGCGTGTCATGACGCTTGATCTCGCAGCGCGTCTTTTGCGCATCACCGGCCGCCTCCCCGAGTTTCTTCAGCTCTTGCGCACTGGATTTGGGCTTGACATGCACTTCCCAGATGCTCAGACGCTGTCCATGTCCGAGCCCACGACGCATACCCTAAATACGACCCTCCTGGGACTGGGCGAACTCGCGACTATGCCCGATATGGCCATGGCCTTTGAGGTGCTTACGCGGCCCTTGCCGCAAAGTGGCCGCCAGCGTGTCTTACCCAACACGACTTCGTTCAAACTGCTTGTGCAGTACGCGTGCATGCAGCCGCCGGCGCAGCTCCTTTTGAACGCGGCCATGCGAGGTTCGTCTCGCCCACTTTTCTCGCGCTTGTCTTCTGGCCCGCAGGGGCTACCCACTATCGGTATTCGCTCGCCTGAACAGCTTCAAGCAGAGATGCATGCGCGTCGCAAGGGCACTTATTCGCTTTTTGCTCACGCATACATTGACGAGGCCCTGTCCCTCTATGCCGAGCAGCTTCAACGCATGGCTGACCATCTGGGCGTGCCATGCCCCGA
This sequence comes from Malassezia restricta, assembly GCF_003290485.1. NCBI lineage: Eukaryota > Fungi > Basidiomycota > Malasseziomycetes > Malasseziales > Malasseziaceae > Malassezia > Malassezia restricta. The sequence continues at coordinate 664,590 of NC_040195.1, forward strand.
GGCCGTGACGCACGATATGCCAAAGAGTCATGCATTGGCCAATGAGCGTCGTAAAGCCGACACGGAGCCCGTCAAGACAGCAGAACCGGTGCCAGCTCAATCCAGCTCCCGCATCGCTGTCTTCTTGCCGCCGAGTGTTCGCGTAACGTACCCGCTTCTTCATCCACTGCTTCAGTTGGCCCTCAAAAATCACGCGACAGACGAGCTGACATGGCTGCATCCTCGGGCGGATCATGCGTATGCCCTGCTAGAGGCTGAGCACGATATACTACAAGCAGCACAACGTTCCATTCAGGCGCCTGAACACATGCTTGAATCGCTCTCTGTGCATGCTACGTACATCCAGCAGCTGGCGCAACGCATGCGGTGGCTATGTGACAATGTCATTGATAATTGCATGGCTCTGTGCCACGACAAGCCAGGTGCGCCTGGTGGGAGAGATACGCTCTCTAAAAAGGGCCTTCGGGCTCTGCGCTTCATGACTCCATAGGCGTTAGTGTAGTGGTAAGCCACACACGTCGCAGTCCGTGCTGCCCGGTGCGTTTAGGAATGTGCAGTGCGGACAAGCAGAGCCCTCGGATGGCGCGTCTGCAAGCGCCTCGGGCTCGGCCTCAGCCGGCGGCGGCGGCGGCGGCGAGGGCTGCGGCGCACTTTCCTGTGCAATGGTCACGAGCGTTTGCCAGCCCGATGACGACATCAAAGCTTCTTGGCCACGGTGCGTCACTGCCACACAACACGCGACGCGCATGTCGTCAGGCGAGAAAAAACCCGTTTGGCCGAGGAAGGCAAGTAGGTGCCAGTCACTGAGCCACGACACGAGCGTATCGGGCGTCACATTACGAACCTCGGCCAACAGGCCATCGAGCGTTTGGTCCTCGAGTCCGGGGCGATTCTCAATGGCGAATGCGCTTGACAGAAAACGCGGCTTTGGCTCTGTGGGAAAGCCATGTGTGCATGTCACGAGCAGGTACTCGACGGGAAACGTGGGCGATGCATTTTCCTTTACGTCGATGCCGTACTTGTTTGTGTACCGATAAAACACATCGGGCACGTACCGCGTAGAATCGCTCGGCTTCAAGCGGATTGTCGTGGGATGTACGCTCGCCTCAATCATATCCGCGTCGACCATCGCCATCACTTGCTCACTTACCTGGTAAGCCGACACATCAATCTCACCCATCGGGTTCCCGCTCAGTACGCATGTCACAAACTTGCTGTTGAACAGACTGCTTTGACTCCAACGACATGCGTTCTTGTGTTGAGACTGCTGCTGCGCAGCAAAAAGCGCCTCTTGACCGCTCAAAAAAAAGCTGTCGGCGTGGCGCTTGCACGACACCAGACCTGCCTGCGTCGGATCCGAGTGCGTCGGATCTGCCACCTCCAAGTCGGTATAGATCATGCCAACGACGCAGAGACCGCACCATTCTGCCAGCTCCTGGATACGTGCCTCATCGTCCCATGGCATACCTAGGACAATACCGTCTGTTTCACCGGCCTGCGGCGGTTCATGAATCGCCTCGACCACAGCCTTGATGCCCATCGGCACCTTGTCATAAGGCTCGTAGTGTCCCAACAGGTATCCGAAGCGCTGTGTCGCCGTTTTGCGCCATGCGTCGAGCATACGGTCGATGAGCGCCGAGTGCACAAACTCGACATGATCGACCATGCGGTACTTTTGTCGCTGCAGCGTAATGGCCGAGGGCTGGCACTTGGTGCATATGCTCGCCGGCCACGACTCATGCTGACCCGACGGGCAGGGTACTTTGACACGATAAGATAGTTCTTCGAGTGGTGGCACATACGACGTCGATGCCGAGGGCACTCCGATGTTTTGCTGTCGAAGGTAAGCATGAAAGGAAAGATGCTTGATACCGTGCTGCGCATGGTACGTCATATCATATGGCTCGATCGGCATGCAATAGTCACACATGCCCTTTTCTCCATGCCGGCAAAACTGTCGATCGTGCTGTCGCGGGATCAGGCCTCGCTGCTGCGACCAATACACATCCACCGCGTCTTCACTGACAGGTGCCGACGACTGGCTCGTTGACGCTTCTTCCTGCTTATCTTGATACGATGCAAACAGCATGTCACCGTGCCTGAGCCCAAGGGACGAGATGGATTGATCTCGCAGTTCGCTAGCCGAACGCCCAGGCGAATGTGGCGCGTCGGACAGGGTGAGTGTCTCAGCATCAGCCTTGGTTGATGCCAGAATCTGCTCTAACAGCTTGCTCGCATCATCATCCGGCTGTACTTCACACCTGAACTGGCCATCCTTGGCACGTATGCGTATCAGCATGCTCGTGCGACAAGCAGGGTGGGGCGTCGTGGTCGTCCGTCTTGCCACTCGCGACGGCCGCGACGACCTTGGGATTCTTGTATGACTAAACACTACGAGGCCAACACTTCTTGGACGAGGGCCCCAAATTCAGCGGGGTTGTCGAGGTACAAGTGGTGCCCGGCACGGCTGACCGTATGCACCTGTACGTTGTGATTCCCGGCCTCATGTAGGATCGCTTGTGCTTGGTCTGCGCCTGCTCTATCCATCCAATCATGTTCACCATACAGGAACACCATAGGCATTCTGAGCGGTGCCACTCGATGGACGAGAGGGTAGCGCGCAAATGCGCCAGGCGCAAGGATATCACACAGGCATTGCTCACTGCTTGACTTGGCAGTGAAAATACCATGACAATAAGCGTGTAGAGTCTGTAGCTCTTCCGGTGTCAACGTCTGGAAGCGCCGTCGCGTGTACATGCCCATGATCATCGGCCCAAACACGGTGGATGCGCGCAGAATACCAAATGGACTGACATTTCGATCCCAGAGCCAGCCCATGAAACGCAATGTACGCGGACCGAATCTGCGTACGCGCGGATCGTTGCCTACGATCTCTTTCGCAGTCCCATCAGGGAAGCCGGCCGGCGATACGAGCACGAGTTTAGATACACGTTCGGGGTGCTTGAGCGCATAGGCTGTGGAAAGATAGCCACCGAGACTATGGCCTACCAGGACCATCTTCTCAATTTGCATCTTGTCGCGCCACTCTTCGAGTGCCTCGAGAAAAAACGTTTCACTGGCTTCCACGCGCTCTTGCGTCCGTGGAGCAGTGCCTCGCATCCTGTACGGCGAGCGAGAAGAACAACCCATACCGAGCCAGTCGAGACAATATAGCCGCGAGTTTGGTATACTGGCTAACGCGCGAATGTTGCGAAAAAAGTAAGCACCGCCTGCGCCGTAGCCGTGCACTACGACAATCTGCATCTCGTCCTTAGGCCGCTCGATTTTGCGGATTGGTGTTCCGATCTCTAGCATATGAATATAACGCGATGCATAGCGAGGCCATATCCAAGTGCCTGTCTTTGTGCCGTGCAAATGGATGTTGCGAATGCATCCCACTTTGCCCTTCACGGCCTCGGACGTGGCTAGCTGCTTCGCGACCGTGGAAAAGGCATTGCTCCTTGGTATGGGTCCCCTGTTCTCCTGTTGAGGGTGTATGTAAAAGGCCTGTGCAATCCCATCAGGACCATCATCGGTAACGTGCGCGGCATTCCCCAAAACAGCACCTTGAAACAGACCTGAGGCCTTGTACAAATGGAGTTCTGCCTCAGCCGTTTGACGCCGCGATAAGCCCCACCATGCCGACAATGAAGATATAAACGTTGTGGGAATAGGCTTGATGCTCGTTGGCAGAGGCGGGACGAGCTCATCGGGCGGCGCCTCCATCCTGAGCTAGTGCGTCGACGCGCGGGGATGACGCGGCCCTCCATTTTTGCTACCTCCACCGATGACCATGGATGGCCTGTCCCACGAGATGCTGGCATCGGTTGTCTCTGACATTGAAGCTGAGCGAGCTACGCATGATGTGCGTAGATAAACACTTACTGTAGACACTTCGCGATTATGCGAGAGCATGGGATCGAGCGCAGCGTGTCTCGGCGATGCATTTAATCCAGCTATACACCATTCCCCTGTCGCAATGTACGTACGATTCACGCTTACCTTAGTCGAATCACACATGCAAAGCGTCGAGGCGTCCTTTGAAGATATTCGCGCATGCATCAAAGTGCTAGCGGAGCATGTACCGCCCAACGAATTCTACAAGGTATGTACAGCCATGCTCACCTCAGTGGGTAGACGTTTGGTCGTGGTGTATGAAGCACAGCGTGTACGCCGTGGCCTTCACATTTTACATTGAGACAGGGCGCATTATATCAAAAGAGATGGTGATAAACGTGCTGGGATGTACGTATGATGAACTCACATAAGTGAATGCATTGCCTTCTAATCAGATGCGTCTTACCACGGAGGAGTACTTACATGGTCTTATCTCTGTCGTGAATGAGTTGCCGCGTCTTTCTATTCATGTGGTGACGCTAGGCGATTATGACGCGCCTATTCGTATTGCTTCTCTTGTCAAGCAAGTTCATGCAGCCTTCCAGATTTTGAATCTCAAGAACGACCTACTTCGTAAGCGCTTTGACACTCTTAAATACGATGTCAAGCGTGTCGAAGAAGTCGTCTATGATATCCGCCTACGTGGCTTAGGTCCGACGGAATCTCCTTCCGGACTCGCCGCGTACGTCTCGGACGCTGATGCAGAGCGAGTCTACCATCGGCTGGCTTCTCATCCCACCCTCGACTTGGAAAACCAAACACATACTACACAAACTATGGGTATGAGTACAAACTAGTTACTCGTTTGGATTCGTAGTGCCTTTTGACGCCGCCTCATCCATAGGGTATGGCATCATGTTCAATAACGAACCACGTGTTGGAGGGGGTGGCATGGACAGGGACGAGTTCGCGTCCATGAAGGTGGGCGCATCCACAGTGCTACGACCCATCACGGAGCGCATGGAGGGTGGTGCCGTATTGGTCGAAGACATACCAAGACCTGCTGCCGTGCCCGGGTGAATACGCGCATCACCCATAGGATTGGTAGGGAAGGAATACCAGTCACTCGGTAATGGTGCTTTCGGCAGGCCTTTTAGTGGCTGACCCGCTGGATTCATGCCCAGCGAAGGGTCCATGGGATCTAGGCGCGTGCGCACATCTTGCTGAGTAGGACGCAGCGACAAGAAGGGCGCTGCTTGATGGGCACCCGCTGAATCATTCATGCCAAGCCGCGGAGCGATGTCCGCACCAGAAAACGGGGACGACAGCGCTGCCGAAGGCATAGCATTGCGGATGGGCACGCTGGCGCTGCGGTGACGCAGGCCTTCTGTGCGTGGCACGATGTCGATCAAAAAATCAAAGAGTTCAGAGCGCGAAATCGCGCTAGCGATATCTGAGCGCTGAATTGTGCGTCGCTTATTTTCTTCCGCGACCATGAAAGCACGGCACGTCAAGTCTGCAATGAAAATCTCACAAGCGCGTGAGAAGAGAATAGGTGCCTCAGCCGAAATCATCTTGACCTCGTCGTCATTCTTCATAACCTTTTTAATGCGGGCAAGCGGCAAAGCGCTGCCATTTCCACTCGGTGTGGATCCCAAGTTGAAAAAGTCAATCGCTTTGCCATCCGAGTCAAAGCCATTCTCAACGAGGTCCATTTGATGCCGCCAGAAGTAGCGCTGAAACTGTGCCGGACTACGCGAGAATTGTTGGAGTAGGGCCCCAAGTCGCTTTCCAGGACTAGTTTCCATCACATTGTCCTGCGTGCTCATGGTCATCGCGGGCACGTCTTGCATCCTGGCCATGTCGGCTGGGCCCTGAATATGCATGGCATCACCTGCGGGACGCATGCCCTGATCTTGAGGATAGAACGACATTGTCAAGCCGTTCAACTATGGCGTTTAGTAGGCACACAAAACCTACCACGTAACGCGCCCCGTGTCAAACAGACGTGCTGGTTGTGGTTGTGACGCAAGAGACTCTTTGGCATTCCACCTATGAGCGGCGGTGCCCGCTTGTACATGAAGTATGTTACACGTCCCGTTAGGTCCACGTACAGAGACGCGTTCACCTCCACATGATGGAACCGCGTTCCGGGCGCTCGAGTCCCGTTATACAAACGACGCGTAAGAGCAAGTACATTGGAGTGACATTATGAAGATGGGTTCGTGGGCTCGATCTTTTCCAGATGTCGCCCGATGAGCTGGAAGTTAGTTGTGTCTATGTGGATGAAGCGCCATACCTTGGCCATTTCAAACGAACTGTGAACGTGGTCAGTGTCACATGTACGTACTCCACCGTAGGCTTGCCAAATAGACCTGAGAGCTTTTCATCACACACGATCTAAACACATTAAGGCTTGTGCACGTACCTGGCGCTTATTACTCTCATTTTGTAATTTTCGGTCTTTGATATACGCCCATAGTTGTTTCACGACCTCGTAACGTGGCATTTCCGAGCCGCCGCACACGTCAGCCATCTCAGACGACAGACGTAGCGGCCTACTAAGGGGATTGTTGGGGTTGGGCGCGCGCTTCTTTTTGGGTTCGTCGTCGTTCTCGGACTTCGAGCGCTTCTTAGAGGGAGCTGCCTTCTTTGTCGACTTTGCGGGCTTCTTCTGTGTCAGCTCATTATAGCAGTCGCGAATAACAGCGTCAATCGCCTTCTTCTGAGCCGTGAGGTCCAGACCCTCAGGTAGGCTTCCTTCAGGCATGTCAGCCAGAGCAAGCCGAATCTTCTTAGCTGAGACATTCGACAAGTCCGACTCGTTCAGCACGTCGAATATCCGTGGCTTGAGTTGCGCAATTTGGCCTGCCTCCAAATCTGCCATGGTAGACGAGGGTGAGTGGAGGGCATCCACGCGACCCGCGACCGAGCGTTGACACCCCGGTCTGGTGGGGTGACACGTGGTTTCGTGCGTTTTGTGTCCTGACCATCGTTGCCATGCGAGCTTCATGGCTCCTTGGTATGAGGCGCACACTGCGTCTGGGTGTTGAAACGGCCTCGCATTCGCCAGTACAAATGGCCTCTGATATGCTTTTGCCTCCCAAACAGCTTTTCCGAGCACTCTTGCGTGCTCATCGCCTACACTTGCCGCTGGAGATGCGCAGCCTGGGTGATGACTATGTTAAGGCAGAATTTCGCCGACACCAACATATTGACAATCCACTTCATATTGTTGGTTTTTGCTCACAATGGAAGATGTATTTAGACGCTATTTTGCGCGAGGCGCAAAATTCGAATGGCGAAGTGCATGGCAAAAGCTTGGATCCCCATTTGATTGATCGTTTCTCTGATGAGCAGCTGTATCAATTGTATGAGCTCAAGCTTGCGACCAACGACGTTTTTGACCCAAAAAAGGCGCAGAGCAAGCCGCCAGCACCTGATAACTCTGGCGATACACCTTAAGGCCATGCCAGCACTTCAAGTGGCGGCACACAAACGACTCGCGTTGCATCCTGCACTCCGTATTCGGTCAGGCCAAAGTACTCGATATGCTTGACACGCACAAATCCGTGCTTTTCGAAGAAAGCATGAGACGGTCCGTTGTCATGTGATATCCGAGCAATGAGCTGGGTCTTGGAAAGAGGGAATGCAGCACAGGGATGCATGTCCAGGCCAGGCGGCCGGGGTGTGGGATCAGATGTGATATAGTGTATGAGTAGTCCCAGTGCCTCAGTGGCCAAGCCCTTGCGCCGCCAGCGCGTCTCGGGAATCATAATATTGAATTCTGCCCACGTCGTTGGTGGCGCGTCTCCGTTGTCATCGTCGTGGCATTCTGAGAGGAACGCATTCACATCCCCCACCATGGTACATGCTTGTAGAAGTGTTGACACATTTGCGTTCGGAGGCACGTCATGCTCGTATGTCAAGACAATAAACGTAAGCTCTTGGGGTGAGATATCGTCAACGCACTATCTTGGTCAAGATGCCATCTCCGCTGCATATCGAATTCCTCTTCGATGCTAAGTGCCTCCGATGCCGTCTGTTCTCGCAGCACTGGACTCTTCATCCACTCGACGTACGTCGGAACCTGCGTTAGACCACGAAACTTACATGCTCCGGCCGATACGGCACCAGGACCACGCGCTCGCCGCGCAGCACCGTTGACTCGTTGCACAACATGTGGATCCGAGGATAAAAGTCGCTATGGGGATTTATTTTGGCTACGATTGTCCGTTGACGCCCAGTCTGCTGGTTAGTACACATAATCATACATACAGGATATTTCCGCTCGATGGCAGGTACGTCACATTGCGGGCATTGCTCAGCGTCTTGGCAATCTGTTGCGAAGTCTCAATCCGACGCACAGCCAGAAGACCATCACCAGCCTTGTCTAGCGCCTTGGTAATCAAAGAAGCACCCTCAGCTTCACCCTCAGCGCGAATCACCGAGGCCTGGCGCTCCTGCTCGGCCTTCTCTACGACGAACTTGGCGCGCTCTGCATCCTGTTGCGCAATCTGCTTCTGCTCCACGGCTTTGGTGAATTCCTGGCCGAATGTCAGATGGGTGATCGATACATCCTCGAGCAAAATATTGAATTCGCGCGCACGCGTCAATAGGTCTTCGCGGATACGAGCGCTGACGACCTCACGCTGGGTAATAAGTTCAGCGGCATCAAATTGGGCGACAATAGCTTTAAGCACTTCATTACCGATCGAAGGCAGAACACGCTCGTCATAATCAAGGCCGAGCGATTGGTAAATCTTGGACAGGTGGCCGACATCGGGACGAGAGAGGACACGGAGCGAGAGCGTCACCATCTGCAAGTCCTTAGATCCCGTTGTGGTCGAAATCGTACGCGGCTTGATCCGCACATCGTACAAGATCGCGCGTTGAAGCCAGGGAATCAGAAAGTGAGTACCTTCGCCCGTAGCTCGCTCCTTCACACCTGTAAACCGATCGAACATGACGGCTCGATATCCACCAGGCACATCGTACATACTGGCTTGCACAAAGAGGGCGCTCATGCCCAGCGGCACTAAGAGTTAGGAGTACAAAGACATACCTGCAAACCTAGAGAGGAAATTGGCTGCCGCGTTCATGCTAGGTACGAATCACAGAGGTGGCGTTGCCTGCGAGGAAAGAGGCGGCGTGGACAATGGGTGCGCAGCCGCTGCTAGTCAGCCTCCACGAGTCCTGATCCACGTGGCACGTACCCCCGGGCACATCGTTCCCACGTAGGGGTAGGAGTGTAAAGCAGCGTGGGCCTATAGAGACTCGGCGACTATCTACACGAAATTAAGCTCACGATGAAAGCAGCGTAAAATGTCGCCGTGTCTGCGTTTGAGATACGACATTTACTTGAGCTGCTTCTTCGTGTTCTTCGTCACGAGGTAGCTGTTATGTTAGCGTATGCGCACACAACCATGGTATACGAACCCTTCAGCACCGAAGAACGTGGCGGCACCCACGATGACGGCTGAGAGCAGCCTCCTGTCCCACTTCTGGATCTCGTTGCGGTTCTGGTAGCCGAAGTAGCTAGCGGCACCAATAACAGCGACGTTCACGACGCTCAGAGTCGAGAGCCAGTACTTGGGGTTGCTAGAGAAGTTGTTCCAGGCGCCATGGATCTTCTTCCAACCAGAGCTGACACTGGAGCACAGGCTAGCGATAGTGTGAGTCATCCGGCTTATATGAACACGTACCTCTTGCGAGCCTCCTTAGCGCGGTCCTCGAGCTCTTCAGCTTCCTTCGAGATGAACTCGCCGACCTTGTCAGCGGCGGCCTTGGCCTCGTCGTAGAAGTGCTCGGACTTTTCGCCAGCCTGGCTGCATGGTGTTAGTGTCCGTATGCATTCTTCCGAACGTACTTGGCCGCCTGCTCAGCCTTGTTAGCAGTCTTGTTTACGGCAGCATGGGCGTCAGCCTTGGCTTGTTGCACGTTTGCGTTGTTCGACATATTATGATGGTTGATAATACGAACCGACCCCAGCCACCCACCTACTCCAGGTTGAGGCCGTCGGCCTGCCTCGGGACCGTCCAGTCCAATCGAGAATAGGCTGATTTCCACACATGCAGCGGAGACCGGGCCAACCGGGTACTGCATCGCATTATGACATAATCATGCCACATCCGGCAGAACGCCACCCCCACCTGGGTACGTGGGGCGTTGGCGCCTCAGCGGGTCTGAGCGCGTGTGGCATAGTAGCTTGGCGTAGCATGCCGCGACCGAAAGAGGAGGTCATTAGTGATTTTTTGCTTGGTGAAGTAGAGAAGCATAAGCTGCTGAAGAGGCCATGCATCGTAGGGTTCCAAGGTCCTCAAGGGAGTGGTGCGTGTGCATGGGCTTATGACAGGCAAATCGTATACGTGTGCGCGTATCGCTGAGTACCTAGGTTCGCGAGATCCGCCTGTTCGGGTCGAAGTGTTCTCGTTGGATGGTGCGTCGATATTACTGATACCTTGATTTGTACCTTCCTCATACAGAGATGACGGCGCTGGCGCGGCAGCATGCCTCTTTTGCGCTGTATCAGGGCCGTGGGCCACCGGGTACGCAGGATGTGGACGTTGGCACGCACGTTCTTCAGGCGTTCCGGGCGTGTGAGTCGGTGTCGATACCCATCTATGATAAGAGTGCTCATCGAGGTGCGGGGGACCGGCAGAGGGCGTGGCGGCATGTACAAGGCGAGGTGGATGTTGTCTTGTTCGAGGGATGGTGCCTAGGCTTTCCGTCGATGCCATTTTCGGAGCTGGTGCGAAGGTATGACCAGGGGCGAGCTGCGTCACCGCGGCCCGAGTATGCAGCGCACCCGCTGGAAGAGTTGCAGCTGATGAACCGCCACTTGGCTACGTGGGAGCAGGCATGGTATCCCCTGATCGATGCGTTCGTTCAGCTTGTGCCAGTTGTTGCTGATCCCGAAGCGAGTCCGTGGTCCCTGGTGTACCCGTGGCGCCTGGAAGCGGAGCATGCCATGAAGCAGCGGAATGGCGGGCGCGGCATGTCAGACGACGAGGTGCATGCGTTCGTGCAGCGGTACATGCCGACGTATGAGCTATTCAGCCGCACAGCAGATACGAGTCGGTGGAAAGAGCACTGTATGATGCTACGGATTGGTGCAGACAGACAATGCATAGACGCATAGGGGGGCAGCGCCTTACTCCGTGTTACGGGGACGCATGAGTACGCGGTAGTTGCGGTGCTGCACGAGCCACTGCTCCTGAGGGGGCGTCTGCTCGTCGCTGGGCGTGCGCACTACGCGAAAGTCGCCCTCAACGTACATGAGTGTGCCCTTGGGCACCTCGCGCAAACGGTTGACGGTGTTTTCGCCGAAGGCAAAAATCGAGTGGAACGACGACGTGGGCGCAGCGGGCGTGCCGTCCTCGTTGGGCGGGCCGGGCAGGTCGTTCGTGGCGAGCACGTAGCGAAGGTATTCCTTGCCGTTACGGCTCTCGCGCACCTCGGGCGACGAGACGAGGCGGCCGATGAGCGTGACGCGCGAGAGAGCCGAAGCTGGCGTGGACGAGAACGACTGTCGTTAGAACACACTATACGTACGCGGGCTTGAAGCACACGGGGAAGCGAGCCGAACATGGGGCGGACCATTTTCAATACAGGGCGGAAAAGCGAACGCGTCGATCGTCGCGTCGTGGCGTGGTCGCTGGGACGCGTACTATTCGGCCGAACATCATATACCTATCAGTAGCGATTCAACTCGACGCGTCCGCCGTCCTGCATCATCCAGTCAGACAGGGCGCGCGTCACGCGGACTTGGCAGGTGAGGCGACTGGATGCCTGGCGGAAGGGGGCGTACTCGAGCATGTCGTCTTCTTCTTGGGATACTTCGTCCGCACTCCAGCTGGGTGCCTCGTGCGTCATGCCACGTGCCTGCGGATCGTCTCGCTGTGCGTCACACACGTAGGCATGACAGGTAGCACATTCGAGCTCGCCGCCACATGTAGCCTCTATACCGGGCAGGTCGTAGCGCCGCGCCACTTGCATGAGGGACTCGCCTTCCTCGCCCTCCACGTCGTACCACTGGCCATCGTGCGAGTGGAAACGGAGCGGCAGCAGGTGGGGGGTATCTCGGGGGCTGGGACCGGCCCGTCGCTGCGGCGTGATGTGCGCAGTATGGACGATAGGCGGGCCCCACGTGTCGATGTGATCGCGCTGCTCGGCCTCGGACATGCCCAGCCTACCGCGCCACCGCGGCCACAGCACGAGCCGTTCTCGCAAGTCGTCCAAGTCATGTCGCGACGATGGCGGCGCGAGCGCAGCGCGCACAAGCAGAGGCGCGTCAGACACACGCAAGTTGCCGTACCAGTCGCCATGCGGATACACGAGAGCACACGCAGCAAACTTGTGGCCGCCCACATGACTGATGGGCCACACGCGGATCCGGCGGGCTGGCTGCGTGCCTTCGAAGCGGCATTGCGTGTCGTGCTTCTCGACCGCCTCATTCAAGGCGTCATACAGGGCCGGGCCTGCTACGCCGCAGCGGCAGTCGCGCATTCCGTGCGTACATACATAGATGTGCGTTTCGTGCTGGTCCTCCGCTTTGCGCCACAGGGCTTGCAGAGACGCGCGTAGTTCGGCGCCACTTGGGAGCGTGCGGAGCGATACGGGCTCTGGCCACTTGACTAGGCGACCGGGCATAGAGTACGCGTACATCCAGTACTGCTCGTCTTCCTGTTGGTGATTCGGCGGCCAACGCGTGGCGGCGCTGCGCCTTGGATCCCAGGCATCCGCGGTCGGCAGGGCGGCATCGTCGCCGGAGGAGAGATTCACGCGAAAGCCGTCGAGCGACCCGTGTGGCTTCGTACGGCTCGTGAGCTCACTGAGCAGCGCACTCGCCGACTCGACGTGGGACGGCCACGTCGTGGGAGGCCGTGCATACTGCGCGGGATGCAGGATCAAGTGTGCGTCCGACCGCGATACGGTGCCGGCCAACGGCGATGCATCATAGGGCGCTGCAGGTATTTGATGTCGGTGATCTAGTGCGAGCGACGTGTCACACGCAAATGCGCCCCAAGCGCGCGAGCTGTACAGGCGCCGCAAGCGTCGCCACAGCATGAGATGGGGGCAAAAAAGCTACGAGTGGAGTTCTCAGGTCAGACGCTCCTTGTCCCAGTGCCATGCTGATCTGTGCAGCGCGTCGAAGCTGGTGGGGCGCGGTGCGGCCGCGCATGTTGAGCACTTGTGCTATCCGTATGGAGGAGCGCAAGACGCACTTTGGTTTCCAGACGATCGATGAGACACAGAAGCAAGGCATGGTCGGCGGCGTGTTTTCGTCGGTAGCGTCCTCGTACGATTTGATGAACGATGCCATGTCGCTGGGTATTCATCGGCTGTGGAAGAACCGGTTCGTGGACATGCTCGATCCGCGCGGCGGGATTCGGTGCTTGGATGTGGCGGGCGGCACGGGCGATATCGCGCTTCGATTGCTGGACCATGCCAGGACCAAGCACCTGGATCGCGAGACGCACGTCACGATCCTCGACATCAATGCCCAGATGCTCGTGGAAGGGCAGAAGCGGGTCAAAGAGAGCATGTACTGGAACACGCCGCAGGTCAAGTTCCAGCTGGGCAATGCCGAGGCGCTGGACGAGGTCATGCCCGTGCCGGAGCGCAAGAACCCCGTGGCCAGCACGCGTCGCCAGCCCATTTTGCCGCCGCTGGTGAGCGAGCCTATCGAGAGCGCGTCGGTCGACCTGTACACGATTGCCTTTGGCATTCGTAACTGCACGCACATTGACCGCGTGATTGCCGAGGCGTTCCGTGTGCTCAAGCCGGGTGGTATCTTTGCGTGCCTCGAGTTTGGCAAGGTCTCGATTCCGCTGCTGGCGCACATGTACAAGCAGTACTCGTTCCAAGTGATCCCGCCTCTGGGTGAGCTGCTCGTGGGCGACCGCGACTCGTACCAGTACCTGGTCGAGTCGATCGAGCGGTTCCCGACGCAGGCCGAGTTCGCGCGCATGGTGGCCGAGGCTGGCTTCCTGCTGCCAGGCACAGCCGAGGCATCGTCGATGGGACTGCCGCCGCTCGTGGGACACGGTGCATGGGAAAATTTGACGCTGGGTGTGGCCACGATATGGACAGGTACGTATGCTCTATGAATGATGTGCTCACAGGCAGGGTACGTATACCACACTCACATGCAGTATCAAGCCATTTGCTTAGGCCGCTACTGTGGGATGCGCTCGCACCGGATGAATGTCTTGGTAGGGTCGTGCGGCAAGATGCAGAAAAAGCCCATGGATTGCATAGTCTGGAATAGTTCGCGAGCTGGCGTTAGCACACACGACACGTACTCTCGAGTGACACGGTCGCACACTGCTCCTGGCCATTGGGCAGCTGGCGACATAAGCGAGACGAGGGCTGTCCACGCTCCCTGCGTGTCAGTCGCACACACGTACCCATCGAGTGTGAAGACCGAGTTCGAGCTCCCGCCACGACTCTCTGCATCCTGTGCAACGAGGCGACGCACCTCGTCGTGCTCCGGCTTGTCGAGTCTCTGGATCAGGTTGGAACTTTCCGACGACCTGCGTGTCAGCGGCGGCTACACGTACATGGAGGCGAAGCGCCTCCCTACGGCGGCGCTGGGCGCCTTCCGAGCGAGGGCTGCTTACCTAAGTCGCGGGCGGGGGCTGCCTGCTTCGCTGCACGGACGCTGCGGTGGAGGACGATGGAGCGTCGGTCGGGACTGCGGGTCCAGCTGGCGACGTACAATGCCGGCCAGATGTTCGACGGATCGGGCGTGCCGGATTTGCAGGAGTGGCTGGTCCCCACGGTGAGCGAGAGCCGACGCAGTGGGTACGCGACGACCGATGCGGCAGCGGCCACGACGGCCATGTCGCTGGGCCCGCGCGAGGCGCCGGATATCTATGCGGTCGCGATCCAAGAGTGTGCGCCGCTGCACAAGGCACTCGCTGGCATGCATACACAGGCCGTGGACCAAATCGATGTGGCCATACGCCGAACTGTGCGCCTGCATCAGTCGGTCGTGCGAGACGATCGCATGTACGATCCATTGGAGCTTGGAGGAGGCCCCGAGAACTATGCGAAGATGGCCGAGATCTGCCATGGGGGCCTGATTCTTTTCGTCTATGCCCGCGAGCGCCCCCCGCAGCGCACGCAGGGCCGCGAGCTGAGTGCCGCGCACCGGATCAAAGAGGTGCGCACATCGTTCGTCGGTACCGGCATCGGCATGGTGATGGGCAACAAGGGCGCTGTGGGCGCACGCGTCGTGCTCTCCTCAGCTGTGCCGGGTGGCTGCGACGAGGTGTGCACGTTTGTCTGCGCGCACCTTGCCGCACACGACCACAACGTCCAGCGCCGGCATGCCGAGTGGCGCGCGGTGTGCGAGCGCCTCGTGTTCGACCCTATGAGCGTCCAAGTGCTGCCGCCTCTGCAGGAGCCCGTGTCCCAGGAAAAGCCAGCGACGGTCGACGCGGTGGACCCTCATGCATACTCGCTCTACGACACGCACCACCTGTTCGTGCTCGGCGACCTGAACTACCGCCTGGCTACGGGCGTCGAAGGCGTATCGCCAGCGGGCCGCCACACGGCCCCTGGCACATTCCCTCCCATCACGCGCGGCGATGTGCTGCAGGTGGCACGAACGTTCGAGTCCCAGCGATGGACCTCGCTGGCTCCGTACGACCAACTGGTGCGGGAGCGCTTCGCGCCTACGCCGCGAACGATGCACCATTTGCACGTGCCAGATATGAGCGTGTACCATATTCCCCCGACGTACAAGTACAAGGCGCGAGGCGAGATGGAGCAGCTCAGCACCAAGCGCCTGCCCGGCTGGCCCGACCGGCTCCTGTGGGGCTCGAGTGATGCGTCAGCAGGAAACCAGGCGATCCAATGTGAGCTGTACCGCAGTATCATGCGGTACACGTACTCGGACCACAAGCCCGTCACAGCCATTGTCCAACTCCCGCCGCACATTCACCCGCTCTCGGATCACATGCAGACGCCATTCCCTCTGCGTCCCCAATGGCGGACGTGGCGGTCCGTGGGCCTCCTTGCGGACCGTGTCGTGGGCCTCGTGTGGTCAGGCCTGCTGTTCTTCGGACACGGCTACTTGGTTCTGGCCGTCGTGGAGCTCGCGCTGCTTGGCGTCGTAGGCTGGTATTATGTGCATGGCCAGCTGGTGTGGCGCCTCTAGCCAACCGGCTCGTCGTCTTCCACACGCATAGCAAAATCGTACGTATCGCCATCTTCGTCAGGTGCGTAAAGCGTGTGGTACCATGACCGCAAAGCCTGTAGACATCGCGCATCATGCGCCTCTCTCTCGGCAGCTACGTCCGCAGCCGCGTGCGTTTGATCATACTCCGCTAGGCGCTCGGCCTCCTGCTGCGCCACCTCCGTCTCAGGCACCGTGCTCAGCAGCGTGCCGAGCCAATTCAGTTTGCTGTCGGGGATGGGCTGGCACGGGTGCACAGCGAGCAGAGGCAACTGGCTCTGTGGATCCTTGTCTTCCATCGGCGGACACGTCGCTTTCGCATCTCCGCCACCCAGCAGCGCGTCCATTTTCGTGTCGTCGCCAAACAGGTTCGCATCTTGTGCCTCGGTCTCGAGAAATTCCGTGAGCGTCGATAGCTGCGAAGACAAGAACGTGGGCGACGGCGACTGTAGCGCTGCCGCGATCGAAAACGTGTGCGACAAGAGGTTCGCATAGTGCGTTTGAACCGAGGGCCAATCTTCGATGCCAGGCGTATGCAGCGTCTGCTCACGCAGCAGCGCAATGGAATTACGCAGCGAGTCATAGCGCTGGTACAGTGTCATGAGATGCCCCAGCGGCGGCGACGCCGACTTGAGCGTCACATCCCCGCGGCCGGGTGGTGCCAACTTGGCCGGAGCCATGGAGGTGCCAAGAGAGGAAATGACCTCTCCTCCTTCCTCCACCCCTTGATGGACGATATTGTGGACCTGGTCCAAGAACACCATGAACAGAGCGCACACGTAGACGAAAGTCTGGGGCGGTACACGGCGTACACGGTCCGGCTGAAAACACTCGTGTCGTCCGTGTCGCGGTATATCGCGTATTCGTCTGACGTGGGTGAAGCCTTTCGACCCCTGGCGCGTCCCTTTGTCGTCACGGCCGCCTATGGTATCAGCTGGGCCTACATCTTCACCGACGTGGGATACACGTGCTGGCAAGCAGCACAGGATAGAGAGCACGACTCACCGCTCGCCGCTGACCTTGCCTGGATTGCTGCGCGCCGCGGCACGTTTCAGACACTGGCATCCATCGTGCTCCCTGCCTTCACGATCCACAGCGTCGTGAAGCACTCCGCTCACCTGTTTTCCAAGTTCAAGTCGCCACGCATGCGCATCGCTGGCCCAACGGCTGCAGGCCTACTGACCGTGCCCCTGCTACCCTTCCTCTTTGACCATCCTGTCGAGACAGTGGTCGAGCGCCTATTCGACGCTGTCGAATATCGCATTGCTGCTCTTCGCGGTGATCCGCTCGCCAAAGAAATGCTGGATAAGGGCAGTCTGCTCCGCGGCTACTATGTGCCCACGGCCGACAACCCCAAAGAGCTCGGCGTGTCGCCTACGCTGGCCGCGCAGCTCGCCATACTTGGCGTCGGTGTCGACCTTGTGCACATGCCGCGCATGCTTCAGCTCGTATCGCGACACGCCCAACGACTCCAACGTATGCCGCACAAGCCCTTGGGCTCCCTGGCTACGCTCCGGCCGTTGAATGAAAAAAAAGAGCAGCACGCCTGGCTCGAAACGTCTGCTCAGCACTTTGCTCGTCGCACCCTCGCCAAGGCCGAGATGGATGCCTTTCTAGGCATGCACTGTCATACCCACGATGAGCGAATGCGCTTCCTTGCGACTAGGTACGCCTCGTACAAACTAACGACGTAGGTGGGCTGTCAAGGAAGCCGTGTACAAAGCCGTGTACCCACACCTGCATCTCTATGCCACCGACATCTCCTACACGCATACCTTCCAAAAACCTCTGGTGGCCTTGGCTCGTCAGCGAGCGTTTCGTAACGCCCATGGATCGTGCGCCACATCCGTCGCGGAAGCACTGCAACTGCATGCGAGCGTATCACACGACGCCGACTATGTAGTCGCATCTATCGTGGCAGAGACCATGCATCCTCCATCCTGTGAATAGCGAGAAAATACATATGCATCATCTACAAACTTAGACGCCGGCGAACTTGCTGATGGCGGCCTGGAGCTTCGAGGGGTCGGCACCCACCACCGTCTCAATCTTCTCGCCATTCTTGAAGAACGCAAAGGTCGGCATCGCACGGATACCAACCTCGCTGGCAATCTGGCTCTGCTCGTCGACGTCGACCTTATAGAAGCCGAGCTTCTCACCAGCCGGGGTCTCGGCGATCTTTTCAAAGATCGGGCCAATCATCTTGCATGGACCGCACCACGTTGCCCAAAAGTCAATGACAATAATCTTGTCGGTGCCGGTCACCTGCTTGAATTCATCGTACGACTTGATCTGTTGCACACCCATTGTATAGAAGTCAATGTAAGGGGAGTCGGTGGCGGGCGCTCCCAGCCCCGCTTTTATCTCAGTGCCAGCACAGACTTGCTGACTCATCCCTGCATAAAAATGCTCCGCGGCGAGGGAATAAGCACGTCAGCGACGCTTGGGCCAAGGCGAGACTGACCACATGGCGGCACCCTACATTCACTTCTCCGCGGCGAAAGCGGTCACGTACGCAGCGGGTGATGCGACGCGTGGAATCGTACCCAGACCCAAGCAACCACCAATTTTTTGCCACAGCGAAGAGGCTGGATGCGTGGCGCCTGACGTTGAGCCCGTAAAGACAAAGTCACTCCACACAGGGAACCAACAACGCAACATGAATTTCCATTGCCAGTCTGGGTACACACCAGTCACACGTCCCGTCTTGCTGTCACGATACCATGAATCGCACTGAACAAACACGAGATTCTCCATCTTGGCATCGATCCAGTTGCGTTCGTTGACCAAAGCCTCTGCTTTGACCTCAAATGTGGGGATCTCTGGGCCAGGCACCTCTTTCATGGGCGCACCTGGCACATGCGCAATGGCGTCGTCATGAGGCCTGGGTGACTCTAGCACGTCCTTTCCCACACTCAAGAGCATCTCCTGAACACGCTCCGAGGTGAACAAGACTGACATATGCCCGGTACCCGAGTTCGGTCCGACAAGCGTGCACATATTTGGAAAGTCGGTCAAGTAGGCCGTGCGGTATGACACAGGAGATCCAAATCCAAACTTGTCATGGTGTTCTTGGATGCTCATAGTTTTACCGCGCACTTTCAGGGGAGAGCCTGCCGCCTTGGTAGAAAATCCATTGCCCATCACAATGACATCGGCCGGGATACGACGGCCATCCTTTGTCACCACAGCGTTTTGCTCGATACGCACGAGCTCACTCGTCTCTAGGTCAAGATTTTCTCGCCACAAAGACGGAAGATACGTGTTGTCCAGCACGCGACGACGGCATGCGGCAATGAGCTCATTCGAACGAGGAATAAGCTGATCGTGATACTTGGGGGGCGCCAATTTCTGCACATGCGCCCGGCATTCCTTCTCATACATACGGCGCATAAGCTTGCCATACCAAGTATTCGTGGCCATGGAGAAATGCGACTCGAGAACCAGCCAAATCAGGAAGCGCTGGCTCCATAAGAGTATAGGGAACTTGGTCAAGAGCCAGCGATACCAGTCCTTTTTGGCAAACTCAAAGTCGGGCGAGGGACCATACCAGTGCTTTGAGCGCACAAACTGCGTTACGTGCTTGGCCTCTTTGGCGACTTCAGGCACAAATTGGGTGGCCGAGCAGCCATTCCCCACCACAATGACATGCTTGTTCTTTAGGTCCACCGAGTGGTCCCAGCAGGCCGAGTGAAAGATGGGTCCTTGAAAATCTTCGTGTCCAGGAATGTCGCAGTGATTTGGCTCTGAAAGACCCCCCACAGCCTGAATAAAAAGTTTGCATACATAGTGTGTGTATTGGGTGGCGACCTGGGGGTTTTGGGGGTCAAACGTTGCCGTCACCACGTGCCACAGATGCGTGTCAGCGTCATATCTAGCTTCAAGACCAACGGTGTAATAACGAAATAGCTTTTCGATGCCGTATTCTGCCATGACTTGGTGAATATACGCGCGAAGCTCGGGCTGGCGTGGGAAAAACCCACTCCAGTCACTCTTCTGACGGAAGCTCAAGCTGTACAGGGGCGAAGGAACATCACACGCACATCCCGGATACTGATTCGCTTCCCATGTGCCAGACGGCCCACCAAGACGCTCCAGGACGACCATATCGGGCATCTTGTGATAGCGCCGCTTGAGTTTGCATGCCATGCTTATGCCACTGAATCCAGCTCCAATACATACAATGTCATGATACTCTGTGGGCATTCCATTTAGATTGACAGGGTCCTGCAGTAATTGCGCGCCATGGGGGAGCGACGTTGGCGTCACGTATAGGCTCATGGGTAGGACAGAGCAGGCCAAGACATCATCATGTCCAAGCGTGAGGTTTCGACTCCGCTTCGTAACATACATTTCTTATTGGTTCATTTCATTTTCTTAGGGCACACGCTTTGCCCCCCAAAGGCACACATGTTCCAAACTTGGCCGTGCGCAACTAATCGAAAACTACCTTGGTGCCCTGGGGTTTCGCCGCATGCTGTGCCTCTTTGGCTCGCTGCTTGGCAATCCAGCTGGGGTGTAGGGGCGCATTGCTAGGAGGTGGTGCTGGCTTTACGCGTGATAATGACGGAGGATGAGGGTCCTGGGTTCGAGGTTGCCTAGGTGGCGAAGCTTGCATGGGCTTGGGGCGCTTCGTAGGTCGGTCCGGCGCGCGATGTTCGCGTGCTTTGCGAGGTTCTTTTTCACGAAGCTTGAGGTGATTGGCATGCCGTCCATACTTTTTCTCCCAAATAGCACGGCGTTCGCGTTGGCCGCGGCGATTTTTGCGCTGTGACTTCGCCGGACCTTTGCCTCCTGTATCTGCATAGTCTGCTTCAGCGTCACTCCAGTCATCGCCTGGGATGAAGCCTGTGTGTAGGCTAGGCAAGAAAGCGTCCTCCTCGTCGTCTTCCTCTGATGTGTTGGCACGCTTTCGCGGGGTATCTTCATCGTCCGAATCTTCTTCTGTATCGCTGCCGGATGCGACCAGTGTATCCATGTCGCCCCGCATGTGCACATTTTCTTGATTTCCCATGCCATCATCGCTCTCATAGCCATCTTCAGGAGGGGCAACTTCTACCTGTCTTGCTTCCTTGTCGCTCTTAACAGGTTCCGTGACAGGTGTCTTGGGTGCCTTTTGCTGAGTCACGAGGGGTATGAGGGAAGCAAGACACGCAGTAAGCTCACTAGCAAGCACTTTCGAGCTAAGCACCTGATTGCATATGTGCTCATGTGCCTTGTGCTCGAACGACAGCAAGGTTTCAGTGGTGGCCGGATCCACTTTGGCCTCGAGTGCAAAGGGTAATAAGGGGAAGCGCTCTTCGTCCGCTCCCTGAGCCTGTTTTGGGAGTATCTTTGCTTTTACAAGCTTGGTTGACAATGCACGTAGGGCGAGTGCATGAATATCAAGTGTTTTCAAGTAGTACAATTCTTTCTCGAGGTCTGATCGTTCGGCTTCCGTACACTGCTTAAGACGTCGCACGTGTCTTTGCAGCTCATGTTGCCTTGCTTTTTTTGCGGCAGAATGCGCTACCTTGACTGCTTGATGCAATTTGGCACGTATGCGCCTGTCGTCTAAAGTCACTTTGGGAGATGACATGCACCTCGCCCACTATGCCAGCCGCAGACAACGATGGAGGGTCGTGCATGTGGGCCCAAAAAAAAGTGGCGAACACGTGACGCACTTTTTTTTGGATGCTGCCACAGGCCCCATCTCTTTCACTTAGGACGATGGCCAAGATCAAAAAGAGAGGAGAGGCGGGTGCGGCCAAAAACTACATCACCCGTAACCAGGCGTTGAAGAAGTTGCAGATCACTTTGGCTGAGTTCCGTCGACTATGCATTCTCAAAGGTATTTTTCCTCGTCAGCCACGGCATATCAAGCGAGCCAACAAGGGCTCGACAGCGCCTACCACATTTTACTACACCAAGGATATCGCCTACCTGCAGCATGAGCCAGTGCTCCAGGCGTTCCGTGAGCACAAGGCATTTGCAAAGAAAGTGAACCGTGCTATTGCTCGTCGCGAATGGTTTGCCGCCAAGAACCTTCATGACAACCGTCCCCAGTACCGTCTTGACCATATCATCAAGGAGCGGTATCCGACATTCGTCGACTCGTTGCGTGATTTGGATGACGCACTGTCGACTTTGTTCCTCTTTGCCAACATCCCATCGCAAAAGACTATTGCCCCTGAAATCACAACATACTGTGCGCGTCTCTGCACAGAATGGCAACTGTATGTGATGCGAACGCATTGCTTGCGAAAGGTATTCTTGAGTATCAAAGGTATATATTTCCAGGCTGTGGTACATGGCCAGGAGATTACATGGCTTGTGCCGTACATGTTTACCCACACCATCCCAACAGACGTCGATTTTCGCGTGATGATGACATTCTTGGAGCTGTACCAGACACTAATGGGCTTTGTCTTGTACAAACTTTACACGGATGAAAATCTCGTGTATCCGCCTAAACTAGATGAGAGTCTGGATGACCAGGGTGCTGGCTTTGGCTCGCTTATGCTTATGGCAGCCGATGCTGATATGCTCTCTGGCAAAAACAACCTGCAAAGTATGGAATCCACGGCGGCTGCTGAAGCTGAGAAGAATGCAGCTACGAAGAACGACGGCAAAAAGCTGTCAACACGCGACGTCAAGCGTCAAATTGCGCGTCTGTCGCACACACAGGAAAACCAAAACGAAGACGACGTGCCGGCACTGGACACGAATGTCGACGACGAGGACGAAGAGGATGTCAATGACGCCTTCGTTCCTCAATCATCCAAAGAGGATGCTGATCAACTTACTACGCTGCAGGATCTTCAAAAGCAGGCTGGTGAGGATCCTCTGCCGATGCTCTTCAGTCGGTATGTGTTCTACATTTCCCGTGAAGTGCCACGAACTGTGTTTGAATTCATACTTCGTTCCTTTGGTGCCTTGCCGAACAACATTGGATGGGACGCTGTGGCTGGTGCAGGCAGCCAGGTGAGCGAAGACGACGAGCGTGTGACACATCATATCCTCGACCGACCGGTGGAAGGCCTGTCACTGGAGCACCCTGGCAGGCGAGTCTACGTTCAGCCCCAGTGGATTGTCGACTGTGTGAATGCGCGTAAAGTCTTGCCGACCGATCCGTATCGACCTGGCCAGACACTACCGCCGCACCTGAGTCCCTTTGTGGATGATCGCGAGGTGGCTCGCCAGGGTGGCTATGTGCCTGAAGAGGCGAAGAAGCAGCTTGGCTTGGAACAGGATGAAGAAGCAGAAGAGGATGAGGATGATGAGGACGAAGAAGCAGCAGAGGAAGAGGAGCAGCCTCAGGAGACCGCATCTCGTCCTGCCTTGGACGCTCTTCTCGCTGATCCTACAGGAGCTGGTCTATTAGAGGCGGCCGAGCTAGAGGCGGAAGCTGCGGGAGGGGAGGACGCCCTTCTTGCTTTGCGTGATCAGCATGCCAAGGCTCTTAAGACGTACAAGAAGCAGCAGTCGAAGCGTGCACCGCAACTTTCTGAGGAGGCCGAGGCGCGCGATATGGCCAAGACGCTGCTATCTAACAAGCAGCGCAAGCTGTACACACGTGTTGGACAGGCTTCTGGTAAGAAGCAGGAGGAAAAACTGCGTTTGGAGGCCAAGAAGCGTGCCCTGTCCAAATCGAAAAAGAAGCCGTCGTCGACGTAGTGAATCGGGTATAGATCGGGCTAAGAGATCCACGCGGGGCCTTTCGTTTTTTTCTGTGATCATGTCACAAGGTGCGGGCGCGTCGGCGAGCGGTGCCCCTGTCGCGCCGAATGAGACGTTGTATATTCAAAACCTGAATGAGAGCGTCGCCATACCAGGTATGTGTGTGTGTGCGGCTAACGATGCAGTCATGAAACAGACGCTCGAAGCTCTTTTCACGACCTATGGCCCCGTCTTGTCGATTGTGGCGCATAAGAATCTGCGGATGCGTGGCCAGGCGTTTGTAAGCTTTCAGGACGTGGCCACAGCCTCAAAAGCGAAGCACGAGGTCAATGGCTTTCCTCTGTATGGTAAGAGTATGGTACGTACACCTCACTTATACCAGCGCTTGTCGTTTGCACGAACCAAATCGGACAGCGTCGTGGCATACCTTGGGAAGGCATCCGGGTCAGCTGAAAAGGATTTAGAAGAGCACAAGAAAGCACGCTTAGCGCAAAAGCCCATAACACGTCGACGAAACAGTACACGACAGCGTCTATTTGAACGGAAAAAGGCACATGAACAAGCTGTGGCACGAGGCGAGGCGGGCTTACTACCTGCCCGCAGATCTACTTCAGCGCGCACCAAGGCGCATCAGCTGCCAGACGAGTATGTGCCACCGAACCGCATTCTCTTTCTGCAGCAAATGCCCGATACCGTCACGCATGCGCAGCTCATGGGCATCTTTGGGCACCTCGCGAATCTATACCAAGTGCGCACGATCCCAGGTCGGACGGACATTGCGTTTGTCGAGTTTCATGATATCCCATCGAGCGTGGCTGCCCGCGACGCTACGAATGGCTACGTCTTTCCGACCGGCGAGCATCTCAAGGTCTCGTTTGCGCGTGCGTAGAAACCACGTGGCACAATTATGGTGTATAGCGTCAGGGACAGGTCCACGCACGGGCAAGTGGAGGAGAGCGTGGCACGGCCGACCGGCTCCCTCCGGCGTTGGCCTTTCACCACATTAGGTTTTCCGACCCTTTTTTTCATGCAGAACATGTTGGCTGCTCGTACTGTCGTTGCTGTGCCTAGGGGCACGATGCTTCGTATGCCTGCGCGCATGGTGGGCTCCGTGCGCATGCCTGTGCGTGCGCTGTCCATGAGCCACGCCGTGGCTCGCAGCGACAAGTTCCGCGCTGAGCGCGACACGTTTGGCGATCTGCAGGTGCCGGCTGACAAGTACTGGGGTGCGCAGACGCAGCGCTCGTCGATGAACTTTAAGATTGGTGGCAAGATGGAGCGCATGCCTGAGCCGATTATTTCGGCGTTTGGTGTGCTCAAGAAGGCCGCTGCGACGGTGAACAAGGAGTTTGGTCTGGACCCGAAGATCGCGGACGCGATCTGTGCTGCTGCGGATGAGGTGATTTCGGGCAAGCTGCACGAGCACTTCCCGCTTGTCGTGTTCCAGACGGGCTCGGGCACGCAGTCGAATATGAATGTGAACGAGGTCATCTCGAACCGTGCGATCGAGATGCTGGGTGGCGAGCTGGGCTCGAAGAAGCCGGTGCACCCGAACGACCACGTGAACCGCAGTCAGAGCAGCAATGACACGTTCCCCACGGCCATGCACATTGCGTCGGTGCTGGAGATCACGAAGGAGCTGCTGCCAGCTCTGCGCCATCTGCACCAGGCGCTGCAAGCCAAGCAGAACGAGTTTGCGGACATTATCAAGATCGGCCGTACGCATCTGCAGGATGCGACGCCGCTGACGCTGGGCCAGGAATTCAGTGGCTATGTTCAGCAAGTGGCCAACTCGATTGAGCGTGTGGAGAATGTGCTTCCCCGCCTGCGTATGCTGGCTCAGGGCGGCACGGCTGTGGGTACGGGACTCAACACGTTCAAGGGTTTTGATGTGAAGGTGGCGTCGGAGATTTCGAGGATCACTGGCGAAGAGTTTGTCACGGCGCCGAACAAGTTTGAGGCGCTGGCCTCGCATGATGCTATGGTCGAGGCGTCGGGTGCTATGAACACGGTGGCGGTGTCGTTTATGAAGATCGCGAACGACATTCGCTACCTTGGCTCGGGTCCTCGCTGCGGTCTGGGTGAGCTGTCTCTGCCGGAGAACGAGCCTGGCTCGTCGATCATGCCGGGTAAGGTGAACCCCACGCAGTGCGAGGCGCTTACGATGGTCGCAGCGCAGGTCATGGGCAACAATGTCGCCGTGTCGGTCGGTGGCTCGTACGGTCAGTTCGAGCTCAATGTGTTCAAGCCGGTGATTGCCAAGAACCTGCTGTCGAGCATTCGCCTGCTGGCGGATGGTGCGAACTCGTTCACGGACCACTGTGTGGTGGGTATCCAGGCCAACAAGAAGCGCATTGACCAGCTCCTCAACGAATCGCTTATGCTTGCGACGGCCCTCAATGCCCGTCTTGGTTACGACAATGTCGCCAAGGCGGCGAAGAAGGCACACCATGAGGGTCTGACGCTCAAGGAGTCGACCGTGGGTCTGGGTCTCCTGACGCCGGAGGAGTTTGACGCGCAGGTGCGCCCTGAGCTCATGATTGGCCCGAACGACCCGCCCAAGTAGGCGCCATGGCCCTGTGTAGAAGCCATAGTCCGAGCACAGTCAAGGCACCGCCCATGGCCCAGGGCCATCGTCGCGGGGCGCGTCGATCCGAGTCGAGGGACAGGGCGTGTCCAAACAGGTCTTCGAGGCCACTGGACATGTGGCCGCCGAATCGCTGCGGACCCCACTGCAGTGTGCGCACGTCCATGGGCTCGACGTCCATGTCCTCTGGCTCGTCGGCCGCGGCGGATGGTTCGAGGAGCGAGTCCAGAGGCGCCTGTGCGACGCGGTCCTCACAAAGCGACATGGCCGCTAAAGGATCGCGCGGGGGGGCGGAGGAGGGCGTGGTGGCATGTTGCGACACGAGACTCATGGGCGCGTCGGTGGCAATGTATCTTGCGCGGTATGCCATGTACAGCACGAGCACCTGGAGTACGGCCCACGACACACGCTGGACAGGATAGCCGGACAAGTAGAGACCTACGCGCGCAGCCCACAAAGCATAAGATACGCAAGTGAGCGTGCCATATCCGTGTGAGTAGATACGCACATCGCGTGTGCGGTACCTGTGGATGTGGGGCCGACATGGATCCCAGGGATACGGTGCGAGGCACGTGAGAATGAGCAGGCGTGGAGCGAGCAGGGGTATACATACGCCGAGTGCATGGCACACGCACCATTGCAGGCGCGCAGCATGCCATGGCCACAGGGACGGTGTGGGCGTGGGCGTCGATGTTTGGCGTTGGAGCCATGAGGCCAACGAGGTGCGTTGGATCAGCTGATCCCGTTGCTGAAGATGAGCCATAGCGCGCGCATGACACGCCTCGCAGGCGAGTGGGTACCGCTCTTCCAGCGAGCGCTTGTAGTCGGGGTAGGCGCGCATGCGTTCGTCGTCGAGCTGCTCGTCCTCCTCGGGCAGGTAGCTGGCGAGGAGGTTGGTCACGAGGGTCTGATTCGCCAGGCATGTGCGGCAGAAGAGCGAGGCAGGATAAGGGTCTTTGTCTCGCGACGCAAACTGCACATCATTGACAGACGCGTCCCACATGCGGCGCTCGTACAGGTCGAGGATGCGCCCGTGCTCGTCGGTATGATTCCACGAGGCACAGGCCGAGCAAAACCACCGTGCGGGCGTGCCGGACGACAGGCGCATATCCGATGCGGGGAGCGCATCTGGCGCATCGCCTGATGGCGGCACCAGCACCGACGCACACCCGCAAAAGTGGCACGTCGTCGCCCGCCGCCGCCACCGCCACCGTCCTGGCCAGGCACGTAGCATGCGGCGTGTGGAGGAAGAACGAGGGCCCTGGCTTGTCCACGTCATGCATGCCTCGTTGTGGTGGCGTCGAGTGGCCACGGGTGTTGCGGAGCCGCGCCGTACGCCCAAGGCGTCGGAGCTCGCCCAAGCGGCTGCTATGAGTGCCGCGATAGGGCACGAGGCGACAGAGCCCCTGGATCCGACGTTGCGGTATGCGTTTCTGCGGCACGAGGAAGCGTCTGCGACGCGGCAGCGTCTATCGCCTGCGGCGCGGCTAGGCAGCAGCAAGGTGCATGGGAATGCGATCGTGAGCATGCCTGCGTCGCTGCATACGCGGTTGAGTGCGATGATCCGCGCGAGTCACAAGGAGCAGCTGCGCCGTGATGCGGAGCATGTAGCTCAGCTGGAGCGCCGCGCGTCGCATGACGACGGCACTGGGCTGGCGCTGCGTGCGTCTCAGCACTTTGTGCAGCATCTGCCGCGGCAGCGTGCGGTGCCGCTGTACCTAGCTACGCAGTTTCCTGCACGCTACGCTGTGCTGGTGCGTGTGTTGGACGAGGCGCGGCGCCGGTTAGCCGCGCCGCACGGTGCGTCTGCGTGGCATCCGACGCACGTCGTCGATTACTGTGCGCACACGTCGGAGGCGCTGTGGGCGTACGACCACGTATTTGGTGCGCGCCACCTGCGTGAATACGTGGCGGAGGCGCGCCACAGCACGCTGCTCAAGGCGCTCGCGGAGCTGCAGGACGACGACGCGTGGTCTCATATACGCACTGTATTTCGTGTGCGTGGCGACAAGCCGCATGTGCATCGAGAAGCGCCACAGGACGCAGCGGCGCCTAGGCGCCTCGGCCTCCATGCCTATGGCCTGAGCGCCGCTGCGTCCGACACAGCGCGCGAGCGCGAAGTGCTGCGCATGTGGAAGAGCGAGGCCGATGTGCTGGTGCTCGTCGAAGAGGCGACGCCGCGTGGATTCGCATGTCTGGCCTCGGCGCGCTCGCAGCTCCTGTCGTTGGGCCGCGCCTCTACGACGCCGTGCCATATCGTCGCGCCGTGCCCGCATGATCAGGCGTGTCCGCTGCTGTCGGATGCGCCTGCGTCTCGCAAGGCACCGTCAACATGCTCGTACACGCAGCTCTTCCACATGCCGCCGTTCATGCGTGCGACGACGCAGCAGCACCGCGGCGACGCAGCGACGTCGTACTGCTACCTGATCGTCCAGCGCGGCCCGCGGCCGAGCCTCGATGCGTCGACGGCGGCCTGGACGCCGCGTGTGCCTGAGCCTCTCCAGCCGCATGTGCCTCGCAGCGTGCAGCGCCTGGCCGAGTCGGCGCGCATAGGTGTGCTGGACGCCCTGCGCAGTGGGCGTGAGCGCGACACAAACGAGACGCCGGACGCCACGGACGCGTGCACGTCGGCGCTCGAGCACGCCGGCATCGACGAGCACCGCGTGATGCAGACGGATGCATACACATGGCCGCGCCTCCTCCGGCCGCCGCTGAAAAAGGGCGGGCACGTCACGATGGATGCCTGCTGTGCGTCCGGCGATCTTCGGCGCTTCACACTCCCGCGCTCAGCCGGGCGCCAAGCGTACCAGGACGCACGCAAGGTCCTGCATGGCGAGCTGTACGCGCATATGCACGCAGGCAGCCGCTCGTCGACGAGCGTCCCTGCGTCGGCCTCGTCCGCGGACGAGTACGTGCGCCTCGGGCCTGATGCGCAGTGGGAGGCCCAGACGCACGGCCGCGTGTCGAAGCGCGTCTCGAGTCGCGCACCCAAGCACCGCCTCGCGGACCTCGATCATGCGACGCGCACGACGCGCCAACCGAGCCGAAGCGACCTCGACGCGCTCCTGGCCCTCGATTCGTAGCGGTGCGCCTCATAGTGGAGGCTTCCCTCTTGCCTAGTCGTGATCATGTCGCTGCTAGTCCCGCCTCGGGCGGGCGAGCGAACGGCGCGGAACCAAACGGTGCTGGATGAAGAGACGTATACGCGCGGCCTGTCTCGCATTATTGAGCGCGACTTCTTTCCCGATCTCCCGCGACTGCGCGCGCATAATGCGTATGTGCACGCCCTGGAGGAGGGTGACGTGGACACGATCGAGGCGTGTGCGCATGCGCTTGTCGAGGCGGAGGCGGGCGAGGCGGAGGCAGGCAGCAGCATGAGCATCGGCGAGTACCAGGCGCGGTACACGACGGAGGACAATGCCTCGTTCGCGCAGCTGCTGGAGGTGGATGCGCAGCGGCGGCGGGCCAAGGAGGCCAGGGGTGCTGCGACGCGCCCTCCGAGTACGCAGCGCATAGAAGCGCCGACGCGCGAAGCGCTGCCGCCCGCGCCGCCGAAGCGTGGCATGATGCCGCCGCCCGACGTGCCCCGCGTGCGATACGCCAAGACGCGCCTCGTATCGCTCCCGGACTCGGCGCCGTCCACACCCAGCCGCAGCGTCGTGGACGACGCGATCCAGGCATCCAGCACGCCGCAGATCGGCGGCTACCGCTTTGTCCAGGCGACGCCGCGCAACGTCCGCGAGCCATCGACACCGACGTCACGCCGCTGGCACGACCTGAGTCCGGCCGCGCGGACACTGCTCCAGCGCACGAGTCGGGGCGCAGGCGGCTTGTACCGCAGCGCGCCATCGACGCCGCGGTGGACGCCGACGCCCAGTCCTGCGTCACGGCGTCACTAGCTAGATACCCCATACTATGGTCTTGCCGTCCCAGCCGGCCGATGCGACGAACCTGCCGTCCGGACTGCGGCCCAGATACGCCATGTGCGTGTGGCCCGCATGCAGCATGCTGATGCGCTCGCCACGCAGCGTGTCCCACACGCACATCTTGTGGGTGTCGTACCCACTGAACAGCAGGCGGCCCGAGGACGAAAAGGCCACGGCCGTAGCGGCCGAGCGTGGCGGCGGACGATCCAGCGACAGGAGCTCGCTGCCGGTCCGCACGTCAAAGAGGCGGCACAGCGAGTCCTCACACGCCGTGGCAAAGGCACTCCCGTCGGGAAAAAAGTCGAGAGCATTGACATCGGCTCGGTGGCCCTCAAACGTGCGCACGATGCCGGTGGTGCGCTTGTCCCACATGTGCACGAGCGCACTTGTTCCGCCCGTCAGAAGCGTGTGTGGGTCCGTGGGCGACATTTGCAGGCACAGCACATCTCCCTGCTTCGCATCGAGCGTAGACACGACTTGGTCGCTTTGGACATCCCACTGCATCACGGTGCCGTCGCCGGACGCCGTCCACAGCTCATGGTCGCTGGCGAAGCGGCACGCGCTGATATAGTCCTTGTGACGCAGCAGCCGCTTGGCCATCGGCACGTCGTACGGCTTCTTGCGCTCAGCCATATTGTACAGCGTGCACGCATTGTCCAGGCCGCCCGACGCGACGAGTCGTCCCGAAGGCGAATAGGCGCAGCACAGGACCCAGAGCACAGGCAGCTTCATAGCCTGGACCTTGTACCCTTCCTCGGCATTCCACACGATCATGTAGCCGTCTTGCGACGCTGTGAGAATGTGCTGGCTGTCCTGCGACCAGTCCAGCGCCACCATCTTGGACCACTGGCTGCGGAGCACGGACGTGCGTCGCAGCGCCAGCTGCTTGATAGGCGGCACATCCGAGGCGACCGACGTCGTATCCGCCTCTTTCGGCGCAGCGCGCTCTAACGCGTCT
Organism: Malassezia restricta; assembly: GCF_003290485.1. Taxonomy (NCBI): domain Eukaryota; kingdom Fungi; phylum Basidiomycota; class Malasseziomycetes; order Malasseziales; family Malasseziaceae; genus Malassezia; species Malassezia restricta. The sequence continues at coordinate 695,744 of NC_040195.1, forward strand.
CGCCGACTCAACGAATCCTGCCCCCAAGGCATCGCTTCCGGCTGGGAGGTGGCAACGAACACGGGCACCGAGCGAGGCTCCTGCTGGCCGCGTTCTTTGTTCTCCTCCGACACCTCCACTTCTTGCCAAGGCCCTCCATGCCGTGGGACGAACGACGCTCGTCCTCGCCGTGGCATGCGCGCCGGCCGCGTCGCTCGGCGTTTGAGAGCTTCGATGAGGCACAGTGGCTTTCGGGTGTGCGCGAACATCTGCGCACAGCCCTGGTTGGACCACCGCCGCCTGCATCAGACATGCCTTGGATTCGCGACCGACGGCGACCGCTCACGCTCTCGTCGTCAGACGATGAGCAGGAGCCTGCGATGGAGGAAGACCCACGCGCCAAGGCGCACCTTTCACTGACCGCCGACGCTATGGAGGAAGTGCTTGCCCTGGGTGGTATTGTGGATCAAGACGACCAGGGGCCTGTGCACTTGGACGGCTTTGCAGAGCAAGTGTGGCGCGTCGATACGCCATCGACGTCACAGGCGCCCTCCTCGTTGCTGTCTGCTTTTCAGCGCGATACCACAGGCCCAGTCGACTTTGATGCGCTGCTGCAGTTCCGTGCCCGGATGGCGCAGCGCACGAGCCCTACACCCCACATTCAAGTGTTGGACCACGATGCCGGTCCGCCAGATACCCTAATGCAGGCGGAAGAGGACGCGCCGATGGATGCACGGCCGTCGCTGCCCGACTCGTTCCTATCTCATGCTCCGCAGACTGAGCCGATGACGCAGGCCCCCCACCCTCCTTCGCCGATCCTTGTCCTGTCCGACAGTGATCATGAGTCGGATCACGCGGGAAGCATGCACCCAACGCACGATCGGTGCGTGCCTCACGAAACGAGAGGCGCTCTTTATGAGGAAAGCGACGAGGACAGTGATGAGAATGTCTCGGAGGACGAAAGTGAGGAGGAAGAAGACGAGATCCAGGACGAAAGCGAGGAGGAAAGTGAGGAGGAAAGCGAAGAGAAAGGAGAAGAGGAAGGAGAAGAGGAAGGAGAAGAGGAAGGAGGGGAAGTCAGCGAAGATAAAGAGGACGAGGTCGAAGTGGATAGCGAGGATAAAGCAGGGGAGGAAAGCGAGGAGGAAGGAGGGGAGGAAAGCCAAGCTAATGAAGGGGGGGAAAGACAAGATGAAGGAGAGGAAGAGAGTGAAGAGGAAGGAGGGGAGGAAGGTGAAGAGGAAGGAGGGGAGGAGAGCCAAGATGACCTGAAAGTGAACGAGACGCGTGAAGAGCAAGAGGGCGAGAAACGCCAAGAGGAAGAAGACGAATCGGAAAGCGGAAAAGATCAGAAAAGTCCAGAGCGAGCAGACGAGAATGAACAGGAGGAAACACCTATAGAAGAGCCGAAAAGTCAAGAGGTGCATCCACCCAGTCAAGATCGAGGGCTCCCAGATCATCCAGCTGCGGCTCCCAAGGACGAGGCAGACCAGGCTCACGACAACGAATACATCGCTGAGAACAGATCTGGCCATGCTGTGATGCCGACATACGACCTGGCACGCTCCGTGAATCCGTCCATGCTCTTGTCTCGCACAGACGCCGACACGCTTGCCTCGCCCACTCCGCGTCCCCTGCCCCCTCCATCCCATGGCCCATATCAGCGCCTGGCCCTGTCCAAGCTCACCGGAGCACCGAGTTTTATCGTGCCTTCACTCACCTGCGATCCACACGTGCTGGAAGAAGAGGGCGCTGAGCTCGGCGATGTGCTCCCAGACGGCCTCGACATGGCGCCCCTCGATCCAGACACGTTGCCCGAACCCGTACTCTCTACTTTATGCCGGATCGTCGGCTTTTCCATGCTCGATGACGTATACGTCATGCCATCTCCCACGTCTGAGCCTGCGCCAGATGCGATCCGCAAGCGACCGCGCCGCTCTTCACCGACGGCGCCCCTCCAAATGCGCCTCCGAACGCCGGAAGAACGTCGACCTCCACGGCATTATTCGCCCGATCTATAGATCCCACCTACTTTGCCACCACCATGTCTGTGCGGCACATCCTGCGCGCAGGTGTCCTGCCCAGAGCACGAGGCGTGCGCATGTACCACCCAATTTCGACGGAGGAGGTGCTTCGTGAGAATGCAGCCTATGAAGCGCGGATCAACGAGGCTGAGGACGCGTTATCACGACGCGGCTTTCCGCGCACGGCCATCTTTCGGCAGCCCGTGGTATGGGGCGAGCATGACCAGTACCAGCACGTCAACAATGCCCACTATATCCGGTGGTTTGAGTCGGCGCGCATGCGATGGATGGAGCGCATGTCCCGCACCCTGAGCCCCGAGATCGCTAGCAACTTGGTACGGGGCCGGGGCGTGGGCATCATTCTGGCCTCGACGTACTGCCGCTACCGCCGACCGGTTACGTACCCTGACACGGTGGTGATCGGTCAGGCTGCGCTGCCGATGAAATTCGCCGATCGCGTCACGGTGCGCTCGCAGGCGTACTCTGTGGCGCAGAGCGCCATTGTCGCCGAGGCCGACTTTGAGTGTGTGGCGTACGACTATGACAGACTGTGCAAGGCTTCGCTGCCGCCCGAAGTGGCCGACGCACTGCGCGCGTGGACGTACACGGGCGAGGACAAGGAGCCCTACTGCCAGAAAACGAGCCGCCGAAGAACAGTTTCATAGTGTTGCATCTATCGTACAAGGAGCTATGCTTAGACCGAGATCGTCTTGAAAAAGTGGAAGCCATCCGACGACGTCGAGCCGAGCATACCAGGGATCTGGGGGTGCCAGTGCACCTCCTTGATATCCGACGCACCGTGGTGGCAGAAAAGCAGCTGGCTCGGCACCGGTTGGCCATTCGGTCCCTTGGGCAGCTGCGCGGGATCTTCTTCGTCGTCGCGCTCGACGCCCAAGTCCCACAGCGTGACTTGGTCGTCGCGGCCCGAGGCGGCAAAGATGCTGTCTTCCTCGGGATGCCACTCTACGCTGCTGATCGGCGCGCGATGCCAGTCAAAGTGCGCCACGGGACTCGGGGTCTGGTTCGGCTTGAACGACCTCATATCCCATACGTTCAGGGCGCCGTCATCGCCGCCGGAGAGGAGCAGGAACTGTGTGCCGCGGTTCCAGCTAATGACATTCACGTCTTGCTCGTGCGCGGCGTCGACCGTAAGAGCGGATCGGTGCGACTTGATCCGCACGTCCCAAATGCGGATACTGCGGTCCGCCGAGCACGACGCAAAGACCGTCGGCTCCGTCGGACTCCACTGCAAGTCTTCGACGGAGGACGTGTGGCTCTCGAACGGCGTGGCGTGCGTCGTAAAGCCCGTATTGTTACTAGTGGTAAGGAAGATCTTGCTGTGCATGTCACCGGTCAAGAGACGCAAGTGGCCCGCATGACCCGACGCTCCACCGCCCAGCAGGCCGCCCCAGTCCATCGCGAATCCTTCCGTGCGGTGTGTATTCACAGTGAAGAGAGGCGTCTCGATCTTCTTCTTGTCGATCGTCGTGCCAGGCACGTTGAGAGCATTGAAGAGAGGGCGCACGTCCCAAATGTGCACCTTGCCCGTCTCGGACCACGTCGCGACGGGGTATGCATCCAGGCACGGCTCCAGGTCCGACGTGGGCGTCGTCGTCGGGGCAGCGCGCACGCGGTTGACGCCGCCTAGGTGCGGAATGGTCTTGTATTCCAGGACGGCGTCTTCGTCGACGTCGTCGTCCTGATCATCGTCATCGGAGGCAGCTGCGGCGTTAGTCCCACTCATGCGCAGTTCGTGGCTTGGCTCAGACAGAATAAGATAGGTAGCGAGTTGTTTTTCGGCATCGAGCAGCGTGCGCCGCTCATACAGCCAAATGCCTCAAGACATCATAGCCAGCCACGAAAGGGGGTACGTACCATCATCGTGCTGTGTGCGGTGCATCGAGCTTGCCTTGATGACAAGCACTTCGTTGTTCTTCGCCGTATCCGCCTGTGTACCAGCCACAACGTAGGCGGTGTGCGGCATGCTTTGCCGCTGCGAGCCGAGATGATCCCGGAGAAAGTCGAACGACAAGCACGGCCACGTCACGTTCATGCGGTGCAGCATGTGGTACGCTGACTGATCGGGAACGAGCGTCTGTCCCTCCTCCAGCTGCATGGTGCCCGGCATGAACGGCTTGGTCTGTGTCTCGGGCTCGTCGTCCTCCTCGTCCATGTCGTCATCCTCGTGGTGTACGATTTCACCGTCACTCTCAATCTCGTCTTCAAAGGGGTCCTCGAATTCGCCCATGCCCTCCTCTTCCTTCATGGGCTGGGCGCCATCGACGCGGCGGCGCTCGGGCTCCGGGGCCGAGGGCTGCTCGGCGAGCGTTCGCTTCGACATGGACAGAGGAAAAAACGAGCGCCAGCGAACCGATTTTTTTTTTTTTCGACCGCGCGCTCAGCGCTGACTCAGCAGAACGACGCCACGGCCAGGCCGCCCCTGGTGGTTGCCGTGTGTCATGTCGGCCATTCGAGCTCTGATTCTTGGCGCGGGTGGGCGTGAGCATGCGCTGGCCCTGCATCTGCTGCGTGCCGAGCGTGTTGAGCATGTGTACGTTGCACCGGGTAATGGCGGTACGGCTACGCTTGGATCGCGGTGCTCGAACGTGAGCACGCCGAAGGCGAGTGGCGACTTTAGCGACATTGCGCGGTGGGCGAAGGAGCAGAGAGTGACGCTGTGTATTCCGGGACCTGAGGCGCCTCTCGTGGCGGGCGTGGAGCGGGCGTTCCGCGATGTGGGCATTGCTGTGTTTGGTCCGTCGAAAGAGGCGGCGCAGCTCGAGGGCTCGAAGGCGTTTGCCAAGGACTTTATGGCGCGTCATCAGATCCCGACGGCCGCGTACCGCACATTCACGGCTGATCAGATCGAGGAGTGCTATGCGTTTATCGATGAGCTCGGTGGTGCGAAGTCGGTGGTGCTCAAGGCGGATGGTCTGGCGGGTGGCAAGGGTGTGATTTTGCCCGAGACGGACGAGGAGGCGAGGCAGAGTGCGAAGGACATGCTGGTGCACCAGATGTTTGGAAATGCGTGTGATTTTCTGGTCGTCGAGGAGCGTCTTGATGGCTCGGAGCTGTCTGTGCTAGCGTTTACGGATGGCTACACGGTGCGGGCGCTGCCTGGCTGCCAGGACCACAAGCGCATTGGCGAGGGCGATACGGGTCTGAACACGGGTGGTATGGGTGCGTACTGCCCGACGCCCGATGGCACGGCGCCTGGTATGGAGGAGCGGATCCGCCGCGAGGTGCTGTGTCCGACCGTGGAGGGGATGCGCCGCGATGGCATGCCGCTTGTTGGTATGCTGTTTGTGGGCCTGATGCTGACGAGCAAGGGGCCCAAGGTGCTGGAGTTTAATGTGCGCTTTGGCGATCCCGAGACGGAGGCTGTGCTGGAGCTGCTGGCGCATCCGTCGACGCTCGCGGATGTCATGGTAGCGTGTGCGGAGCGCCGCCTGGACTGTGTGGACCTGAGCATCAAGGCGGGCTATGCGGTGAGTGTGGTGTTGGCGAGTGGCGGCTACCCGGGCAAGTATGCGACGGGTGTGCCGATCGAGATCCCGACGCTGCCGGAGCATGTGTCCGTGTACCATGCGGGCACGACGCGTGCGGACGATGGCACGCTGTTGACGGCGGGCGGGCGTGTCCTGGCGGTGTCGGCGGTGGGCGAGACGCTTGATGAGGCGCTGCAGCGCGTGTATGCGGGTGTGTCGAGCATCCGGTTTGATGGCATGGTGTACCGCCGCGACATTGCGCACCGCGCGCTGGCGGGGGCGCGCACGAAGCAGGACATGACGTATGCGTCGGCGGGCGTCGACATTGATGCGGGGAATGCGCTGGTCGAGAGGATCAAGCCGATGGCGAAGAGTACGCAGCGTGTGGGCTGTATGGGCTCGCTCGGTGGCTTTGGCGGCATGTTTGATCTGCGGGCGCTGGGTCTGCGTGATCCGATTTTGGTGAGTGGCACGGACGGCGTGGGTACGAAGCTGCGTGTGGCGCTGGAGTATGGCAAGCACGATACGATTGGCATTGACCTCGTGGCGATGTCGGTGAATGATTTGCTTGTGCAGGGTGCGCAGCCGCTGTTTTTCCTGGACTACTTTGCGTGCTCGAAGCTGCGTGTGGACCTGGCGGCGGCGGTCGTGCAGGGCGTGGCGGACGGGTGTCGCCAGGCGGAGTGTGCGCTGATCGGTGGCGAGACGGCTGAGATGCCGGGCATGTACGTGGGCGACGAGTACGACGTCGCGGGCTTTGCCGTGGGTGCGGTGGAGCGTGAGGCGCTCTTGCCGCGCATGAGCCGTATGCAGGCGGGCGATGTGTTGGTGGGTCTGCGCAGCAGTGGTCTGCACTCGAATGGCTACTCGCTGGTGCGCAAGATTGTGGACAAGGCGGGTGTGTCGCTGTCGTCGCCGTGCCCGTGGCCGGACGCGACGTACGCGACGCTGGGCGAGGCGCTGCTGGCGCCGACGCGTGTGTACGTCCGGGCGCTGGCGCATGTGCTGCGGGGCGAGCACGAGGTGCTGGGACTCGCGCACATCACGGGCGGTGGCTTTACGGAGAATGTGGTGCGCATGCTGCCTGCGCACCTGGGCGCGGCGATCGACGTGTCGCGCTGGGAGCGTCCGCCGCTGTTTGCGTGGCTGCAGCGCGAGGGCCACATTGCCGCGCAGGAAATGGCGCGCACGTTCAACAACGGCATAGGTATGGTGCTCGTGGTGCCGGCCGCGGCGTCGGAGCGCACGGTGCAAGCGCTCGAGGCCGCGGGCGAGGCGCCCGTCGTGCTGGGCGCGGTGACGGCCCAGCCGGGGGTGGCGTACGTGCACCTGGACGAGTGGCACGTGGCATAGGAGAGTTGCTTTTTCGCCATGACGAGCCGTGTAGGCGCGACGCCCGAGAGCGTCGAGATGCACGCGCGCGACAAGGCGCCGTCGATAGCAGATACGGCGAGTGTGCAGGCGGAAGCGTACGTGGTCGGCGATACGTCGGTGATCGCGGCGGCGGCGGCGATGGAGCGCGTCGGCTGGACGGTGTGGATGCTGACGATGAGTGCGGCGCTGTGTGGCTCGCTGTTTGGCTACGACACGGGCTACGTGTCGTCTGTGCTGGTGAGTCTGGACGACTTTCAGGACTTTGGGCGGCTGAGCGATGGCACGAAGCAGCTGATCACGTCCGCGACGTCGCTCGGTGCGCTGATCGGCGCGCTGTGTGCGATGTTCCCGTCCGAGTGGCTGGGCCGCAAGATGGTGATTGCGCTCGCGAACGCGGTGTTTATCGTCGGGGCGATTGTGCAGGCTGCCGCGCAGGGGTCGTGGACGCTGATTGTCGGCCGCTTCATCGTCGGCATCGGCGTCGGTGTGGCGTCGATGATCGTGCCGCTGTGGATCGGCGAGCTGGCGCCGGCGCACTTGCGCGGCCGCCTCGTGACGCTCAATGTCGTCTTTCTCACGATGGGGCAGCTGATCGCGACGGGCGTCGGCGCCGGCTTCGAGAGCGTCAAGGGCGGGTGGCGCTACACGGTCGCGGGTGGCGCGATTCCCGCGATCATCTCGCTCGTCAGCATGGCGTGGCTGCCCGAGTCGCCGCGCTACGACAGCCAGCGCGGCAAGATGGAGCGCGCGACACGCACGTTTCAGCGCATCTACCCGCATGCGACGGAGGGGTTCTGCCGCGAGCGCGCCGAAAAGCTGGCGCAGGACCTGACGCAGTGGGAGGCGCGGCACACGCGCACGATGGCCGCGCGTCTGCGCCTGCTGGTGACGGGCCCGAATGCGCGCGCGCTCGCGCTCGCCTGCGGACTGCAGGCGCTGCAGCAGCTATGTGGCTTTAATACGCTCATGTACTACAGCGGCTCGATCTTCCAGGCGATTGGCTTCGCGAAGCCCGTGGCCGTGTCGCTCATTGTGAGTGCGGGCAACTTTGTCGCGACGCTCGCGGCGCTCAAGTTCATCGACATGATCGGGCGCCGGCGCGTGCTGCTGTACTCGGTGCCGGTCATGACGGGCGCGCTCGTGTTTGCGGCTATCTGCTTCGGCTTCTTGCCGGTCAAGGAGGATGGCGCGCTGTCGATGCACATCCCGCCGGGCCGCAAGGTGTGGACGTACCTCGTGATCGTCGCGATCCTCGTCTTTGTGCTTGCGTACGGCTTCGGCATCGGCAACGTCCCGTGGCAGCAGGGCGAGCTCTTCGCCATCGAGACGCGCGCGATGGGCACGAGCATCGCGACGGCCGTCAACTGGTCGTGCAACCTGATCATCGGCGCGACGTACCTGTCGCTCGTGCGCGCCGCGACGTCGTCAGGCGCGTTTGGCTTCTACGCCGGCCTGTGCGCGATCGGCTTCGTGTTCTGCCTGTGCTGCTTCCCCGACACGCGGCAGCTCTCGCTCGAGGAAGTGCACGTCATCTTCCGCGGCTCGTGGGGCATCCGCGCCGCCGACGAGCTGCGCCGCGCCAAGGCGCACGTCGCGCACGATCTCCGCGCGCGCGATGCCGACGCACCGCACCACGCGCACAGCGGCACGGCGACCATGACGCAGTACGAGCGACCCAGCGTCGGGTATGTCACGCCCCGCGTGCGCGCGGACGACGACATGGAGCAGCCGGTCGACGCGCTCGACGAGTACAAGCCCGCGGTCGCGCAGAGCCTGCCGGCCGACCTGCGCGCGAGCGACGGCCTACCGCGCCCGATCGCCGATGCAGCCGCGCCCACAAACGCGCTGACACGGCACCTCGGCCTCCGCGGCCCGGGCCTCGTGCTGTCGGTGACGTGCTTCGCGAGTCTCGGCGTGTTCATGTTCGGCTACGACCAGGGCGTCATGAGCGGCATCCTGCCGCACCCGCACTTTCGCGCGTACTTCCACGAGCCGAGCGCCGCGCAGGTCGGCACGATGGTCGCGATCCTCGAGATCGGCGCGCTGGTCACGTCGCTGCTCAGCGGCGTCGCGGCGGACCGCTTCGGACGCAAGGCCGTGATGGTGTGGGGCGCCGTGGCCTTCTCGCTCGGCGGCCTCGTGCAGACGCTCGCGACAGGCTACCACGCGATGATCGTCGGCCGCATTGTCTCGGGCTTTGGCGTCGGCTTCCTGAGCATGGTCGTGCCGACGTACCAGAGCGAGATCTCGCCCGCCGAGAACCGCGGCAAGCTCGCGTGCATCGAGTTCACCGGCAACATCGTCGGGTACATGGCCAGCGTGTGGATCGACTACGTGTGCTCGTTCCTGCCGGGCCCGCTCGGCTGGCGCCTGCCGCTGCTCGTGCAGCCCGTGCTCGGATGCGCCCTCGCGCTCGGCTCCGTGTGCCTGCCCGAGAGTCCGCGGTGGCTCTGCGACCGCGACTGCGATGCCGAGGCCCTGCAGGTGCTCATGGACCTCGATGGCGACGCTAAGGCGCACCACACGCGCGCCCACCTCGAGTACAGCGAAATCAAGTCGAGCGTCCTCCAGATGCGCGCGCAGGGCGACCGCTCGTACCGCACCATGTGGCGCACGCTGCGCTACCGCACGCTCATCGGCATGTCGTCGCAGATGCTCGCGCAGCTGAACGGCATCAACGTCATCTCGTACTACGCGCCGCTCGTCTTTGAGAGCGCCGGATGGGTCGGGCGCGAGGCTCTGCTCATGACCGGCGTCAACGCCGTCATGTACGTGCTCGCGACGATCCCGACGTGGTTCCTCGTCGACACCTGGGGCCGTCGGCCTATTCTGCTCTCGGGCGCGCTGCTGTGTGCGCTCACGCTCGGCGCCTGCGGCCTCCTCCTGCGCGCACAGCAGCCCTACACACCGGCGCTGGTCGTGGTGTGCGTCGTGCTCTTCAACGCCGCGTTCGGGTACTCATGGGGCCCCATCCCGTGGGCATGGACGCCCGAGATCATGCCGCTCGCGTTCCGCGCCAAGGGCGCATCACTCGCGGCCGCGACGAACTGGGTGTGGAACTGGATCGTCGGGCAGCTCACGCCCGTGCTCCAGGAGCGCATTGGGTGGCGGCTGTACATGCTGCACGCAGGCTTCTGTGTCGCCTCGTTCGTGGTCGTGTACTTTCTGTACCCCGAGACGCAGGGCGTGCCGCTCGAGGAAATGGACGCCATCTTTGGCGACCAAGCCATCCCCGTGCCGCCGATCGACGACGCAGACGACACGGCCGCCGATCCCGAGGCGCCCCGTCTCCGCCGCTCCATCAGCTCGCACCCGCGCTTCCACACGTCGCCCGGCCGACGGCCCTGGTGGCCGTGGGGCGCGGCCTCGCCCCGCGGCGCATACGAGCCATTGTCGACATAGCATACCCTAGCCAAAATGTGGGCGCTGCGCCACACCCAGCAGCATCTCGAGCTCGTGTATATCGCGCTCGAGATGCGCGTCTCGCCCGTCGAGCCAGTCCAGCAGGTCAATCACCTGGAACAGCACCGCCGACTTGCTGCCCGCCTGCCCTGCACTCCCGCCCCGCCCACGGCCCTTGCCACGCGTGTGCCGCCCATGACTCTGCCGCGTGCGGGCCCGACGCAGCGCATTGCGCTTGCGCCGCATCATGACTTCCTCATCACAGCACAGCATCAAGTCCTCTTCCGTATCTGTGCGGTCATCGAGCTCTTCGTCCTCGACGCCCGTGCCCGCGCCGGCATTCAGGCCCAGCGCACGCGCGCCGTACTGGCGCCCCACGCCCAGCAGCTCCGACAGCCGCTCGAACGCCTCGCGACTCTGATTACGTCGGCGCTGCTCCGACAGAATGTGGCGTCGCCGCCGCCCACTCGGCGTGGTCTCCGCAGGCAGCTCGTCATCGTACGCCGCCTCCTGTGGAAAGCTAGCGACGGACGAGAGCGGATCCGACGGATCCATCGAGTCCAGGATCTCATGCAGCGTCGTCGGCTCGCGCATCGGCGACGGCGCACGAAGCGTCACGTAGCCTGCGGCCGACGACGCCTCCGATGCATGCGGTGACATGGCCAAATGGTCCTTCATGCCATCGATCGTGTGTGTTGGTAGCCTACGAACCAGCCGCGCCGCCCCTCTCTGCCAGCCACCCAGCGTCGGCGCACGCCTCCGACACCTCCACATAAGGCAGCAGCGCCTGCAGCCACGTCCAGGTCGACGTGATGCGCGGACGGTGCGCGTCGGGCAGCACCTTCCATGCATCGTGCGAGCGCTGGATGGAGCGGCGCTTCGACCGCGTAGATACGCGCCGCTGCGGTACGTGCCGCTGCGCATGCTCGATGGCCTCGTGCGCTAGCTGCTCGGCCTGCACGAGGAGATCGTAGGCGTGCGCCGCGGCTGTGCCTGGCTCGTCGTCTGGCGGCGCATGCATCGCCAGCATGCGCTGCAGCACAAATTGCAGCCAGAGCACATTCGTCATGGGCGCATGGCCCTGCCAGTCCTCGGACACGAGACGGCGCATGTGGCGGTACACGTCGTACTGCGCGTCGCCGCGGCCCGCAAAGAGCGATGCATCGGAAAAGTCGTACGCGACCGTCTGGCCGTCCAGCTCCATGCGGGACAGAGAGTAGTCGATGATGGTCGCGTGCACGCCCGTGCGGTCAGGGGCGTACGTACGCCACAGCGCCGATAGCGCGCCCACGTCCGAGGCCGGCTGGGACGCGTCGCGCCGCACGAGGATGTTGCCCATGTGCAAGTCGCGGTGCTCAAACGAGCACGTATGCTCGGCAAAGGCCACCGCGCACGCCACCTGCCAAAACACCGCGGCACGCTCTACCCAGCCGCGCAGCGACAAGCCCTCCAGCTCCTGGCCCGCGTCGTTCATCACAATGACGCCGTACAGCTGCGTCGATGGCAGGACGCTCGGCCTCGCATTCTCACTGCGCGACGCCTGCTCGGCTTTGAACGTGTCCCACGCGCGCAAAAGCGCCGAGGGGTACGCGCCACGCACGACATGCGCACGCTGAAGCTGTACAAAGTGGCGCGCACATGGATGAGACGCGTGCGACAGGGCATGGATCATAGCTACCTCGCGGTCGACACTGTCGGGAGACGACAGGGCGATGCCGGCATGCTCTGTGCCCATGTCCAAGGGTATCACTTTGAGGATGGCGCCGGAGGACGCGCACCGATACACTTCCGAGTAGCTCGCTTCACCGACCTTTTCATACGTCGGAGCCAGATCCGTTAGGAGCTGCTCAAAGTCAAGTGGATGGGACTGCTGGACGCGCCGCAACAGCGACGCTACGCCGCGGTCCTCGAGCGACAGATCCTCCAGCGTGTCGCAGAGCGCCTGGGCGTTGGCGGACTTGGGCCGCAGCGGCGTGCGTGCGTGCGACGATCCCTTCGCCCACTGCTTCCATGGCGTCGACACCTTACTCGCAAACGTCTCGCGCGGGCTGTGCACCCACGCGTCCCACGTCGATCGAAAATCGACGCCTGTAAATAAGCCGCGCGTCGGCGGCAACGTCGTCTTGCGCGGCGGCGTCGAGGGCGGTGCCTGTTCCTCTAGCACAGACGGTGCATCCTGCACGACACGCGTGCGTCCCTTGCGGCCATACACATGGACTTGCCGCGTCGACGATCCCAGCATGCCTCGAGGCTTACACGTGTCGGGGCCACGCCGCCGCTCGACGAGCCCCGCCGTGGTCGCGTCGAGATCACGTGATATCGAAGAAGAGAACGGCGCCTCGCCGCCCTGCCGCTTGACCATGACGACGACGACGACGATTCGCGGATCGAGGGCGATGGTGTGGAGTGTCGTCCGAAGCTTGGCAGGCGTGCGTCCTGCGCTGCGTGTTCCTGTGTGCGGAGTGCGCAGCATGCATGCTACGCCGGCGCTGGGCAACAAGGGGCGTGCGCGCAAGAGTCCCAAGACGCTGCTGCGGCTGTACGCCGAGGGCCAGCTCAAGGGCCCGGAAGCCCGGCAGGCTGCCGCGCTCCTGGCAGAGCAGAACTCGGAGAAGGGCCTCCGCGCCCCTCAAGAGAGCGACGAGAACAAGTCGAGTGATACCCTATCGCTGTCGGAGGCGCGCCGCGTGATCCGGGCCGTCGAGGCGGCGCGGCCGCGTAATGCGTACGAGCTGCACATTGTGACGAGTGTGCCGCCGAACCAGACGAATGCGTTCCGTGGCCGCATTTCGTACCCGAAGGACCCGCGCATCAAGGGCGAGACGGTGCTGGTGTTTGCCGAGCAGGGGAGCGAGGCAGCCGACGCGGCGCAGCAGGTGGCGTCGCAGCTGGAGGCGCAAGGCTCGTCGATGCGCCTGGTGATCGGCGGGAATGACATGATCGGAGATACGGTGGCGGGACGCGTGCCGTCGTTCTCGCGTGTGCTGTGCACGACGAGTCTGCTGCCGAGTCTGAGCCGCTCGCTCGCTCGTGCGCTGGGTCCGAAAGGTCTGATGCCGAGCACGAAGCGTGGCACGGTCGTCGAAGATGCGGAGGAAATGCATGCCGCGATTGATCAGCTGGTGACGGGCGTCGACTGGCGTGGCGACCGTGTGGGCGTCGTGCGCGCGGCGGTGGGCCGCATCTCGTTCAGCGAGGCTGAGCTGCGTGCGAATGTGCAGGCGCTGCTGGATGCGATCATTCACAAGGCCGCGAGTGGTCTGGCCGGCACCAAGGTCAGCGCGCAAGTCGTGGCTGGCTACATGCGAGACATGACGACGGAGCAGGCGGACGGCCAGACCGTGCAGCAGCGCAGCGTGGCTGCGATGAAACGCGCGCTGTCGATCGTGCAGCAGGTGCACCTGAGCTCGACGCAGGGACCTGGCATTCGGCTGCGTCTCGACGATGTGCTGTAAGTAGAACGTACCTCCACGCGAGCTGGAAATAAAAGCGCCGCCACCGTTTTGTCTTGCGCGCGCGCGCGCATGGTATGCGGTTGTTCGTAGCGATCGGGCTGCTGGCTGCGATCGCCGCGAGTGTGCTGCTGGGTCTCGCGACGTTCGGCGTGCCGGTGAATGACAGTTTCTGGCTCTTGCGTGTGCAGGCGCCGCTGCTGGACGCCAAGCTGGGTGCGCTGGGCTACCGCGTCAATGGCCACGACTCGCGTGTGGGCGTAGGATACCATGTGCCTGACGAGGTCGGGGACCTGTCGCGCAGCGTGCGCGACTTTGTGCACACGCTGACGTTGGTGCTGGTGCTGTTCCCTGTATCGTTTGCGTTGGCGTGCCTCACGGCGCTCGCGTCTATGGTGGCGATGATCCACGTACGGGCGATGAGCATACTGGCCGCGGGCTTGGCCGTGCTGGGCGCGCTCGTCGCTACGGTCGCCTTTGCGATTCTGATCTGCCTCTACTATGAGCTGCAGCATAACGTGCCGACGGACGAGCTCGATCTCACGTACGGACAGGCGTTTGTTTTTACGGTCGTCAGTGCCGCGTGCCTGTACGGGAGTGCCATCACACTGGCGCTCGGCGCGTGCTGTGCCATGCGCATGCCGCGCCGCGAGCGCTCCGACGCGGTGCCCGAGCGCATGCCGCCCGCCAAGGTGTCGTACACGCGGGATCCGTCCGCGCAGCCGTACGAGCGTGCGGAGCGTGTGCACTATGCGTCGGCGCTGGCGCCTGTGGCGGGCGACTTGCCCAAGTTTCCGGAGCCGGACGTCAATGAGTCGTACATGGAGGACGCGCCGACGGCCGGCGAGCCGACGCCGTACGATGAGTCGCACGAGCTCGATACGTGGGCCTCGCGCGTGCACCTGCTGGACGACTCGGAGTGGCACACGGCGCGGCACTCGCACTATACGGGCGACGCGACGCACGACGAGTACGCGGATGCGCCGACGATGCCGCTCATGTCGAGGCAGCAGGCCGATGCGTGGTTCCTGCCTACGCATACGTGACTATGACGGATCGTCCTCGTGCTGGAGCGTCTGCATGATGTGAGCGAGGCCACTGAGCTGCTCGGGACGGAGCTTCGAGAGCACGACGCTCAGATGCAGGCGCTGCCGCGAGGCAGGACTCGCGCCGGGCGCGAGGGGCGTCGGTGCATCGGTGATGCCGACCAGCAGCACAGGTTCGTTTTGGACGCCGACGACGGGGCGCGGCGCTGTGAGCCCGGCGTTCATGGCCATAGATTGACCCGCGCTCGCGAGAGACAGGGCAGGTAGAAGATGCGTGGCTGGCACGAGGTGGATGCCCAGCGCCGTGAGGCGCGGCACGCATGTCATCGGCACGACGAGCGGCAATGGCTGCGTCGGAATGGCGGGGCGGCTCAGCGACTCGGCCGCCGGCACGGACGCCGGCGGCGCGGGTGGCCGGCTCGCCGCGCCGGGCGGCACGGGCGGGACGTACGGGCTGGGCGTGAGGCCGGCGAGATGCGAGACGGCCGCCGACGACAGCGGCGCGGCGGGCCGCGGCTGCTCGGGTCGCGGGACGGGCCGCACAGCCGGCAGCTCGGTCGACGGCGTGTGCTGCCGCTCGAGCTCTTCGAGATCCGACCGCGCCTTGCGCAGCGCCGCCGTCATGTCCTGGAACGCATGCAGCTCGTCTTCATACAGCAGGCGCTCGATGTGCTCGAGCGACGCAGACATGCACGGCGCGCTCGCATGCGTCGTCGACGCACGCGTCTGGAGCGCGGCGAAGCGGCGCTGCAGCTGCGCGTGCCGCACGTACACGCTGTCCGTGTACGCTTCCGACGGGAACGCAGGCAGCGTGAGGTACGCGTCGGGGGTATCAGGGGGCGCCGGCCGCGCGCGGTACGGCACCGTAAACTGCAGCGCCGCGTCGGGGCCGTGCGGCGGCGTATCGGAGATGCGGGCGTCCATGGCACGCAGCAAGTCGCGCTCCGGCAGCTGCCACACGTGGTACGGCAAGAGGCGCGCGACCACATCGTCCGCATCGCGGAACGGCGTCGTGGTGTCGGGACGCAGCGTGCGCTCGTGATCGCGCTCGAGGTGCGCACGGAGCCGCGCCTGGGTGCGGGAGCGCTGCGCGGCGAGTTCGGCGTCTTCGGCGACGAGGTCCTTGGGCGGCGGCAGGCGCACCGGCCGCGCCTCCGACGGCGCGCTCACAGCCGGCGGCGCCGTGGGCGCTGGCGTCGCTGCGCTCGCCGCGGCGCGCCGCGGCGCGAGGTGCAGACCCGAGGCGGCCGCGAGCGCATTGGACACGATAAAGGGCGGGCGAGAGGAGGGCGTCGACAAAGGCTGCGTACTGGGGCCAGGTGGCGTCGGGCGGCTCACGTCGCGCACGGTCAAGATGGGATGCGTGTACGTCGTCGGGGCCGCTGGCCGGGTATACACGTACGGAGGCACAGGGGCGGGCGGCTGTGCTGGCCGAGCCGCGTCGTGGCCGACGCGCTCACTCGACATGCAAGCAGCTCGTGCTTACCAACAGGCACGCAGACAAGGGGGCAACAACACCCAGCAGGGAACGCGCGCGCGATGTCGGACGCCTCGCCGCACTCGACGGCTGCTCAGCGGCTGGACAGACGGCGGCCCAGCACGATGAGCGCCGACGCCGCCCACACCGCCGCGGCTCGTCCGAAACGTCACGTGATGACATAGGACGGCGTGGGTCGCCGCCACGGCGGGGGCGAGCCGTGATGGAGACGGTGTGCCTGCCCGATGCGTTCCCGCGCGCGTACCGGTGCGTGTACATGGCGCAGTTTGAGGGCGTGCGGAATGGTGGCGAGCTGCGGGATGCGCTGATCCGTGCGTCCAAGGCGGACGATGACGCGGAGCGGCGGCGCGTCGACTTTGCGTTTGTCGACGCGCGTCTCGTGCAGAGCCGGCAGCAGCTCATGACAGCGATTGTGCAGGCGATCGTGGGCGCGATGCGCCGCGATCCCAAGCGTCCAGACGCCGAGGTCGGCCTCAAGACGCCGTCGATCCACTCGGACCTCCTGTGGACACTCCACAGCAACAACAACATCGCCGAGGCGCTGCGCCGCTTTGGCGTCTCGCGCACGACGCGCACCCTCATCCTCGTGCGCGTAGCGCCGCCCCTGGACGCGGGAGAGCTCGTGCAGCACATGACACAGCTCGTCGACGGCACGCTGCAGACGCGCGGCCTCTCGCTGCCGTCGCCCGCGCTCGCGTGGAGCGAGCTTGGCACCGCCTACAAGATCCAGGACACGCCCGCGTTCCAGCACCCAGATACCTCGCAAGTCGATGCCCTCATCTGTTCTATGGTCGCATCCAAGTACGTAGGCGCGTAATTAGTCCATCTCGACGAGATGGTACTCGGGCGCATCGAGCTTGTCGGCGCCCTTCAAACAGGGAATCGAGACGACAAACACGTACTCGACCACGCGAGCCTGCAGCTGGCGCACGAGCGAGCCGGCCGCCGCCGCCGAGCCGCCCGTCGCAATCAGGTCGTCCACGACGAGCACATTCGCGCCCGCCGGGATCGCATCGCGCTGCATCTCAAACACGTCCGCCCCATACTCTTTCTCAAACGTCGCCTGCACACACGCACCAGGCAGCTTGCCCTGCTTGCGCACCGGCACAAAGCCCGCGCCCAGGCGCTGCGCAATCACAGGACCCAGCAGGAATCCACGCGCATCGAGCCCCACTACATAGTTGATGCGCGACTCGGCCCCCTGCTGCGCCAGACGCGGCAACGTCTGCGTAAAGACGTGCGACATGATGTTCGTCAGCAGGATCTCGAACGTGATCGGATCCCGCAGCACAGGCAGCACATCGCAGAACAGAATGCCCTTCTTCGGCCAGTCGGCGTGGTACTGAAACTTGGTCTTGAGCAGCTCAATGTCCGCCATCGCGTCGAACGGCAACGACGCCGCACGCGCCGAAGCCGTGGCGCCAGGCACGTTCGTAATGGAGGTGTGTATGTCGATCAGGGCCGCCCGAGGCCGTCGCCCGGCGCTTGTTTTTCCCACCCACCGATGGACGCGGCCGACGCGCCCCCGACGCCGATGGACGCGATCCATCCCACGCTCTCCAGCGAGCCGCTCACGGGCGAGGCGAGCACCGTCGCGCACATGGCCCCCTACGTCACGGACCCCGCGCAATTCCTCCTCAACATGCCCACGGACAAGCCGTTCACGACGCACGTGCCGGCCTCGCTGTTTGACGAGTGCGTCGCGGTACTGAAGCGCACCGTGCAGTGGCGCGTGTCGTCGACGCGCTACAATGGCGCGCTGCCGCACGGACGGCGATACGCGTGGCGAAAGCACTACGTGTGCGACCACTCAGGCAAGCCACGAGACCGCCGCAACCCCAACCTGGCGCCAGGCAAGCGGCGATCGCGGCGCGCGTCGATCAAGATCGGGTGTCCCGCCTCGTTCACAGCGACGCAGGAGGTCGGGAGCGACATGGTCGTGATGGTGTGTCGCTTCCAACACCAGGGGCACACGGTCAACACGCGCGAGTACTGGGCGAACAGCCGCATCCCCGACAATGTGCGCGAATGGATCAAGGAGCGCGTCGTCGAAGGACACGACCAGAAGGAGATCGTGCAGATGATCCACGAGCACCAGCGCAATGCAGCCAACATACCCCCCACGAGCCCCACGTTCATCCCGCCCGGCGTCCAGATCACACGCATGGACGTGTACAACATCATCAAGCGCTACAAGAACCTGCATGCCTCCGAGCACGGCACGCCGACCAAGCCATCGGCGCCGCCGCCGCCCCCACCATCCGCCAGCCACGACGCAACGCGACTCCCACTCGCCCTCGAGACGCCCGCCAGTGCCTCCGAGTCCACACTGCCCCTGTCCTCGGATACCCGCCGCCCCGTCGATGCCCACGCGCTGGGACACACCGCCGCGGCCGCCGCTGCTGCCTCATACCCCCTCTTGCCGGCAGCAGCCGCTGACCTATCGCCCGCGACGCCCGAGGAAGCCGTGAGCTTCGCCCAGCAGTGGAGCGAGCTCGTGGCCAACCTACAGGCCCTCCAGCCCCAGATGATGGAGTATGCCCTGACGGCCGGCACGACACGCCACCCCAACACCACGGGCGCATGGTCGCATGCCATTGCGCAGCTCACGCAGGCATGGTACGTCGCCTGCCACTTGCTAGAACGGCCCGGGCTGCCCGCCCCGACGCCCCCGCCGCCCTAAGCGCCCCTAGCCGTAGCCCCGCGAAAAATCCGCCCCATTTTCTCCACCTCTTCGCCTCCCATGTCGGGCGAGCGACGTCCGCCGTCGCTGTGCGATCCGGCGCTCCTGCCCAGCATCGTGCCGCGCATTCAGACCATCGCGCAACTCTTGCTGCAGGCGCGCGACACACCGCTAGCCCAGGATGAGCACGACGACACGCACGTCCACAGCGCAGGCGCTGATGCGTCCATGACCGAGGCACCGCCGACGAGTCTCGCTCTCGGCACGATCGCGAACGACGACGACGACGACGGCGGCGCATGGACGCAGATGGCATCGACCGGCATCTCGATGCACCGCATACCCACATCGATTCTCGCGCGACTCGCGCACGAGACAGCGCAGCTCCCATCGACCTTCGCGGCCGCGCACGAAGCGGCCGAAGCGGCGCCAGGCGCCGATATGAGCCTCGACGACCAGCACGCCCTCCTCGCCAAGCTCGAGGCGTACGCACAGCGGCAGCGGGACATGCAGGCAACGTGGCAGCAAAGTCTATCGCGCATTATGGAGTGATACCGGCCCTCTCGAGCGTGCGTTGGGCTTGCAGCAGCATGGGTCTGTGGGTGAGCATGTGGCACGTACGCATCAATCATGATCTCCTTGCCATGGTGCGCGAGGCCCACGGCGCCCCGGCCCTCCCTCGCGCCTTGCCTGTAGGCGTCCAACACCGCGCGAGCCATGTCCACGTCTGCGTCAGTAGTTTGTACATACCCTCCTTGGATGGCGAATACGCCGCATGAATCGCGTCGAGCTGCGCGGGATGAATCGCCTGCTTGCCGTCGAAGCCCAGCGACGCACCGTCTCGGCACTCCTCCCGCAGGTACGCGTCGTCCTTGTACTCAATGCACACCATGTCGATCGCCTGGAGTCCGTACGCCTTCGCGATCGTCGCCATCTGCGCGCGCGGATACAGCAGGCTCCGCAGGTCGCGTGTGCGCTGCACGCCAGTAGCGGCACAATAGTCCTCACTCGCAAACAGGAGCGCGGCCACGCGTACGTGCGGCCCGAGCGAGGCATGCTCGAGGATCGTCGGCATACGAAGCAGCGAGGACGCACTCTCGACCGACAGCACGAGCGACAGCGGCACAGACGGCGAAGCGGCGCTGGCTACGAGTGCCAGATCGCGGGCACTCTCGACTTTCGGCAGCACCAGCGACTCGACACGCTCGCTGCGCAGCACGGCGTCCACGTCAGCTCGCGCGAGGTCCGGCTCACTCGACGGCGCATTGATACGCACACCGAGCGTCGGGCCACCCGGCGGCGCCGAAGACAGCGCCTCCGCCACCATGCTGCGGGCCGCCTGCTTGCGGTGCCGTGCGACGCTGTCTTCCAGGTCATACACGAGCATATCAGCCCGCACGCTGCGGCTCTACCGTCAGTCGCGTCGACGCACCTTGGCCAGCATCTTGTCCGAGCTGCCTGGCACATACAGCAGGCTGCGCCACGCGGCGGCTCGTGACACGACGCGCGTCCCTCGCATGGCTCTCCACCAAGAGAGAAGGGCGCCTCCTCTCCTGATGACGTCCGTGTTGCCTGAGCTGCAGGCCGTGCAGCCCATAGCCCATGTGGTGCTCATCATGCTCCTGACGCATCAGCGCGCTCTCGTGCACAGGGTGCGTGTATGCCTCGGCATGGATCGCCAAGTGGCGCTGGAGGACGAGGCGGACCTGCCGCGCCACCGCCTGCCTCAGCCCGTAGTGGGGGCGCAGCACGAGCGCTACGTAAAGGCCGTGCGCTATGTGATGATGACGATCGCAGGCACGTTCCTGCTCTCGGGCGTGCTCGTTGCACTCGAGGCCGTGATGCCGCCGCGTGTGTGGCGGCCGTCCCTGCCGGCATGGCACATGATCCTGGTCCAGGCCCTTGGTGGCCTCGTCGCGTGGGGCCTCTTGACGCTCGTCGTGCTGCGCGAAGAGCAGAAGCAAGTCCCTCTTCGATCATGCCGCACGCGCATGGTCGCCACGCTCGTGCTGGGCTGGGCCTTCGATGGCACGCAGCTTGTCTGGCATGCGGCGCTGGCCGACACGGCGCCCTGGACACTCGCTCAGGTCGGCATCGTGGCGGTGCGTGCGCTTCTTCTATACCCGCTCCTTCTGTACGTCGCGTTGTGCCAGCGTGTGTCGTACGTGCCCCAGGCGGCGCCCGCCGCGCCCGCGGCGCCGTCCGCCTCCTTCAGCTCGCTGCTATCGCGTGTGCGGGTCCTGTTTCCGTACCTGTGGCCGTCCCAGTCGCCGAAACTGCAGCTTTTGGCGTTGTCGTGTGTCGGTCTCTTGTTCCTTGGGCGCCTGGTCAACCTGCTCGTGCCGATGGCGCTGGGCCGCGTCGTCGAGGCGCTGAGCACGCACAAAGATCCATGGCTGCCGATCCTCTTCTTCGCCGCGCTCAAGCTGTTCCAGGGCACAGGTGGCTTGCTGAATGTCGTGCAGAACCTGCTGTGGTACCCGATCTCGTGGTACTCGGACATGCACATGAGCCGCCTCATGTTCGACCGCGTGCTGAACCTGTCCATGTCGTACCACACGCGCCGCAAGACGGGCGAGCTGATCCGCACGCTCGACCGCGGCACGGCGCTCAACAACTTTTTCGAGTACTTGCTCTTCTCGCTCACGCCCGTATTTGTCGATATCGTGGTCGCGATTGTGTACCTGTCGATGACGTTTGGCCCCATGATCGGGCTCATCCTGCTCGCCATCATGTGCGTGTACACGTACCTGAGTGTGCGCATGACGACGTGGCGGACCAAGCTGCGCCGCGAGGTGAATAGCCGCGACTCGGCGTGCCGCTCGATCACGACGGACGTGCTCCTCAACTATGAGACGGTCAAGAGCTACGGCAACGAAGCGTTCGAGTCGGAGCGCTTCGCCACCGCGCTTGGCGCGTACCAAGAGGCCGCGTACCAAGTCATGCTCAGCCTCCATATGCTCAACTTGATGCAGAATCTGATCCTGTCCTTCGGCACGCTCTTCTCGGTGCTGGCCGTGGCGTGGACCGTCGTGTCCGGCCGCACGTCGGCGTCGCAGTTTGTCGTGTTTGTGACGTACCTGCAGCAAGTGTATGCGCCGCTCAACATGCTCGGCACACTCTATCGTGTCGTGAACCAGAATTTGGTCGATACCGACAAGCTGATGGAGCTGCTGAACGAGGACGTCGACATCCGCGATGCACCCGGGGCGCCGGAGATGCAGGTGCCCCACGGCGAGATTGAGTTTCAGGACGTGCACTTTTCGTACGACAACAACGAGCACATGGCCCTACGCGGCATGTCGTTCAAGATCCACGCGCACCAGCGCGTGGCGCTCGTGGGCGAGAGTGGCTCGGGCAAGTCGACGGTGCTCCGGCTGCTGTACCGCTTCTACGACGTGACACGCGGCCGCATCCTGATCGATGGCCAGGACCTGCGCGACGTGCAGCAGCAGAGTCTGCGCCAGGCCATCGGCATCGTGCCGCAGGAGCCATCCCTGTTTCACACGGACGTGCGCTCCAACATCAGGTATGGCGACGTGCATGCATCCGACGAGGCCGTCGAGACCGCAGCGCGCGCCGCCCAGATCCACGACCGGATAACCGAGTTCCCGCAAGGGTACGACACGATGGTCGGTGAGCGAGGCGTGCGCCTGAGCGGTGGGGAAAAGCAGCGCGTGGCGATCGCACGCACGATCCTCAAAAATCCCCCGATCTTGCTGCTCGACGAAGCGACGTCGGCTCTCGATAGCCAGACGGAGCGCTTACTGCAGTCGGCGCTGCACACGCTCATGCACGGCCGCTCGTCTCTGACGATTGCGCACCGCCTCTCGACGATCATCCATTCCGACCTGATTCTCGTCGCCGACCGCGGTCAGATCATCGAGGCTGGCACGCACGAAGAACTGATCGCTCGCGGCGGCAAGTACAGCGCGCTGTGGCTGCAGCAGAGCAAGACACAGGCCGAGCAGGACGCTGAGCGCAGCGCGGCGCACGCATGCGCGCCAGCCGCGCCGGAGGCGCCGCCTGCCGACGCACCGCCTGCTGAAGCGGCCCCCAACGCACCACCCGCCGCCAACCCATCCGCGCCCATGTCGCGCTCGGCCAAGCGTCGGCAACAGCGCCGCCGCAAGCATTAGTGACAAATGCTACCGATGATGCTACATTAGGGAATGGCGACGGGCTGGCCGAGCTCGTCCCGCACCACGACGACTTCGACATCGGCGCGCTCGCCATTGTCCATAAAAATGACCGACGTCATGTCAATAGGGTCCGTACGCACGCCGCGCTTCTCCATGAACGAGCGGCCGAGAATCACGGGGAAGTAGCTGTCTTCCGCGAGCATGACCGTCAGAGGCACGGCCTTGCTGCCGACCTGCACGGGCCACTTGCCGAGGTTCGTAATACCATTGTAGCCGTACGTGCCGGGCTGCGTGTCCGCGGGAATGAAGCCGTGGTCCAGCGCAAAGCCGCGGCTCACGTACACGTGGCGGTAACCGCCCTTGAGCATCATGGGCACATTGTTGACCGGGCCCAGGCTGCCACGCAGCAGGCGCACGCCACGCGACGAGTGGAACTCCTCAAAGGCCATCTTGTGCTTCGGTGCCGACGCAGCTGTGTTGTGCGAGACGGTCGTGCGCTTTGTGCGCACACTCGGCGCACGCGGCTCGTACGTCGTCGGCATGGTGCGCGGCGTCGGCTGCGCACCGGCCGTAGGCGTGTACGGCTCGCCCACAGGCGGGTACAGCAGACTGTCACGGCCACCGCCACTCACGCCGCCTGCCTCAACAAACTCTTCCACACCCGGGACGGCCGCCGGCTGCACACGGTGGATGCTGACCGAGCCCGTCTTGCCACGAGCCGGCGTGCGCGTCACGAGCGTCGACTCGTTCAGCACAGGCACGTTCGGGCTGCTTGACTTGGGCGGCGCGAGGCCCGCGTAGCTGATCGAGGGCGCCACATACGACGTCGGCGGGGCGGCCGGTACAGCGTCGACCGACGCATACGGCACATCCAGGTACACGTCGACGTCCGACGCGTCTGCATGGCGCTCCAGGAAGATCTCATAGTCATCTGCATCCTCGAGCTTGTACGGCTCCTTGTTGTGCAGGTACTTGAACTGGATCGACGAGACATCCTTCGTACCCACACGCTGCGCCACGCGCTCCTTCATACTGCACTGTCAGCCTCAGACGCACACGTACCTCTCGAACGACTCATCCTGCCGGACGCGGATCGAAAAACTTTGCGAGTTACTCTGGTGGATCTGGCGTCAGCAACGGCCCACCTACATTCAAAATCGGCGCCATGGTTGCGAATCACAACGCTGTGGCCCCGACCTGCCAGGCGCACTCCACCCACCCGCTGCGGTGTGTCGCCGTCCCCCGCCCGTCGCTCCAGCCACACGGCGCGTGGGCACGTACCTCGGCCGAGGTAGGACGCGTTGCGGCACGTGATCTCTCCCCAGGCTGGCCGCCAGGCCCCCCCCGCCTCGGCCGCGCGGCGCCACGCAGCGTCGCACGCGTCGCGTTGGGCAGGCATGATCGGCGTCACGGTGGCGGCGCTACTCGCGACCTCGAGCTTCGTGCTCGGTATGCTGTCGATCGACTGGCGCGCAGACCACCTCGTGCTGTGGGAACAGTCTGTGTCGCGTGAGCATGTGCTGACGGCGCTCCAATACTATGTGTATACGATCGGCGCCCGGCCGGCGCGGTACACGGCCGTGCTCCTCGTGATCGGCACACTGCAAGTCTGCCTTCTCGGATCCAAAATCGTCATGGGCTCAGAAAACAACTGGCTTTTTGACGGTGCGAGTCTTTGTACGTAAGCTCTACTCACCCAGTCCTCGTATGCGCCTCGGGCGTCCTGTACATGAACAAGATCCAGCCTTGTACGTCGCCACGACTGACACGACAGACGTCCGCGCCCTTCCCTCCGTCATGCCCCCCGAAGACAGCATCACTACGGCCAAGTTCCAGGAACTGCTCATCCTTCTTCGCGAACTCGCCAGCACCCATATCCTCTTGTCGATCGCCCTGATCGGCATTATCCTGCTCCAGTGCGGCAAGTATTACAGCGTCCGATTGCAAGAGCGCGAAAGAAACGAGGAAGTCGATGTCCGTCTCGTGCGTCGCTTGCGCCAGCGCCAGCAGCAAGAGCGCGAGAGCGGCGCGCCCGGCCGCGATAGCGAGGACGTGCTCACAGCTCGTGCCGGCGCGCATTAAATCTGCACGTTCGACGTGCCAATCAGCCTCGACAGCTTGACAAACGTGTCACAACCGTACCCATACAAACTCTCAATGTCGAGGTCGCTGTCGCCAAAGTAGTTGAGGTATAGCCGCGACAGCGGCAGACCGTATCCGAGACCTGCCAAGGTGCCCATGCTGCTGCTCAGTCCGTGAGTCGCGGCATCATCGCCGCTTTGCGCCTCATCCGACTGTGTCGGCACACTCGTAAACGCATAGCTAAAGATTTGCGACATGTTTTCCGGTGGAATACCGCCTCCCTCGTCTCGGATCCGTATCGTGATTTGGCTCGGTCCACTGGACAGGGTTACGATGATCGGCGGCAGATCTTCCGCTGAGCCCGAGGGATGCCGCGATAAGAACATCTCCGTCGTCGCACGGAACGAGTTCTTGAGCAGCTCCGTCATGACATAGTCAAGGTGCACAGGGATACCGACCGTGCGTGCATCGAGATCGCCCTCAAACTGGATGACGGGCGCCATCTCAAACGTGGCCTCACACAGCGCCTGGACATAGGCGCCGCTCTGCTGGATCACCTCGACGGGCGACATCTGTGTATCAATAATGCCAACGCTCGTGGGCGATGTTGTCGTGCTCGCCAAATCGTCCGAGTTTCGCGCCTTGTGAGCACTCTCCGTCAGTGCCAAATGCTGCTCGGCGATCAGACGAATGCCGATACGGCTGTGCAGCGCGGCATTCAAAAACCGGGAAATACGCTCATTATCCATGTACATCTTACACTCCATAAAGCCGCGAGCCAGCGTCGGCACAAGATCCGCATGCTCATGCACCAATTCACGTAGCTCATGCGTAAATACGTCATTGTCTTCGAGCGAGTGTATGGCCGGCAGCTCACACAACCGCTGAAACGACGACGCATACAGCCGAGCAACATCTTGGATGTAAGGATTCGTCCCGACAATAAACGGCAGCGAATAAAACTGGCGCACCCGCCGCGCCAGTCGCACCGGCAACTCCTTCTGTGTGTACTGGGCCGACCGCAGCAACTCCTCGGGCGTCGGTGGCTTGCCAGGTTGTCCGCCGTGCGCCAGCAAATACGGCAGCGTGATAGGCTGTGGAGTATGCTCCAAATGCCGGGCTAATAGCCTCATCGGCACACCATACACGGCAAAGCGCGTGCCATTCCGTAGTGACATGGCACGTCGTGTTCCCTAGCGAGTCATGCGCACATCGAGCACGGACCTCGAATGCCGCCGCCGTCCCTGACTTCGGCCGATAGCCACTCCCCAACCCACAGTGGCTCCCACGACGCGCCACGGTTGGGTGGCGGCGACCATGACAGACTTGTTTGAATCGTACGCGTCAGACTTTGCGCAGCTGCAAAAGTCGATTGAGGCGCGTCTCGCCGTCGACTTCACAAGTATGTCGGCAGACACGCGCCGCTCGGCATTACGGCATGCCGATGCCGAGGCGGAAGAGGCCGGCGAGCTAGTAATGCAGATGGAGCTCGAGGTCCAATCATTCCCCACGAGCGTGCGAGACCGATACATGAAAGAGCTACATGCACTCAAAGAGAGCTTGGACAAGCTGCAACTCGATATTCGCGCAAAGCAGGGCGATCGGACACCCTATGGCTCGAGTGGTCTGCCGCTCGACGACCATACGTATACAGATCTCGAGGCCAACGACGAAGCATACCAGCGGCAGCGTCTGCTGCAAGGCACACAGGTCCTAGAACGCGGATCTGAGCGCCTCGCACGCTCCACGCGCCTGGCACTGGAGACGGAAGATGTGGGCGCTGGGATCCTGCAAGACTTACAACGTCAGCGTGAGCAGATTGAGCATAGTCGCGATACGGTACGTGCATGTCTCTAACTTGACAGCTCCATGGTGCAGATGCACATATCGATCGGTCTTCACGCACGTTGCAGCAAATGATTCGACGGTACGTGCGAGTTCCTCACATCCAGTGCCAAGCAGCAAAAGCTCGTCACGACCAGCATCATTGTCGTCCTCGTCCTCCTCATCCTCCTCATTCTGTATGCCAAGCTGTTCTAGGGCCCCATAGGTGTTTGTACAGCCTGCCAATTTTTTGGCACGTGGATGCACCCATCATCGGGCTCACGGCCAACCAGCAGAAGGGTGGCTCGTTGGCATAAGCTCGTGCGGTCATGTCGCGGACCATCGAGTTGCGAGCGCCCGAAGGCGTGTATACACGCAGAGACTGGACGAATCCGCTGCAGCATCGAACGGCAGGGCAGAACGACGCACCTACCTCGCCCACCTCCCACGAAAGTGCAGCGACCTCGTCTCGATATGCATGCATGAACGAGGTACCGCATATGAGCGCCGCCATCATCCGGCCACGCCATGCGACGCACGCTGATGCAAGTAGCTCGGTGCCTGGTGCATTGGTGAGTCAGGGCCTGGAGGCAGAGGCGTGGGGCGATGCCACGCCCCTACGCTCTGCGCGGCCCAAGCTGAGTCTACGGACCTTGGGCGGCTCCTTCATTGTCCGCTCAAACCAGTACCAAGACATGTCCAAGATTGTCAATCACCGGACGGAACCTACGCTGTTCACGGTACGTGTGCCTACCTAACCATCGCAGATGATCAATGCATCCAAAACCCTGTTTTGGTACGCCAATGTGCACCAAAAAATGAAGGAGCCTGCAGGCCGCATTATGTTCACCCATGCCCCTCTGTGCCACGATATCAATCAACATACGTGCAGACATGATCGTATGGATGTAGTCGTCGGACTCTCGAGCGGCGACATCGTGTGGATGGATCCCATACAGTACCGTTGCTCGCGAATGAACAAAAATGGCATGGTGACCTCATCGCCCGTCCGGCAAATTCGGTGGGTGCCTGGACACGAAACGCAATTTGTGAGCGCGCATAGCGATGGTACTGTCTTGGTGTGGGACGTGGAACGCGATGATCCACCGGAAGGATTTCAAAAAGCACCTTCTGACCCCGCCTGGGATCCGCGCGCATCTATCGTCGTCGAAGAGCCCCAGCTTCAGACGGATTCTCCGAGTGGCGGCATGCTCAAAATGGGACGATCCAAGGATCACTCACCTGTACTCTACAATCCCTTATCCGTGTGGCATGTCTCTCGACGCGCCATCACTGACATGGCCTTCAGCCCCGATGGGCGGTTCCTGGCTTTCACGAGCGAAGACAAGCTCCTACACATCGTCGACTTTTCGCGCAAGACATTGATTCATACCATGGCCTCGTACTTTGGTGGGCTGACTTGCGTGTGTTGGTCGCAGGACGGCCGCATCTTACTGACCGGTGGACAAGATGACCTACTAACCATTTGGGCCGCGAAGGAGGGACATGTCGTGGCTCGCGCTCAGGGCCATCATTCATACGTATCGGCTGTGGCATTCGACCCTTGGTGCCATAAGGGGTCTTCGTATGATGCCTATCGTCTGATCTCTGCGGGCGAAGACGGAAACGTATGCTTCTGGGACTTTTCGAGCTGGTCACTGCATCGTCCGCGTGCTGCACCCAACCAGCGCGCTTTGCCTCTACAAACGACTGCGTCGCAAGTGTTCGTGCCGGCCCAGTCCCGGGCCGAGGTGCCTATGCTGCACCCCACGGCCTCGTTCCGCATGCCCACATCCGTACCATGCGGCCTCCGTATCGCACCAAACTACCTAATGGTCTTGCATCTCGACAGCGAAATGGCATTGTTCAGTCGACCAAGACGCTTCACTCATGGCCACACGGTAGACCACGAGCCTGTGCCTACTCATACCACGACATCCTCACCTGAAGAGCCTCCCGCGGCGTCCGAACTACCACGCTCTCCCACACAGAGACAAATGTTCCGGCGCACCATGTCGCCTTTTACCCTGGGTCTGCGTAAAACATAATATTCGTAGGGTATATCAAAATCAGCACTATATTTTCTTTTCGCCTGGGCGAAGCTCACCACGCACACGGTATCCCTTCTGCACACGCGGGCCCCATCCACGCACTTTCTTGGGCTTCTTGACGCTGCGTACAAACTCGGAGGGTTCGAGTCCCTGACGGTATTTTTCCAGGGCCCACAAGATATACTTGCGCTCCTTCACAGGTACACCTGCGCCCTTGAGTTTTTCCGAGTTCATCGAGAACATCGCATCCCAGTCCTCACCCAGGGCAGATACGCATGCTGAATTGTTGACAAGGTCGCGGCGTGGCTTGGAAATGGCTTCGAGAAAGGCTTTGGGCGAGTCGACTTTGTCTGGTTTGGTTAATGGACAAGATACATACTTCGTGGAGACGGGACTCTGCGCTGCGCAGATGTCGACGCAAACCGCACACCGATGTTGCTGATTGCACTGCGCGTCCTCTGCAGCACCGCAAGCATGGTAGAGGGCAACCGTTCACTGACACAGCGCCAGCATTCTCTTCGAAACCGGTATCACGTGACAATCTTATGGGGCTGCTACGGCGGGCGACGTCAGCGTCTCGTACGCGACGATCAGCGACTCGAGGAGCATGTACAGGGTGTGGTAAAAGAACTTGTGAATGCCGAGACCGTAGACGAATTTTAACATGTTTGCGGCGTGATATATAGGGGTGCAGCGATGCCGTGAAACATGGTATAGGCACGTTAAAAGGATGCACATCAGGTCCTTGCATTGCTGCCATTGACGTGGAAGCACAGACGTGCGAATCATTGCTGCGAATTCCTGCGTCATGTATAAGACACGATCTCGTATAGGGATAGACGGTGTAGGTTGAGGCTTGGTGAACGGCAGCATAGTATACATCCATGAGAGAGGCCATCTGTACAAATCTGAGGGTATAATCATCAAATGGAAAGGCAGCAACTCCGTAGAGATTGCTTCTTGATGAGATAGTCGGAACAAGCGCAATATCAGCGAGCCTATCATTAATGTATAATGCAAGTATAGTACGGCCACGTTGACCAACAATGCCATTATGATGTGCTCGCCTCGTTGGCTGGTTGTGGGTTTTTGAATCGAGCGCAGCTGCTGAAAACCATAAACAGGTCCTTTCATATCGGATGAACGCAAACAATGCCAGATGCGATCTCGAATCTTTTCTTGGTGCGCCTCGTCCAGCTCTTGGAATGTACACCCTCGTAAATCATCCAGAGATTCCCTAAGTGCTTTTTGCAAAGAATCCGGCTCATTATAATTTTCATCGGTATCTGTCATCAAATGCGGTACATGCTTCGTATAGGTCGTTGGTCGCCTGTGCCATGTGATTCTATCGGGTGCCGATGCCTCGCTGGACTTGTGCGCAGAGGCCACGTTTGGCACTCGTATGTCATCCCTTTTCGATAGATTGTCATCAGCCCATGAAAATTTGGCATAAACAGGTATATCGTGCGACCGAAGGAACACCAAGTCACTTCGCTCTTGCGTCATCTTGTCGGTGTCCAAGAAGCACACTCCGTCCTGTATGCATTTGGACGCATACGGCGATCAGTGGAGGTGCCTGACTGCATTTGGGTTTCCGCCTCCAGACCCGCAGGTGCGCCCATTTTTTGCGGCTGGGCTACCTTTGCCTTGACGACACGCATTGCACTCATGCATCTTCCCAAGGCAAATGGGCCATTCGATGTCGGAGTGGTTGACATTGAGGTACCTGTTCGTGAGCCAAAAGACTTCATTCCGAGCTTTTTAAGCCATGTTCGTGTGAATAAGCTCTCGAAAGATGGCCACAAACTTGGTCTGAAAGATGCGCGAAAAGTGTACGCAAATTTTGAAAAACTTATGAAAGATGTGCCCATTGACATGGACTCCAAGATCGAGGCAGAGCACGATTATCTGCACGACAACGGCTTTTTCTTGCGACATGCTACACTCCAGTTTCGCACCATTTTATTCTCTCTCTACTACCCAAGTGCCAAGATGCGTCCGCGAGACGCAAAAAAGCATCCGCATGCCCGCTGGCTCGGCCTTCCATTAAAGAAGACCGCTAAAATGGCATGGGAATACATCGGCGAATATGGCGCCCTTGCTCGAGTCTTTGTGCCGGCCATTGTCACACTGGCTCGGTCTTACCTCCAAGCCCGAGTCGGTTTACCATTGATGGAACCGTCTCATGTACCCAGTGATATTGGCATGGGTGCGGATGAAAATAATATGAAACAAATGACAACGAAGAGTTTCCCAGTCGTGGTGTTTTGCCATGGCCTTGCGGGAAATCGACTGGCGTACTCGCAGTTTTGCAGTGAACTTGCCTCGCATGGTTTCGTTGTGGCAGCCATTGAGCACCGCGACGGATCCGGTCTCGGCTCTCTTATGTGGTCCGGTGCGAACAACGTCGAAAAACAAGGTTCAAAGCAGGAAGCCAAGCGGTTCGAGAAAAATGTCAAACTGGGTGCATCCGAGTCACTATTGGATTATGACATGAGTGCTGAGTCTTCGAGCGCTGCTACATTGAGCTTACTGCATGAGTTTACGAAAGTGCCGTACCTGCCTTTTGAAAAAGTGGGTCTGCGTGCATTTACTGAACCTCAAGGACCCAAAGAGCAAGGACTTCGACAAGCCCAGCTGGCCATGCGCGCATCTGAGATCCAGGAAGTGATGTACGTGCTGCGTCGTATCAACAATGGCGATGCTGAATGGCTGGCTGAATCACGCACGCGCAGTCTTGGTTCATTGCTCTGTGGCCCCAGGACTTTCAAGCGCATGCGACAAAAGAATATTGTGCCGCGTTGCGCGGATTTCTTCTTGTCGTGGAAAGACAAATTGGACGTCGATTTTCCCTCGTTGATCGGTCACAGTTTTGGTGGAGCGACGCTCTTTGAGTATCTGCGACTGGATCAGAACCTGTTCAAGTACGGCATTATTCTAGACCCATGGATGGATCCTGTTCGTGATCCACGTATGGAAGAGGATGTTCGTCTCAAGTTGCGCAAGCCTGTCTATGTGATCAACTCGGAGGGCTTCTCGATG
This sequence comes from Malassezia restricta, assembly GCF_003290485.1. Taxonomy (NCBI): domain Eukaryota; kingdom Fungi; phylum Basidiomycota; class Malasseziomycetes; order Malasseziales; family Malasseziaceae; genus Malassezia; species Malassezia restricta. The sequence goes on from NC_040195.1 coordinate 727,831, forward strand.
TGGCCTGAGCAGTTTAGCAAACTGCAGCGGTGCACTATCGATGGCCTGGCTGCGAATGAGCACCATCGCGGTTGGCTCTTGACGCTCACTGGTACGAACCACGGTGATTTCAGCGATATGCCTTTCCTTCTCCCACGAGTATTTGGCTCAGCTATAACTGCACACGATGCTATTGCAACGTTTGCAAGCCTTTCCATGACTCAGATCAAGCTGATTCGACAAGATCGGCTTGCATCCATGACACGCTTTGGAAGCCAGCACGATGTCGTTGAGCCGAACGATTTTATGCGTAAACCCAGCGGTATGCGTTTTATTTCAGACAGAGAGGTGCCACTAGATGACGAGTTTCTCTCACGTATGTACGGCACGTATGTTCTTTCTAAGCGCATGCGACGTCGGCCTGGTCGCAGTATGTTTTGGGAATTGCGCGGTTGGAGAAACCAAGCGGAGCGCGATCCTCTCACTTCTATCGGCAAGAAATACTTGCGTGAAAAGGCGAAACAAGATAAGAAGATAACCAAGGGGGGGCCTGCCGAAAGTGAGGACGATTCTTCGGAATTTATGGACAGAGAAACGCAGCATTCATTTGTGCCTCCTTTTATTGATCCATGTGCGGATCCGAACGTGTGGGAAGAGCATATCGTTGATGCCGATTCACTCAAGGTATTCGAGCAGTGGCAGAAGGACGTGTCGATTAAACATCGCACGCACCGACCACTCTCTCTCTTCACTGTTGTACTATGGTTTTGGGGCATCCGCCAGGGTCTCGCACCCCCCGGGCATTTGCTTGTTCATGATCTAAAGTGTTGAATAGACGATTCGCTGTAGCGCGCGCTATGAACGCTTACTCCGAAAGGAGTGACGTCACTTGCTCGTCCGTGATATTTTGAATACTAAAGTTAGCTGCAAGCATACGTACTTTTCACCGCGGTAGTTGAGCCGTCGCATCACTTCAATGACGCGCGACTTGGCAAAGCCCTGTATATGTGAGTCTTTTGGGGGGACTTACCATGTTGACAAACTTTTCGACATGTTTTGGGTCTAGACCCACCAGTTGCGCTTCGTCGGCATCTGATGGTGGCACGCTCGATTGTTCATTATCGCGCTTTGCGAAGATCTCAGTCCAGTACCGCGCTGTGCGCTCGTAGCCTTCAAAGTCGCTTGTGTAGTGTTTGGCGACTTCGGCATCCTGAGGGTCATTAGGTTCAGGTGAGCACAGCAGCGAGCGAAGGGACATGAGGGTCGACTTGAGCGTATACACGGGCGACCATTGATCTGGCGTTAGAAGCCCATGTCACGTACCTTTGAGGATATCCAAGCAAATGGCTCCGCTTTGTGATGAAACATTTGGGTGATACACCTGGCTGTAAGAGCGATGAAACATACTCTAGTGATGAAGCGCATCTGGAGTGGGTGGAATGGATAGCCCTCGGGCACCACGATATCGACCTTGAAGAGACCGTTCTCATAGGGTGAGTGGATCGGACCAGGGAACGTTCCAATCAGGTGAAATGGCGATTCTCGATATAAGCTGGGAAAAACGTACCGTCTATCGGATAGACAGAAATCTCATCGTCTGATTCCCTCTCGCAAGCAGCGATTTCTCGTACAATGCGCTTCAGACGAGCACCTTCCATCGTAGTTCGCTGCACTGTTTGCCAGCGCGTCCGCTGGGTGATCCGGTGATGCAATTATGTGGAGGCTATTTCATCCAACTATACGGTCGACAGAAAATGCTGGGCGACTATTCTGCGTTGAATTTTGCCCGTAGCGCTGTGGTGAGTGGATATGATACGTACGTCTTTGGAATGTTGTCTGTGATCCAGACACGCACAGGAATCTTGAATTTTGCGAGAGACTTGCTCAGGTCGGCTTGAATCCTCTCCTGACTTACATCCGCCGGCGCATCACCTTGCAGCACAACAACGGCACCCACTAGTTCACCGTACATCTCATCAGGCACACCGAATGACACGGCTTCTTTAACATAAGGAAGCGCGAGAAGTGCGTTGTCAAGCTCAAGGGGGCTGATTTTCTCGCCTGAGCGGTTAATGAGCTCTTTGATGCGGCCGGTGAGGACGAGGTATCCGTCGTCGTTCTTGTGACCTTGGTCACCAGTGCGGAGGAAACCGTCCACCTCTGGCGGGCAGTTCTTGAATGCTAGACGGAAAAAGTTGTCCCGATTCGCCTTTTCATTGCCAATGTAACCTTGAGTCACATTCGCTCCGCGCACACACACCTCGCCGTCTTTGCCGACTGGCAGCTCACGACCAGACGTGTCGAGGATCTTGACTTCGACACCGTGGCCTATACCCACTGTACCAGCTTTGTGTTCTTTAGGAGGCAGAGGATTCGATGTCATTTGGTGTGCGGCTTCTGTCATGGCATAAGCTTCGAGGACCGGCGCATCCACGAGTTTTTCCAACGCGGCTAGCGTGCTAGGTGACAATGCCGAAGAACACGATCGAACGAAGCGCAGCCTGGGCATAGGGTCTGGTTTATCTGCAGACAACAGAATCTGGTGGATGGTCGGCACGGCCGTGTACCAGTTCGAGCGCGTCTGCACAAATTCCGTCCAGAATGAAGAAGCACTAAAGCGTGGTGGGATGGCAACACTGCCGCCTGAGAATAAAGATGCCAAAAGACCACACACGAGACCATGTACATGAAAGAGCGGCATGACAAGGAACGTCTTGTCCGAGGGGGACAAGCTGTACGTCAGCTTGATATTGTGCATAGACGTTAGCAAATTTTTATGCGTGAGCGGTACGGCCTTCGGTCGACCCGTCGTACCAGAGGTGTGCAGGATCAAAGCGGTATCGTCCTCTGATGCCTCGGTCGCATCGGCGCTCGGTGTCGAAGCGCCGTTCGCATCAACAAGCTGAAGAGTCTTGGCACCATACACAATCTCCACAACACGAACGCTGAGCGCATCAGCAGCGCGTTTGGCAGCAAGAGCACCTTCCGAGGCGTCAGTTCCGCTCAACGTGCCAGCTGGCACAATCAGCGCAGGGGTTTTGGTATCTTCCAGGTAGAAGGTCACTTCGCTCTCTTTGTAGTTGGGGTTGAGTGGGGCAGCCACGAGACCCAGATCCGCCGTAGCTAGAAACACAACCACGAACTCGAGGCTGTTGACCAGGCTGCTGCACACCACCGTGCCTTTGGGCAACTGCCACGATGCTAGCTGTGCCCTAACTTGATGAACCAAGTCAGCGAGCTCGCTGTAACTGATCGACATAGGCTTGCCTGCAGAAGCAGGTAACTCAATTGCCTCAGCATCACGACGGTAGCTCTCGCGCGAAGCAAACAGGCTCGGAACGATAGTGCGACTGCTCATGAGCACACCTGGCAGACGCCACGCTCGGCTTTATTTCCCCGGCTGTGGCCGCGCATGAGCCACGTGTCCATGTCGTGCTTGGGCCCACCGTATGCCGTCACCTCGATCGATGCTGGCCAAGGTTCAGGCTATCGTGTCGCCGCTGCTGCCAGAGCTGCACAAGGGGCAGGCGGGGCGTGTGGGTGTGCTCGGCGGATGCCGTGAGTATACGGGTGCGCCGTACTATGCATCCATGTCCAGCATGCGGTTAGGTTGTGACATGTCGTTCACGATTTGTGCGCCTGAAGCTGCTCAGGCCATCAAGGGCTATTCACCTGACCTGATCGTGCATCCCGCGCTGGATGCGAGTAAGAGCATGGAGGAAGTGCGCGAGGAACTCAAGGCGCTGTTTGCGCGTCTGCATAGCGTGGTGATTGGGCCAGGCCTGGGTCGAGACGCCTCGATGCAATCGTTTGCCCGTGTCGCGATCGAAGTAGCGCGCGAGGCAAATTTGTACTCGGTCATTGACGCTGATGGACTGTGGCTCGTACAAAATGCCCCTGCCGTGGTCCAAGGGTATCAGCGCGCCATCCTCACACCCAATGTCGTTGAGTTCGGTCGTCTGTGCCGTGCGATGCGCATTGACGCCGGAGAGCATGCCGCTAAAGAGCTCAGCGTGGCTTTGGGTGGCCTAACGATCCTAGAGAAAGGTCGAACAGATCGCATAGCAACGCCTCGTGGTGTCGTCGAATGCGATCTAGAAGGTGGCTTGAAGCGATGCGGCGGCCAAGGCGACTTGCTCAGCGGTACGCTCGGCACGTTTCTCGCATGGGCCAAGCGATTCGAAGAGCGCAAAGCACAGGGCGAAGCGTTGCCCGACTTCGACCTTGATGAGCTGCCCATGCTTGCTGCTTATGGTGCTTCGTGTGTGACCCGTACTGCGTCTCGCCGAGGATTCGCACGGCTAGGACGTAGTATGCTTGCCAACGATCTCTTGTCTGAGATTGGACCTGCCTACGGAGATCTTTTTGTCTAGCCTATACACGAAGCGCATCAAGTTCTTTGAGCAGTTCCTTTTCTTCTGCACGCAGCGCCTCTTCCTGGGCTTGACGCTCTGCCTGCTTCGTCTTCCAGTGACGCATGCGCCATTTGAGACCCGTCTCATTGGCCAGGTCCTTACCCATCAGCAACTCGATAGGCATGCTATGCACATCCGCCTTACTTGGCCGTGCGACAAGGCGGCCCTGTTCATCACGCACCGAGCTACTGGATGCTTCCTCCAAAGCGCCCCACTCACCCCCTGCTGCGGGTCCCACGAGCGGCGCCACATCCAAATAGTCATGTGCAGCAAACAACTGACCTCCCTGCTCGACATGCGACTGTGTCTCTGGGTTGTGAACGAATTCGACGAGGCGCTGTCGCTCCATCTTTACCAGTTCCGACACGCTGGGTGGCTGTGCTATCGGCGGCGGGCGCACATTCACAGTCTTGGCAAAGCCCGCGTACGACTTGGCGCCGGGGGGAGTTGCGAACGTAGAGTCGCGCGCCTGTGCACGCAAGCGATCAATCTTTTCGTTCCACACCGCACGGCGCTCCGCAGCAATAGCTTCCCGCGCCGGTGTCGTGCGTGGCTTTTGCATTGGCAGCAAGACAGGATCCTCCGGTACCCACGGAACCCACGTCTCTTCTTCGGCCACACGGCCGTCGGCATGCGTTGTCCGGAACGGGCGACGACGCTCCGGAACTTTGGGCCATGGCACATAGATCTTTTTCAGAGCGCCACCAGTGCGAAGCGACTCTTCGTCTGTGGCCTTCACGATCGCAAACCTTTTCCACACAAACATGCCTTTTTGACGGTCGTAAAATGGCTTGGAGCGGACGATGCGCGATGCGTAGGTCTGCGTATCAGGCACCTTGAGCATGACCTTCGAGTAGTGAACAGGGCGCGGCACACTGGTGGTGTTACCTGAGAATCCCTTCTCTTCACCCGCCTCTGGATCAATGAGACGTGGCACGACGTGCTTGACGTTCTTTGGGGCCATTTTGTGGTTATCATCGATATCGCGGAGAAGCAGACGGTTGGTTGTGCGGTCAATCGACGTAACGATGCCTTCTCCACGGATAGGACGACCATCCTCGTCGTGGCCGATGGCGCCGGAGCGCAGCTTGACCACATCGCCAGGCACAATATTCCAAAACGTGATGCGGTCTTTGGGCGGTACATACGCTGGCGTTGACTGTGCAAACGATGGCCGCAGCTTATTTATGAATTTCTGGTTCGTTCCCTGCCATAAATGGTCTAGATTGCGCAACACGCGGCGACTCGTCGCCGAACTGGTAGACATGGCCAGTGGAAGAGACTGAGGGCAAAGGCCGTAGACGATCGATCCTTCTTGCACATACATCACGTGACATAACCCCTCCGCCTTGGCGCCTCGCGCCCTATCGCCTTGCCATTATGTCGTCGCTGGCGAGCGGTGTGGCTCCTGCGTCCGAGTCGTCGGGTATGCGCCAGCGCCATGCACCACAAGGTGGAAAAGTGATTGATAGGACTACGAAAGCGATCCAGCGCGAGCCCGAACCAAAATCGCAGGCATTCTACGCGCCGTTGGTTGACACGGTGTGGCGGGTCTATGTGATGGCGTCAGGCATCCTTGGCACGAGTGTACAGGAACCCGTGGAAATTCTGATCATGTGTATGTGTAATGCAATCTCACCTTGCAGTGTCTGTCTATGCCATCGTTCTGAGCGGTGTGTGTCTCGCTTTGTACCACTTCCCCAACTATGTCCAAAATGCGTCTCGCCGTGTGCATTACTATCTCACCGGCGAGCAACCTGTACAATAGATATTAACACAGTGCTTCTGGCCCAAAACTTGATGGCAAAAGCTGCTCGAGCGTGAGTGAAAGCACCTGCTCTCCCGGCCTCCATTGACCTGTGGGGAAATACACTGGCATGCTCATTTCACAAAATTCACGCATGGCCTGGCGGCACACACCGCACGGCGTGCATGGTGCATTGGGTATGTCAGAGCTCACAGCCATAGCCAAGATGCGCTGACCACGCCACCGTGTGTCCAGTTTAATACGAAGTAACGTGCTGCGCTCCGCACACACAGCCACGGCTAGGTGTGAGTATGGCCTCACGTACAGTACGATGCATTCTCGATATTGGCGCCCTGCACGATGGTGCCGTCTTCCAGCAGTGCCGCACAGCCTACACGAAATGTGCTGTACGGAGAATAGGATAGTTCTTTTGCTTGCGATGCCGCCTCCAAGAGCGGTGTGCCATCGGTCATAAAGACAAAATGTCGTCTGACCGACTCCACCTTGGACGGTCCACAGCCAGGGCGTCAGGTGGCAAGCTAGGCAGGGAATGAGGCCCGTTGGGGGATGGCATTACGGCTACGATGGCTCTCGCGTTCCTGGAAAATGACAAGTATGTATGCGATGCCTTCTGAGTATAGACGACAACGTCATCTTGCGTTGTGCCCACTGGCGTCTATGACGACCTGGGCCGACGATCCCTAGGATACCATGCCCTAGACGGCCTCATGCTGGTATATGATCGCGAAAGGGCATATCCCACCACAAGCAGGAGCTTTTGGCGATGCAGCAACGCATTGAAGCATAGTTTCATGACCATTCAGCCCTTTGTCGAGCGGCTTGCACACGATACGGCTCGGCCCTCTATTTCCTGACGCACTTGCTCGGCGGTTCGCACGAGTCACACCATGGAGGGAAATCACCAGAGTGCCCATGCACTAGCGGTTCATTACGGCTCAAGTCGAATAACTTTGCACAAGCCATGGGTCACGTCGAGGGTATGACATCACATTCAAGTCCACATGGCATGGCGAGCATTACATCGTCTATGTTCGCATGATTCTTAGAGATCGTCTAGGCCTGGGCGCCTTCATATCATGGAAGTACACATGGTGTGCGTGGGCTGCCTATCTTGACCTAGCCAAAGGCGTCTGAGAATGGGCAAGCGGGGTGCACAGAGGAGCATGTGCGTATGTCGTACTAGGCATCTTCGCACTGATGATCCAGCATGCTTCGAGCTGATCGACCAAGAGAAAGCGGTGCCAATGAAGTTCATTATGGCGAGCGCTCGACTTGTCGCAATCCTCACGGACGGCCTTCGTCGTACTGTATCTCGATGAGAACAGCCTGAGTCAAAATGTGCGCTATGCAACGCGGCTCCACGAGAATGGTCTGTGTTTCATCGATCAAAATGGCCGGGCCTGGCACATATTCAAAGGCGGACAAGTCTTTCAGGCGCACGATCGGTGTGGGTAAGCGGCCTTCTCCATCAAAATACACCGGACGCTGTGACGCGGTGTCTAGGGCCTTGGCATGCGCATAACGCGTGCCTTGAGCGGCGTGCTCTGCTAGGACAGACGGACCAAGCGAATCAAATGTCCGCCCGACGGCACGCACGCGGATATCGTCAATGAGGATCGCCCGATTCGACAGCACAAACCCAAATTCTTGACGATACGTATCGACAAACACCGACTCCATGTTCCAACTGTCAGCGGGCTTGAGTGTCATAAGCGCTGTGTCTGTACCATCGTAGCGCATATGCAAATACACTTCAAGGTGGATGCGGTCGCGGGCAAATCCTTGCGCGAGGAGCTCGTCTTGGGCACGCTTGGCTAGGGCATCCGCGCGTGTCTGAATACGCTCGAGGGTCGCTGGCGTGTGATCCCACGTCTCATTGCTGGGCTCCTGAACTTCAAAGACACGGTCAGCGAGAGCCATGCCGAATGCCGAAAGAATCGACGAATACTTGTGCAAGACCACCGTCTTGATCCCCAAGGCCCGCGCAATAGAGCATGCGTGCTGCCCACCCGCGCCGCCAAAGCACGCCAGTACATGTTTGGACGTGGAAAAACCGCGCGCTTGCGTCAAGGAACGAATGGGACGGCACATGACTTCGTTGGCGACGCGTATAAAGCCCTGGGCGACTTCGTCGACGCTCATGGTGCGGCCAGTCTCGGCGTTGATATGGGTCGTCAAAGCCTCGAATGCTTGGAGCGATGCATGGATATCCAGACCCTCGTTTTCATTCGGGCCAAAAATACGGGGAAACATCTCGATCGCCAGACGACCGGTCACAAGGTTTGCGTCTGTGATGGCCAAGGGGCCTCCTTTGCGGTAGCAAGTAGGACCTGGGTGAGCAGAGGCGCTGTCAGGACCCACGACAAAGAGGCCGTTGCGGAAGAACAGGCACGACGAGCCACCAGATGCTACCGTATTGACGTCAAGCTGAGGGCTTTGGATGGTGACGCCATCCAACGTGGTTTCCATGACGTGCTCGTAGCGACCCGCATACCGCGATACGTCTGTAGAGGTGCCGCCCATGTCAAAACCAATACAGGGCCGACCATCCCTCTCATCGTATGTCGTCAGCGCCATACCAACCACACCGCCAGCCGGACCACTAATGATCGACTTGAGACCGGTGAAGTGCTCGACGGACGTCAAGCCACCGTCCGACATCATAAATTCGACACGTGTACCAGCGCTACCATCGCGCAGCGAAGAATCAAAACCGCTGAAAAAGCCATCGATGTACGCTTGCAGCACCGGTGTAAGGTATGCATCTGCTGTGGCACTCGTGGCACGCGGCACCATTTTGATCATGGGCATGAGTTCCGCACTGCAGCTAATGTGCGGGAATCCAATGTCACGCGCAATTCGCTTAACAAGCTGCTCATGATCAGGAAACGTGTAGCTAAACATGAACACAATAGCCAGGCTTCGGTATCCCTTCGCGAACAAATCTTCGAGCTGCGCGCGAACCTTGGTCTCATCTGGTTTTTGCAGAATCGCGACGGCCTCACCTGATACGCCACGCACAATCTCAGGCGCTTGATAGGGCGCACCTGGCGGCGCTGCACTAGGCGGCCGGTCCGGACCTGTCCACGGCTTGGTCACGTAGGCGTCGCGCGATGGAGACGAGAACTGCACGCCGTGTTCTCTCGCATTAGGATGAGATGTATAGCCAACCACAGTCACACGCTCATCTACCTCAACGACGTGTTCGTATAGCACTTCGGGCTTGTGGATGGCGAGGTCAAAGATCGAGGGTCTTGACTGATTTCCAATCTGCACAATGTCTCGGAATCCCTTCGTGGTGATAAGGGCATGTCGCTCGCCTTGTCGTTCTAGTAGCGCATTCGTGGCGACAGTAGTTGAGAGCCGAATGTAGTCAATATCCTCCGTTGAGATTTTGTGCGAGCGAGGTATCTTTCGACCCGTTGCCACCTCAAGGATACGCCGGATGCCTTCCGTAGGCGCATCACGGTAGTTGCTTGGATCGTGCGATAGGAGCTTGATGACTATATCCCGGCCTGCATTCTCTGTCCCAGATGCAGGGAGCTGACCTAGGCAGTCGGTAAACGTGCCGCCTCGGTCAATGGCAATCCGCAGACCCAACGTCATGACCTAATCTCGCTTCAACGCGGGGGACGCGCCGGAGTCGTGGATGTGGAGTGTGTCAAAGATCCCAGTAGGTCTATACGACCAGCGTCGCTGGCCCCTGGCTGGGCTCGTAAGGCGCTTCGCAGTCTCCCACCTCTATGCCGCCACCACCGGACCACCTGGCCGACCTGGACCTTAGCGTCCGATTCCCCGAATCGCCCGAGATCTTGGACGATAAGCTGCCGACGAAGTTTACTGACCCTTGCAAGCAGGCGGCGCTGCAGTCTATGCGGTGTTTAGAGCGCTATGGACATGATAAGCTCATGTGTCACAACGAATTTTATATCTATCGCCAGTGCAAGAAGGAGTTCACACGCCAGCTGCGGGAGAGTCGCCGTGCCTGATATCTAAATTACTTCGTCTGCACGTGTGCCTGTGCCTGCTGAGCGGTACATGCGCACATGTCCGTCGTCGCTGCCTGTGATGAAGCGATGCCCCGCAGCCATGAGTGTGGATGATCCCATATCTTCTCTTGTGCCCTCCATGGAGTCTGGATGCCATGCGACGCCCCATATGGGCGTCTTTTGTGTCTGAGTCATAATACATTCGATGGGCGACGTGCCCAGATCCCACAATCGGACGACGTGATCGCTGCATGTCGACGCAATCACACGCCCGTTTCCGCCTGCCTGTACATCAAGGACCCAGCCGCGGTGTCCCTGCAGGGCTGCTACGGCCGTCTCACTGACATGACTCCGGATCGCCTGGACATCATGCACCGTGATCGTCCGATCATCGGATCCAACAAACATATGGTCCGAATACGATACATTCGGACGTGCAAACGTCACAGTTCGCACGGGTTGAGCATGTTCCGTAAGGCAGGCAACCTGCTCGCCAGTGTGAATGTTCCAGATGAACACCACACCCGTATTCGTACCCATAGCAAGCAAATCCCCTTCATAATTGAATGCCAGACACGTGGCATACGACGCATACGAGGTATCGAACGACAGACGCTGTCCTTGCTCGCCAAATGTGTCCGGGTGCGCGGAAAAAAGCGCCACGCAAGCATTCTCGCCGGATGCTGCAAAGACATGCGCATCCGGGTGCAGCGCGCTTACCCATGCCTGCACAGGATATGGCTCATTCGGTTCTGGACCACATGGTATGCCCTTGATGGAAGCACGCTGCGCTGCTTGCTCAAGACGACCTTCCTTTGTCCACTGCCACAGCGTGATGGCACCATCCATGCTGTTAGTGAGCAAGTACCTGTCGTCGGCGCTCTGAGAAAGCGAAACGATCCCGAGTGAATGCTCTTCGGTACAAGACTGCTTTGTCTCCAACTTGTCAAAATCTAATACATCCACGGAACCAGAAGCTCGCCCAGCTACAATGCCCTGCTTCGTCCATACGAGCTGCCATACAGCATGCTCTTCGCCTGCCGACGGAGGCGCGATCTCACATTCTTCCAAATACTGCAGCATGACGAAAACGAGCAACACGCGTCCTACGGGTCAGGTTTCCCCCACTTACCTCCACTGCTTCACGACCCCTAGCGGCTTTACCTCTTTTGTCCAGCATGTTTTCCGCCGAGACCGGGGCACGCACCGAGCTACAAGATATTCCGCCTGCGCCGCCGTCGAGCTCTTTTGCGCGGCGAACAACGATACCCATGCCTGATGTCATCCGACGTCTCTTTAAGCAATTTCCCCTACACGTGTGGCCCCCTGCCGAGTCAGGGGGTTCATGGAGCCAGGTCGAGGGGGCTTCTCGCCCAGCCACTCTCTATATCATACCACCCAAGGAACCAGGTACTTGGGCAAGTGCTGACCCAGTGAGCCTACGCTGGCAAATGGAATTTGTTGTGCGTGGCGTGCCTGTGCACTGCGAGCCCTTGTACGATGCGTACTGGTCTCCTGAGCATACCACACCCTTTGCTCAGGTGGACACAGAGTCGCATGGTGCGCAGCTACTGGGTGAATCAAGCTTGCAGCGATACATGGACCATCATTACCCTCTTGTCCGTGCAGAGCTAGAGGAAAAGAGTGTATGGCCTGATCATGTACAGGACGAAGTGATGTTGTGGATGAATCTACTGGAACAGCGGGTTATGTGTGGCTTACTTCTTGCTTGTATTCGATCGGGAACGTATACGCCACCGTCGCAGTCGGCGTCGCTCTTGCGCCGCTGGCTCGCACCCTTGTTCCCAGGCGAGATGTCGCCCGAGCAGGGCGCATTTGCGCGTCTCGCTCGTCTTAGTGCCGCTGGTGCATCGCCATCAAGTCTGGCAGCCGTGTTTGGACGCGACTACTTGAGTGATGTGCGCAATCCACTCACGCTCGTGCCAGGCTACTCTGTCGACTGGGTCGGCTTTCTCAGTGGCACGTCAGATCACACAGGCCCGGATGCATCTGAAGTCGAGCAATTTCCAGCATCACTGCGTGTGGACCAAGACGCCATTCAACGTGATGCCGCAGATGCCCTGAATGCTGTCGCTGCACGCCTCGCCGACGATATAGGCTCGTGCGACGATGTATGGATGCTCGGTGCACGGCGCCCTACATCGCTTGACTGCCTCCTCTTCGCCGTTTTGCACACCATTCGGACGCTGCCCGCCCAACAAGTGCGTTTCTTGTTGGCCGTACAAGAGCGGCACCCCTCTTTGCTGACCTATTACGAACGCCTCCACAAATATGTGCCGTAGTCTAGTCATTCAAGCAAGCCTGGCACGCGCTCTCTGAATCCGTTCCTAGGCATTTTTTGGACGACGCGCCCACATGCCGCTGAACGACGCCACCAAGGATATTTTGGCCGGTACCACGGGTGGTGTGGCACAGGTACTGGTGGGTCAACCATTTGATATCGTGAAAGTGCGTGTGCAGACTGCGCCCCATGGCACGTATAGTGGCATTTTGGACTGTGTCTCGCACATTCTGCGTGACGAAGGCCCATTGGCCTTTTACAAGGGCACGACCATGCCACTGATTGGTGTAGGTGCTTGCGTATCGATTCAGTTTGGCGTTGTTCAGTGGAGCAAGCGCCTTTTCGCCAGCATGAATGCCAAGCAGAGTCCGACCCAGCAAATCACACCGCTGCAGCAGTATACGGCCGGTCTGCTGGGCGGTGTTGCCAACAGCTGGGTGGCTGGACCCGTTGAGCATGTGCGTATTCGAATGCAAACGCAAAAGGGCCACGACATACGTGGTCCCTTTGATTGTGTCCGCCAGATCGTGCAAAAGGCCGGCGTAACGGGCGTATTTCGTGGCATGGGACCCACTCTCCTCCGTGAAGGTCACGGCATGGGCGTCTATTTCTTGACATACGAATACATTGTGCAACAGCGTCTCAAAGCACTCGGCATCTCGCGTGATCAGGTTCCTATCTCCACGTCCATGGTGGCAGGCGGCTTGTCCGGCATCTTGCTCTGGATGATGATTTACCCGATCGATGTGGTCAAATCTTACATGCAGACAGATGCCATCGAGCCAAGTAAGCGCCAATTCCGCTCTTCGCTCGATGTTGTACGATACATCAATGCATCGTACGGCCTGAAAGGCTATGTGCGCGGTATTGAGCCTACACTACTTAGGGCTCCCTTCGTGAATGCCGCTACCTTTGTCGCTTTTGAACGTACGTATCTTACGACTTACATCCAGTGGCTATGCAGAAACTATCGCTCTTTTAATTATGCCAGTGCCGCAACAGCCTCCGCCAACTCTCGGCGCTTACTATCCCATAGTAAAGCAAGCGCCGATGCGGGTTCCGTCGTAGCGTACAAGTTCGCAGCCGCATCGGCCTCTGGCACGCCCGTCTCGCTGTCGAGAGACTTGGCAACGGCCTGATTCGCAAGCGCTAGCGTGTTGGCTGGATCTAGTGCTAGCGCCTCATGCAACGTTCCCGATGCATTGCTCAAGTGGTCTTGTGCCGCCTGCGCCACGGCCTTGCCAACCAGCGACGGTGCCATATTGGGCGTCTGTGCAATCATGCTGTTTTGGCTCATTTCATCGTATACATAATACGCCTGTTGCGTCGCTCGTCCCCCACGCACAAGACCAATCCACGCTTCCATATATTGCACCAAAATTGAGTCGTCATTCTGCTGCTGCGCCAAAAGATACTCTTTCTCGGCAAGATCGATACGGTGGATGGCCAGGAGAATGTGCACACCAAGCGCAATGCATTCGAGCTCAGTACTACCGCCAGCACCCGTCACGCCCAGCGTCTCGAGCGCCTTTTGCGCATCACCATGCTCGTACAGAGCCAAACCCACTTGGTATCGCACAATCTCACTCGACAACTCACCAGGCTCAACAACATCCAGCAGCATCGTGAGCTGCTCAACCACATCTCCACAGCCAGCCTCATCGCCAGCGCGCTTCATCTCATAAAAATCAGCTAGGAGAAGTACAGACATGGCCACAGGCTGCTCGGCATCATCTCCCAGAAGCTGCCGAGCACCAGCAATATCGCCCATAGCCAGTGCCGCGCGGGCCGCATACACAAGGATCAGTAGACTTGTATCATCCATCACACCATTTGGCGCATGCTTCTGTGCTAATGCGACACATCCGGCATGCGCATTCTGATAGTACAGACTCTGCACTTCAATCACCGATGCGTCCATCGTGTATGGCACCCAACTCCTACCTCAGTTCCGCCGGGCGCGACCTGCTTGTACACACCTCCATAGGATCATGTGGAGCCTATACTTGGCTTCTACTTACTCTTGCTCATCCAGCGTCTTGAATGTGAGGGGACCGTCGATACCAAGCTTCTTGGCTGCTTCCTCAAAGTTTTCCTTAGGTACACCCAGCTCCATGAGTCTCGAGTAGGCACTTGCAAAGTCCTTGAAGAACCTTTCTTCGTCCTTGGCATATTGCTTGACGTATTTGTTAAATGCGCCATCCTTAACAAGCAAGTAGTCCGCGGGAAGCATCATTAACGACTTCGACTCCTTGTCCACATATTGGAAAGGTCCATCCCATTCCTTAGGGACCCAGTCCTGCTCGAGCAACATCACATAGTACTGGTTCGTGAATGACGTGGGCGAAAACGTCCATGGGCCATCATATCCCGAATGGTGCGTGTGGCAGCGTCCCACAGCGTGAGCACCAGCCAGAGCCACAATCTCCTGATCGTTGAATCCAAGGCGGTAGAAAATCTTACGCAGCTGGTCACGGTCTTCGGGACCACCCGGCAGACGACCCTCAGGGGGCGTCGCTTCTACAGGCTTGTCTTGACGACCAGGGCGCCAGAGCACCTTAGGTCCACCCATTTCTTGTACAGCAGCCACACCACCGAGCGTCCAGAGGTCCGAATATGAGATCCAGGGGAACTTGGCTTTGATAGGCTCGTGGAACTTGCGAGCGTTTTCAAGACCGGCATTGGCTCCATGGCTAGCCTCTGGCTTGAAGCGCATCGTCGCACCATTGCTGCCGCCGTTGTGTTCATTCTTGTCGTAGGTACCGGAGGAGTGCCACGAAAGACGCAAAACCACAGGGGCATAGCTGCCGTCATCGTAGGACGCGTCCTCCAAGTTCTTAGCAACTTCGTTGTACACTTGCTGATAATCTTCCTTCGTGGGAACTTTGGTGCCGGATGTCTTACCATTAATGAAGTCCTTAATGTCATTCTGCATAACAAAAGCTCCCGTGGCAGCAGACGCAATCAATGCCGCCACAATGGCGGAGACGCCGGCATTTGACTTGCCTTTGGGCGAAGCAGGCGTGCTGTACGCACGAATACTTGTACGAGGGACTGATACAGCGCTTGTCGAACGCAAGCATTGTGTCAGACGAGTCAAACCACGCATAGCAAAGGTCATGGAGTAAGACTACTTCGGGCCGGGGCAATTGTCAAAGGTGGACCGAGCGCTACTACCCTGGCATTGATTAGGGCGTATGACGAAATGCAATAGACTTATTGACTAATCAATTGAGTATGATTGGTCAATGTTTTCCCGATCGCTCAATCCTCTGCCAGCACATCTCAAGCATGACATTAGAGACAGATAAATCCAATTAAAGATGCATAAGATACACATGATTATGTACGTATCAAAGAGTTCTACATTACAAGGTGAAATACACGTACATGAAATAATCGCTGCACTTCATGGGCAGGATGCTTCCAAATTGTACTTTAGACGTGAGCCGCAGTCGTCAACATAATGATACAATGATGGTGTCTTGACAGAGGATGGTGCATGCTTCAGCTTTTTATCCGTGAGAAATTGCTTTATGCGAGCATCCATCCGTGGTAAAGGCTGAAAATCGTCATCTCGCCTCTTGCCCCATCGCGGTTTAAGAGGCGCATGAATTTTGTCATGCTGGATCATAGCAACTTCCAGGCTCAGCATGAGCAAATGCGAGCTGTTACTTAATAGTCGTGAACGGGGCGAATTCTGCAAATCGTCCAAAGAAGTGTCCACGCTCAAGATATTGGGGGCGTGCTTTTCAGGTTCACTAGATTCGTTAGATGACACAACAATCTTGACTCTCTCTCCACGCCCACGTTCTTTGGTACGACCACGCGATTCAGATGGCGCTTGTAGCGCTGCTGAGTAGCTTAAATCATTTCTTCTCCGGCGCGTGGAGCGGCGATGCGATACACCCAACCTGCTGCAAGCCATATCCAAGCTTCCCGAAGGCTCGATCGACTTGACAGACGTGCATCGACCTCGGCTTCTAGACTCTTCGTCCTCATCCTCAACTTGCGCATTCATATCAATCAGATTCATATCCGAGTCAGATGCATGAGAACGAATAGATCGATGCCGACGGCGATGAGGCTTTCGGCGAGGAACGACGAGTTCGAAGCCTTGCTCATCAACTAGATCAGAGTTTGAATCCAAAGACAAATCAGCATCGTCAGGGATAGGCTCCAATGCTTCAGTGGGTGTCTTGAGAATGGGCGAAGCTGGAGGTGTATCATCTAAATGACTAGTGGGTGATGTTTCACTCGGCTGATCTGGTTTTTTTGAATGTAAGACATACCCAGGGTTGCACACTGCACTTCCAAGATCATCCAAAGCTGGGATCTGCTCCGTGTCACGTATCAGGGCTAGTGGTGGTCGTGGTGAAGTCATAGAAGTGAACCTGCGAGGACTGAGACCAAGCATGTTGGCCATGCGTTCATCCATATCTCCTCTTGTCTTACCTTGTTGTATAGACCGTTCCCGACGAGAGTCGAAGCGACCGACACTGCGACTCCGCGTGTGACTTCGGAATGTCTGCAGCTGTACAAATGTACTCATTTCAATATCGGGATCAATAGGGGCACCAATACCTGAAACATATGCGGACAAGTCGTCAGGCCCTTTAGCATCAAGACCAGGAGGGACTGGTGACAGACTTGTCGAAATATCTGATGGAGACAGAGAAGGTGATGTGCGTTGAGATGTGACGTTGTCAACAGACGCATGCGAAGGGTCAGCTCTCGGTGGTATAAATGCTTCCTTTTTAGAATTTTGCGGATGCAAAGTTTCCCATGAATCACGTCGTGGTCCCAGATCACTACAGCTGCGAGCACGACGAGTGGAACTATTCGAATCGACTTTTTGTCGATTCAAAAGCTCACATACGGCTTGGAGACGATCTTCAGCTGTGACAGTACTTGATGATAGATTCGATTCACTTTCAGCCTTGATTTCTGGTGAGATTTCTTCGCAGGAAGTTAATGCTGATTCTTGTGATTCGTAACTGCCACATATTATTTTTGAGCATGAGGACCAGGATGAGCCCAATGTGTCACTTTCCACCATAGAATCTGATGGATGCATGTCTGCATGATTAAACAGCAAGCTCCGCGGTGTGAGAATAGCAGATGATGACAACAGCAATGCGTCATCATCGACACATGTGATGCTTGGTGGACGAGGTTGGGATGTCTTAAATCGACTAAGCTCTGCCTCGCTGGGCACAGATTTCAACATCTTTCCCAAGTTGGATGAGTCCTTCGACGTGCTTTGTAACGAAGACTGCCCCATCTTCCATAAGACATGAGTGTGGGTTTCCGAAGTCGTAGGTTGAGTGACCAACGTCAATGTTGGCCTGCGTGGCGGTACTTCGTTAGAATTCATGTGTAATAGGCAGGTGTCGAAAGGCAGTCGAAATATGTAGATTCACACACGATCACAGTCGGGCTCGTTGACAAGTGTAGTTAAGCCTCAAGTCGACGGATTTGTGCGACACCTTGAAAAGGTCGAATCCGCCACTGCAGTAAGCTACCAGCGATAGGGTGTGTATGGAAAACACTCCCTAGGCCGGCGAAACAACGCCGGTAGAGAACACTCGTAGATATAAACCTAGACCGTGGATGTGCTTGGCACACGAATGTTAGAAGCACCTTGGGTGCGGGTAACACGACCGAAGTTACCCCTTTCCGATGCGATTGGTACGGTCTCCGCTAGATTCAAGGCAATTGCAAGCGAGCGGGCCTCATATTCATGGATGTGATTGGCTGATGACGAGGTCGAGTATGGACCATACGAACTCAGCCTTTACATCAGCCAATCACCTACGTCTATAAGCTTATGCATACTATGTATTAAATGTAATCAAATGCATGCCATTCGTCGCTAGATTATGCTTGTACCTGTGCAGCGTCCTCCTCGTTACGCTTCTTGAGGACCAAAGGTTGACCGGTCATGCGACGCCAAACGTCGTGGATATCCTCGACCACCGTTTCAAAGTGCGAGGTAGGATCATAGGAACGTGTGATGTAGATATTGTTGTCGCGGCCAGAATCGATCGGCTCTTCAAGGGCAGAGACTGTCACAAACTTGTCATGAATTTCACCAAGCAAATCGAGACCGGGGCGCAACTCGAGTTCTGGCTTGTCTGTTTCAACGATCGTAGACACTTGTGCAACATAAATACCCGGCGCGCAAATGTTGTGGGCCGACGATACTTCAGCGATGTATATATCATTCTTCCGGCCCACCTGGTTTTGAGGGATGATAAGCTGTACTGAATCCGAGTTATCCGTGTTGGGGATGGGGTGCTTCAGAATGCAGATGGCACGGACGACCTTGACTGTGTCACGAACTAACGACTTACCACCCACTTGGCGGAAGTAGCTTGGATCACCAACGACCAAATTGGCCTTGACAGTTTCTTGGCCGCTGCGCACGCCGACAAAACGGCCCTGATCGTCCACGACAATCTCGTCGACCGGCTTGTCAAGCATGTACGTGCCTCCGTGGATGGCCGAGAGACGCGCAAATCCTTGTGGCAGTTCACCCAATCCGTACAGAGGGTAGATGTATGGTGACTTGCCGTAGCGCGCCATGGACGAGGTGTATAACAGAATACGTTCATACGTCTCGCGTGCTGGGCGTTTCATGTATGAGTCCTCTAGATTTAGTGCCATAGCATGGCCGATGAAGTCGCGCGTGCCTGCCTCGAGACCAAAGTGGGCGAATACTTTTTCCATAGGCCACGAGTCTAGATCAATGCCTTGGTGCGTCGAAGGGTCGTCATCGCGCCACTTTTGGAGAAATTCAAAGAACCGCTTGGCGCGACGCTTCTCGAAGAGACCCATGAGCGGAGATCGCACAGCCTCCATCTCAGTGCTTGGCACTTTAGCAATGCGCCTGTCACGGTACACATAGCTAGCGCTGATCTGCTTGAACTCAAGATATCGAGTAACATCCGTGTGGACAAGCATATTCACAATCTCGCCGTTAGCCATCATGAACTTAGGAATCATGTCTACAGCATAGTCACGGTCTCGTCCGATATCTGTTGGCACGGGCTCGCCAGGACGGAACTTGTTGTACAGCTGCGTCAGGTTCAATGAGGCACATTCGGCACCATAGTAGTCATTTCTGTCAATATGAAGTACCTTTTTGCCTTCAACGGACAATAAAGCAGAAAGCACACATTCAGACACACCTGTGCCGAGGATTACTGCATCGTACGTTTCATCCATCGTATAACTGCACCAACGTGGATGTGTTGGAGATGAGAGGCGATGGGGCTCGTGTTTCAACTGTGGCTTGACCGGGCCAACACCCACATGGCCCCTGCATGTGTATTTCCCATACGTAGAAAAAACCGCTGCCGCGGCTGTGTATTTTCTATCGCAAAGCATGGTGCGGTCGTACGTGTGAGAGGCTGACGTGTTAGATTCCCCAACATTGTCGTGACCGGCACGCCCGGTACGGGTAAGTCGACTTTGTCGGGGCAGATATGCGAGGCGTTTGCTCTGGCTGATGGACGGCACCCTATGCGCCATATCAATGCAGGCCCTCTGGCTATTCAAAAGCACTTTGTTGCATCGCGCGATGCGGAGTGGGACTCGGTCGAAGTAGACGAAGACGCATTATTAGACTACCTTGAGTCCATGTCGGGTGGCGTAGCACCGGATCCTATCGAAGAGGACCCAGAGGGCTGTGCGCAGGCCCGTGACATGCCTCTGGACAGTGACACCCGGGGCGGACTAGTGCTAGACTGGCACACTTGTGATGCGTGGCCGGAGAGGTGGGTTGATCTCGTGGTGGTTCTTCGGTGCAATCACGAGCTGATCTGGAAGCGGCTCGAAAAGCGCCACTACTCTGAAAAGAAAATTGCCGAGAACAATGAGGCTGAGATCATGGGCGTCGTCGAGGACGAGGCTCGCTCTGCATACCCACAAGAGGCCATTATTGTGCTTCCGAGTGAGACGTCTGATCAGCTGGAATCACACGCGGAACGCATCGTGGCGTGGATTCATGCATGGCGACAGCAGCGCGGTTTGGAGTCATAAATGCGTGTGGCGCTATGGATATATGTGCATATAGCCACTCAGAAAGGGTATGTAGCCCACTGAACTACCACGCCCAGCCCGGTCGTTGGAATCCGTTCACAATTTTCGGGCTGCCACGCACAACGCCGCCGCTTCCCATTCGCCGGGCATGAAGCCTGGCCTTGTCGATGGCCTCCCGTTCACGAACGGCATGTGACTTTCCTGGACGAAGCACAATACTCAGACGCGCTTGAGGGTGTGTCATAATACCAAAACGACCGCGGCCCTTGATCTCGAGACGCTTATGGTACATACCTTTGGTGACCCACGCCTCCGACACCAATAGGCGACGAGGGTCAAGACCCTTTGCTTCAGCATGATCGCGGGCCATTACAAGCGTGGCACGCACGCGGCGAGCAGCTCGCTTGGCACTAAACTGCATTTGCAGAATGGCAAAATCGATGGGCTTGCCAGAAATTTGGTTTGCAAGCATGTTGAGCTTACGAGGGCTGATCCGGAACACGGCTGTACTAAACTTATGCTCAGGCTTTTCCATACCTCCCAGCTCAGAGGTTCCACCCCAACGCTTGCGCAACAGGCGCTTTTGACGCTTCTCTTCTGAAGCCAAGCGCTGTACTTCTTCTCGACGAAATTCTGGCGCATCCATTGCATCGTCAATTAACATATCTCCTGTAGAAGATTGCGATGCCATCAGTTCATCACGTCGTTGATCACGCCGCACACGGTCGATATCTTCTTGAAGCAAACCGCCTTGTTTTCGTTGCAGCTGGCGTTCACGACGATTGCCCTGGAGCAGCGGCACGATATTATCCCAAAATCCAGCACGACTTGGTGTTGATGCAAAATTTCTCACACTAGGCAGAAGTAAGCGCGTTTTATTCAGTATGGCCGGCCGCGCCGCAGAGGCTAGCAGTCGCAGCATTCTAGTCCTGATGGCGTCGCGAAGAAACCAAGGCAAGATCCACGCCCCCCTACCGAGACTGTCACGTGATACAAAATTAAGTGCCTCGGCGGTCTGTGCCCTCGACTCGACCTTTTTGACAGCAACATGACGTTGGTGGGCACACCCACTTTGTTCATTGACGGCGAATGGTGTGCTTCGAGTGATGGCGGACGTCGGCCCACATACAATCCATACGATGCTAGTGTTATTATGCACGTGGACGAAGCTACGTCCAATGATGCCAGGCGCGCGATTGCGGCGGCCAAAGCCTTCTTTAGCTCGTCGGACTGGTCACGCCGTTCTTACCAAGACCGATGCGAATTGCTAAATCGTATGGCCGATTCTCTTCAAAAGAACAAGGCAGAGCTCGCGCGTATTGAAACCATCGATACGGGAAAAACCTTAGGCGAAAGTGAGATTGATATTGACGATGTCACTAATGTGTTTCGTTTTTACGCCAAAGAAGCTCTCAAACTTGCCGAAGACAAGCGTGTGACAGGCCCTTTGGTACCAGAATCAGTGAAGAGCTTGGTTGTGCACGAACCTGTGGGCGTTTGTGTACTTATCACACCATGGAACTACCCCATTCTTCAGCTGTGCTGGAAGCTGGCACCTGCATTGGCCACCGGCAATGTGGTCATCGTTAAGCCATCCGAAGTAACACCACTCTCTACTATTTATCTTGTACACATGATGCTCGAAGTTGGCTTTCCTTCTGGCAGCATTCAGCTGCTTACGGCCTCGGGCGCCTCAATTGGTTCAGTGCTGACTGAGAGCCCTGATGTGGATCTGGTCTCGTTCACAGGCGGTCTTCAGACGGGTCGCTCGATCATTCGCAGCTGCGCCGAAACAGTGAAACGATGCACGGTCGAGTTGGGTGGCAAGAACCCCAATATTGTGTTTGCTGATTGTGATTTGGATTGGGCGATTGACAACGTGACAACGGCCGTGTTTGTGCACAGCGGGCAGGTATGCTCGGCCGGTGCGCGTCTCATTGTGGAAGAGTCGATGGCCGACAAACTCGTCAACGGCGTCGTGGAACGGGCGCAGCGCATCGTCATGGGCAATGGTCTCGATGCGGCTTCTGAAACTGGGCCACTGGTGTCGGCGGAGCATCGCGCCAAAATCGAGGCGTATGTGAAACTCGCTCAAGAAGAAGGAGCTGTGATCCGCTGTGGCGGAGTCCGTCCCGATCCTGTCGAGTTTCCGCACCTTGCCCAGGGCTACTTTTTCCTGCCGACGGTGCTAGACAAGTGCGATCGGACTATGCGTGTTGTGCAGGAAGAGTCGTTCGGACCGATTCTGACGGTCGAGCGCTTCCCCGACGGTGACGAAGAGACAGCTATTATGCTGGCGAACGATACCAAATACGGTCTGGCTGGTGGCGTGCAAAGTAAGGATCAGGCACGAGCCGAGCGCGTGGCTCGTCGGCTGCGGCACGGTACAGTTTGGACCAACACCTATGGCTTGTACACGGCGCAGTCGGAATGGGGTGGCTACGGCATGTCAGGCAATGGCCGCGAGCTAGGAAGCAAGGGCCTAGACGAGTACATCGAAGTCAAACACATTTGGAGTGAATCCAAGCCAGCCATGATGGATTGGTTTAAAGGCCAGGGCAAAAAGCACAATACGGCACGTATGTAGCGAACTATAGCTCAGAGCTCGTCGTGACTCTCGTCTTGCGGCAGGATGCCGGCATCAAAGATGCGTACCTCGTCGATCGGCCTGTCCATAGGGCCCGTGCGGACGCTCTCGACGTACTTGACGGCGTCCATACCGTCAATCACACGACCAAACACGACGTGACGGCCGTCGAGCCACGGTGTCTGTACAGTCGTGATGAAGAACTGAGATCCATTTGTGTCAGAGCCAGCGTTAGCCATCGAGAGCACACCTGGACCCTCGTGCTTCAGTTCAAAGTTCTCGTCTGGGAAGCTCTTGCCCCAGATCGACATGCCACCGCGGCCATCGCCACGAGTGTAGTCGCCGCCTTGAATCATAAAGTCCTTGATCACACGGTGAAATATGCTGCCCTTGTACCCGCGACCTTGTTCACGCTCGACAAGACCGATAAAGTTCTCGACAGTCTTCGGCACCGTCTCACCGTACAAGCCAATGACAATACGACCCACCGATTTGTCGCCATGCTCCACGTCAAAGAACACCTTGTGTGTAATCTTTGCATCAGCATGCGAAAGAGCCATGGCAGCGGATACACAGGCCAAGATAGCCAAAACCAAACGAACCAACGTCACTTGCATGGTGGTGTTGGGTGGGTCGTTCGCGAAGCAAACACGCAACGCACGACACGTTGTCGCTCCTTTGCCACGTGGAGGACAGCTCGGCCGGTGTGGGACGCTGCTGACAAGGACGACCCAGTGCATCTGCGTACATAATTTTTGGTGCGCTGGAAAAGGTGATTCGCATCCAAGGCCGCTGAACCAGCGCATCGCAGTGAAGCGCCCCATATCGCTCCAACGCAACTGCCCAAGGTACTCACGTAAAGCATTACGTGACATCTGATATGCACGCATATTTGCGTGCTGACTCGTATCCTGCTCAAAACCTGGGAGCGAGTGGATGGAACAAATCTGAAGGATCATCCATGACACCCCCCGACATGAGCATGTCGCCAAGTGAACTGGCCAATGTGCTGCTAGAAGCTTTCAACACGATGATGAGTGAGTGTGAAAGCTATGTAAAATATACGGAGCAGCGCTTCCGAATGGAAGAAGACCATCTTCGACACGTGAAAATCATGCTAGAACGTCAGCGTGACCTTGATATGCGCATCAACAGCAAGCTGGCTGTACTGCCTGGTCTGCTCCCAGATCCTGGACGTCTATCGAATCTACGCAATACGTGGGGCGACATCCGCCTGTCGGAGATGTGGGCTGTGGATCTGCGTCTCAATCTGCTATTTGAATGCAAAATGCGCGTATTGCAGCCGATCGTCCACTTTCATGATGAACAGGAGCGCATCCGAAGGCGTGTCAAGGCTAATCTAAAAATGTGTGTTGACGACTA
The DNA here is from genome assembly GCF_003290485.1 of Malassezia restricta. Lineage (NCBI taxonomy): Eukaryota > Fungi > Basidiomycota > Malasseziomycetes > Malasseziales > Malasseziaceae > Malassezia > Malassezia restricta. The sequence continues at coordinate 752,300 of NC_040195.1, forward strand.
CGACGAAATGCTAAATGTGACCCTGCCTAGAATCCGCCGGAATTATGAGCGCCGATGTGAAGAGCACGAGTTTTATCGTCATCAGCAACAGGCGCTAGAAGAGTCGCGCCAGCTATTGGCCTCCGGCACTATTGCTTCCATGAATGGACGCTCATCACCGGAGTTGCCCAGCGTGCCTGGCTGGAACGGCGATGTGACAGCGAGCTCGGCTCCTGATTTCAGCACAGGCAATCGTCCGTTCCTTGAATCACTTCGAAAGCGCGATGCATGGGATCAGGCACCTAAGCGACTCAATGCCCTTTTCTCCCGCATGCTTGATGTCTCTGACCGCAGTCCTGGCATGGAAGCGGGCATTCTGCCCTCCAATGCCTCTAATGGAACGATGACACCACCCAAGATGCCCTCTCCTAGTGCTGAACAAGCCAATGTGTCCAACAAGGCACTCCAAACCCTCGCCATTAAACAAGCCAAGGCACGTCGCGAGATGAATGAGGCAGACCAGGCGTACCGCAAGGCCATTTTTGACCTAGAGACGCTTCGTATTCGACGCAACAAGGCACTCGATGCCGCCGTCAAGAGTCTGCTGGAATGGCGCCGTGAGCTCAGCATCACCATGCAAAAAGTGACTTTAGAGCATGTGCGTCGTACTATGGCAATGCGGTCGACGATCGACTCTGTGCACCAACAGGACGAGCAACTCGCGCTGCAGATGCTCGATAACTTTGAAGATGAGCAAAAGGTCTGTGAAAAGTGGATGCCCAATACGCGCACACTGATTCACAATGAGCGCGTTAAGTACGTGAACTACTTCCATGGCCCCTTCAATGACCTGATCTTTGGAACAGGTCTTGTTGACTATGCATTTTCCCACGGCGACTATAATACACCATCAACAATGACGGAAAAGGGACTGATCTTGCCGAACGTACGTCCCCCGCTCATTGTGAGTAAATGCATCGAGTTTCTCGAACAGCCTCGCTGCATCCGCACACCTGGTCTGTATCGCGTGAGCGCAAAGCATTCACGCATCCAGGAGCTCACAAGCATCATTGAGCAGGACGAGACCTCGTTCCAATTCGATGCAGACCGTGAGGACCCTATACTTGTTTCGTCGATTCTCAAGCTATACCTTCGGCAACTCCCCGAGGCCGTCATGCCCATGAAATGGGACGAGCGTGTCCGGTACACGCATGAACGCGAAGAGCACATCAAGAATGGCTTTACCACTTTCAAGTCACGTATTCGCCGCATGCCTCCCATTCACCAGGCGACGCTTCGTGCGCTTCTCATGCACCTGTCATACGTGGCAGCACACTCCGACTACAACAAAATGAACATTTCAAACCTCGCCGTGGTATTCTCTCCCGTAATATTGTCCGAGAATGCACCGCGTGATGTCTCCCTTTTTTCTAACTCTGATGAAGACACTACACTGATCGATCTGGTTACATTTTCATCCCACATTTTCGCCATGCCCACTCTGTATCAACATCCTCTTCCATCACCTCCGTCGACACGAACTTCCTCCCACTCAAACCATGGAACACAAATGTGCCCATCGATTGGTGACCTTGATATCGATGTTATATCATCCAACTCTTCCATGGATGCGAATCATGCATGTTGATGTACGCACTCTGTTGTAGTATTGTTAGCATACTTCCCACTGGATGGGAGAGGTAGAAGCGTATCTTACGATCCATACCTCCACCATTGTTGCGTCTGACATCGAGAATGGCCGCCGAGGGTCAAGTGCAGACGGTCGACGTGACGTCGCTAGATGTGCCACAGGTATGTTTGTTGGGCATTAAGACCAGCTGCTTGATGTTCGAAAACAGCTAGAGCTCGAGCTGAAGCAATTCACGACCATGTTTGGCCAGCTCAAGATCGCACAAGCACGCTTTCAAAGTTGTGCGGAGAGCGTTGAAGCCATCCGACCAGAGAACCAAGGTGCGTGAAGCATACTCTCACATCCAGGCAAGACAACGCTTCTTCCGCTCACAGCGTCGCTTTATGTGCCAGGTAAGCTGAGTGATCCGGAAAAGGTTATTGTCGATATCGGCACAGGATATTATGTCGAAAAGGTAAGCATGCTCTATATTTACACGGAACTAGTCTCGCCCTGAAGCACGTAAACTGTATGAAGACAAGGTGGCCTATATCATCAAAAACATGGAACAGCTACAAGAGACGATCCATCGGAAACAGGATAACCTTCGCGTCGTATGCGAGCTGCTCCAAGTGGTGCGTCGCTCGATTAGCTTACCGGCAGAAAGTGCTCCAGCGTGAAGGGGCTCAGGAAGCTGCCTAGGGCGCTTGCTCCATGGAAACACGTAGAAGGATTGGTTTGGCATCGTTGCCTTGGGATCCTCCACATACATTCTTGCTTCTCTACCTCGACAACCGTAGATGACAAACCCTGTTGTGTGTACGTGAGCGGAGCGACTTACGCAGATTTGGACATTGAATTCGTAGGCGGAGCGCCGCCGTCCCGTCCAGGGGGAAACCGCGTTGTGCTGGAGCTGTACCAGGACAAGGTGCCAAAGACAGCTGACAACTTCCGAGCGTTGTGCACGGGCGAAAAGGGCACGGGCAAGTCGGGCGTGCCTCTCTCGTTCAAGGGCAGCATTTTCCACCGAGTGATCAAGAATTTTATGATCCAGGGAGGCGACTTTACCAACTTTAACGGCACAGGTGGTGAATCGATTTACGGCGAAAAGTTTGAAGACGAGAACCTCGAGGGCAAACACGACCGGCCCTTTTTGCTCTCGATGGCAAACGCTGGTCCTAACACAAATGGATCACAGTTTTTCATTACGACGGTGCCTACGCCGCATTTGGATGGCAAGCACGTTGTGTTTGGCCAAGTGCTGCGTGGCAAGGACGTCGTGCGTCACATCGAGCAGAGTGCCACCGGTCCGAATGACCGGCCCCAGGATGATATAAAGATTGCCGATTGCGGTGAATTTAGTGCAGAGCAGCTGGCTGATTCGTCGTTCCACTACGGTATTGAAGCAGACGAATCGGGCGACAACTACGAAGCGTACCCTGAAGACTCGGACCTGCCTCTCGAGGAAAAGCCTGAATCGGCGCTTGACGTGGCCAAGGATCTGAAGGCCATCGGTGCTAAACTGGTTGGCCAGAATAAGTGGTCTCTCGCACGCGAAAAGTATGAAAAGGCCTTGCGATACCTGTTCGTGAACCCGTACTTGGAGGACAAGGAAAAAGCGTTTGTCGATGAGTACTACTCACTATGCACACCATTACAGCTCAATGCAGCTTTGTGTGCTCTCAAGACGGAGCCCCCTGTAGCCGACGAGGCTGAAGCCCTCACGACGCAGGTGATTGAGCGTGCTGGCACGAAAGAAGCCGATCTCGCCAAGGCGCATTTCCGTCGTGCTCTTGCGCGTTCAGCGATGAAGCGCGATGATGACGCCAAGGCCGATCTATCCGAGGCGCTCAAGTATGCGCCGAATGACGCGGGCATTCAAAAAGAAGCTGCAGCGCTGGAAAAGCGCCGCCAAGCGCGTCTCGCCAAGCAGCGTGCCGCCTACAGCAAAATGTTTTCCTCCTAAATAGCCATGTGTTCTACTGCTTCTGGTAGCCAGCCTCGGCCAGCGCTTCTTCCAGCTTCTGGAGAATGATGTCAACGTCCCTGCGAGCAGGGTCGACGACGGAAACACCCATATGACCAATACGGAAGTACTCGTCCTTCGCGTCCTTGTGCAGACCAGCACCAAATACGACGCCGCGCTGGGCCATCTTGGGCAAGATGTCGGACGCCTTGAAGCCCTGCGGGTAACGAACGGCGGTCATGCCGTTGGCGACGCCGTTTTGACGCGAGTCGGGCTGAGCGAGCTGCTCGAGACCCAGGTTCTCAATGCCTTTCTTCACGCGCTGCGACGCCTCGCGATGCTTTTCAAAGCGCTGTGCAAGAGACACAGGACCCTCCGTGATGGTCTTGAGCGACGTGTGGAGAGCATATATCAGGTTGGTGGGTGGTGTGGCAAAGTATGCTGGGGTGCGAGCCTCATATGCTTTCATCACAGGCAGCCACTTTGTCCAAGATGTATAGAAACCAGCCGGCGGCGTTGTGCGCGATGCAAACGTTTTCATGGCACGGGGGCTGGCCAGTGACAAAGAAAGACCGGGAGGGATGCCGATGCCCTTCTGCGAAGCGAAGAGAAGGTAGTCTATACCCCATGCATCCATGTGGATTTCCTCCGATCCAACGCTGCACACGCCGTCGAGAATGACGAGCGTGTCGGGGCTCACCCTCTTCACGATCTTTGTGACGGCTTCCACATCCATAAGAATACCCGTGGAGGTATCGACGTGCGTGATTGTCACAGCCTTGTACTTCTTCTGCTTCAGTGCAATCTCTATCTCACTCTCACTGGGACGCGAGCCGACCGGGGCGACGACCTGCGTCGGGTGAGCACCGTACGTAGCGATGCACTCGGCAAAGCTGTCGCCAAAGTAGCCCGTCGTCAGGACAAGCACGTCATCGTCTTTTTCGAGCAGATTGACGGCAGCCAGATCCCAGCCCAGTGTACCGGAACCTGAAATGATAAAGGGCTGCGAGCTAGGCGCATCAGCGACCTTCCGCAGCATCTCGAGGGACTCGCCAAATACAGGAACAAAGTCAGGCGAGACATGTGCCATCGACGGATGTGCATTGGCCAGCAGCACATCGTCTGAGACCTCAATAGGTCCGGGAATCATGAGCAGTTTGTGGTCCGCTTGCTTAAACGACGACATGATGACAGTGGGGTGTACAGCGCCCCAGCCACCCGGGGACGCTGGGTGCACCAAGCCGTGATGACGTAAGGAGCTCCACCTCTCCACAGACTTGGCTCATGTCGTTGATGAGGGAGGTGCGTGAGGCGCTCGAGTTGCCACCGACGAGTGCGCTGCCACGCCTGCGCACGCATCCCGCGCCGGAATCGATTTTAGGGGCGCTTAGGCGGCTGGATATTTTGTACGGTCGCGATGCCACGCTGGACGTGGATGCATCCTTGCTTGATGAGTTGGATGCGGCGCGAGCTGATCCGGCAGAGCGTTCTTACGCACTCGAATGGCTCATGCGTCTCGTCGAGTCAGACATGACGTGGATGGAAGATGTCAATGTGCGTCGCACGGCTGTAGACCATGCGGCTCGCATCCTAGCTGGGAGTACGCATGCTCTCGAAGACGGAGATCTCGTGCGAGACTTTACATTTCCCATGAAGGAGCACGGAGAGCTGCCACCCGCCTTTGCAGCTGATGCGTCGCATAGCAGCATTCATGTATCGATTCGTGATGCATCCTTGCCCCCGTCTGACGCGCATAGCGCACAGGGCGCCGTTGAAGCAGCCGCAGCCGTCGGCGTGCAGACGTACGCCAGTTCGATTATTATGTGCGACTTGCTCGTGCGCTGCCCTAGTGCGTGGTACAAACGCTTGAATGAGAATTTGCCCGTGCCATTCCGCGTTATGGAGCTAGGTGCCGGTACTGGCATTGTTGGCATGGTCGCGGCGCATGTATTGAGCTGTATAAAGGCCGAGAAAGCGGTCGTGCACTTGACCGACTACCATGAAGATGTCATGACCAATCTGCGTCACAACGTGGAGCATCGCCTTTGTTTACCGAATACATGCGTGCACGTCGAGTGCATGCCCCTGGACTGGCGTGCGTTGTATGATATTGTGTGCCCACAGCATGCGAGTGGCACAGCGGTAGCATGTACGCCGCCACCGCCCCAATCGTACTCGCTGCTTCTTGTGGCGGATCCCATCTACGATCCGAAACACGCAGCCTGGCTTGTGGCTGCGATTATGTACCTACTAGCGCAGCCAGATACGGATCCTGATGCGCGGGCGCATATTCTGCTGCCGGTGCGCACGGCTGGGCGCTTGGCGGGACTGTATGCGACACTGGATGTGTCGCTACAGGAACATGGGCCTTGGCAGGGATACCGCCTCATGTCTTTACATCAAACGCGCCTTCCACGCCGCCCAGGCTTGGGCCGGCAGGACGAGAGCGAGTACATTTGGACAGAGCTCGCATGGTGCGCTGCTTCGTAGCATACTATACATGGGACTATGCACGGCGGAACGTACGGCCACTGGCTGTCTTGCGTTCTTTTTCAGCGAGCTCAGGCTTGGCGCGATTGAGCACCTTGATAAACTCGGTCACGCGCGAGCGCATACGGCTGTGCATATAGGCCTTGGAGCACTTGATATGGTAGTGCAAATAGTCGCGGAACAGTTGAATATGCGTGATAGTCGTAGAGCGCACATCAGGGTGCTGGAAGTGGCGCGGGAACAGCACAAAGGTGACGTAACCCGTGTTGTCAGAGCTACTTGCCTGGACGGCGCCACGGACCTCCAGGGGCGGATCGCGATTCGAATACAGCACCTGGGGCGCATTCTGGATCGACGGCTGACGCCGTGCATCGACAAATTCTTGCAAGAATACCTTGCCAAAGATGCGGTCTGTTTCCTCCTCGAAGCGTGTGCTAATCACGACCGTGACCCGGTCGTGCGCTGGCAGAATATACATGGCTTCATCAGCGCGGTAGTGCAGAGCCAGCAGCTGACCGGCCAACGGTGCTGCACCCGGCTCATGCTTTTGCTCCAGCTCGGATTGCTCATGGAAGGCGCGCTCAAAAGGCGCAGCCATCGCATGGCGCTTGATCATGGAGACGGCATGGATCAGGGCATCACGATCAGGGCCGGCCGGCGGCACGGACGCATAGTCAAAAGACAGGGTGATTTGGAAGTCAGACTCAGTTGTTTCACGGATCCAGCCGCCGTACATCTGGCGCAAGTTTTCGCGTGCGCCGTACTGCACCAACTCTGGCCAGCACCGGATGTCCATCGACAGGGTCAGCGGACCTTCTCTGCTCGACTCGATATGGTACGCCACACCATCAAAATCAGTAAACATCTGGTCCACTGCACCAGGCACAGAAAACTTGGACGTCAGCACATGCCGGATAATTTCGTTTTCAGCACCGAGCAGGATCATGATCTCAGCGGCGCTTGCTGAGGAAGCAAAGAGCCATACGCTGCTCGTTCGCCCCGAACGCCTGTTACTATCGAGGATCTATGGGCGGCCCGCGCGCATGTTGGGAATTAAGCAGATGTCATGGTCGAGCCCAAGGTAGGGGTATGGGACTTAGGCCCGCTTCAGCCTGTCTCGCGCCATATCAGCACTGGCCAGCTGAGTCCAAGTTTGCCGTGCCATGTGCAAAAGCGAGGCGTGTGCAGACCCGGGCGCATCATTGGGTCGAAGCACTTCAGGTGTGCCATGATCACTGCCTTGACTCAGATGCATTTCCAGAGGGATCCGACCGAGAATGGGTACGTCCAAGCGCTGAGCCAGCGCCTCAAAATGGTGCGCAGGGCCAAAAATGGGGTATGTCTTGCCCGTATCTGGAGCAAGAAAGTGCGACATGTTGAGCACAAGGCCCAAGATCGGAACTTGGACCTTTTGGAACATGGTGATGCCCTTGCGTGCATCCACCAAAGCCACTTCCTGAGGTGTACTGACAATCACCGCGCCATCGACGAGCACAAGTTGGCTGAGACTCAGCGCAACATCGCCCGTGCCGGGTGGCATATCAATGACCAATACATCCAATGAGTCGTGACCCGGGGCCATGGGATCAGCATCCGGCGTCATGCCAGCCCGCCAATCGACGTCGAAAAGCAGCTGTTGAACAGCTTTCATGACCATGAGCCCGCGCCACACGACCGGCGTGTCTGCATTCGAGCCAGAAGATTGCGGCGGTAGAAGAAAACCCATGGACATGCATGGGATGGAGTAGTTGATCAGGGGCAGTAGAGCATGCTGCTGTGTCAGTTCAGGCTCGCCAAGATCTTCGAGATGCATGAGTTTTGGAATGCTAGGACCATAGAGATCAAGATCTAATAGCCCAATACGCGCACGGCGTCCCAGCGCATCCTTAGACGTGGCTGCCAGACCCAGCGCGAGATTGACAGCCACGGTGCTTTTGCCTACGCCACCCTTGCCACTGGCTACAGCAATAACGCGCTTCACGTTCGGAATCGGCCGCTTTGGCTGCGGGCCACTACCACGGCGTGGCATCAATGGGGGAAAACGCTCGTTATTGCGTGGGAGACCCAGCGGGTTCTCATGCGCACGTCGGGCTGTGGTACACAGCTGGCGGTACCACATGATGGTCCCAAGACGCTGCGACCTATGTGTGGAGGGTAGCGCATCAATTGGGGTTCTATACGGCGCGCGTATATACGGTATGATTTAGTACGTACGCTTGAACGGAGGCACAGACTTGCACTCGTTCTGATCAAGCGTGTCGCTGATCACGTTGCGGTACTTCAGGTTCACCTTACCGGACTCTTCATCAAACCACGAGAGCGTGTGCTTCATCCAGTTCTCATCGTCACGCTCCGTAAAGTCCTCACGGGCATGAGCGCCACGCGACTCCTTACGCGCCTCTGCCGAGTGCATCGTCTGGGTAGCAGTGCACAGCAGGTTGCGAAGCTCAAGTGTCTCTGTCAGGTCGGTGTTCCAGATCAGGCCGCGGTCCTTGACAGAGACCTTGGGGAACTCGGCCACCACGTCGTTAATCTTGCTCACACCCTCCTCCAGCGAGTTCTGCGTACGGAACACAGCAGCATCCGATTGCATGACACGCTGCATCTGGAGACGAATATCAGCCGTCGAGCGCGGACCGTCAGCCGTGCGCAGCGCGTCGAGGTCGTTGATAGCCTGGTGGCCATTGTCACCCTTGAGCTCCTTGTGAGGCTTGCCGGGTTCGAGGTTCTCGCGAATGTGGTTGGCACAAGCACGACCAAACACAACAATGTCGAGCAGCGAGTTGGCACCGAGACGGTTGGCACCGTGCACCGACACACAGGCGGCCTCACCAGCAGCGTAAAGGCCAGGCACAACCTTGTCGTTGCCGTTCTCATCCTGCGTAAGCACCTCACCAGTGTAGCGCGTTGGAATACCGCCCATGGTGTAGTGGACAGTGGGCAGCACCGGGATCGGCTGCTTCGTCACGTCCACACCGGCGAAAATACTAGCCGTCTCCGAAATACCCGGCAGGCGCTCGTGCAGAACAGAGGCGGGCAGATGAGAAAGCTGCAGGTAAATGTGGTCCTTTTCGGGACCCACACCGCGGCCCTCACGGATTTCCATCGTCATCGAACGCGACACAACGTCTCGCGACGCAAGGTCCTTAGCGGTAGGAGCGTAGCGCTCCATGAAGCGCTCACCCTCCGAGTTGAGGAGGTAACCACCCTCACCACGCGAGCCCTCCGTAATCAGACAGCCAGCGCCGTAAATACCCGTAGGGTGGAACTGCACAAACTCAAGGTCCTGGAGCGGCAGACCAGCACGCGAAACCATGGCGAGACCGTCACCCGTGCAGGTATGGGCGCTCGTGGCACTGAAGTACGCTTTACCGAAACCACCCGTAGCAAGCACGGTGCGGTGAGCGCGGAAGCGATGGATCGTGCCGTCCTCGAGGTTGAGGGCAGTGACACCGACACACTCGCCATCTTCCATGATCAGATCCAGCGCAAAGAACTCGATGAAGTACGTGGTGTTGTGGCGCAGTGACTGACCGTAAAGCGTATGAAGCATGGCGTGGCCTGTGCGGTCGGCAGCGGCGGCACAGCGGTACGCCTGTCCACCCTTGCCATAATGGAGCGACTGGCCACCGAATGCACGCTGGTAGATCTTGCCTTCCTTCGTACGCGAAAAGGGCAAGCCGTAGTGCTCCAGCTCCAGCACCGTGTTCGGCGCCTCACGGCACATATAGTGAATGGCGTCCTGGTCACCAAGCCAGTCAGAGCCCTTGACGGTGTCGTACATGTGCCAGCGCCAGTCATCCTCCGTCATGTTACCGAGGGCGGCATTGATACCGCCCTGCGCAGCCACAGTATGAGAACGAGTAGGGAAAAGCTTGGAGATACAAGCGGTGTTAAGACCACCCTCGGCGAGACCGAACGCGGCACGCAGACCTGCACCACCAGCACCCACAACAATAGCATCATATTCGTGCTCGATCACAGGGTAGCCCTTCGTGAGATCAGGCACACCGGGCGCACTCGACATGGCCTTGGCACGCAGAGGCTGCGTTCCGACCACACGCGATGCCTGTGCCGAGGCATGGAACGCGTGCGCATGCACAGAGACGGGCATGGTATGAGTACGAGGCACCGATGTGCGCATCACACTGCGCAACAATGCACTGCCAGCAATCATCTTTGTCGGTGTCCACAAGAGTAACGCTGGTTCAAGGAGAAGCTGTGAAAACACTCGGAGAGCGTTTCAAGAGCGCAGAGCAGCTTTGCTTTCCTTGTGGCCTATCTGCGATTCACCGGGTGAACTGGGCCAATCAGATGAAATGCATTGAACCGCACGCCCGTGCGGCAACGGGGGCTTCGGCTCGGCCGGTCTATACACGCTACAAGCCCGGCAACGATTCATGAGCTATGGACCCTGGTGAGTTGCGTCAAGTTCCTGTCGGCAATGCAAAGCTTCACTGCTCTACTCGATTCATGATAGCGTGTATCCTTTCACCGTAGCACCGTACCCTCTCTGCACAGTCCGCGAAGCGGCAGCATGCACACCACCCGAAGTTGCCCGGTGCTCAGGTTCGGCCGATAGAGAGGGCCATGCGCTCTCGATCGCCTAGCTGTAGGGCCCGCAGGGACCAGGAGAGAGTAGGCCATCTACCGCCGGAAGGGGTCTCGCAGGCGATGTGAGAGCAGCTATAGAAGCTAGACATGCGATATTACTTCCATGCAGCCATAAGTTCCTAGTAGATTAGCACCGGCACCACGACAACGTACCTTCTCAGCCTCAGCAAACGCATTCTTGAACTGCTCGACTTCTTTCCAGCAGTCCAATGTCCGACCAGCATGGTCACTGTATGTTAAACAGGTCGTTGAAACGTACCGGTAGCATTGTACCACAGCCTGGCGCGCCTTGACCACTTCGGGGAACGACGCCATGTCGCGCCGGTTGTACTTTTCGATCTGTGTCTTGACACGGTCCAGCTCTTGCTGTAGCAGTTGGCTACTTTGTCCCTTGTCTTTGGAGAGCCACGAGGACGACTCGCGCTCCAGATTCTCCTTCTCAAGAGCCAAGGCGATCTGCTTCTGTACATCCTTCTCCTGCTTCCGCAGTTCAGCTAGCTCCTCTTTAAGCTTCTTCTGAACATTCTCATCGAGCACGCTCTGCCGAGAGGCTTCCGGCGCTGGCGCTGCCAGGTCGGGCTTGGCTTCCTCAAGCTTGTTTAGGAGCGTGCGGCCAACCTTGCCATGTTAGCGAGCGACATAAGCGGACCAACATACCTCGACAGTATCGATGGATTCACCAGGCGCTTTGGATGCACTTTGGAACGACGAAAAAAATCCCATAGCGTCGCTACAGTCTCGATGGCACCAAGCAAGGTCCGCACAGCACTGCACGTCGCGACGCCCTCGCACCGATGCAGCGGAACCCACGGATGTCGAGTCACGTGCATCACCCCACATGGGGGCTAGGTTGTTGGCTACGCACCTATGGCCCAGGACGTCGGCGTCGGCCTGGCTTGCCAGTTTTACGACCTTGGCTGCGTGAAATGGCAGCATCCGTAGCGTTTTTGCGGTTTTGCTTTTGTAGGCTTGCGGCGCTGCCTGGTGGTTTGCGCTGCAACAAGATGTCGAGATCAGGCACTTGTGTGAGTTCATGTGACTCGAACGCTTTCAAGCGCTCATCGCGATGAGACGCAGGGACGTAGACACATGTCACAGGTGTAGGTATATCTTGCCATCGCTCATGAGAAGGCGAGACTTTACGCGTGATAGAGGACATTCGAGAGCGGAACATGTCATCATCCACATCATGGACGAGAAGGGAGCCGTCCTCAGCAAGAGTCTGTACTCCATCATCCGAGTCCTGTTTTGGTTTTGTGAGCGCAGCGGGGCGTGATCTTGGTTTTGATACAGTCACTTTGTGAGTTTTCATATCGAGATGCAAGGTGCGACTGCGCTGTTTCGGCGGCGCCGAGGGAGGCGGAGCGGGCATGCCTTGCAACGTCGGAAATGCTTGTTCTGGTGTGCGACCTGAAGCGCGTAGCGCGTTTCTTTCCGCTTGGCGCTGTGCTTCTTGATAAGCTTGCTCTTGTGAAAGTTCTTCGCGCAAATGGACCATATCATTCAAAAGGCGCGTTCGGTGTTTGGTAGGAACAATGGGACTCGTCTGACAAGAAGGGCAAGTAGAGTAGGGCGATACAGGGACAGGGCGGATGGCGCTGCACAGGACCAAGCCGCATGCAAAGCACAACGGCGCCCATTCAGCCAGTGGATGCGTGCGGCCCTGGCATAAGCACATGCATCGTTTTTGTGGCGCATGCACCGAGGCAGCCGGAGAAGAAGGTTCCGTCGAGAGCATGGAAAAGGCTGCATCCAGCGCCTTGATCTCGGGTGTCGGCTCAAGTGTGCGTGGCTGTGCACGTTCTTCGGCCTCTGCTAAGGCACTCTTGACCGAGGCTGGTGTAATTCGAATGGGCTTTTTGGTATCGTCTTTGCGAGGCACAGGGCTGGGCGGAAAGCGCGAGGCCACCAAAGCATCAGTGATGGCGTGGGCTTGCGATGATGTGCCGATCAATTCGTGGAGGTATGCACGCAGAGCCTTTGGTGATTTGTGAGAGGATAAATAAGGCATGATCTGTTCCGACACCGTGGTAAAGTCTAGTCCGAGCATGTCGCCAAGCGCATGCTCGGGAGACAGCGACATGATGTGAGGGGCCACGAAGTCGGGCGAGCAGTGTAGTTGTGGAGGTCTGTCATGAAGACAGGCGCCGCTGCTCCAGGCCGTGGCGTGCCACACGACATGCGTGATGAATCGTGTCCGGCGTGTGCCGAGAGTGTCAGCGATCACCAAAATGACGTCGATACTTGGATAGCATGCTCACATTGTGGTACATGGTACCATGTTGTGTGTGTCCGCCTGACCAATTGGGACGACTATGACAAGTGGTACTGCCAGACCTGTCGTGACAGTCTGCCACTTGAGCCGAAAATGCGCGCACCGAGACGGCGATCGCACCGCGCACGGCCTACCACGGACTATGCAGCCGTGCAAGAAGGCAAGCCGTCGGACCCTATTGGCCGGTGGACCTCGTTGCTGGCCCAATATAAAGACTGGCCTGTGCGTGTCTTGCGCGTGGAAGGCAGCACATGGACATCGCAGTGGCTCTCGACATCGCTCGAGCCACTGATATCACCCACCCTCGTCCCAGCTCCCGCGACACAAGATCTAGACAACCCGGCTTCCCATATACCCGGCATGCGAATGCCACCACGGCACACGACGATCCGGGATGTGGCGCAGCTCGTTGGACCAGACACGCACGTGGAAGTGATTGATGTGCGAACGCAAATGTCGTCACGCGCATGGACGCTGAGTATGTGGGCTGATTATTTCGAGACACCCGCGGCGAAACGCGACAAGCTCTTGAACGTCATTAGTCTTGAAATCACAGGCACTGCCATGCAGCGCATGGTCGAGGCGCCGGCCATGGTGCGCGAAAATGATTGGGTTGAGCGAGATTGGCCCATGCATCGACGTCCCTGTCACGCGGACGACGAGGCGCGCAAGTGGCCCAAGGTGCAGCGGTACGTGCTGATGGGGGTGCAGGGCGCTTTTACCGACTTTCACATTGATTTTGCCGGTACATGGGTCTACTATCATGTCGTGTGGGGTCACAAGATGTTTTTGTTTGCACCGCCTACATCAGCCAACTTGGCCTCCTACAAGGCGTGGACGCTCTCTGCGCAGCAAGAGAGCGAGTGGCTCGGTGACCGACTACAACAGCTCACCAAGGTAGAGATACGCACGGGCGAAACGATGCTGATCCCACCTGGCTGGATTCACGCTGTGTATACGTACCAAGACACACTCGTTATCGGAGGAAACTTTTTGACAGATCATGATGTGGCCATGCATTGGCGCATCGAGCAAATGGAAGGGGCGACGCACGTTCCGCGCAAGTTTCGGTTCCCACATCTCGTGCGACTGGCATGGTACGTGGCGTATGCATGGCACAAGCGCCTTTCTCACGGTACATCTGCCCCGCCTCCGCGCGTCATGGAGGGTATTGCGCAGCTATGTAAGCGTCTCGAGCAAGATGTGGCGAAAATGGAGACGCTGCCATCTGCCTCGAAAGGCTATAAGGCGGCGTGGGACGCCGTGCCGCGGGATGTGATCAGAGATCCACGAGCTCTCTTGCAAGAGATGCAAGCTCACTGCAAGTCACATAACGTGCCACATAAACGACAGCGTCGCCACTATGAAGGTTGAGATTAAATGTCCATGCTGGATGGGACGTCAGGCGCAGGCGCCGTCATGAAGGTGGCATCAGCATCGCCATGATCGGCGTCGCCGGAGGAAGACAGGGGTGAGGAGGACGATGAGGAAAGCACAGACGACGGGGCATCTTCGACGTCTTTGGGCGCAGTTTCTTGATGTGACGCGTCGTCGTCGGCCTGGTCATGGTCGGCATGTTCCAACGTGTCTTGGGTCGAGTCCTCATGGCCGTCTGCTGGGGCTTCTGGAGGGGCTTCGTCGAACGTCTCTTCTTGGGGACCTTCTTCTGGGCAAGGTTCTTGGTGCGTCTCTTCGTGAGCAGGAGGCATGTCTTCATCGGGTATGTCCTCGTCCGCCATGGGTTCTTGACCCATATGCTCTGATTCGTATGGCACGCCTTTCTTCTCGTCGTCCATCACCTGTAAGAGACTTGGGATATCATCCAGCGATGTCATGCAGGCTAACAAGTGCAGATGTTCACGACCAACGCATCGTAACGCCCGCCATGCGAGGCCTTGTTTCTTGTCTGCGTCTGAGCTGTGTTCCATCATTCGGCACAAGGCTTGGACCGACGGACGATTCGGTGGGAATTCGAGGTCTTCCCAGCCATCCGTGGTGACGCTTTTGGTCTGTCCTTCCTCATCCTGCACCTCGACACGGGAGGGTGCGGGAATGTGAAGGCCATTCGCCCAGAGCCGCGACAATTCTGCCGTACCGACGGCATGAGGATACCAAGGCTCTTGTACAGAGAACACAGTCGCGATCTTGTCAGAACATGCCTGCAGCGTGTCAGCAGGGAACATATCGTGATAAAACGATGGCGCGCCATCTCCTTTCCATCGAATCCAGCTGCTTTCTCGCCGAAGCAGCAGGAGAGCGGCATCGAGAAACACTTTGCCGTCTTTGGCAGAATCGCGCAGCAGTGTTTGGACTTGTCGCCATGTTTTGCGTACCCATTGCTCGTCCGCATCACACAGGGTATGGGGTGGCACAAGAAGTTGGTTCTTCCACGCCTGGCAGTGTTCGTGACTGGCACTTGTTTGTCCTAGCAGGTACTGGAACGTGATTAGACACTGCATCAGGAACTGCCGCTGGAAGGCCATGTTTTGCAGTTCATACACGAATAGATCTTGGTGAGTTAGGTATTGGGGATACGCTGACGCCATCTCTGTCTCGTGGAACAGGCCGGTGTGAGCTTTGGCGGAGGCATCGGTCCTTTTGTGGAGCCACCGGAACACGTCCAGCACGCATTGAATGCCCACTTGAAAGGTTTTCATGGGTGTAAACGAGTCTGAGGAAAGCAGCGTCAGTGCTTCGAGTGCTTGTGCGCCTGGCGGTACCTCGTCCTGCTGCCACAGACAGGCGGGATTCATAAAATAGGCTTGCATAGCCCAGAAGGCCACGTAGAAATTTGGATGCATCATGAGGGCATCAGGTGCGGTGCTCGATGGGGCGTCGCCTGTGGCGACAGGAGGCGGTTCGAGCAGATTCGGACCAAACTCGCCCTTGAGATTTACGCCGCTGCGCTCATTGACGGCGAATGTCGACGAGAGCAACAGCAAAACACGACCAGCTAGTACGGCGTGCCCTCGATGTGTCTTGGACAAGCGGCGCAAGAGCTTGTTGCCAATGCGCAAAAGGACGAGGCCCTTACCTGAGGTGGGCACCATATCCTGCGTCAAAACGGGGGCACGTAGCTCTGCGTACGCAAAGAGATGATCGCAGGCCGACACGGTCGATTCATCTAGCACCTCTTCCAGAGATGAAAGGGGTAAGCTCGCATCAGCCATGTGGTGCCGGGCCAAGTACAAGGCCATATCCAGGCGATCTACCGCATCTTCGACGCTAGCATACGCCCGAATATAGGTGTGCATCTTGCTCGATATACATGATGTGAGCACTTCCTCCCACAGCCCAGGCTTGTCTGCATCAGATCTCGCATCCACACACGCTTTGTGGGCGCGTTCATATATCTGCGGCAAGTCATGCTGCATGCACGACTCCAGCTCGGCTTGAGATGTATGCACATCTAGTCGCGGTACGCGCAGCGCCTCCTTCCGCCGCTGCAGCGAGTCTTGCATCTGTGGTATACACGCGTCCAGCGCATCAGACACGCGCGCCACCGCTTCCTTCACTCCACTCATCCGGCGTCGACGCACGCTCTCCGAGGCGTGGTAGGAGGACGGTCCAACACCTTGGTGCGTTGGCACGTGACAGGGTTTCGCCCCCCGCGGTGGTGCGCGGCGTGCGCGCCCAAAGAGGTTGGGTGCGTGCGGCACGATGGACGACGAGCGTATGGACTTGGGTGCGTTGACGCTTGACTTATACGACAGATCCAAGCATTCGGCGACGAGGTCGTGGGTTTGATATGAATGGCGCGAGTGAGGCAGAGGGTGTCAAGTCGCAGGGGTTTGAACAGCTGGATGTGGACATGGACCAGGCCGATGACGACGCACCTGTAGCAGGGCATGGCCATCCGGCACAGTGTACGTGTCTTCTACTAACGACGCAGCTATGGAAGGCTGGGTAGTGGTTGTGTCGAACATACATGAAGAGGCCCTAGAAGACGACGTGCTGGATGTATTTTCAGAGTACGGCAAAGTGCGTGACCTGCACCTCAACTTGGACCGACGCACCGGCTACGTCAAGGTACGTTCACGGCGCATGCTCATGCATTCTAGGGATATGCACTTCTTCAGTACAAGACCAAAGCTGAGGCACAGCGTGCCATTGATGCTTGCCAACAGGGGCTGACGCTGCTGGAGCAGGCTCTCGACGCAGACTTTGCCTTTGTGCAGCCACCAGCCAAGACCGACGCAAGAGTCCCTCGGCGCACGACGCGTGATCGCAGCTTATCCCCCATGCGGCAGTAGCACTATGTACTTGTATACCAAACGCTCACGAGACCACCTGGGTCTCAGGCTCGCTGGCGGCTCCAGGCCCCTTGGCTGCCGACCCACGGCCGTCCGGGGCGGCGTGGAGCTGGTGGAGGGCACCTCCACATCCACAGAAGAACGATGCGTTGCTGATTCGTAATCACGTGCCATGATTTTCCCACGGTGCTGTGCGGTCAGAAAAGCTGCCACGCCTGGCACCAGCTCTTTTCCTCACACTTGTTGGGAACCGCAAGGACGCCACACACAGTTTGGTTAGCTGTTCATCATGCAAGTGTTCGTCAAGACCTTGACGGGTAAGACGATCACCCTCGAGGTGGAGTCTTCCGACACGATCGAGAATGTGAAGGCCAAGATCCAGGACAAGGAGGGTATTCCTCCGGACCAACAGCGTCTGATCTTTGCCGGTAAGCAGCTGGAGGATGGCCGCACGCTGAGCGACTACAACATCCAGAAGGAGTCGACGCTGCACCTGGTGCTTCGCCTGCGTGGTGGTGCCAAGAAGCGTAAGAAGAAGGTCTACACGACCCCCAAGAAGATCAAGCACAAGCACCGCAAGGTCAAGATGGCTACGCTCAAGTACTACCGCATCAACGACGATGGCTCTGTGAAGCAGCTGCGCCGTGAGTGCCCCTCGCCTGAGTGCGGTCCGGGTATCTTTATGGCCTGGCACCACAACCGTCAGTACTGCGGTAAGTGCCACCTGACCTACCTGTTCCAGGAGGGCACGACGAAGCCCGAGTAAGGTAGTGATGGGTCTATAGGATACATATCACACCCAAAAATGCGCTGCTTGTTTCAGCGATATACAGTCGTGAGTGTCGGTGCGAACTAGTGGTATCTACCCACAACGGCAAGGTTAGGGCGGGAAATCGTGCGGGTCCAGCTGGAAGTACGGGTGACTCAAGGCCTCTTCCACCGTGATCCGTTTGGCTGGGTCGAATTCCAGAAGTCGACGCAAGAGTGAGACAAAGGCATGGTGGTGCTTAGCATAGGCCGGAGGACTAGCCACAATGTCTTGTAGCGGCTTCATGCTCTGTACAAATCGCCGGCTTTGCTTACTTGTATCTGGCCGAGGGTAATCGAGGCGACCGTGGTAAAAGTACTCGGGCTTGTACGTCTCGGCCTTGCGTCGGTAGTCGTCAGGGAGCTTGCCAAGCACCATCTCCATCATGGCAAGGTGCTCGAGATTATCGTGCGTCTGGAAGAGCGCCTCGCCAGTGTAGAATTCGACTAGGATGCATCCCAGCGACCACACGTCGCAGGGGAAGGACCAGCCCATGCCCAAGATAATCTCTGGCGCTCGATAGTGGCGCGTCGATACCACACCCGAGTGGTACTCGTTGCTAAATGTGGCGCTGCCAAAGTCGATGAGGCGAATCTCGGCGCTGCGAAGGACGCGTTTCTTGCGCGCGTTGGAACGCCGTGACGTGGATGCCACGTCAGAAGATGCGTCGACCAGCAACACATTCTCTGGCTTGAGATCCGTATGAATCAAAGAGAGCCTGTGCATATAAGCGACGCTGCGCAGCAGCTGCTTGGCAAAGAGCCAGATGTCACGGCAGGGGAACGGCTGAAACTTGTTGTTCTTGAGAAAGTCGAAGACGCTGCAGTCGAGCAAGTCAAATACAATGCATATGTGGTTTCGAAAATCAAAAGATTCGAGAAGCTGGACACATTGATACCGATTGAGTGGGTCATGTTGGCGCAAGCATTGCAGTACGCGAATCTCGATCTGACTCGCATCGCGGTACTTTTGCACGGCGCGAATCACTTTGATGGCGACATTCTTGCCTAGTTTGCGATCGTAGCACTGCACGACTTTGCCAAAGGTGCCTTGGCCCAGTAAGCTGCGAATTTGATAGCGCGGCGTGATAAATTCGCCTTCGCGCACGATGATATGGCCGTCTTTGTCATCCAGCGGGGCCGTGAAGTTCGCGCGTGGCATATCAGGTCCCGAGCACCGCAAGCGCCATGCGTCGGGGTGCGTCGTTTCGAATGACGTTGCAAGCTCGGGCATGCCCGGCGGCGGCGGCATCTGTGCGGGGCCAGTGACAGGTACGGCTGTCGGCGCCGAAACGGAGGCCAACGAAGCTAGCGAAGGTAGCTGGGACAGGGGGGCAGCGGCCGAGTCGACAGGCGCTCCCGGTACATCGTTGCGGCGCTGGCGCTTCATAGGCATAGCCTCGGTAAATTCCCAAGGCACAGGAGACTTGCGCTTGCTGCCGGCGTTGATGGCAGGGCGCGTGGATGTAAGAGGCGCATGGCCCTGTAATGGTGATGCAGGAGGCGGTCCATCGTCGTCATCGTCATCGCTCACAACGTACACAGGCTGCTCCTGGCCGTTGATGATCTCGTGGACGCACATCCGCGGGCGAGGATGCGATGGAGCCGAAGGCGGCGGCTGGTTCAGCATGACATCGGACGAGGAGGCGACAGGGTATGAGGATGCATGTATATCCGATGAGGGCACGGAATAGTACATCGATACGTCGTGCATCGGCGACGACATGGGCATGTACGAGGCATCCATCATGCCTCGCTGAGAGGTGGATGGACTTGTGGCGTCACCGGAGGCGTGTGGGGAGATCCTCCGCTTTTTCAGTCGGGGAACGACGGTCGCCATAGCCCACGAAATCTCACTACCGTGTTCTCACGCGCGCCAATGTGCGTAAAGGCTGTACGTATGACGGCAAGGCTCGTACCCAAGGCGGATGGCCAGGGAGTCGGTGTGCGACCACGTTTCAGGCCGCTGTAGCGCGGGCACACAGCGTGAGTGTGATTGGGTGGACGTGCAATGTCGCCAGGTTTGACGGTGTGGAGGCCAGTCGCAAGGGGGGCCTCGGCCAGCGTCCTGCGGTAATCACGTGGCATAGTCAGAAGGGCCGGGGGCGAGAGCGGTGCTGTTTTCTTTGTCGTCCATGCGAAGGAACGTGTTATCGATGCGGATGCATCATGCGCGGGCTGCCATCAGCGCGGCTATGGCAACGCGGTGCATGGCCGCGCCCCACCGTACGGCAGCGTCGTCGGCGGCTGTCGCTGCTGCGACGCAGGTGCGTGGCGGCGTGCACTTGGCCAAGCCTGTGTCGCTGCCGCGCGCGAATCCGCCACCCACGAGTGAGCGCAGCCTGGGTCTGCAGCGGCTGTATGCGCAGCACCGCCCGCTTCTCGAGCACGAGCAGCTGCCTGCGCGCCCTGTGCGCATGATGCAGGGCGACGTGCTCGTCATCGAGGCGGACGATCTAGCACAGGTGATGCCTCAGCGCAGCATATGGCGGCGGCGCGCGCGTCGAGTGGATACCGATACGTTTTCGCATCTGCTAGACCGACTCTCTCAGCTGAGCCTGTCGTCGCGCAAGTCGCGAATTGCCCGGCGTGTGCGCTCGCGCGGCTTCACGCCGTCGTCGCCAGCCGTGCTGGCCGCGTCGCAGTATGTCGAGCGGATGGAGCGAGATGCAGAGATTCGTGAGCTGGTCATGGCGAATGCGATCGAGCAAGGAGAGGACGTCGAGCGTGCGGCGCGCCTGGGCAGCGAGGCAGAGCTCGTGGTCCTCGGCGAGCCTGCGGGCGCGCACAAGGACTGGGCGCCCGGCGTAGCGACGCATCTCGACACACATACCCAGCCGTACGTCCCACCGCAATCCGGGTCGGCGGCGCCCACGCGCCGTGTGCGTGTGCGCTCGATCGATGCTGACGCTGCGGCTGATGAGGACGCGCACCTGTGGCTGATGCAGGGCCTGGTCCAGACGCGCTTGCGTGCTGACCATGAGTGGCGTACGTTTGTGGCATCGAAGCTCGGTGAGGCGCCGTACAGCGTCTCGCTGGACAGCGTGCGTCGCAAGCGCAGAAAAAAGATGAACAAGCACAAGTACAAGAAGCTGCGCAAGCGCCAACGTGCCGAGCGCCAGCGCCTCAAGAAGTAGAGAAAAAGGCACGTAGCGTATACCTACTTGGCTACTTAACCCGTGCGCTTGCCGTTGCGCCGTGGGCGAGGGCGGACGACCATGCGGTTGCCGTTGCGCGAGTTCGGACTGCGCGTGCGCTGGAACTTGAGCGGGAAGCCATAGATGGAGCGTGGGTGCTTGTTCGACTTGGACTTGCCACGACCACCGCCGTGAGGATGGTCGACGGGGTTCATAGCCACACCACGGACCTTGGGACGGCGACCGAGCCAGCGGCTTCGGCCGGCTTTGCCGAGACGAGCGTGCTGGTGGTCCTTGTTGCTCACGGTGCCGATAGCAGCGCAGCAGTCGATCGGCACCATACGCACTTCGCCGCTCGATAGGCGCACTTGCGCGTGTGTGTGCTGTTGCGCCAAGTCGGCGTTCTCGTCCGTCTCGACGTTTTTGCGCAGCGAGGAGAATGTCACGAGCTGCCCGAACGTGCCTGCCGAGCGCACGAGCTTGGCCGGGCCGAGCGGCAGGAGCGAAATGGCATGGATGGTCGTGCCGATGGGAATCATGCGCAGCGGAAGCACATTGCCAGGCCGGATGGCCTGCGTACGGAAAATACCGAGATTGACGGTATCGTCGCTGTGCTGCTGCTGCTTGTGCTGCATCATATGGCGGTAACTCTCCACGGTATCGCCTGCTACGAGTCCATCCGGAGCAAGAATGTAACTCAGACGCTTTGTCTCGCTGTGCTCAATCAGCGCAATGTGGGCGCTGCGTCCGGGGTCATACTCGATGCGCACGACTTTTTGCTCACCCGGCTCCCAGCGGTAAAAGTCGACGAGGCGCAGGCGGCGTCGGTGGCCACCACCGCGGCCACGGACCGTAATGTGGCCGTGGTGGTTCCGACCGCCCGATTTGCGCTGAGCCACCGTGAGCTCACGCACGGGCTTGCCGCGGTGCAGGTGTGGATTCAGCGGGTACCGCAGCCACCGAATCGAGGGCGTGATCGGCTTGAACATCTTGAACTGCTGGTCCGTTCGGACGTAGGGCGAGACTTTGTTTTCCTCAATGCCCAGTCGAGCAGCAATGGTATTTTTCTTGCGGTTCTCGCGCACGCGCAGCTTCTGCTGCTTCTTGAGCCAACGACTCTCGCGGCGCGACCGCATGCGGCGCACATCTTCCGCAGGCGCCGGCACCGCGACGGGTGTGCCATCGGCATGCACGGCCACCGACGCAACGGACCCGAGTCGCTCGAGCGGCTGGACGGCTGGTGCGGCACGAGCCGTAGAGATCGCTGCATGCTGCCACATGCCGCGGTGCATGCACACACGCACCGGCATCGACATGCCCCGTGCCAACGACGACATGCTGGACGCAGCGATAGGCGCCTGGCAGGAAGCCGCCGCCGTCTTCTCTTCTCATGACATCACGTGATGAGGCAGTCGCACGCACGCCTCGCCGCTCGTCGCGCGGTGTCTTGCCACCACGTCCGCGGTGCCTGGGTGTGATGGTGCTCATTTCGACGTCGGACAACGAGCAATTTAGCGTGGACCGCGATGTCGCGGAGAGGTCTTTGCTGATCAAGCAGCTGATCGAAGATATCGGCGAGTCCGACCAGGCGATCCCCCTGCCGAACGTCAGCTCGAGCGTGCTGACCAAGGTGCTGGAATACTGCAGCCACCACCGCAACGATCCCCTGTCCGTCGCGGACGAGCCGGACGAGATTCGCCGGCGCGCCACCGACATTTCTGAATGGGACGCGCGGTTCATCCAAGTCGATCAGGAAATGCTCTTTGAGATTATCCTGGCGGCGAATTACCTCGATATCAAGAGTCTACTGGACATCGGATGCAAGACAGTGTATGTACGCTAGGCTGACCGTCAGGGCGAATATGATCAAGGGCAAGCAGCCCGAAGAGATTCGCAAGCTGTTCAATATCCAAAACGACTTTACGCCAGAGGAAGAGGCTCAAATCCGCCGTGAGAACGTAGGTCGACACGCACTAACAGCAGGAATGGGCCGAAGATCGCTAGTGTTCATAGAGGAAAGGGTGCCCCGCAGCGACGGCGGCGGCGATCGCGACGTGGCCAGTGCAGGCTGAGGCGTTGTGGAATTATGCGTGCGAGGCCCCTCTTTTTTCAGCGCGCGCGCTCGTATAAAAGGAGGCCCACAGTCGGGTGGCGCCTCGAGGCACGCCGATTTTTGCGTGGGTCCGCCTACCATGAGCGGTAGTATGCCTGCGACACGCCTAGATAGGCTCGTGTCTCTCTTGGATATCGGGTCGTCGTCGCTGATTCGCACCACCGCGGCGACGCAGCTAGGCCAAATTGCGGCGCTGCGTGTGCGAGGGGCAAGCACGGCGCACGAGGGCGCGTCCTCGTCGGAGCCCGCAGTGTACCGCGGCACGGATGGCGAGTGGAATGAAGTCCTGACGCTCCTGGCCCGTGTCGTGCCGCTCCTGCTGTCCAAGAACTGGGACACACGCATGGCGGCGGCGCAAGCGATCTACCACATCACCCAGGCCGCTGGCGTATGGGATCCCGACACAGGGACGGAGCGCCACGTATCGGCCCCTATCAAGGCAGAGGAGACGCCGTCGTTGGGCGAGGCGGATCGCCTGCAGTTTGCGAGCTTCTCCCTGCCGCATGTCCTGCAGACAGGCACCAAGCTCCTAGCGTCCGTGGGCAAGGAGTACGATGTGCCTGAGCTCATGAGTCGCGAGCGACTTCAGCACGCAAAGAAGGACGTACTTGGGAAGCTGGGCCTCGGGTTTGGCGCCGACGACATGGATATGGGCATTGATATGGATGCCGAGCTGGCCGGGTCCAAGCCGGCGCCCAAGCCGGCGCCTGCACCGGAGCCGGAGCCTGGCGCAGACCGTGCACTGAGCGCTCGCGAGCGCAATCAGCTGAAGCGCAAGCGCAAGCTCGAGGCCAAGGCTCAGACCCGCGCGCCGGTAGCGCATGTCGAGCCGGAAAAGCGCGCCAAGTTGGACAGCACCGCTCAGGCCTCCGACAAGGCGGCCGCCGTCTTTTCGCTGCAGACGCAGCGTGGCGAATGGCCCTTTCGTGCGCTGGCCGAGCTCCTCAGTGTCGAGTTAGTCAGTCCGACGTGGGAGGCGCGGCACGGCGCGGCGCTCGGTCTGCGTGAGCTGTTCCGGACACAGGGCTATGGCGGCGGACGCGTGATGCATGCGTCGAAGCAAGACAATGACGAGCGCCACGCTGTGTGGTGCGAGAATCTCGCGGTGCGTCTGTTGTGTGTGTTTGCGCTCGACCGGCTCGGCGACTTTGTGTTTGACCATGTCGTAGCGCCCGTGCGAGAGACGGCGTCGCAGACCTTGGCGCAGCTGCTGCCGCACATGACGAATGAGCTGGTGCGAAGTACGCATCACGTCCTCCTGGAGATGGTGCGGCAGGACTCGGTGCGGGAGGCGCAGCTGGTCGGACGCGAGGGGCAGCGGCCTTATATTTGGGAGGTGCGGCATGCGGGCCTGCTCGGCATCAAGTACGAGGTGATGATGCGCGTCGATGTCCTGGGCGTGGAGGACGATATGCTGTCGGATGTGCTGGACGTGGCTCAGCTAGGACTCCGCGACAATGACGACGACGTGCGCGCCGTAGCAGCTGCGATGCTCCTGCCCATCACCTCGAACATCGTGTCGCACCAACTCGCGCGCGTATCGGACCTGCTGGATCAGCTGTTCGTCTGCGTCAGCGACAAGCGCGATGACCTGTCGAGCAGCGCCGCCAGCGTCATGGACCTGCTCGCGTCGCTCATGTCTCACGCCGAGGTGCTGGGCATCATCGACGTGGCATCGCTTGCGCAGCGCGTTACGATGCTCTTCCGCTTTTTCCGGCACACCATCACCAACGTGCGTCTGTCGATGCTCAATGCCATGCATGCCCTGCTGCAATGCTCGTCGCTGCCGCACGACTGGGTCACGGACGACCTCATTCGACTGCTGCTCCAAAACATGCTCGTCGAAGAACGCGCTCCCATCCGCGAGGCCACTGCGCGCGTATGGTCTCAGGCCCTCCAGGTGCTCGGCCCGCGCGCCGCTCAGCTCGCCGCCCCGCATTTTCCCGCGCTCCTGGCCCTGGTCATGACGCCCATCGGCACGCCGATGGACACGTCGCTGTTTTATGTGCCGCCGCGCGCGCGGTCGGAACACAATATCGATCGTGGCATTCTCGCACAAGACCTGACCCTGGTCAGCACAGACACCGTGCTGCGCGGACGTTTGGGCGCTGCGTCGGCCCTGGGCGACTTGCTGGCCCTCGCGCCGCCGTCCTCAGAGACGTGCAAGCTACTGCAAGAGGCGCTCGAGGCGCGCTCAGCGCTGCAAAAGTGCCTCGGCGCCGTGGTGGCGCAGCGATGGGCCGAATGTGTACCGAGTGTCAGCGAGCTGCTGGCCATCGATGCCGTGCGTGGCGTGCACGCGACGCTCCTGCAGCTGCTCGACACATCCATGCCGCCCATCTACACGGAAATGCACGTCCTGCTGCAGCGCATGCAGCACGACTGCCACGTCCTGGGCCAAATGATGGTCCGCGACGCCCACATCGCTCGGGATCGTGTGCCGGCCGTATCCAGCCCATGTACGACGGCAGACGCCCAACGGCTGGCCGAGACGGCCGCTACCCTCGCACCCTCCTGCACGACTGTCGTTGAGCAGAGCCGCAAGATTCAACGTGCGATCGAGCAGTACGATGCCACGAAGGAAACGCAGGACGTGTTGGTACTCGCTGCCGTAGCCGGCGCCGTCGTCGCATGGGGCGTGCTTCCGCCGAAACTCAACCCGCTCATCCGCAGCCTGATGAACAGCATCAAGTACGAAGAGAATGCGGATCTGCAGGCTCGCGCCGCCTGCTCGATCGCCCGCCTCGTGCGTCTATGTACGCTGCCTACCGCGCACGCGAATCCCAGTGCCAAGATCGTCAAGAATCTGTGTGCGTTCGTGTGCCAAGACACGTCGATCACGCCGCTCTTTGTCGAGACCAAGGGCGAGCGCGAAGGCACAGGCGCATTACCCGTCGCTCCGCCATCGGAGCGGCGTGCATCGGCGGAGCCCGAGACGCTGACGCCCAGTCGCCTCATTCGCCGCGGCGCCGAATGTGCGCTGATGCACCTGTGCCAGCAGTTTGGCGCTCAGATCTGGGACGAGCTGCCGATCCTCTGGACATCTGCGGCCGAACCGCTCCTCCACGATGCGCCCATGGACGACGCGCGGGGCCAGGCGCTCCTAGACGCATGCTCCGTCCTCGAATGCATCGCGCCGCATGTGCACACCGACCTGCACGAATCGCTCGCATCGCTGTTGGACGCGCTTGTGCGTGTCTCGCAGAACGAATTCCGCGTACTGCGTGGTGCGAGTGCGCGGTGCTTTAGTGTGGTGACCAAGTGCATCACGGATCAGGGGATGCATGCCCTGGTCGAGCAAGTCGTGCCGGTGCTCGGCTCGGCGGAACTGCTGTGCCGGCAGGGCGCGATGGAAGTCGTGTCGTGCACGGTGCGTGTGCAGGACGAGCGCCTGCTGCCGTACGTGCTCTTCCTTGTCGTGCCTGTGCTCGGCCGCATGAACGACAGCGACGAGTCGATCCGGCTGCTGGCGACGAACACGTTTGCCGAGCTCGTCAAGCTCCTGCCTTTGATTCACGGCTTGCCTGACCCGCCCCACTTTTCGCCAGCGCTGCTCGCTCGCCGCGAGACCGAGAAGGCGTTCCTCGCTCAGCTGATGGACGGCTCCAAAGTCGCGCCGTACAAGATGCCGATCGAGATGAAGGTCCAGCTCCGGCCGTACCAAATGGACGGCGTCAGCTGGATGGCCTTCCTTGCCCGATACCAACTGCACGGCATTTTGTGCGACGATATGGGTCTCGGAAAAACACTGCAATCCATCGCGCTCCTGTCGTGCAAGCATCATGAGCGGCATGAGCGGTGGGAGCAGACACAGGCGCCCGATGCCAAGCGCATCCCGTCTCTGATCGTGTGTCCTCCGACGCTCACAGGCCACTGGGTCCATGAAATTGAGACCTACTCGCCGAACCTCACGGCCTTGCTGTATGCCGGGCACCCAAGCGATCGCGCGCGACTCAAGGCGCAGATCAACCAGGTCGATGTCGTCGTCATGTCGTACGATGTGGTCAGGAACGACGTCCAAGACCTAGCGTCCCGATCATGGTTCTACTGCATTCTCGATGAAGGCCATGTGATCTGCAGTCCCAAGACGAAAACGACACGCAGCGTCAAGCAGATGCGGGCGCAGCACCGCCTCATTCTCTCCGGCACGCCGATCCAGAACAATGTGCTCGAACTGTGGAGCTTGTTCGACTTTTTGATGCCGGGCTTTTTGGGCTCGGATCAGTCGTTCCACGAGCGCTTTGCGCGGCCTGTCCTGGCGTGTCGCTCAGGCAAGCCCAGCGCCGCAGAAAAAGAAGCTGCCACATTAGCGCTCGAAGCTCTGCATAAGCAAATCGTGCCGTTCCTGCTGCGTCGTCTCAAGGAAGACGTGCTGGACGACTTGCCGCCCAAGATTATTCAGGATGTCGAATGTGAATTGAGCGACATACAAAAGCAGCTGTATGACGACTTTGTCAAGGCCACGGACGACGACGACGAGGAGGAGGAAGAAGACAAGAAGAACAACACCGAGCCCAAGGAACAGCAGCATATATTCCAAAAGCTGCAGTACCTGCGCAAGCTTGCCAATCATCCCTCGCTCGTACTCGATGCCGCCGTGCCAGCCCAAAAGAAGCTGCTAGAGCAAGTGAATGCGAACCGCGGCACATTGGCCGGGCTGTCGCATGCCCCTAAACTTCAGGCACTTCGACAGCTGCTACTAGACTGTGGTATTGGTCACGACACACAAGCGAATGATGCTGCGCTGATTGGCGCCGACACCGGCGCATCGGTGTCGCAACACCGCGTGTTGATTTTCTGCCAAATGAGGCACATGCTCGATGTCATTGAGCAGGACCTGTTCCGCCCGCTCATGCCCCAAGTGACGTACCTTCGCCTAGACGGCACGGTAAGCAGTGATCGTCGGCACAGCATTGTACAGTCCTTTAATGCCGATCCCAGCATTGATATCCTCCTGCTTACCACGTCAGTCGGTGGTCTGGGCCTTACCTTGACCGGCGCTGATACCGTCATCTTTGTCGAGCACGACTGGAATCCTATGAAAGATTTACAAGCGATGGATCGGGCACACCGCCTCGGCCAGAAAAAGGTCGTCAATGTGTACCGCTTGATCACACGCAACACCCTCGAGTCGTCCATCATGGGTCTGCAACAGTTCAAGATGAACATCGCCAACTCGGTCGTGACGCAGCAAAACAAGTCCATCGACCAAATGGACACTGACCGCATCCTCGACCTGTTCGGCCCCTCGCCTCCCAGCGACGCCCAGGCCGAGACCAAGCCCCCACCTGTCAAGGGCATCAGCCAAAAGGCCCTGCTGGCTAGCCTGGAGCACATGCCCGATATGAACGAAGACGAGTATGCCGACATGAAACAGTGGCGCCCTTCCGCTTCATAGACTACAAGAGTTGCATGGCGTCCACCGGTGACGCCACGGCCCAGATGCCAGCAATGTCCAAGTCAAACTTGACTAGCGTGTCTCGTTTGCCTCCACGAGATGGCTCACGACGCAAGGCACCCAGTGTCTCGGGAGCCGTGGCAGGCTCCGGCTCACCCTCTTCGCGCACAGGCAAGAGCGGCGGGTCGACGAGCGCGCTCACGCCCACGGTAAGGATTTTTTCGCGCAGCATAGACACCTGCAGGTCGGACACGACTCCGAGGTTCGTGAGCACAAACGAGTCGAAAGGGATGGTGATCGTTTGCCAGTTTGTGCCCTGGGATTCATCGAGAAAGAGACGATGCTGGTACAGATCCGTCGTAACAGGTCCATCTGTCTGTATATTGACGAAAAAGAGCGGCGGATCAGGGGAACGTGCAGGCACATTGCCATACGGGAGGCCTAGCGCCTCCACGGCCCGTGGAATGGCCGGGCCCGTCTGGTCGTTCGCATGCAACGCGGACCGAAGCGACGGCGACGACGGAGTCGAGGAGGATGCCAAGCGGTTGCGCACAAGGATAGCTAGGTATGGGTGGAAGGACGTGTCCCAAGTCTGCATGCTGAACAAGGTAGGCCGAGTTTTGTTCCGGAATGCGGCGTATCCACTTCGCTCGAGGGAGGAGCCACGAGGAATCTGCGAGCTTAGCGTTCCATAGAAGCGACCAAACACAGAAGGCACTTTACCCTCCAGTGTCTCGCGCTCTAGCGAAAAGTGGCAGCGCGAGAGGCCGCCAATATCCGAGTCAGCTCCTGTGGCCATCTGCTCGAGATCAGCTGGCGTGGCCAGTTTGTAGAGGAGCTGAGAGTCCGTGGCATGCTCCATCGCGGAGACTTCCATGCGCATAATGCGTGCCGTGTCATTCTTGACGCCCAACAGGGAGCGTCGGAGCGCCTGCCCCAGACGCGACACGAACGACATGATCAATCGATCTGCTACGATGGAACGTGCGCAGGACCCCTGATGATAAAACACGTGCTGGACACGTGACAAGAAGAAAGGTGCGAGCAAAAGGTGACAGGGACGCGGCGCTCGGGTGGCGACGACGGATGATCACGGCTGCAGGACGGATGCCGATCACACATATCGTGCTGAAACGTGCACTGCACTCAACAGCACGATGTGAAAACATTCCTCGCTCACCATTTCAGGTGTTTGTGGACACTCTGCGTCAAGAGTTGACCAAGTCGCGCGAGTTTCAAGACAATTTGAAGCAGTTGCAGGGTGAGTCGGCCAAGTTCCAGGACTCGGAAACCATGCGCAAGGCGCGTGAAGCGTATGAGCGTGCTCGAATTGTGTCCTCGATCAAGCACAATCCGCGTCTGCAGGCCGCAGCCGAGCAGCTGCGAAAGAATGGTGGGCAGATCAGTGCAGCCATCGGCACGACGCTGCGACAAATGGAAGAGAGTGAGCTGATGCGTTCGCTTTCGGCCATGTCAAGCCGTATTCGCCGGCAGCTAGAAGAATCGACGGCGCCTGTGCGCAACACAGAAGTATACAAGGCGTTTGCTGAGACCATCAATGAGGCATTTGACGACGGCAACTCGGGCATTGACATTCGCCTAGCACAGGGAACCAGCGCCGCTGATGCGCGTCGCATAAAGCGCGAATTGCGTTTGCGCAAGATTGGACGTCGGCCGCCCGTACACGATGTGGAAGCGGAACCTGTTGATCCCATCGTGGCAGCCGCTGCTGCGGCCGGAGAGGCAGCCGGTCGTGAGACGTCTGGCGCCGAGGCCCCAGCTGACCAGCCCCCACCCGCACCCAAGAGGTTGGGCGGCTATGCGGTCATGAACCGCGTGAATGAGAATGCGAATGCAGGCAGCGACCTTGTGTTGGCGCCTGAGTCAGCGCAAGGATCGCGGTGGGAGAAGTTTACGCAGCAGAGTCCCATTATGCAGCGCCTGTCCGAGTGGCACGAGCAATATCAAGACTCGGAAAACCCCTTCATCGAGCGTCTGCGTGGCGTGACGAACCGCGTGGCATCATGGTTTGAAGAGAACGAGACGGCGCAGGTCGTGCGGTCTATCAAGCAGCTCGATCCTTCCTTCACCCTCGCTGGCTTTACGACCGAGTTGCGTGAGTACGTCGTGCCGGAGGTGTTGGATGCATACCACACGGCGCAGCGCAACCTGCTGCGGCAATGGTGTGGTGAGGCGACGTTCAATGTGCTGATGGCGACGCTGGAACCCTACATGAAGCGTGGCTACGTGGCGGACGGCCGTATTCTCGACCTGAGCAGTGTGGATGTGGTACAGGGCAAGATGCTGGAGACCGGCCCGATGCCTGTGCTCGTCATCACGTTCCAAACGCAAGAACTCATGTACTTTAAGGACCCGAAAACCGGCGAAATTATCGATGGCAGCGTCGAGCAAGCCATCCAGTGCCGCTATGCCATGGTGTTGACACGCGTGGAGTCGGAGTTGGAGAATGAGATCACGGGTGGTTGGAAGATTATCGAGCTCGCCCGCCGTGGACAGACAGCCTTTATGTAGCTGTGCACGTACTACGACAAGTGCGTGCAGGGATCGCAGGCAAGCACGCCGTCATAGTCGGCATGCGGGTAGCCCCAACTTTGGAGAAACTCGCGCACACTGGATGCGAGCTTGCCGCGCGAGCGGACACTGTGTTTGCCGGCGCCGACGCACAAATAGGCTAGGCCGCGGAATCCTTCGGACTCGAGGGCGAGTAGGAATTGTTCGCAAGCCTCGAGCGCCTCGTCCACATGCAGGCCGTGCAAGTCGAGTACAGCTTCTGTGCGTTCGTCCAGCGACAATGATGCACCTGCCACCTGTGGCTTAGCAACGCCGAGGCACAGACCAAGACCCGCGCCCATCCACCGGCCACGCAGACCCCGTGAGCCGCGTTCCTGACTCGCCTGAGCACTGCTGCCCCAGCCGCCCGCATCGCCGCCCGCGCCGACCTGCAGACGCTCGCGTAGACGTTCATGCCGCGCGTGCAAGAGTGCTTCGATCGTCTTCCAGCGGTCCTGATGTCTGGGTTGTGATGCGCGTACTTTGCCCATGTCAATGGCTAGGGCGCTGCCCGTCGATAACGTCGGAAGCAAGGAAGGCGGCCGAAGCGCGAGACGCTTGCTCGATACAGTGCTGGTGCTACCACGCGGCATGACTTTGGGTGTCGTCGAGGCAGGGGCACTCTTGGCAGCCATCGCCCAGGGCGTTTGGGACGCATCGGGCTTGGGACGCGGAGGGATCCACGAGGGCTCAGGCTCGGGTTCTGGCGGCGCTGGAGCGACTACGATGCTCTGTGCGAGCATCGATAGTGCTTCATAGTCATGCATGAAAAGGCATGGGTCGTTCAGGCATTGGCCCCGGAGCCAAAAGCGGCAAAGCGCCTTGTTGAGATCGTGAGAGAAGCGGCAGTCACTCCGTCGGCACTCGCCCGCGAGGAAGAAGCGACATACGCGCGTGGTGGGATCATCAGAGCCTGCTGAGTCAGGCGGCTGCATATCCATGATATCCACGCCTGCATCATGGGCCTGCTTGACAATTTGGAGCGCCGCACTGATGTCGTAATGGCTGATGTCCAACGCATGCTGGATCATGAGGGAGGCGCGTTGGAAGCGGTGCGGTGCATCGGGCTCATCCGGAAACAGGCCCTGATTATGCGCGACAAACACACTGCAAAATACCTCGAGAGGCGTGAGCATGGGTGCACTTGCCTCGGCGTGCAGAGAGAGGGCGCTCATATCCGGCACCGATAAGGGAGGAGCGGAGGCCGCGCCTTGGTATAAGGCAGAAGCGCTCGGTGGCGCAAAAGGAGAAAACTCATCTTCTTCGTCATCTGGGAATGTGTCGGGCGCGGATACCTTGATGGGCTGCGGCGGACGAAGTTCGTTGGCATGTCGTGCGTCGGCAGGAGGGGTATATGGCGACGACGTGGTGGATGAAGGCGTAGACCGGATCACCGTAGATGTGCGCATGGTATCATCACGATGCTTGAGCATAAGTGTCAGAGCAGCCGCATCGAGCTCTGCCTCAGATATGGGCCGGAGGCGCTGCATGTGCACACGTAGCACCTCATGCAGCGCCATGCACGCGTCGTCATCGTCGCCGTCACGCATTCGATCCAACTGCGCTAACAAAGCATTTTCTGCGTCCATGTATTCTTTCTTATCCAGTTGGCGCCCCAACAGCGAATGCAGGTAGGCACGCACATGGGCATGCCCCGATGACGTCGCCATGTCGTTCGTGGCAACCGCCCACGGAGGAGGGTGTCGTTGTCTGTCACGTGCCGACGGGCGCCCACCCACGCGGCCAAGGCCCACGCCGAGCTGGCTACGATCGGCCATGGCGACGCGACGCAAGCGTGATCTGATTGAGCGTGTGCGGTACCCGAATCCGCTGCCTGCGTTGCCGCATGCGCCGAGGCTCACGAGGATCCCGGAGCCTGAGCCGAACTATGTGTCGCCGATGTACCTGCAACGGATGGCGGAGTCGCTGCAGCTGCCTCTGACGGTGGATGCCGAGGCGGGCATGCCCTTGGACCTCGCGCGACTGGAATACCTGTGGCTGGAAGACGGCACGCACCCCTCTGAAATGGACGGCGTGCTGGAGTGGGACAAGCTGGACGAAGATGATGCCTTTTTGTTGTCGGAGGCGGGCATGCAGCCGGCCGAGGCAGAAGATCTGGCGCCGCAGAGTACGGCGCAGGCGCAAGCAGCGAGCGTGACGTGGCTGCGTCGTACAGAGTACCTCGGTGCCGAGCAGCGGAAACAAAAAGCCGAAGCGAAGGCTGAGCACGAGGCGCCCAGTCACGACACGTCTCGGCCCGCGCAGATTGAGCGCATCCTGCATGGCTTTGACGCGGCCAATGCACCGCTGGCTACTTTGCGGCATCCAAGCAAGCCACACGTGCACGCCGTGGAAGCATACGAGCTGCTGCCTGATCCAGAGACATGGACGACGAGCTTCCAGGTCGTGCGCTTCGCGAGTGCCTTGGGCCGAGCGAATGATCCACGATGGGATGCCGCCATGCTGCGCCCCGTCACAGACCCCATCACCGGTAAGCAGCGTGTGTCTATGTACTTGACCTGCGCCGATACATTGCCGCAGTACGGAGAGCCTGACGTGGTCGATGCAGAGGAGCTCGATGCAGAGACGCAGCAGAGGCGTCAAGATACAGCAGCGGCGCGATTCAAAAAGCGCCGTCGCCTTGGTACATACCCCCGCGTCCCGTGGCTCGATGGCGAAGACGGCGGCGATGCGAATGTATACGGCACGGGATTCCGTCATGTGCGTGATTTTGAGCCGATGGAGCAGCCGGTGCCGACAGACCACCTGCTCGCCGTGGTCATGGACGACGAAAAACCTGATGCAGCCCCTGAACTGGCCCATGTACAAGCCGACGCGCCGATCAGTGCTCAGGATGAGGAGGAGGATCTGTTTGGGGACGAAGACGAGTCGCAGAAGGATGTATCGACGACGCTTCCACCCCAGTCCGAGGCAGAGCGTGCTCGGCAGCAGCATGTCGTGGCGCCAGCATCGCAGGGCCGCAAAGTGGCGTACTATCACCACATTGATATGCGGTATGGTCTGCAAATCCGTCGCGCACGCAAGACAGAGCAGCGTCTCCTTGTACCATACGAAGGATTCTGGCACCGCATGATCGTGGGACACCGGCCCATGACGGAGCGCGAGTTGACAAAGCGCCTCTTTCTTCGCGACGGTGTCGACAAACTCAATCTCGAAGGCTTGGAGTACGTCGAGAGTGAGTCGGAGGACGAGGCAGAGGCCCACAACCAGGAAGAAGGCCATGGCGCGCCCGAAGAGGACAACGACCAGGAAGACGGCCGTGGCGCGCCCGAAGAGGGCGAGGAAGCTTTGATGGAAGACGCAGCTGTGCATGTACAGGAGCGAGAAGAAACGGGTCACGAGGGTCCCGAAGAGACGAAGGAGGACGAAGGCGAAGAACGCGAGGAAGAGGAGGATGGCCAAGGAGAGACGGCCGACGAAGGCGGCGAGGACGACGCCGACGAAGAAGCCGATCTCGAAGTCGATGCCGACGAACTGGCCGACTTGCAGGCCGAAGCCGACTTGCATCCCGACGACATGCCTACCGAAGGTCGGCGGCGGCATACATAGGTATCTCATGCTATGAAGCAATCTTTTCTGGTGGACGCCAATTCACACGCGGGCCAATCTCGTACAGATCCTCGAGCATGTCCTCGAGACGGCCATCGCGCTCAAACTGTTCATACTTGCGGAACAGCTGCAGCGCCGCGAGAGCATCCTCGATGGAGTCGTGCCCGTCATGCTGCTCAACGCCAAGTGCAAGACCTTGCTGAATGTCTTTTTTGAGCAGAAACCACGAGAGGAAGCGGAGCGACAAGTTGCGCGGATGCGCAGGTGAATGGTACAGTTGCACGGTATCAATGACCTGACTCGGCGGCACGAAAATGTTGATGATCCGAAAGTCTTTGGCGAGACCATGCCCAATAAAGCGGCACCCAAGGTCCGTGAGCATGCGCAGCTTTTTGTAGGCTGTCTTGTGCGATACAAGCGTGCGCTGCGTCCGTTTCGGATCGAGATCGTCCGGCTGGATACCGGAGAATTGCGTCAGGTAATCGACGATCGGCTCCGTGGTCCAGATATGGTCATCAATGAATGGCTCGCCCTCGCGAGGACCTTCGCCACGCAGCACGGAGACGCGCGCTAGAGCCAGGCTACTCGGCTGGATGAGCGTGCGTGTGCCGTCTGAAAACACCTCGAGTTCCTCCTGCGCCAGCGACACAAACTCGGCATCAATAGCGACGAGTGTGCCGGGCTTGGGCAGCTCAGACTCGGACAGAATCCGGTGCCGGCACAGGTCATCGCGTCGATGCTGAGATATGTGCGTGTCCTGCAGCAGCAGCGATAGATCAGGCCGCAGATGGCGCGCCAGATCCGCGAGATGCTTGGCGTGAGACTCGGCCACGTCATCGACGCGTTCCCACACAAGCAGCGCAGGCACTTTCCACGGCTCGCCGAAACGCAGCGCCTCCGCCTCGGTAATGGGGCGCACGAGGAAGTCGTTAAAGACGTACCAAGCGTCCGGCGCGTCGTCATCGTTCGGAGCACGGACAAGAGCACACAGATGCGGGGCATCACGGGCCCCTTGGGCTTGGATGACCATCGCACGGAGCATGTAGCAGGCTGTGCCCGCACGCGGCCATGGTGCGGAGGCGTCCCATACACTCTGCGCGTGCACGTACCCATGCTCGACGTCCATGGCGAGACGAAGCGGCACAAAGCCGTGGTCTGTGGGCTCCCAGTGGTGGAACTGCTCAGCCCCATCGATGCACGTGTTCACACACAGCACAGCGGGCAGGGCATGCGTCGAGGCGGCGCTGCGCCAGGTATTATGCGGCGCAAAGCGCGTGTAGCATTGACGGCACGTGCTTTTGAAGAAGGTCTCGCGCAGCATCGAAGCACTCAGGAGCGTCGCAAAGTCGTACGTATGAGGTGCGGCACCGGTGGGGTATAGCAAGTCGACGACATGCGCAAGCTGGGACCGTGCCGTGGTGTGTCCACATGCATGGCATGTGCTATACTGCAGCAGGGACCATGCACATGGATTCACACAGAGCGGCAAGAATGCTCGATCAAGAGCCGCAGAGGTGCTTGTTCGAAGAGCATGCTGAGACGCACACTCGAGGAAAAAGTGGTTCAGCGTCTGCGCCATGTGCGAATACGGCGCATTCGATTCGTCAAGAAGGCCTAGGAGGGCCGCTTGCGGCGACCGCGTGAGGACGCGAAGCAGTTGCGTGGCCTGGCAGTGCGTGCCATGGGCGTCTTCGAGCATGCGGAAGAGGAAGCCGGCCTCACATAGCAGGCAATCGTCGTCCGCGCACGGCATAATAGTGTGCTGCTTGGCAAACGCACGGAACGGCTGAGTATAGTGCAGCGCCTGGAAGTACGAGTTGGCGTACGCTGCGCCAATGTTGGTTTCCAGGCCCGCGTAGCGCGTCTGATTGTAGGACGCAAAGTCAAAGTCCTCCACGCCAAAGCGACTGTAGGGAATGGACAAGTGGCCATAGTAGTCGGGCATGGGCTCCGTGTGTCGTGCCGACAAGGGAGGCGGAATACGGCGCACGGCGCCGTGCTGCGTTTGGCGCAGACGCATACGTGCCGCTGGCGTGAGCTTGCCATGCCGATCAAGCCGTGCCAGCACGGGATCGGACGGCACGAGGCGGTTGCGTGTGCCACGCAGATGCCGCGGCAGCGGTGCATACGTGAGCCCTCGAATGTGTTGGGCATGCTCCAGGGCGTCAGGGCGCACAGGCGCACGGATCGAAAACAGAGGACTCGCGTCTGACCACAAGGCATCGTAATTGATGCGCGAAAGCAGCGGCTTGTCATAGTGCGGCATGCCAATGCACGACAGAGGCGTGTCGTCCGTCCACTCCATCACCGGTGGTGGCGGTGCATAGTCTGGCATGCTCACGGGCGGCGTGGGGTACGCATTGATCCGCAGCGTGTTGGCATGCGCATCGCTGGTCCATACGCGCACAGAGCCGTCTGACTCGCCGAACGCCAGCGCCTCGGCGGACGAAGAAAACGCCAAGGCTGTGATCAAAGCGGCCGAAGGCATCGAGTAAAACTGGCTCTGGCCTGGTTGGTGTATATCGACGAGCTGAAACTGGGATTGCGGCGTGGCCACAGCGACGATCGAGGACTTTTTCGGGTGGATCGCAAGTAATGCAGGACCACCTGGGGCTGTGAGAGGCGTCGGAATCAGAGCCTGCATCGTGCGCACGTCATGTGCCTTGATAAACGGCTCAGGGATGCGTCGGCCCTGACGAAGCGTCCACCCGATGCTGTAGATCAAGTGCCCATCCGTTTGCAGGTCTATCAGTCCACCGTGATGTGCTGGGAGCTTGTGCTCAGCACGCAGCGAGCGAGGATCGTGCAGCTGTATCGTGCCTTGTTCTGTCCCGACACACAAGTAACGACTGCCCTTGCGAAGCTGTGTCACCGTGCCGTCAGATACGGCACTGCGTACGACACGCCCGGATATCGAGTGCAGCGCGAATAAGGCATCATGCGAATTCGGAGCTGCGCCTCCGACAATAATGTCAGAACTCGCACTTTGCGGCGACGCACAGAGTCCGGCTAGTGCCACACCCGGTGCATGGTCCTCGATCTGCATCGACCAGCGCCCCAGTCCCTGTCGCTGCGATGCACATACACGCCCCTCACTCAGGCTGATAATAAACTTGTCATCGCTCAAAATGCCGCGCACATGCCTCGGCTGCTTAGGCACACCATGCGCGGCTAGAGACGTGTAGCGCGGCAACGTCGGCAGCGCGCCCGTGTGTGATGTCAGCTGACCAGAGGCACTACCGACCCACAACAGTTCAGACATGGTATCAAAGTGCAGCGATGACACATGGCCCAGCACGCCTGACACGGCATGGTCCGCCAGGACATGCGCCCGCTGCGTCCATTCCGTCATGGCGAGTGGCGGTCGTAAGACGCCACGGGCAGCGACCTCCACATTGGGTCAGCGCGTGCGGCACAAGATCAGGCCCTCGGTATCTATGAGTGGCTACAATGGCGAGATGGGCTTGAGCTTCGCACGCTCTGCCGCTTTTTCCCTGCGCCATTCAGCAATAGTAGCTTCCATCGTGCTCATGTTTTCGTGTACACGTCGCCGGCGCGCTAGCGACGCACGCTCGCCCTTGTGGCCCTTGAACATGCGTGCGCTCGAACGGCCAGCATAGGGGCCGTGTGAGCCGTATGTCTGCGCAATGCGCTTCGCCTCTTTTTCGTCTTCCTCAGCGCTTAAAGTTGGCCATGCAATATGGGTCGACCAGCCGGTGATCACCTCGTGTCGCGGCATGTCGTTGATGCGTCGCGCATATCGCTCAAACTTCGGACTCAAACGCACCTGATCCTCTCTGCCCGTTTGGAAGGATGCTCGCACAAGTTGCGCCTGCCGACGCAGCGAGTACTTCGGCGGCTGCCAGTGGCCCGTCTCTTCATGCCGCCAGTGCTGAAATGCTTTGCGGGCCACGTCCGAGACGGGCGCCTGACCAGGCGCGGTAGACACATTCGAGCAACGAGCCCGAGCACTCGCTGACCACTGCGCAAATCGGTCCATGAGCGCTTCAGGCATGCCGCGCTGTGCTTGCCACCTCAGGGCCGTGGCACGAAACGCCGTCATGATGGGCGAGTGCGAAGAATCAACACTCGGCCGATGCAAACAAACCGCTTCAGAGACACTCCACTACTATGTACAGGATGAGGAGTCTGTAGGAGCGCTGCTACTCTTGCTCATCGTGCGCCGCCGCATGAACCAGCATGGACAAGCCGTTGAGCACCTTGACAAAGTTTTCCAGATTACCCGCTCGAGGGTCATCATCGTTCGACGTGCTTTTCGACGTCGACGTATCCTGATGTGGGGTCCTCCCTCCGGATGACGAAGATGAGGAAGAGGACGACGTCGTAGCATGAGTCTGGCTCCCGTGGCTAGATGCATGACTGGATGCCGCCATTTCTTGGGATGCACTCGATGCTGATCGAGCGGAAGCTTTAGACAGCGACTGCTTCTTCGCAATCGATGCTGCCCTCGCGCGGGCCGATGCGGCTGAGGCCGACGCTGCAGAACGCGCAGAAGATCGGGATGCTGCATTACCATCGCTTTTAGATGAGGAAGTTGGGTAGGAAGAAGAGGAAGAGGCAAAAGAAGAAGATGAAGTGGAAGAGCTAGGTGTGGATGAATGACTCGAGCTGCTATCGCTCCTTGATCTCGTTGAGTTGTCATGGTGGCTGTGAGACGAAGTTTTCTCTGGAGGATGGCTCGGGTGATCATCATCGTCATCAATGGTCCACCATGTGATAGGAAATACACCCAGCACAAGATGATGAAACTCCTGGAAAAGCGACATGCTCATATCCAGCGCCCCATGATGGCACTGCTTAGTTTGTGGACAGGCATCCATAATCACAGCTTTGGCCGTCTTCAAACCGTTGGCAATCATAATCTTCTTACCACACCAGCTAGAGCGCTCATTCAGTGATCCGTACATAGGCTCGTTCAATGCCACAATGTGCATGCTATTATCAATGTCTTGTCCACAAGCGCCCGCTTTCCATGTCTCAACATCGTACCACGTCGCCATTCCCGAATAGGCAGATCTCTTGCCCAGCAAGACTTCTGTCGAGTTCGACATGCTCGATTCCATCAATTCGGGTTCCAGGTATGCGCTTCCTGCGCCAAGCATCGCCAGGAAACCAAGTATCCATGCTTTCCCCATGGAGAAGTTTTTGGCAATTATTCCAAGACCCAAGTGCCTATCCGACATTCCGAGGCCCTGCCCCCACCTCCCTTTGTGACATGATTATGTTATGTTATGCGAGCCACAACCTCCGCAAATGGACGTGCAAATCAGACAGGCAAATCCCATCCGATTCAATCTCTGCAAATCACTTGCGTTTAGTCAATTTTGCCGAAATCATTGGCCAATCAAAAGCTGGTCAGGCGCACTACAGAGAAAGGGCATATGGAGTAGTTTATATGTTTTATTTCATTGGCTATAATAACGCAATTTTTTACGACGCCCGCTCTCCAACACGCCAATCCACTTGAATCGTTTGTCGCGCACGTAGGCGAATAACGCGGGGTCGAATCAAGACTAGGTTTCATGCATTGAAAATCTTGATTCCGCATATTTGCTCACATTTTACTACTCAATTTGTAATCCGGAAAGAGCAATCAGCCAATGTTTAGATGTATTGAGTGTGAAAATGAAAATATGTTTACGGCACAACACAGGATATGCCAGAGGTCACACCCACAATCTCCAAGACTGAAAAGGCAACGTCTTCTTTACTCCCCACTTCACCGTCACCCCACAAGATGAAGTTTTATGAGCTTCCTTCGATTCCTGGCTCTTCTAGAATCAGGGGCTGGTCTCTCACAGCCTTCTGTGCCTTTGTATGCGCAAGTGGTTTCTTGCTTTTCGGTTATGATCAGGGTGTCATGTCATTGCTGATCACAGAGCCCATGCTGGCCACAAGCATGCCCAAAATCGCCTCTTACAGCCCAAATGGTGCTAACCAAGAAGAATACTATGCCAAGCACAACGACGATCCTGTTGAATACCATCCTGAAGCCTTTGACGCCAATGTTCAGGGTGCTGTTGTCAGTTGTTATGAGCTTGGATGTTTGATTGGGTCTGGTTTTGTGCTTTTCAAGGGTGATACGCTTGGTCGTCGTTGGTGTGTGGTGATTGGTTCGATTATCATGATTATCGGCACGATCATCATGGTGGCCGATGACCATATGTCCACTTTCATTGTCGGTCGTATTATCGCTGGTGTGGGTAATGGTTTAAATACTGCAACCATTCCTATGCTTCAGTCCGAGCTTTCGAGGCCGCAGTACCGTGGTTTGCTTGTGTTTATTGAGGGCGCCTTGCTTGCTGGTGGCGTCATGCTCTCGTATTGGATCGACTTCGGTTTCTTTTTCCTTAAATTCAACTCGGTTCAGTGGCGTTTCCCTATTGCCTTCCAGATTGTCTTTGCCATGATTCTTCTTTTCGGTGTCTTGGTTATGCCGGAATCACCCCGTTGGCTTGTCAAAAAGGGTCGTAAAGAGGATGCTAACAAGGTGCTTAGCCAGCTTTACGACCGCCCGCTTGACGATGCTGAGGTGCAACAGGAACTTAACACGCTCATGGATACTATCCGCAAGACTGAAATGGATTTGGGTCCGTTCAAGCTCAAAGAGCTGGTTACAAACGGACCTCACCAAAACTTTTACCGTTTGTTGCTTGGTTGTGGCTCTCAATGTATGCAGCAATGGACTGGTATCAACAACCTGACGTATTATGCTAGTACGGTGTTCAAGATGGTTCAGCCTGATGATGTCGCAAGTCGTGCGCTTGTTGCCAGTAGCGGTATCTTGTATTTCATTGCCGCCTCTTGCGCCATCTTCTTTATTGACATTGCCGGTCGTCGAATGCTAATGATCTGGTGTGCATGCGGTATGATGATTTGCTTTGCTATCATTGCGGGTATGGTTCAGATGGTCAAGCACCCTGAATATACTCCTGGGGGCGACACTAAGTCATACGGTAAGGTGGCTGAGGCTTTCATTTACTTGTACTTCATTCCTTGGTCCCTCGGCTGGCTCGGTATGACTTGGCTCTACCCTGCTGAAATCAACCCTATTCGTACTCGTGCACCCGCCACCGCCTTGTCGACTTGCACGAACTGGCTGATGAACTTTACTGTCGTCATGATCTCGCCACCTGCCTTTGAAAATTTGGAGGGTCACACATTCACTATGTTTGGTGCTTTCAACCTGATCTTTATGCCGATTGTTTACGTATTCTACCCTGAAACCAAGCGCCGTGGTCTTGAAGAAATGGACTTGTTCTTTGCTGACGCGCACAAGGAGGGCTTCTGGAAGGCTAGTCGCTTCCAGACGACCGCTGTGTACCTATCTGTTACCCGCCCTTACCTTACCTCTGAGGAAGTTGACGCTATCATTTCTCAGCGCGAAGACCTTGGTGGTAGCCGATTCAACAAACCAGCCATCACTAATGATTTGGATGCCATTGAGCCGGAGGAAGAAGGGCTGCAGGCCTAGCTACCCGCTCACATTGGCTCTAATATAACGTAAAGACTATGCAAATTTGCTGTTTGAGCAAAGTCTTTAATAGTTGACCTTCTATTATCGACACTATACGTGTACAGATAGTTGCTTAATGAGAGGGCCTTGAACGTGGATATGGCGAGATGTCAAATCTTGCCGCGAGAGCACTCAACTGGTCTCACGTGTCGGTTCATTCGAAGAACATTAGATAAGCGATCATGACGCGTACACTCCGCATGGACGTGCCAAGGAGTCAAGTACGACGTGGTGGCCTTGGGCGGTACGCCGGGTCATGGACGTTGATTTCCTCACGGATGATCCTCTAGATGATGTTAAATGGCCAATTCAACATCTAGAAGTGACTCCCAGGTTTCTTCATTGGCTACCTTACCGCTCTATCACACAAGTCGAGTATGACGCTTTGCTGGTAAGGGCCCTGGAAAATCTGAGTCGCTCCGTACAGACGGAGCAATGGGGCACTAATTTAATGGAGTGGTGTCAATATTTGAAGTACTTATTCGCTTTGAAGTATCCGATGTCGCTCGCGCTTCGAGCTCGTATGGCTCGTCTCTTCTATGAGCTGGCAGTCATGCCTAAGCTCGATGCTTCATTGACGGAAATGGCGGCGACAATTTGTGTGCATTTGCTAAGTCCGAAACAACAAATAAGCATCAAGGACCTGGAATTGCCTTGGAAGCCTTTATATCATGTGTTGGAGCATGCAGTTCGCCACAAGCAACGAAGAATCGGTTCATCCTCCATAGCAGGTGTGCTCTTGGACTTGGCGGAATGCTGTCAGCGTTTTTTTCCGGCTTCTGAAGCATCAGCTATGTTAGAGGCAATGCTTCCGAATCTAGACGGACATGACTTAAATTCCGTCATTTCTGTACAAGCCCTCCTCGTGCATTTTCTTCCTTTATCGAAACCGGATGAATGGCTTCCAGCATTATTCCAACTTTGGGCGACATTCAAGTCTTCTCTATTTGATGACCAGATGCTTGATCTTTTGGCGCGTCTGACTGAGCTACATGTGACGGAGCCGCATAGCACATCGAAGTGGTCGGAAACAGGCATCTTCAGTGACGAACAATTTGCGTTGATCATGACCAAGTGCTTACGGTCAGCGGGTCTTCCAGTTGGTGTGAACAAAACGGCTAATGCTGCCTTGATGGCACAGTCTGCCTCCGTTCGCGCGGGTGCAGATGCTACGGCTTCCCAAAAGACGTTACGCATGAAAAAACCAAGCGATCGACTGCACTCGTTCGCACTAATTCTTGTTTACAGTATAGCCTGTGATGATCCGAACGTCAGCTCGTTCGGTGGCTCAAAAGCATTGGCGCACCTTGCACAGTTTGTACAAGCAACAGAGATGTACTTTCATCCATCTAACTGGGGACCTTGGCAAGAGCAGCTCGCAACCTTTGTTCAGCACCTTACTTGGACATTTGCGCGACGTGTAAAGGCAGAAAAACAGGATGACTGTCGGACACCTGCAGAGTGGCGAATCACACCCAGGATCCAGGAGGAGTTTGTCAGGATTTTGCGGACTATTTGCTTGTTGAGTTTATTTTCAAAAGATCCTGTGACTTCGCTGTCCACACAGTCCAGTTTGAAGCGCATGGCATTCTTGCAACCTGAATTGATCTTGCCGGCCATCCTTCAACGAAGTTACAATTCCCTCGAAGCACTCGAAACGACACAACGAACGGGCGTAGTGATTGCGGTGTTAGCAACCACGTCACAGCCAATGCTATCACGTTCACTCTATGCCGCAGGAGCTAAGCATCTGGCTCCCCTACTGCACTTGTGCCTTCCTGGTATCGATATGAATGACTCTATGAAGACGATGAGTACATGTATGTTCATTCTTAGTGCAAGTATCTCGCTGGTTATATCAGATGCTTCAATGAATATGGACGATTACGATGACGAGACTCTGATACGTGTTGACGATGAAAGCGTGTCCACTTTATCAGCCGAAGACTATGCTGCGCGTCTATCGACAGCTGATCTTGATGCTTGGAGTACTGAATTTATTCGTCGCGTGCTTGCACTTTTCGCAGCGCTTCCAGAAGAAGGCAAGGGTGGAAAAATTGGAGAAAAGAATGAAGAGGCAGTACTGAACATGTTGATTGCCACATGCGATGCCTTTTGTAGCTCGCTGGGCGAAGAAGCTTTCTTGCGGTGTTTCGATTTGGTGCTAGACTATGTGCGCACGACAACAGCGGCAAATGGCGTAAAGGTTGTTGGCTCGTTGATTGGATGCTTTGCTCGAGCGAACAGTAGTGTTGTGTTGCAGCATATTATTC
Source organism: Malassezia restricta (assembly GCF_003290485.1). NCBI lineage: Eukaryota > Fungi > Basidiomycota > Malasseziomycetes > Malasseziales > Malasseziaceae > Malassezia > Malassezia restricta. The sequence continues at coordinate 796,913 of NC_040195.1, forward strand.
CCCTATCGTGCGAGCGTATCAAGGCAGAGCTTGAGCATGGAGCATCATCAATTCGCACAACGACCACCAGTGTTCCATGTCCACAGGATACGACGTTGCATTGGCACATAAATGTATTGAGTAATGCCATCATGTTTTCTGGATCAGCGCTGCTACCGTATCGTCAAGAGATTCTTTCCATCATGGCGCTGTTAATTGATAATTGCCGTTCTGAACGCGCCTATGTGTTGAATGGCAAATTTGTGCAGCGCGTGTTGACGGCGTTGGTGCATACGTACCCTTCAGAACAGCGATGCGTGAATCCAGATGAATGGGACTCGGACGTGCGACGCTTTCATTCGCACCGCTTGTTTGGTCGCTTGTACACCCAAGATCAAGTAACTGTCTCCTGGCACGTACCGTCGAAAGATGAAGTGGATATGGCCGTTGAAATTCTGGAGAAAGTCATCTCGCCTGTGTTGGACAGGCTTGACGCGCTCTTTGCTTCATCGAGCTTAACGCATGACGAAGTGTGGCACAATGACGTATGTCGGTACTTGCATGTCGTGCGGTACGCTTTGGCTGGACAAGTCGATTTGGCCTCTGACGCATACTATCGGCAAAGCGTGGTGCCCACTGAAGACATGGACGACATGGACGATGTGGATCCTTCGACGCGTGTCCCTCCGATGGACATGGGCCAAGGTATGGCTGCTATAACGCCGAGTGATCCTCGGTTCACATGTGTCATGGCATTTCGGGAACGTGTTGGTACATTGCTTCAACGTGTATCAGAAGTTGTGTTAACGCTTTCTGCTGACCATGTGGATGCCATGAAACAAGTCGTACGTGCGTTACGCACGTATCTTGTTCCACACAGTGCGCATACAGAAGAAGTACAAGGTCTTGCCAAGTCTGTGGCTTTCTTCCGGACGATCGGGCGTCGCTGGGCCAAGCAGCAGCGTTTTCCGCGGATATTGTGGATCCGCCGTGCTATGCTTTATCATGTAACGCGCCAGCGATTGCAATACTTGTATTTGGGACGCACCGCCTGTGACAATGCATTAATTTTGTGGCTCGAGCGCCTTTGCACGTCTCACTATGTTCCCGTGCGTCGTATTGCACAAACGACGCTTGAAAGTGTGTGCACGATGTATCGCGGCACCCGCTGGCTGTGCTTGCCCAGTTTGCTGGAACACCTCTCACCCACAGCAAGTGACGAGCAGGTGAAGGGTGCCTTGTATGTGCTAGCTGCGAAGTCATTTCAGCGCACCATTGTACGCAATCCGCGATTCACCAGGCCTGTGCTTCGAGCGCTTTTCTGCCTGCAAAGCCGTTCGCGCCCGTCGATTCAGAAACTTGTGCGTTCCATTTTAAGTGATCTTGCATCTAAGCTCGTCGATCCTGCGATGTTCAAGGCGTACTTTCCTTTGCCATCACTCCACGATGTGGCTTCCACATTCATGACGGTACCGCAGCGTACAGAAACGCCCCGTATGGCATGGCTACAAAAGGCAAATGCTTCCGTCGCCGCTTTGCAACGCGATATGCTCGAGCTATTAAAGTCGCCTAAAACCCACTGGGCGTTTGCACAGCTGGCGATGCGTGTACTCCGCGCAGTGCTTAGTCGTGACCAGCCGGTCCAACCTGCTATAGCCGAGCACGTTGCGCGACTGGCTATTTCAGATGATCCAGGAATGCGTCTTCATGCCCAGACAACACTCGTGCACATTCTGTACCTGTCCAAGCTTCAATCGTTCACGGACGGTATTGATTTGTACTTGGAGCGGATGCACCAGCCCCTCAAGCACTGCGAACCAACGCAGTATACCGATGCGCCTGAGAAGCGTGCTGCCATGTTCCATGCTCCGCTCAGCAGCACATCTCATCTCCACGATCGGCCTGTGGAGGGTTGGCTCGTCTGGCCTGCTTATGATACCTACTATACCACTGGCCCTCTGCCACCTCTACCACTAGAGACGAAGCAAACTCTAGACGCTATCGCACGCGTCGTGAACACAGATGCTTGGTGGCAGGCATTTGTGCGCCACATGTCGCTGGAAATGGAGCGTGACTATATGGCTGCTGACACGACGACTTTAGTCAAGAGCCTTTTCCAAATGCTGGGCACGACACCGCTCACTTATGCCAAGCCATACATTGAGCAATTGGTGAATGATCGGGATCGACATAAGCATCGCGCTGCTGCCGAACTTACTGGTGGAATTGTGCGTGGAGCGAAGCATTGGGCGCCGGACGTGGCGCAGGAAGCACTCCATGCATGGCTAGGGTCGTGGCTGTCTCGTGTCATGTGTGATTGCACGCTCGACAGCCAACCGGCGTGGCAGATGTGGGTCGAATATGTGTTCCAGCAGCGCGACCCTCGACGTCTCTATGCACTCTTGACATTTTTGTGGGACCACTCAAAGGGTGCACTCAGTGCTAAAGGACAGCATCTTGGACCTGGACAACAAGCACACGCATTGCAGCTTTTGGCAAGTGCCGTGCACGCATTGCAGGCCAAGTCGCATGGGTGGGATGAGGGTAATAAACTGACTGATGCCCTCTTTTCTCACTTTGCGCATGATTATCAAGAAGTGCGCAAGGCTGTATGTGAAACCTTGGTCGAGTGGGAGTGGACATGGTTGCGGCCTTCGCTGAAAAGTGTGCCAGAACTGTTAGCTCACAGTCGCAGCGCACATGGCTCCTTGTTGGCCCACAGTGATGTCATGCGCCAGAGATGTGAGGCTCTACAGAAGCAATTACGTTCTTGGCGCGCACAGCGACAACCATTGGCGTATGGTACCTCGAAGTACGATGTGATTGCCTCGACCGGGGCGTTATGGGTATGCTTGTGTTTAGACGATCACCGACTTGGGCCCATGTCCACCTATGTGCTCTCGCTTGTGCCAGATCTCTTCGAGGCATTCCAGCTGCGCGATAATGAGGAATTGTCAGAGACAGCTCACGACGTGCTGGTGCAAGTGGCATCTCATCCATTCAGCGTTGCCCAAGTGCCCGTGCTGCTCGAGGCGCTCCTGGACATTCTGCGCCGCTCAGAATCATGGCACTCGCGACTCGATGCATTGCCGCTGTTACAAATCGTCTACTTCCAAAACCTGTATCTTTTGTCGCATGACATGAAGCGCTGCATCCTAGATGTATTGTGCTCGCTCCTGCACGATCCTCACGTTGAGGTACGCGACATGGCGGCAACGACGCTTGCGGGTATTGTGCGGTGCTCGCAGCGTGCGCATATCACGGAGTTGTCACAGACTTTTGCAGACATGGCTGCCGTTCCCATCCCGCGGCGCGGTTCACCCGGCTACGAAGCCGCCATGACTCAAGTGCATGCGGGTGTGTTGGGCGCATGTGCCCTGGTGGCTGCCTTCCCGTATGACGTGCCATCTTGGATGCCATCTCTGGTGCTTGATACCATCGCTGTGCACTCGGAGAGCCCTGTGCCCATTTCGACGACAGTGCGGCGCTGCGCAGCTGATTTTCGTCGGACGCACCAAGACACATGGGCCGAAGACCAACATAAGTTTGGTGACCGCGTACAAGAAGTGCACGACTTCACTGTCGGACGTAGCGACTATTTTGCCTAGATTTAGGAAGAACATGATGGCGTGTTAGACTGTAAAAGCTCTCCCACCTCACACAGCGATGCATCGTCAGGCGCATCATATGCTTCAAAGGGGGCAGCACACATAGCCCGCACACGTTCCAGCAGTTTGGTGTCGTTGGAAGAAGCAAGCTGCTCGGCCACAAGGTCCGTGGTCCAATTGCGCAGAACAAAGCGTGGATTCGCACGTTTCATGTGCATGGCCACATGGCTTGGTGGTCGTCCCTCGTCTGTCAGCTTGGCGCGATATGTCTCAAGCCATGCTGCCAGATCTGACACGGATGCTGCATGGGGTGCCTTTGTCGCAGCGTCTCGCGCAATCCGTTCAGCAAAAGAATGCACATCACCCCCGTATGTGGGGAAATCGCACATCGTTCGCAAAGAACGTGACAGGTCCCAACCAGCAAAGGCACGGAAGAAGGGATCAATCAATCCGTACTTGATTCGGTCGACATCTTTGTCCTGTACACCTAGACGATTAGCCCAGGCTTCTGCCCATGCCTTAAGGAGCGAAGTCTGCACAAGTGCGCGTACTTCATCCAGGTAGGACTCCGCATGATCTGCCCATGCCTGGCGCTCCTTGGCGGAAGAGTGTAGCAATTCACCGGGGCGCAGAGCTCGCTCATGCAGATCCTCGAATCCAATGAGTGGCGCCAACGCCTCGAATAACTTGTCCACCGCATACACGAGCATAGACGGTTGCATCTTGTACGAGTACCTGCCAAACACATCAGAGTGATTACAAATTTCGTCTTCGTTGATAGCATCCATAAACGCATACGGTCCATAATCGATCGTGTCGCCCAAGAGAGAAATATTATCTGTATTGATCACGCCATGCATAAATCCATAGACCTGCCATAGCGCAAATGTCTTGGCATTGCGCACACCTGCTTCCTTGACGAGGCGCAGTGCCCAGGGTGGGCGCGGTGCGTCTGATACGCCTTGGCCCTTGATCACATCTGACCATCCGTAGAGCTCGCGTGCAACGTATTCACCAAGAACACGCACACTTTCCCATTCGTTGCGAATGCTGTGCAGCTGGAAGTTGCCGATGCGGAGCCACGATGGGGCGATGCGCATATTCAGTGCAGCAGTCGTGCGTGTCTCGCGCAACACAGGTACATCGGGGAGTGATACGACGCACAGCGAGTAGCTCGTAGGAATACCTAGGGCGGCCATGTATTCAGACACGAGAAACTCACGCGTCGAGCTTTTAAGAGTAGCGAGTCCATCGGCAAAGCGTGAGTATGGCGTGCGTCCAGCACCCTTGATTTGAATCTCCATACGCCGGCCCGAGTCAGGGTGCAGCGTCTCTACGAGGGACACTGTGCGTCCATCGCCCAACTGACCGGCCCATTCGCCAAATTGGTGACCGCCGTAGCGAAGCGACCATGGCCCATACGATGTTCGCGTATACAGCTGCGATAGAGCGCTCTGCGTGTTTCGAACATCGTCTTCCTCGCGCGTCAAAAATTGGACACCAACACCCCCTGGTTCTTGAGAATCAAGTGAGCCTGCGACGTGTAGATGAAACGCACGACCCGAAGCCCAGTCGCTCAGGGCTTGCCTGGCTGTGGCGGGACTCGTATCTTCGCCACTGCCGTACAGGTGCGACGTATCGGCGCTGATGAGTGGGCCAGAGCTAAACACGCTCTTGCCAGAGGTTTGCTGGATCCACTCGTGTGTGTCACCCACGTTCAGATGAGGCACACACGCCGCATGAGCCTGTGGCGAGAACGCAACCAATCTGGCTGAGGGGTACGGTGGGTGCTGGCGAGCAGGCGCAAATTCCCTGCAGTTGGGAGGCTCATAACTGCTCAAAAATCTTTCGACGCCTTCAGATTCCTCGCCCTGTTCATATGGCGGGAATTCATACGGGAAGGGCAGCGGCAAGGGCGTCACATACGAAAAGTGGGCACCGTCGCGAACAATGCGGGATCGCCGAAGAAGAGATGGGAATGACGTGGGACTCGAGATCAACGCTTTGGCATCTGGTGTGACGGGGTCGGGAATCAAGTTGCTCGTCAGTTGCTGGGACAGTGGCACCTGTGGCAAAGACAGCGGCCGAAATCGTGGTGGCATGAGGCATGCATCCCCGATTCGAGACCCGATCTGTCCCCTGACACACCCCACTCTGCATCCGCACCACGCAGTCTGACTCCCAAGTATGTCGCCATTCCGATGGACGTATGTGTTGCTAGGACTTGGGTTGCGTATAGCACTGTTGCTTTGGGGCGAGTACCAGGATTCCACCGCAACGGTGCCGTACACGGATGTAGACTACTCCGTCTACAATGATGGCGCGCGCCTGATATGGGCGTCGTGCCCGCTGTCAGAGACCATCGATTCGCCTCTGTACGGCGATGAAGAGGATCTTCTAAACAAGCCGCATCTTTTCGAACATGTACACTGTGCTCGCGGTATTGTGCCTGCGGTATCGCGCTTTGTGCTCAAAAATGACCCTGCGCGCCCGGATGCTGCTGAAATGGAGTGGGACTCGGCCTGGACTGCGTTTCTGCACACAAGTTACGCGTTAACTCGCCCATTGTTCCGATTTTTGGGATCGTTGGGTGATCCATTTGAGCGGGCTACGTATCGGTATACCCCGCTATTGGCCTGTGCGTTGGCTCCGGCTCATGCATTGCCCGGTGATACGTGGAAGTGGTTCGGCAAGCTACTCTTTGCGCTCGCTGACGTTGGCTGCGCTGTGCTGATGTGGGCTCTTCTCGATGAGCGACGTGCCATGCATGCTCACGAGGCCCCTGGTTTAGCAGGCGCTTCCCTTACGCATTTGCCTGGTATACTGTGGCTCTTGAATCCATTCCCCGCACAAATCGCCACGCGCGGTAGTGCAGACAGCTTGGTGGGCTTGATCGTGCTAGGTTTCTTGTATTGCCTGATTCGTGCGACGCCTGAACTGTCGCTGATTCGATCACCTGAGCCAAACGAGCCACCCAAAGAGCGACATGATGCCGGTGAGCTCCGGGTGGCCAATACGCCCTGCTTTTATGCCGCCGCCTTTTTTATGGCACTGGCCGTGCATTTCAAGATATACCCCATTATTTACAGTCCAAGTGTATTGGCTCACTTGGCCAATTATCGCCAACATGCATTGGCACTGCTATGCGGTATTTCCAAGCCGAGGCGCCAGGACGTGTGGCGTCTAGGGATTGAATTTGGTGCATGTGCTGCATTCTTCTATCTAGTGTTCATGGGTCTTGCTTGGGCTATTTGGGGACAGCCATACATCCGACATGCCTTGCTATACCATGTGGTGCGTCAAGATCATCGGCACAACTTTAGTGTATATTTCTTGCCGATCTATTTGTCACTAGACAACGTCATTGGATCAGGGTGGACACAATGGTTATACTCGCCGCTGCTAAGTTTTCTGCCGCAGTTTTTGACCGTCAGTATCGCAGGCTTCGCCCTAGGCGGCTTGGATCTAGTGTTGGCTTGCGCCGTGCAAACGGTCGTATTCGTGGCGTGGAATAAGGTCTATACAAGCCAGTACTTTTTGTGGTACTTATGGTTTCTTCCAATGGTCGGTGTCACGATGCACTTCTCTTCCTTGGCCGAAATCGGCTGCCTCGTGATCATATGGGTGGGTGCACAAGCTCTATGGTTGTACCACGCCTACCAGCTCGAATTTTTAGCTCAAGACACGTTCTTCGCTCTGTGGCTCAGCAGTCTGGTGCTCTTGTTTGTCCAACTCGCATGCACTCAGTGTTGTCTCACAGCATGGGTTCGATGGCGTCGTCGTCAAGCGATTGCTATACACAAGACACAATAACATATTCTAGCGATTGCTAAGGTAGCGCACGGTCGTGATGTAGCCCGTGACGGCGATAATGACCATCGCTGTGCAAATGCCACCAAACCAGTTGAGATTGTCAATGTCCTGACCCGGCACCTGCACGTTCATACCCCAAAGACCAGTAATGACGTTCATAGGAACAATGATAGTACCCAGGGCCGTTAATTTGCTCAGCACGTCATTGATTTGGTTGTTGGCGTCCGTCATCTCAATACTAATTTGAGCAAGATAATTGCTGTGCGAGCGCGACAGGATCATTTCATAGTGGTTCAAGTTCTGTGTCATGGTGATCAAATGGTCTTGAATGTCCGACAAATACATGCCGATATCCGACTTGGGTGCGACTGACCAGTATTCATTAGATCGCTTGGCCAGACCCTTGATGACATCAGCCTTGTTGCCCATAAGACGCAGCAGACCCATGACCTTTTTGCGGCATGTACCGATACGTCGAAGCATATCAGACTGCTCTGCCTCCTTTAAAATAAGGACCAGTTCATCGATGCTGTCGACCTCGAACTCGATGCTCTGAATGAGTGGCGCAAATGCATCTGTTATATCGTCAATGAGCGCATATGAAATCCAGTCAGCCGTCACATTAATGTAGTCTTTCAGCTGCTTGATGCGGCGACGAACGTTGTGTGGGTGTGGTGTATGACGGAAATGGAAAGAGAGCGTGCCCTCGCGGAATACCACAATATACATGTTGAGCGGCTCCAGGTATGTCGGACTGTATGGGTCCTGGTCAAACGAACGGAAACAGACAAGGTAGTAGTTGCGGAACAGTTCAATCTTCTCGCGAGTCTCTTCCATGAGAATATCTTCCGTTGTCAGCGGATGGATGCCAAAAGTGCGTGCCAATGTTTTCATTTCTTGGTCAGTGGGACACAGCACATCGAGCCACCAAGTATTGATCTCAGGGTCATAATCATTTGAGCCGCGGATGAAAGGTATGCCAGGTGGCAGATTGGAAGCAGGTTGCTTGGGTTCGGCTAGCTTGTCATTCTCGGCGGGGACACCGCGAATAAGGTCTTCGAATGTCTGACCTGGACCGGGTAATTCATACAAATATCGTGCATGAATGGCAGAGGACATGGCATTCGAGTAAAAACTAAAACGGTACGGCTTGTCATGTACAGCGCCAGGGATAGGTACAGTCGAACGGGGACCACGATGCATGGGCTGCGGCCTTGCGATCGGAGGCACGCGCCACTGTGAGCTTGTCGCGCCATTATATGCTGGCTGTGTCGCTCCTTGAAGCAGGGGTTGAGCAGTCTCGTCCGTCTTGTCCGAAGGTGATGTGATCGACTGCAGCGGCGCATCGGGCGAGCGACCTACAGAATGGCCACCCTCAAACATGGCTAGCTTTTTCTGGTACTTTCCACCTCCTCCTCTTTCGAGACCAGCTGCTTGTCCACGTCGTGGCCGCCTACTGTACAGCGTGGCATCACCGCCTGTCAAGCCAGTTCCAGCGAATGGTGTATACCCAATGCTTCCTCGTTTTTCTTGTGATGTTGGACTACCAAATGACAGGGACGTGTGAGGCCAAGATCCGGGCCCATTGTGCTGTTCTTGTTCCTCGTTCGCAAACGCATCAAGCACAGAAAGATCAAATGTGAAGGGGTACCCCGGCTTTTTTGTCTCCCGCCCCATAGGACCACGGCGGTCAGTATCATCAGCTTGCTCAACTTGATTAGGAGCTGGAAAGCATACATCATCTTCCAATGGACGGCTATCACTGGTGTGCGTAGATTGGGCAAGTTCCTGATTGTCGACCGGTGGCTCCCATGCAGGAGGTACATTGTCAGCGTGAGCAGTTAAAGGCACGAGAGGGTGGTTTCCAAGTGCTGGGGCTGCCCTTTGATGTACTTTACTTTGTTCATCTGGTTGAGCATGCACACTCTCTGCGCCTTGCGCCGCACGAATAGCCAGTGGAGAGTTGGGATTCACAGACAACGAGTGAGACTGGTTACGGTGGTCAATGAAGTGCGACTGACTATCCAGGCTAGTAGAAGATGCTGCATTTTGTTGGTAAAACCTCTTAGCCACACTTGGTATATCTTTCATTCCAGCAAGGGGTGCGGCAAGGGGCGCGGCCATCGGTGCTTCGCCATCATTCATCCAAAGAGGGTCTGTATTCGAATGACTGAGAAGCCGCGCCGCATCAAGATCGTGCTCACGCTGTGCATCCTCGTTTGTTCTTTCTTCCCGTTTGGGCGGTGATGGTGCAGTTTCTGGTGGGACGTCCTGATACCGGTGCGTAGGCAAAGACATCAATTATGTCGGGTATTGACCGGCGCTAGCTTAGAGAAAAAAAAGCTCGAGGAGGTCAGTCAATGAGAATTAATTGCAAATGTGCCCGAGCGAACAGCACCTATCTGCGGGTGCGTTCGCAGTGAAAAGAAAGCCGACTCTTGCTATTGGGTCTACATGTATACAGTGCACTCTCGGTCTAGATTGCTTTGCGTGGCGAGTGCTGCGAAATTCAATTCATGAAAGGAATGCCGCATGTCCGTTGGATACATACTTAATCATGCCCAGACAGCTAGCATCCGAGTGATCAGCCACAGTTATCTGGTCGCTTCTCCACTTAAACAATGTCCCTTCCCCTGGTCACGTGAATGCGGTCCATGCATGTCCAACAAAGATAGATTTTGAATCCAACACGCGAAAAAAAGGCCGCTTTTAGCTCTCTCATCCGGCGTCGTTGTTGCGACCAGGCAACAGAGTCCGACATGCGGATACTCGGTGCTGTTTATGGACAGATCCTATTATTCTGCGCGACAGGGCTGGTGATCCTTGCGAACGTGGGACAGCTAACAGGTAACATGGTGGCGCGTAACATTCGACTGTTTTCTGTCCAGCCTTACAATGATTTCGAGAATGGCAAAGGTACAACGAGCAAGTACGATTATCCTATCGGCCAAAACAACGGTATACGCCCTTTGTATGCGTGGGGGTTGTACAACTACTGTGGTGGCTCGACAGACTACGAGGTTTTGCGTTGCTCGCCCTCCAAGTTTGGTTTCACATTCAACATTGTTCAAGCGGTTGCGGACGATATCCCTGCCAATATTAGCAATATTAACCTGCCAGCAATCGAGAACCAGTCGTCCATCACAAACTACACTAGGGCTGCATTCTATCTTCTTTTTGTCGGCACGATCCTTGTGGGCGTAGCCTTTCTTGTTTCATTGCTATTCCACCCGGCCGCTCTCTCATTGGCGTCTATCCTCACATTCCTTGGTTTTGCCGTGCTGGTATGCGGTGCCAGCATTGACACGTACTTCATCAATCAACTAAAGAACCACACTCTCGGTATCCAGTCATCGATGATTGAATTTGGCAATGCCCTTTGGATGTTCTGGGCCGCTGTCGGCGCGGCTTTGTTCGCCATGCCAGGACTTATTGGTGGCGCTGCTGCTGGTCACGCAGATACACCCTACTAACTCAGTACTATTATGTGGAAAGGGGTATGCTAAAGGAGTATATCTTCACAAGATATGGACAAACAAATCATTTCATCTTTTTTAATCGTCGCGCGCGACTCATGCAAGCATTGTGGGTGAACAATAAATACTGCCATTGCCCGAAGGCTATGAATATCGGAATAATTCACTCCCCGTCCAATGTGCAATTACCACATATGTAGTGATAGGAACCAATAGAGGAATCAAGTATGCTAAGCAAATCGGAAAGGATAACCAGGGTATGTCGCTGATTTGCTCGACGCTTGGCTGTGCTGCTGCTTTCAGCGTTCTTTCCCAGCCCCCAAGAAGACCCCACGATACGACCAGTAAGCTCACCAGAACAGCTAATTCCGGAAAGCGAGTGGCCGCCTTAGCCATGCAGTCCTGCTTGTCGAAAGGCGTGCTTGACCAGGCCAGGTAAGAACAGAACTTGGCGCCCTTACAGCATACATTGACAGGTGCACCTACTGTGCTAGTTTCCATAGCTTTGTATTTTTATTCGTTCAATACATGAACACATGCTCTGTGGAATGCAATTAAAACCAATTATACGCCACACATAGAACTTAAAACAATATTGTGCCTATCTATTGTGAACAGACTCCACTAATTGGCCAGCTGACGCATGCACAGTCCCACAACCCTACAGCTTCTACTAGGGCACAACTGTGGCAGTGGCGCCGCTCTGAAACATATAAGGCCTTGTCGCACCTACGCGATAAACACGAACGCATTCTATAACATGGTGAACCTCTTTTCGTCGGCTCTGTCGCTCGTTGCCCTTGTGTCGGCTGCAGTGCCTACCTTGGCTTATGACTCAGAGTCGCTGAATGCGCGTCTTGTATATGACCCCCAGATTCTCTACCCGGATTGCAAGACTGAATGGACCGTGGGCCAGCGTGTTAATGTTACTTGGAATGCGAAAGACATGCCTCGCCAATTTAGGAATCTGACTGGAGTGATTCGCCTTGGTCACATTGAAGAGGGATCGCCTAACGAACACCTTGCTAACACGTTGGCCAAGAACTTCAAGATGGCAGATGGTAATGTGACATTCACAGTTCCCAAGGTGGATGAGCGCAACGACTACGTTGTTGTCTTGATGGGAGACTCGGGTAATCACTCGCCCAAGTTCACCATCCATTCTGCCTAATTCTATAGCTTGACTCGCACAACTTACCACAGCTGGTCTGCAGGTTTTTTAGATTTTTTAGACAATTGAATTATTTATGCGCGCGAGCGATACGGAAACGCCACGGCAGGTGGCGCGCAAATTGGCGAGTTTAATTAAAGTTGGTGAGCCGTGCTCGGACGCAACGTGGTGCCACGTGTTCGGCCGAATTTCCCCAAACCGGGTACTTAGAGTAGCAGCGTTTTTCTAGCCGACAGAGCCGGTTTGTAACAGACAATGTCGTTTCTCTCGTCGCGTTCGCTGGCCGCCTCCAAAGGCTTTGTGAGCTCCAATGTTCGGGCCTCCCTGGCGCCTGCTTCGGCTCGTCTTTTCTCGAAGACTGCTGCTGCTCAAAACATCAGCTTTGAGCTCTCGGAGGACCAGCAAGCCTATCAGGAGCTCGCTCGCAAGTTCACGCGCGAGAACATTATTCCTGTCGCTCGCCACTATGACCAGACCATGGAGTACCCATGGGATGTGATCAAGAAGGCTCACAGTGTTGGTCTTCTGAACACCCACGTCCCTGAGAAGTTCGGCGGTCCTGGTCTTGGCTTGATGGAGTGCTCGCTGATCACGGAGGAGCTCGCCTATGGCTGCACCGGTATTCAGACGGCTATCGAGGCCAATGGTCTTGCTGAGGCACCAGTCCTCGTGGCAGGTAATGATGAGCAGAAGGCCAAGTACCTTGGTCGTATGACCGAGGAGCCCCTGGTGGCTTCGTACGGTGTGACGGAGCCAGGTGCTGGCTCGGACGTGGCTAACATCTCGACTCGTGCGGAGAAGCGCGGCGATAAGTGGATCCTGAACGGAACCAAGATGTGGATCACGAACGGTGGTCATGCCAACTGGTACTTTGTGCTTGCACGCACGAACCCTGAGGAGCGTCCTCACAAGGCTCTTTCTGGCTTCATTGTGGATGGTGATGCTCCAGGTGTCATTCGCGGCAAGAAGGAAATTAACATGGGTCAGCGCTGCTCGGATACCCGTATGATCACGTTCGAGGATGTTGAGGTTCCTGAGGAAAACTTGCTCGGTAAGCCTGGTGATGGTTTCAAGATTGCCATGGGTGCTTTTGACATCACCCGTCCTCTTGTGGCATCGGGTGCCGTTGGTCTCGCTCAGCGCGCCCTGTATGAGGCCACCATTTACGCGAAGGAGCGCAAGACGATGGGTAAGCCTATCATCAACCATCAGGCCATTGCCTTTATGCTCGCCGACATGCAGATGGCTGTCGAGTCGTCGCGTAACCTCGTGTGGAAGGCTTGCTACACTAAGGACCAGGGTCAGCGCAACAGTTTCTACGCTAGTATGGCCAAGTGCCTGGCTTCGCGCGCCGCTGTGTCGAATGCCGACCAGGCTGTCCAGATCTACGGTGGTCTCGGCTTCAACTCAGAAAGCTCTGTCGAGAAGCTGTACCGTGACGCCAAGATCTTTGAGCTCTACGAGGGTACCTCGCAGATCCAGCGTCTTATCATTTCGCGCCACCTCGCTGACTTGTACAACGCCTAAGGCCCATAGCATCCCCACATAGTTCGACTTTATGGATCGACAAGGTCAAATCATGTACGTTCATCAATCTACAATATTAGGGGCGGCCAAACTTGACGATACAAGCGGCCACAACACCAGCGAAACTAGCGAAACCAATGGCGGCAGGAAGGGCCATATCACGAGGTATGATACCAAAGAGAGCGTCTGTAGGCGGAGAGCCCTGTCCTTTTTCCCTGTCCTCGGAACTCTGCACACTGCGCGCTTGAACATCAGCCATATCGCGCTGGCGCTGGCGATTGGCCGCTGTGGCAAACGAAACAGTGGCGTGACCGCCGTGCACGCCTTGCTTTGCCACAGCCTCGTCCCATGTCCTTCCTCCTTGCAGAACAAGCAGCACACGGTCGCGGCACTGGTGACGTGCCACTTTTACCGAGTCCATGACATCGCTGTCCGTCGTAATCAGCACGAGATCATCGTCGTCATCCTTGTATGCAAGTGTAAAGTCCTTTACATCAGGTGGATTCGCTTGAGGGGCCGATGGCATAGGGGGTGTGAAGATATGCAGCGGCAAGCGGTCTTCGTCGTCCACGTCTGACCGAATGGGTTCAGCAGGCGCGCTGTGCGAAACGGGCACGCTGGAGAAGAAAGGGTCTCCCGCTAACTTGATCAATACAATTTCATGGATGGTCTCGAACGAGTCGTAGCGTGCCTGGAACCGATGCACACGACCACTGGGCGTCACAAATTTGAATAGATATGTACCATCATCCGTCTCTGATGATGCCGGTACATCCAATGCGGAACCGCCCTCACCCACACCACTCGCACTGTCGTTCGGGTGCACATCCGAGCTGATATCCACAGCGCCGCCTGTCGGTGACATGAGCGAATCGGTGCCCATTCGCTGGGAGCTACTCACACCGCTGGCAGACTCTTCACCGAAAGCACTGCCTGCGCCCTGGCCAAAGCTGTTCCAGAAGCGATTCCACATGGGGCCACCATCGCTGTCATCACCATTGCTCATGCTGTTGATTTGTTCGAGCGTGGCATACGTCAACTTGAGCACATCCACAACGCCCACAAGACGCCCATCGACATCGACCACTGGCAGGTTCAAATAGCGGCCATCGTGCATCTTGCGGAGCGCCTCCTGGATCGAAAGCGATGGCGTTCCTGTGTCGGGATGAGGCGTCATCACTCGTACGACGCTGCAGCGTTCAGGGTCCAGGCCAGCGGCAATCACACGCAGCACCACGTCCTTTGATGTGAAAATACCAGCAATCTTGCCTGATGTGATGCCTCGTTCACCTTGAGGACTTGGTGCATTCTCCATCACACACACCGCCGTCGTCCGATGCTCCTTCATGAGACGAGCTGCGTCACGCACAGTCGTACGCACGCCCACCGTGCACGGTATGGTACGCGAATCGAGTATCGTTGACAGGTCCGGCATGCTCATCCGCTCACGAAGCGTTTGGACGTACTGCATCATTGCCTGCTGTGGACCACCGCCCCACTCGTTTTGCACACCTTCCAAGGCATGATACAGCTTCTGCGACGATCCATGGGCACGTTCTAGCTTTTCTAGTGCTTCGTAAAATACCTTGGCAATATCGAGCAGACCCACCACATCGCCGTCCTCGTTGCATACCGGCAGATGGCGGAAGCCGCGGGAGACCATCATGCTCAGTGCCTCGGTAGCTGACGTCGTATCGCGTGTGACTAGAGGCGAAGTCGTCATGATGGCACTCACAGGGGTCATGCGCGCGTCGACACCACTGGCTACAATCCGATAAGCGAGGTCCTTGGCCGTGAAGATACCTGCCAAGTGTTCTTCATTGTCTACCACCAACACGCAGTCTGTGCGCTTCGCTGCACAAAGCTGACTAGCATCCGTGATGCTCATGGTATGCGGCACAGTGAGGGCTGGCAGGGGGCGCAGGGCCGACACGGTGCCGGCCTGAATTGGATTCCGTCGCCGTCCATGCTGCGGCGTCGAGGGTTTGCCCGACTTGCGGCTCAGCTCGGCTTCTATGCGTTTACGAATCGCCTCATCACGGCGCGACTGGCGCTTTCGTGTATCGCTGCTGTGGGGCGAGTTGCGGTACGACGGAGTCGCACTCATTCTGGTGGTGAAGAGATACGTCGTGTTTGGGCAACACCACCGAGGCGTGTCATGTCACGTGCCTCATACGGCCATCGAGCTAGTGGAGGAACGAGGCCCTCTCTCGACCGGCTTGGGCGAAGCTCACGATGGGCGTGGCGGAGAAGATCAAAGAGGTCGAGGCCGAGATGGCCCGCACGCAGAAGAACAAGGCGACAGAGTACCATATTGGTTTGCTGCGTGCGAAGTTGGCCAAATTGCGCATGCAGCTTCTGGAACCGGATAAAAAGAGCGGCAAGTCGGGTGAGGGCTTTGATGTGATGAAGTCGGGCAATGCGCGTGTCGTGCTGATCGGATTTCCTTCGGTGGGCAAGTCGACGCTTTTGTCAACTATCACAGAGACGGAGAGTGCGACTGCAGCCTATGAATACACAACGTTGACGGCGATCCCGGGTGTGCTTGAGTACGAAGGTGCGCGGATCCAACTTCTCGACCTGCCAGGTATTATCGAGGGCGCTGCACAGGGACGTGGACGTGGACGACAGGTGGTGAGTGTGGCCAAGACGGCTGATCTGGTCATGATGATGCTGGATGCGACCAAGTCTGCGCAGCAGCGCCCGCTTCTCGAGAAGGAGCTGGACGATGTCGGCATTCGTCTGAATCAGACCAAGCCCGATGTGGTTCTCAAGAAAAAGTCTGGTGGTGGCATCGTCGTGACGAAGGCCATGGGTCTGACGCTGACCAAGATTGATGAGAAGATGATCCGCTCCATCCTGCAGGGCTACAAGATTCATAACTGTGATGTCATGATCCGCGAAGACATCACTGTTGACCAGTTTATTGACGTGCTGCTGGGCAACCGTAAGTATGTGCCGTGCTTGTATGTCTACAACAAGATCGACGGGATTAGTATGGAGGAAATGGACCGCCTCGCTAATGAGCCGCACAGCGCTGTCATCAGCTGTAACCTGAACCTGAACCTCGACTACCTCGTCGAGCGGATCTGGGACGAGCTGAACCTGAACCGGGTATATACCAAGAAGCGTGGCGAGCATCCTGACCTCGCGGACCCCATTGTAGTCCGCCGCGGTGCTACGATTGAACACGTGTGTCATGGCGTGCACCGTGCATTGGTCGACAAATTTGCGTACGCGATGGTATACGGCAAGTCGAGCAAATTTCCCCTCGCCCAAAAAGTCGGCCTGCATCATGTGGTGGCCAATGATGACGTAGTGACCATCTTTACTCGATAGCAGCCCTCCACCACCATTGTGCAGCATGGTTCCGAGGGGATGGCGGTGGCTATGGACGTCGTTCGTCGTTGCCGTGATTGCTACGGTCATGGGTGTGCTCGTGGTGCAGAATACTGAGCTGACGAGCCGGGTGAATGAGCTTGTTGGCTCCTTGGACGACCCGTGGAGTGTCCTCAAGGACACGGGCCTTTGGAACGATAAGCTCTTGTCCAAAGAGATGCGCGAGAATATGGAGCAGATGTTTAGCAAGGCGCGCAAGTGGTATGAGACACACGATTTCGAGGTCGGGCGCAGACTGAAAAGAGAGGGTGCGGAGCCGCATCATCCTGTCGTGCTGATTCCCGGCATTGTGAGCTCGGGCCTTGAGTCATGGGACACCAGCGAAGAGGAGTCGCCTCTGTTCCGGCAGCGCCTGTGGGGCTCGACATCGATGTTTCGGAGTGCTCTGTTTGACAAGGAGAAGTGGGTGCGCCACCTGATGCTCGATCCTGTCACCGGCGTGGACCCTGAGGGTATTCGTGTGCGGGCGGCACAGGGCCTCGACGCGGCCAGCTACTTTGCGGCTGGGTACTGGGTCTGGAGTAAGATTGTCGAGAATCTTGCGGCCGTGGGCTACGACATCAACCAAATCTACCTCGCGAGTTATGATTGGCGTCTGAGCACGCGCAACTTGGAGGAGCGGGACCATTTCTTCTCGCGCATCATGTCCCAAATTGAATTCAACTCGCGCGTGTACAAGAGAAAGACCGTGCTGATCAGCCATAGCATGGGTGGCACTGTGGCTATGTATCTGCTCAAGTGGCTTGAGCATGAGCGTGGCGCGGCATGGATTGATGAGCACATTGAGGCTCTGGCGAACCTGTCTGGCACGTTGCTGGGCGTGCCCAAAGCCATGCCCGCTCTCATGACGGGTGAGATGCGGGACACGGTGCAGGTGCCTTCTATGTTGGCGTATCTGTTAGAGCGCTTCTTCAGTGCCCAAGAGCGTGCGGCGCTTTTCCGGACGTGGGCGGGCAGCTCGAGTATGATTGTCAAGGGAGGGAATGCCGTGTGGGGCGATGTGCATGGCGCGCCAGATGACACTCCGAATGCGACCAAGACCCATGGCATTCTGATGGAGTATGCGAATCGCCCGGATCTGAACGAGACGGAGCCGACGCGCAAGCTCCGTGCCGACGATGTATACCCGTGGCTGAACAAGCATACGGACCAGCACTACCAAAACATGCTGAAGACGAACTACTCGTTCGGCATAGAGCGTGATTCCGCCAAGATCCGCGCGAACAACAAGGATCCGACCAAGTGGACAAACCCGCTAGAGGTGGCGCTTCCGCACGCTCCGCACATGAAGGTTTACTGCATCTACGGCTGGAACAAGCCCACGGAACGCTCGTACTGGATGTATGAGCAGGAGACGGAGAGTGCTCTTAACGAGCGCTCACCGGATGGATTCGAGTTCTCCGAATCGCTGCGGAACCGCACGTCTGACACCGATACGTTGATGGTGAGCCGCATTGACGGCCAGATGAACGATGAGAAGAGCGTCCCCCCGCTCGACTCGGGCGTGCGGATGGGCGAGGGCGATGGCACTGTGTCTCTTCTCTCTCTCGGCTCCATGTGTGCGCATGGCTGGCACATGGACCGCTACAACCCCGCTCGCCTCAAGGTCGTGACGCATGAAGTGTACCACAATCCTGAAGCCTTTGATCTGCGTGGCGGCACATCAAGCGGTGATCACATCGACATTCTCGGGTCCAAGGACCTGAATGAGGCCATCGTCCGCATCGCCACAGGTCGCGGCGACCAAGTGCAGGAGCGCATTTACTCCCCGATTGCGACCTACGCGAAACGTATTCAGTGGTAAATAGTGGAGAATTTTTTTTTTCATGGACCACGATGCATATGCCGTGCTAGGTGTGGAGCCTACCGACAGTGCGAGTGTGATTCGTGCCGCCTATCTGCGCCTCGCGCGGCAGTACCATCCAGATAAGGCAGGTGCATCGTACGAGGCGGAGCGTATGCAGCACATTGTGCGTGCGTACGAAACGCTGTATGATCCGGCATCGCGCGCCGCGTACGACCAACGCAGACGACAAGGGCGTGCCGAGATCCGAGTGGCAGAAACGGTGTTAGTGGACGACATGGACATGGATGAAGATACGATGCAGTTTGTATACCCCTGCCGCTGTGGTCAGATGTATGCGGTGGCGGCCGACGCCATCGTCCAAGGCACACGATACGTGGCGTGTGCAGGATGCTCCGAAACGATCCACATCATGCTGGATGACGAGGCGTGAGATCGGGTATATCTATGGAAGAAGCTGCTTTGTATATATCTCGTATGCCATGCGTCGGCGCAAGTACGGCATATCACGCTGATCAAAGTTCCACGCATACTCACAGGCATGCTCCTCCCGCAGCAGGGCCAACTCAGTGGGATCGGCTGGCGCCGTAAAGAGCCTCGCCTCGAGCGCCCTAGGTGGGTACGGCACGGCAGGATCGCGCCGGCTCAGTTGCTCGAGGGTTTGGACAGCAAATACGCCGCAGTCGTAGCCATTCTGCTGCTGCGGCGACGTCTCACCGGCGAAGTAGTCTGTCCAGTCACTCAAGTCGATCTCGAGCTGTTTCTTGTCGCGCATCTCGTCGGAGATGTAGGCGCGCAGCGTCGCAAACACCCCGGGACTCGGGATCCCCATACTGTCATAGTACTCAAAACGGCGCAGTCGCAAATTGATAGCCGCACACACCCAGTGAGCCTGGCCGACATTGATCGGGAGCAGAATCAGGTCCTTGGTGAAGAGGTCCACACGCCTTGACCACCGCCGCACACCCGCATAGCCACGCGTTGTCAGGTTCTGCCAAAAAAAGGACGAAAACACATGAATTCGCCAGCAATCGCTCGCCTCAGCTTGGCTCGAACGCTGCATGAGCAGCTGGCCGTAAAAGTTGATCACCTCATCATTGAGCCACTTACCTGGCCGCAGCTTGGCCATGTCATGCGCTTCGACCTGTGCACCGGTCATGGAGGCTACAACTCCCGAGCGCCGATCCCAAATGTCCGATACCACCGCATCAGCATCGGGCGGCAGTGCCTTCGGAAGTGGTCCTCGGCCCAAGACGCCATGCATATCGAGTCGCTTGCGCCGTGCCTCGCGCGCGGCACTCAGCTTGGCTTCCGTAGGCACGATCGGTGGCGGAAGCTGCGCTTTGGCATGCGCTTCGCGCCGTGATAGCGCTTCCAGGGTGCGTTGTGTGTACGCCTGCTCGTCCAGCACAGGCGGCGTCAGAGGCTGCATACGCAACGTCTCGAGATCCATCAGCAGCTGGACATGCGTCCGCTTCCGCACAAGCGCATGAAAATCTTCGTATCGCATGCTACCATGGCGCATCCCACGATACGATTCATGGATCATAGAGACAATGCGGGCCTGTTGTTTTGCACGCATACCCGCCTTGAACTCGTCCATAGCCAAAGGGCCTTTACGGCGCTGATTCATGGACGAAAGAGTGCGGCGTCTGTGCTGCCGCGGTATATCAGATCGCTTCGACTTGAACAAAGTCTTGGTGGGCGCATATTGCGGCCGAAATGGCGATGGACGTGGGGTGGGTATAGATCGTGGACGCGATGCCAGAAATCGGCTCAGTGAAGAGGTCGTCACGGGAGCTTGAGGGGATGAGGGAGTGCGAGGAGCTGGCTGAGCCGGTGTGGGGGGAGAAGGGGTGTCAACAATGACAATGGACGAGTCAGACGAGTCACTGGCACTATCCCCACTGTCTTGGTCGTCCTCGTTTTGGCTGTCAACCTCGTTCTGGTCGTCATCCTCACTCTGGTCGTCATCCTCACTCTGGTCATTAACCTCGCTCTGGTCGTCAACCTCGCTCTGGTCGTCAACCTCGCTCTGGTCATTAACCTCGCTCTGGTCGTTAACCTCGCTCTGGTCGTCAACCTCGCTCCGGTCGTCGTCCTCGCTCCGGTCGTCGTCCACACACTCTTGGTCGACCTCCTTCTGCTTGTCGTCTTCAGTGTGCCCTTTGGTCCTCTCTTTCTCCATACCCTCGTCCAGATTAGTATGAGCGCGCGTCTCGCCCGTATGCACACTCTCGCACATAGGGCTGCTGTCCTTCACATTCACATCCCCTTCCAAAGGTTCGCACTCGCTCTTTTCACGCCGTTCGTCCACCGTATGTGTCACGTCTTCTGAACGTGCCTTCTTGGCGAGACGAAAGAAATAGGTGACGAATCTATCCCACCACCCACTCATTGAATCACTGTGCGCCTCGTCCCGTGTACGCTTGGGCATCCCAGGCAGTGTACCTGGGCACCTTACAGAGTTGCGACGCGTCGCGAGAAAAAAAGCGAGCCGTCGAGTCTTTATGCAAAATAGGGACTGACGCGTCCTAATTTCATGCCACCAGTGCCAGGGTCGGAGGATGAGGCGGGCGAATCGCCGTCTCTCTTTGTCGCCCGCGTCAATATGCCTCACGATGCAGATGCGATGGGCATGATCCTTGAGCAAGATCTAGAACGCATGTCCACGTTACCTTCTCAGGATCACTACATTTGGGATCGTGAGCCCCCCTTGGTACGTGTGACTGACGCACATACCCTCGAGGTGTCCATGCGCGTGCAGGACTGCGTGGATGACGAGTGGTTCCTTACCTACCTGTTGCGCGAGTGGACCAGGTCGCATTTGGATGCATGTGTGAGTGTGACAGATCAAGACGGTGAGTTTCTGCTCATCGAGGCAGCAGATGTTTTGCCATCATGGGCTCAGCCAGACACCACCGAAAATCGCGTCTGGATATACCAAGGCGAATTGCATCTCGTGCCATTAGATGCTTCAAACTCTATACCCCTGTCGGTGAACCAGGCTACATGCCTCGTCCGCGATCCCACATGCAAGACACAGGCACCCACCGCCGTACAAGACAAGGTTTTTGCGCGCCTTGCCGCATACCCAGGAGCGGCCAGTACGCATCACCACACTACGCTCGCTTTTGTCTCACTTGGTGCCGCTCGGATATTGGCTAGCTACCCCCAAAGTGTAGCCGAGGCCGTGCATGCACTAACGACGCGGGACGTTGTTAGCATGCGAAGCACTAAGCGGTATGCATCATACCTGCATATTGACGCGTGTGCTGATGAACACCTCGCACCCATGCCACCAGCGGTAGATGCCGTGCTTGTGCGAGTCAGATGCACACGGCATTTGTATGCTCGTATGTCTTTTGACAAATTCTTCCCACCGTCCCTACTGGGTCGGCGTTGGCAGCATCAGGTCGAACAGTACCGCTTAGCTACCAGTGGAAAGACGCAGAATATATCGGAGACGGATGCCGTGTGGGGCCGATGGTGCGATACAGGTGCCAAGCTCACTTGTGGTCTGTCCATGTGGCTGGAATCGTTAGGTCAACGGCCCACGCATCATCCCGCCGTCTCGTTAGATCCGTCTCGGCACGAGCATTTTCTTGCTTCCCTCACTCGGCTTGGCTACTTTGGTGACGAAATGCGTGATAGCGCCGAATGGAAAGCGCGCGAAGCTCAAGCTATCAAGACCGCCACGCGACTCGCTGCGCCGATCGAGGCAACGCCTACCACATCGATCTCCGATGTTCTTGCTACTATTCGTGACCCTGTCTCTATTCCTACGTTGTCACTCGACGCGCCTGTGTCGACGCTGGTGTCCCACGAAGATTCTGATGCTTGGCTGTCGATGGCGCCAGAAGATGTCGTGGCATTATTGGAGGGTCGTGGACAAGAGGAGGCGGAGGATGCTACTATGGACAAGTTCCAGACCTTCATGAACAAGATGCAGACGTTTTTGGAGAGTCAAGGGGATGTCGAAGGTGCGTTGATGGAGGACGATGATCATGCCTTTGACGATGGAGACGAGGCTGAGGAAGATAGCTCGGATGAGTGGGATGAGCGCAAAAATGCGCTCGTCGATCCGCTCCCTGCGGAGGAATGGGGTGCGTATCAGCACGAAAAAAGTAAGGCGCAATCGCAGTGCTCCTCCGCTCGTCTTGGTGGCCTGTCCAAGGTAGATCACCTGGATGGCGATAGTGACTCCGGTTCATCCCTCGAGGATGACGAGGATGTGCCGGATATGACACCAAAGGAGGACGTCCTCCAGGAGCAGGACATGCACGATTTTATCGAATTCACGCGCCAAACGCTTGGCTTGTCCGAGACCCAGTATGGCGAGATTTTGGAAGAGAGGCGAAAGCGCGGAGCATTTGTGCCCCAGCAGTCTGATGGACCCCTAGCTTCGTTGGATGCTGCACTGGATTCTATGGAGCGCGAGTTGGCGCAAGCGAAGCGCCATAGAGCGCCCGAGGCTATGGACGACGAAGACGAACTCAATGAAGAAGAGGCGGAATTGCTTCAACACTTACTCGCATCGGGCATGTCGCTTCCCGACAGTCTCAAGCATTTTTCTTCGGAACATGATGTACATAAAGATGACGTGGAGATGCTGGGCGACTTTCTCGAGAGCTTCAAGGCTCAGGGTGGTCGTCCCGGGCCTGTAGGCACATTGTCGCAGCGGCTTGGCGTAGGTGCTTTGCCACGCGACCATCCATAGCCACGTGGCCATCACAAAGCAGCTGCCTAACCCTGCACCCGCTGCGTTTGTTCCTTTGTCTTTTTGTGCAACACACGAGGCGACGGGGCGGATGGCATGCTGGGAAGCCCCTGTCCCTCTCTTGTTGATAGAGGCAAAAGCTGACCGTTGAATAGGCCGTGCAACAAATGGATGAGCACATGCCTAATTTGGATCAGCGACATGCATTCACCGTAGTTGCCTGCGTATCCTACGTTGTCTACTTCTTGTCCTTGTTGTCCTCTGCAGGCTTCGGTGGCACGAGCTTGTGCTCGTTGGGCGTGTACGAAACACCCTGTCCCACCTGCTCCCAAGATGAGGCAGCTTCGAAGTTGCGGTGAGCCTGCATAAGCTGGACGGGCTCATATACTACGCGCTTCTTTTCTTCGTCCCAACGCACTTCCGTATAGCCTGTCAGAGGGAAGTCCTTGCGCAATGGGTGACCCTCGAAACCGTAGTCCGTCAGAATGCGGCGCAGATCTGGGTGTCCCGCAAAGAAGATGCCGTACATGTCCCACGCCTCACGCTCGAACCAGTCGGCACTGCGGAAGAGGCTCGTCACGGTCGGCACGGGCGTCACTTCGTCGGCATACGTCTTGACACGAATGCGTGCGTTGTGACGGAGACTCAGCAGATGATAGTTCACCTCGAAGCGCTGAGAGCGCGAAGGGTAGTCGGCGCCGGAGATGTCCATAAGTGCCTTGAATTGCGTGTTGGTGTGGTCACGCAAGAATGTCATGGTCGGGATGAGTCCCGATGGAGCGACGTAAAATGTCAGCTCGTCCTTGTACACGCTGAATTGCTGAATGAAGCGAGGAAGAGCAGAGATGACCCAGCTTCCGTAGTCGTGCAAGGGACCCTGCATCGATTCGTATTTTACCATGGGGTTCAGGTTCGCCCGCTCAACGTACGGCGTCTCGAGCATCACCTTGTCACCCTGCTCGCTCACCTTAAAGGTCGTCGAGAGAGCACGCGCAGATACAAGCACTGACTGGTGCATGGAAGGCAGCCGGGCGGGCCGTGCACAGCGCAAGAGAGTTCGAGCAGCAGTAGCAGACATCTCGAGCGGTCAACCAGCGATGGAAAGCCGGGATGACCAAGTTGTCCGCTGGGTCTTCACGGCCGATTTCCATTAGTCATCAAAAAGCGACCTCGACGCACGCACATCGTCAGCCTCCTCTTTGATGGTGGCAGGGGACGAGAGACCCGTGTGCGCCGCCGCGGACGCGCTCCCGTACTATGACACGGACATTGATACCATACCAGACCTGCGTGTTGAGGCCGAGCGTGCCATTGAACACGAAAAACGCCATTTTGTGCCGCATGATTCCATGCCACCTGCCTTCGAGTTCGGCGCTCATTGGGCTGCCGAGTTGGAGCGTGCCGAGCGTGGCGAAAAGCTCCAAGTACTAGACACATCAAGATACCAACTCCCCCATCCACCTGACGATGCCAAAGAGGAAGAATGGCGTGCCGCTTTGATCAACGCAGAGGTTCAACTGCGCTACATGGATGGGCGCTTACTCAACCTAGAGCTCTTGCGAAGATATGGACGTACGTATCTTTGACTTACGCGTGCAGCGAATGTATGGAGACTGCATAATTACCAGCAGGAAGGCATGGCTGCGTTGCAGACACGATTACTTGATGAGGCAACTCACGATATGGACGAATTGAACCGCACACGCAAGGCTATGCATTGGCAGCTAGGTGACAAGATTTCGATGTACGAGTCGCGGTGGCGCGATCTCGTGTCGAGGAATCTGTCGATTCGCGTGGCAAATCTAGCGATGCGGGCGGAGATCGACGACCTCACTCGGCGCACGGATGCGGCGCGTCGCACATTGGCTGCTATGGAGGAAGCATAGGTATCATGTACAAGTAGCGTCTATATTACGAGCGGGACGTGCCTTTGGGCGCCTGCCGCAACATGTCGAGAAAGTGGGTCTTACTGAGCTCCTTGACGGCCATATCCTTATTACCAAGCTCATTGACCTTGCGCGACTTCTGCGTCATGCGTGCTCGTTCAATGTCGTCCTCCGTGGTAGACTGGGCTGCGCGAATGGCATTGAATAGCTTCACCACACCCCGCTGTGCCGTTTTCCGAAGCCGGCGCTCGTACCCTTTGGCGCCACCCTGCTCTGTCCATGCATCAAGGGCTGGGCCGCTAAGAGGTGCGTGTCCTGCGTACGAGAGCGAGCCAGGAGGACCCCACTCACCGATCACGTCCTTAATGTGGGCCCTCTCTTCACGCTCTTTGCGCTTCTCAAGTGCTAGTCTAGCGGCCTTGGCACGCAAAGTACTGGCATTGGCGGTATGACGAAGACGTGGGGCAAGCGAGAGGATCTCGTTAGGCGCTGGGGCTGACTCGGTGCCAAGCAGTTGCTCGAGGGTCTCACCAAAGGCATTGAGTGACACGGCACGCCGTTTGCGCTTTTTCGTCTTGTTGCTGCGTCCTCCCGCTGGTATATCATCGTCGTCATCATCGTCGTCATCATCGTCGTCACCCTCATCAACATGGTCGTCACCCTCGTCGGCATCATCGTCGTCTCCATCGGCATCATCGTCGGCATCGTCGGTATCTTCCCCTTCGATATCCCCTTGATCAAGACCTTCATCCTCATTGATATTCTTCGTCACCGCTGGCACGGCCATGCGCACGCGGTGCTTGGTGCGAGGCACCGCCTGGGCTTTGGGAGCGCTTGCCATGACGCGCGTGTGCCAAATGCCAGGCAAAAAAAGTGGCGGCCGATTTGACAACGTATCGTACAGTCAGCAACCACGTGACAGTCCCGCCGTTGAATGCACGCCAGCAGGGCTTGTGCGCTAAGGTTGGACCGAACCCAAGAGCGTGCACACTTTTAGCCGTTCAACTATCATGATCCGTGCCCTGAACCTGTTCCGTTCGCGTGCCACTGCAGCACAGAGCCTTCTCCGACATGGATCGAATGCGGCTGTACAGAAGCGTTTCCTTTCGATCCACGAACATCTCTCGATGGGTCTGCTCAACAAATACGGCATCAACACGCCCAAATTCCTGACGGCCAAGGACGCCGACGAGGCGTACCATGCTGCACAGAAGTTTGGCGGTAAGCCTATCGTGGTCAAGGCCCAGGTACTGGCTGGTGGCCGTGGTAAGGGTCACTTTGACAACGGCCTGCAGGGCGGTGTCCACTTGGTCAAGACGTATGTACGACTTGGTTTGTGCACTTACATGCAGTCCTGAGGAAGCCCGCGAACTTGCCGGCAAAATGATTGGTAACAAGCTTATTACGAAGCAGACGGGCGCTGGTGGCCGTCTTTGCAATGCAGTCATGATCGCTGAAGCCCGTACGCCTAAGCACGAGTACTATGTGGCCCTGTTGAACGACCGTGTGAGCCAGCTGCCTGTGCTCATTGCCTCCAACCAGGGTGGTATGTCGATTGAGGACGTTGCGAAGGAAAACCCTGATGCGATCGTGACGACGCCGATTGACTTCACCAAGGGTCTCGACTTTGAGACTGCCAAACAGGTGGCTCACAAGCTTGGCTTCTCGGGTTCCGAGCAAGAGAAGGAGGCTGCCGAGACGTTCGTCAAGCTCTACCAACTGTTCAGCGAGCGTGACGCTACGCAGGTTGAGATCAACCCTCTTGCTGAAAGCGAGGACGGCGCTGTGCTGTGTATGGACGCCAAGCTCGGCTTCGACGAGAACGCCGACTTCCGCCAGAAGGAAGTATTTGAAATGCGCGACTTGACACAAGAGGACCCCAGTGAAGTCAAGGCTGGCAAGTACGGCCTGAACTTTATCAAGCTCGACGGTAACATCGGCTGTCTGGTCAATGGTGCTGGTCTTGCCATGGCCACGCTTGACGTGCTCTCGCTCAACGGTGGTAAGCCTGCCAACTTCCTTGACGTGGGTGGTGGTGCCAACGCTGAGGCCGTGAAGCAGGCCTTCGACATTGTGCTTGAGGGTGAGGGCGTGCGCGCCATCTTTGTGAACATTTTCGGTGGTATCATGCGCTGCGACGTCATTGCCGAGGGTATTATCAAGGCTACGAAGGAGATGGATCTCCATGTTCCGCTTGTCGTCCGTCTCCAAGGCACGAAGGAAGAGGAGGCGAAGGAGCTCATCCGCAAATCGGGTCTGAAAATCCAGGCTTACAACGACTTGGACGAGGCTGCCCGCAAAGCCGTGGAAGCTGCTGCTCACTAAGCTCCAAACATAATGTGTGCTCGGTAGACATGGATGCCTGGCTAGATGGAACTGTTTTGTTTTGACTCTTATCTATAGCACAAATATTATGAGACGCGGCATACGACCTCGCCATGGAGGTTGCGGCGCATAGCTTCCTTGGCCTCAAACCAGCCGTGCTTGCCGCAGTCGATAATACCAATCTCACCAGTTCGTAGGGGTGCCACGAATTTGGCACGTCGGCCACTTACCCACAAGAGGAGCTCGTCTTTAGTCATAGACAGGTGGCGCGACGGCTTGCTGACCAGGTTCATGCGCTCGAGTACAGGCCGATCATCGGCTCGGTATTTAAGGTCAATCCATAACCGCTTCCGGACATCCGGCGCGGTATTCCAGTCGACAGCACTAGGTCCTGCGATCGAGCCGCGTGTCATATTATATATGAACCCATGCTGCAAGAGAATCGCGGAGATGGCGACATTTGCCTTCGTATATGGTATAGGTACAGATTTAAGCTTAGCACGCGACGCGTTTTGCAAACGCACGCACAAATCGGCGTAAAGCGTCATGGTAGCTGCCTAGGAAAAAGACGATGGCGCCTCGTCCTTAGAACATTCTATCACGTGACTATGCACGACGAAAGGCCATGGTCGTGACGCTCGACCCTTTGTGTCCGCCCTGCTAGTTAGTATGTCACACATACAAAAGTAAACGACGGTGTCGGGACAACATGCTCGACGACAAATCCGGCTGGTACAAATTTTGCCTCGAGTTCGGTTTTTGTAAAGTTACAACTTGTAATAAAAAACAGCCCTTCTCGTGCACGCGTCAAGCGACACACAGCATCGACATACAAGTCCACAGGAAGCTTGCCATTGACAAGTTGAGATGAAAGTGCAATCTGCAAGTAAGTAGCTAATAGCATACCGCATCGTACTGTGCGTCAGTCAAGCGTATACAAACAGTGCCCTTGTCACAGACAACGTCCCATCCTTGTCCATCATTCGCGCGTTTGGTAAGGGTATCCATACTTGACATATCACGCAAGTCACATTCGAGAAAAGAAATCTGTTTGCATTCATTTCCGCGATTTTCGGCGATGGAATGACACAACTGGATCGAGGCTGGCGAATAATCAATACCACATAACCTGCTAGGATCCACGGTACCAGGCGCCAAATCCTCCTCTTGAGCTTCCATGAGGGCAAAGAGTAGATGTCCATTACCTGTGCCAATGTCCAAAACATACCGGGGCTCGGAGCGTGGCTCCTCCTCAAATAAATCACACAGATACCGAATCATGCGCTCCACGCTATCTTCGCCGAACCTAGATCGTTAGTGCTAAGCAACGCACCAAACTTCGCCTTCATCCCCAATGTCTTTGTAGGTGGCAACTTCGCGCCTTTTGTAAGCGTACAATACTCACTCATATACTTGATCCCAATGCTCTTTCGTGCCGAGCTTCGACTCCGGCAGGTTCTCAACGCCGTTCATGATCGTAGGTACAGCCGGCATTGTCCCTCCACTCAAGACCTTCTCCACTCCTGGGCCAGGACCCAGTCAGTTACTAGAACCGAAGCGTTTCGAACCCCCTGGGCAGCAGATGACCTGCCAGACCATCTCGAATATTGCCCACGAACTAAGGCTTTCGTAGTTTTTCTATATATGTACTTTGCATCTCATTGTGTGAGATGGAATATCTTGGGCTGCAGACTTCCAGATTTTGGCTGGGTACAAACTACCTTCGCCTCTTGGGGCTTGGCACATCCACAGCCGCTACCTTGTGCGACGTACCATGCAGCAAGCAGACATGCGCAATCTCTTCTTATCTTTCAAGAAATAGACTTTGGCAAACATAGCCCTACCTAATACACACACACAATCTCAAATGCAGACGTATCGAAAAAAGCAGGCCATTTATCACTGTACCTACAGTGCCTGGCTATTTTGGATGCTCGCAGAAGCAGTCAGCGTATGTATGTGGACGGGTAAACCAAAAAATATGTCGTCATAAGATGCATAACTCAAAGGCAGAGGGTGGCTCCTCTCTGTCTTTTACAGAGTGCAAATAGTCGACTTTACGCCTTGCGACGGAACGAGCAGCCTTATGGGTTAGTATGCGAAAAATTCATGGGGAAATACATACCGACAGCAAGACGGGCCTTACCACCGGTCGGCTGGCTAAGTACTTGAGCGCAGCTGCCGCAGAGGACGACCGATTGGGCGTGCGAGAACACGGTTGTAATGGCGAAGCAGCCAGGGCACTTGACGTCCATGAAGAACGAGTTGGGGCTCTGAACCAGACGCTTGAGCTTGTGGCAGTTCTGCTGCTGCTCGTGCGATGGGTTAATGAGGTCGACAGCGAGGGTCTGCTTGTGTTAGTTGAATCTGTTCTAAGGTATTGAAGCCATGCTGCGCCACATACCATATTTTAAAAACGCGGCAGCGATAGATGAAGAAAAGGTATCTAACTGTTTCAGGCTTGAGGACCTCTCAATCTCGGCCTGCTCGCATCACGCGAACCAGCCAATGGGCTGGTCTGCGTGTCAAATAAAACTATACAGTGGATCACGTGCATTAACTGTCTGGGATAGGGTGCCTAGCATACTATGGACTTTCTTGGGGCCTAATAGGATCGCGTTACATAATTTCTGCACAATCGCCGCGACAGATTTTCGACCCGACTTCGGCCCTGCTAAGACTCCCGCCGCCCTTCCTTACAAACCAGCAAGCACGCAAATTTGAGGTGTGTGTTGCATCCCCTTCTTTTGTATACTAACACCATCTTCAGTCATGGTTAACCTTTCGGTTCAAAGGCGTCTGGCTGCGTCCGTCCTCGGTGTTGGCAAGCGCAAGGTCTGGCTCGACCCGGCTGAGCAAACTGACATTGCAAACGCCAACTCGCGCGCCAACATCCGCAAGCTGATCAAGGATGGCCAGATTATCAGGAAGCCTCAAGTGTCGCAGTCGCGTGAGCGTATTCGCGACATGCACAAAGCTAAGCGTCTTGGTCGTCACACCGGCTACGGTAAGCGCAAGGGTACCGCTGAGGCCCGTTTCCCTACGAAGGTGCAGTGGATGCGTCGCCTGCGTGTGCTTCGTCGCCTGCTGAGGAAGTACCGTGAAGCTGGTAAGATTGATAAGCACCTTTACCACGAGCTCTACCTTAAGTCGAAGGGTAACGTGTTCAAGAACAAGCGTGTCCTGATGGAGCACATTCACAAGGCCAAGGCTGAGAAGTTGCGGTCGAAGCACCTTGCCGACCAGATGGAGGCTCGTCGCTTGCGCAACAAGACGCTCCGCGAGCGCCGTGCCCAGCGGGTTGCCGAGAAGCGGGCAGCTATCCTTGCCGTCGAGCAGCACGGCGAGGAGCAGCAGTAATGCCCTTTTTCTTTTTCACACCCAAAAGACACCGCGATGCGCGACGTGACGATTCTGTTTCATTCTATCCAACGCCCCTCTCAGTCTTGACATTCGTTGTGGTTTTCGATCCAGAAAGCAATCACACTGCACATCATTTCACTGTCTAGAAGCTAGTCTCATTCATGATGTTTCGAGCGGTGGTGGTCTGTTTGTTCATATACTGTAAGTGTATCTGGTGCCACGGAGCCCGTGTGCCTTTGAGTGGGTGCAACAAGCATATACTATGGTGGTGTTTGCATCATCCGCTCTTGCACATCATTCCCCTTCTCGGCAGTTTCCCTCCTGATTTATTTTTGGACGTTGACAGACGAGTGTATAGCACAAAAATGCGTTGGATTGGTTCTGATACAAATGTCTATGGCTCTGCGGCCGAGGCAGTCGCGGTCGCCTTGGCAAAGAGCGCCCGGCGGCTTTGGATATAGTCTTGCGACACTGTTGCAATCGCATTTTCCAGCGTGTCACTGAGCACCAACTCCACCCAGTGATTCTCTGCGTCCGAGACCGTCAACCACCACGACGGCACAGCCTGACTTTGCGTGACGTGACTTAGTTTGTGTTTGGGATCAACCCACCACACGTAGAAGAAAAGCCCATTCGCCCCTCCTGCAGGCTCCTTCTGTTTGCCCTGCGCCACTGTAGCAAAAAGATCATCTTCGCCAGGAGCAAGCAGTTGATCATAGAAAGGCTGAATTCGGAGAATGACAGGGCATGCCGACGTGTCGTTTTCATCCGTCGTTGACAGTACACTGTCACAAAGCCGGTGTAGAGCCTCTTTGGCTTGCTGCAGACCTTGTTCACGTGTATCTGCAGCATACAAATCATATTTACGCTCCGAGGCTGTCTCAGGCTCTTGGGACGGTACGGATGTGTCACGCGATACGGAAATATCCAGCTCTGCTTGAGACAAGACGCGTGAAAGCACCTTGAAAGCAAGTGTCTCGATGCCATCGTACCCTACCATGTCATGACTGACAGTGATATGTAATGAGTCATGAGCCTCCATCGGCAACACCACCGCATTCACAATATCATTCCAGCCACGAAGACCTGCAGCGGTGATGTTATCCCGGATGTGCTCCAATCCACCTTGTTGGACAAATCCGCGCACGCGCTGCGCTACCTTGTTTCCAAGATCAAAGATTTGCTGCTCAGGATGGGCATCCTTGTCGAGTGGCATATTTGGCACCACTCCCGCTGTGCGACGACCAATTTCATTCCGTGCTTGTTCAGCCAACTTGCTTGCTGTCGAAAAAAGATTGCCCCATCCGCCCCACGCGCCTTCCTTGGCCGGCTCGGCGGATGTCTCGGGCGCTGTGATAGGCTCTTGCGCCGTAGGTGTGCTCTCTTGAGTCTTGACGTCGCGAGGAGACACACTCTCTGAGGAAGGTGGACGCACGGGTGCGACTACCTTACTGGGACTTGGCGATGTGCGCTGCATGGGGCGAGCGGGGTCTAGGCCTGGACGGGAACCCGGTGAAGCAGTATGGGATGCTGCCGATGCCTGTTTGTTAGGTGATTCTTCGCCTTCTTTTGCATCTCGCTGCAGGGAGCGCCGACGTTGGACCAAGCCCTCTAGGTCGTCCAGCAGACTCTGGGCATCGTCAGGACGAGTGGATGATGATTTGTGCTCGAATGGACGTGCGCTAGGTTTACGCGACACACGAGGAGGTTTCACATCGAGGCTCAAATCTGCTAGTAATGCGTCCACATCGTGCTTGCGTGTTGACGCACCCCGAGGTGGACGCGTCTCGTTCGACATAGCTACCTTGCGTATGGCGAAACGAACGAGCCGTGGGGCCAGCGTAGGTGGCCTGACCGTGCATACGACACGTGATCTATGGAGAGGCATGCGGCTCTAGTAGTTTCTGGGGATTTCAGGCCAGACGGAAGCGCGTGCCTTGAATCGGTGCGGTGGTATGATGTTGTTGGATGCACGACGCGTCTGATGGGGTCATGGAATAAGCGCCCATTGTGTGCAGCAGATACATGGCGCGAAGTAAAGCACCAGCGCTGCTGCGCATACGAAGATGATAGTGATACAGAGAGCGGTTTAAAGCGAGCCTATTCACCGCCACCATGGGAGGACGACAGCACGTATGATGAGGGTCCATCGATGAAGCGGCGACATATTGATCGCGAGATGAACGGGCACATGTTGCAAATGTCAATTCAGGACTCTAGAGCGACAGCACCCGAATCTACATGCATCCATGACGAGGATATGACACAAGGAAACTCCTACGAAATTGCACCAGATCGTATCTACGTTCACTCACTAGATGATGATGACGACGATAATTCAGATGTGACAGACAACTCATGGCAGGTACATCCTCGTATTGCAAGACATTTAAACGAAGAAGAATTTAGACGCCTTCATCAACGCCTGGATGTGCCACGCTGGATTGCTCCTTCAAATGAACCTGATCCACCAAAAGCTCTTGTGCTATGGAAGCCGCCTCTATGGACGCCTGCGACAGAGGAGCCGGCCGAGTCCATGGATATAGGTTCGTAGGGACTGACGTACGGCCCCTGTGTCGATTGGACGTGTTACACACCTCCACTACATAGGCGACGGGTCTCCCGTTCTAGTTGCAGAGGGATTTGTGGTCAAAACTTGACTAGTGCGATGAACGAGCCCCACATAGCCGATGGCGCCGTACATCGTCGGCAGCGTATTGAAAATGCGTACGATAAAATCGCACACAAGAATCTGCTTCCTCAAATTGATTTCACGGTACATACCTTGGACGATGGAGAGCAGGTATCGACGCAGGAGCGTGTCATTAAAGATGTACAGGCACCGGCGTTCCACCCACCTACGCCCGAGCAGTTTTGGAGCAAGAAGGATCCAACAAAACCAGATGTACAGTTTTTAAAGAATCATTTCTACCGAGAAGGTCGACTCACGCATGACCAGGCGCGATATATTCTGATTCAGGCTACTGAGCTGCTGCGGGCCGAGCCCAACCTGCTGGAACTCGATGCCCCGATCACTGTATGTGGTGATATTCATGGCCAGTACTATGATCTTATGAAGCTGTTCGAAGTGGGAGGAAACCCAGCGGAAACGCGTTACCTGTTCTTGGGTGACTACGTCGACCGTGGCTACTTTTCCATTGAGTGCGTGTTATACTTGTGGTCTCTCAAGCTATGGTACCCGAATTCACTTTTCCTGATTCGTGGCAATCATGAGTGCCGTCACTTGACAGACTATTTCACGTTCAAGCTTGAATGCAAGCACAAGTACTCCGAAGAAATCTACGATTTGTGCATGGAGTCGTTCTGTGCACTTCCTCTCGGCGCTGTCATGAACAAGCAATTTTTGTGCATTCACGGCGGTCTTTCACCAGAGCTTCAAACACTGGACGACCTACGCACAATCAATCGTTTTCGCGAACCGCCAACGCATGGTCTGATTTGCGACATCTTATGGGCCGATCCTCTCGAAGAGTTTGGTCAAGAGACAACGAATGAAAGTTTCGTTCACAATCATGTACGCGGATGCTCATACTTTTTTACGTATCAAGCTGCATGCCAATTCTTGGAACGAAACAACCTTCTCTCGATTATCCGAGCTCATGAAGCTCAGGATGCCGGTTACCGCATGTACCGCAAGACCAAAGTCACCGGATTTCCATCGGTCATGACCATCTTTTCTGCGCCTAATTATCTTGATGTATACAACAACAAAGCTGCGGTGCTCAAGTACGAAAACAATGTGATGAATATCCGCCAATTTAACTGCACGCCACACCCATACTGGCTGCCCAACTTTATGGACGTGTTTACTTGGAGTCTTCCGTTCGTGGGTGAAAAA
Source organism: Malassezia restricta (assembly GCF_003290485.1). Taxonomy (NCBI): domain Eukaryota; kingdom Fungi; phylum Basidiomycota; class Malasseziomycetes; order Malasseziales; family Malasseziaceae; genus Malassezia; species Malassezia restricta. The sequence goes on from NC_040195.1 coordinate 831,843, forward strand.
GTGACTGACATGCTTATTGCCATGCTCAACATTTGCTCCAAAGAAGAACTGGAAGAAGAAGAAGATGATACATCGCTGAACTTCGACCGTCATAGTGCCTCGAACGGACAAGCACTCTCTTTCTCCGATGCAGGTGACTCGACTCCTAACTCATCTTTGGACGACTATCCTGAGCGACGTACAGTGATCAAAAATAAAATTCTCGCTGTGGGACGCATGTCGCGTGTGTTCCATGTGCTACGTGAAGAAGCTGAGCGAGTGTCGGAGCTCAAAGTTGCCACGGGTACCGGCAAGCTGCCGTACGGAACGCTTGCCCTTGGATCTGAAGGTATCAAAGAAGCGATCCACAACTTTGACGAAGCTCGCAAAGTGGACATTGAAAATGAGCGCATGCCACCTTCACTGGTGGATGCCGACCCGCTGACAGACGACACGGACATGTCGACACCCATGCCTGCATTGACCAATACTCTGCCATCCCAACTTGCGATGCCTGTGGGAACTGGCCCTCGTACACCCCCGTCTATGCCAATGCACAGACGCACACACTCACGTACTAGCTCCTTGGGCACAACCATGACGAGCCCCTCGAACCGCCGTCGCTCGATCGAGTCAACCGTGAGCATGATCCGTGAAGCTCTAGAGGGTCGTCCAGGCAACGACATTGGCCATCACAATCATCATTTTCACGATGATTCACCGTCCTCACCCAGGTCACCTTTATCGCGTGAGCCGCGCTAAATACATGTACAGTTTATCTAGGCTCAAAATAGCAAGGGCGTTTCTTAGCTCACCCGACTTAACCACGTGTCTACCTCCACTGATCGCACGCCACGCGTCGTCTGTCGTTCCTTGTCATTTGGCACCACGCTATCCAAAGCCGCTGTCTACAAGATGCCGGTGGGACATCAATTTAGTCCATACACGTCAAATGGTGGCTCCATTATGGCTATCCATGGTGATGACTATTGTGTCATTGCTGGAGATACCCGGCAAAGCGAGGGATATAATATTCAAACACGATACAAGCCCAAAGTCTTTCGATTGACCGACAAGGCAACTCTTGCCACGAACGGTTTCTCTGCTGACGCAGAAGCACTAGTATCACGCATTAAAATTCGCCTCGAAATGTATCAACACACGCACGGTCGCTCGATGCCGCTGCATGCTATCGCGCGCATGCTCTCGACCATCCTTTACAGCAAGCGCTTTTTCCCTTACTATGTATACAACATCTTGGGCGGTATTGATGAGGAGGGTCGCGGTGCTGTGTATGGTTATGACCCCGTCGGCAGCTATGAGCGCATCGTTTGCTGTGCAAGTGGCGCCGCGCAGGGTCTGCTCCAGCCCTTCCTTGACAACCAGGTCATGTTCAAGAACCAAATGCCCACCCCAGAAACATCTATTCCAGAGCCTGGCCACCTGCCACTTCCTCATGCACTGCGTATTGTCATGGATTCATTCACTTCAGCGACAGAGCGTCATATTGAGGTGGGAGATGGCCTCGAAGTATTCATCGTCCGTTCTATGAAACCACGTGCTTCGGAAGAGACGGCGACAACCGCGCAGCAGCCTGCCATGGACATTTCGCTAGAGCAGTTTGGTGCTGTGGATGCTCTGGGCGGTGAGGACGCATTTACGCCTGGTGCATGCATGGTGATTCGACGAGAACTTAAAAAGGACTAGATAGGAATGTCTTGTACGTCTATCCAACAGGAACCCTTGCCTATACCGAATGTGCCATCCATGCCAGGCCGTTTACGAACCCCGCCCCTAGGGGTGCCAAACCTGCCTGCGACACTCGGCCGAATACTTCATTGACCGCGGATATGACACTGTAATGACGCGACCGTCTTCCATTCCAGCCATGTCTAATACGGACGAAGACGCAGGCAAGAGCATTACATTGCATATCAAGGGGCCAAGTGCGCTGAAGCTTTCTGTTACGATCTCGAAGGATCAGACGGTCCTGCAGTTGAAGGAGCGAATTGCGACGGAAAACAACGATTTCCCCGCAGAAAGCCAGCGTCTGATTTATAGCGGTAAGGTACTCAAGGACCCAGAGACCCTTGCCTCATACAATGTGCAGGATAACCACACCATACATATGGTGCGTGCTGCCATTAAAACTAGCAGTGGTGCGTCGAACACGCCGGCGTCCAGTGGCAGAACCATGTCCCAGGCCACTGCATCGCGAGCGGCAGAAGCACAAGGCGTTCCATCATCCTTCTCGGCTGGTCAACAATTTACAAATAACCCGCTCTCTGCGCTGAATCGCGCAGATTACGCAGGTCCACATATGGCGAATCTTCTGAATGAGGCTGGTGGTATGTTTGGCAATTTTGGCGGTATGAACCCACGAGACCCCAACGTCATGCTTGGTATGATGCAGAACCCTGAATTCCTTCAGCACATGCGCAGCATGCTTGCGCGTCCTGAAGTGGTGGACCAAATCATTGCAAGCAACCCACAGATGCAGGCTATGGGCCCCCAGGTCCGTGACATGATGCAATCAGAATATTTCCGTGACCTGGTCACGAACCCTGAGATGATTCAGCGCATGACCCAACTGTCACAGATGATGGGCGGCTTGCCTGGCACGGGTGCGCCGTCATGGCCGCCTCCCGGCGCATTTGGTGCACCACCAACGCAGGATTCAGCCCAGCGCGACGCTGCTCATAACGCTGCCTCGGACCCTCTTGCCAGTCTTGCCCAGCTTCAGAGCTTGTTGGGAGGCATGGGCGGTGCAGCTGGGGCAGGTGGTCTTAACCCATTGGCTGCAGCGCTGGCCGGTAGTGGTAATCAAGCCCAGCCCACCGATCAGCGGGCACCCGAAGAACGTTATGCAACACAGCTGGAGCAACTTCAAACCATGGGATTTCTAGATCCTCGCGAGAATCTGCGTGCACTCCTCATGAGTGGTGGCAGTGTTGAAGGAGCTGTAACCATTTTGCTCGACTAGAAAAAAAGCACATAACGACCCGCTTCATGCTGCCCAAAAGCGCATGAACATATACCGACCAGTTGTGATGATAGCTTTGTTGCATTCGAGCCGCGATCATCTCGTAGAGCTCATATTTTATAGTTATACGTGGAAATGATTACATGAGGCTACACTACGTGCCTACTCGAAACTGGGACGTTCCTCCGAGTCGATCGTAAGCACGACCTTGTCACCCGACCAGTGAGCCTTGACCTTGCTGAGGTCATCGACCACAAAGTCGGCACCCTGACGCCAGAGACGCTCAGCCTCATGCGTCGTTTTGAGGGCGAGCACACGAGCACCGGCGCGCTTACCACTGAGCACACCGGCAGGCGCGTCTTCCACAACAATACAGTTCGTTGGGTTGACATGACTGAGCTCAGCACCCTTCTTGTATGGCTCAGGGTTCGGCTTGCCCTTCGTCACGTCGTCCGAAGACACAAACACCTTAGGGAGGTCGGACGACTTGGTCGAGAGGAATGCGCGGCGGGCATAGTCGCCCGTGGCGCTCGTTACAATGGCCCAGCCAGGGCGGCGACTCGGGTCCTGCTTTGCGCCCTCGTTGATCTGCGTGAGCAGGTCCTTGACACCAGGCAGACCCACAATGCTTCCCTGGGGGTCTTCCGCAGTGGGTTCCTTAGTCGCCTTAGCGCGACGTTCGTCCGAAAGCTCAATGATGCGGTTCTCGAAGCGGTAAGCCTCAGACTGAGCTTGCTCATGGGTGAGCTGCGGAAGGCGCTCTTCGAGATTCTCAACAGTGCGCTTGCCGTGCGAGTTGGTCAAGAGGTCGTTGAGGTCCATGTTGTATTGCTCGCAGAACTCTGCCCACACAGCGCTCAGAGCTGCCGTCGAGCTAACGAGGGTTCCATCCATATCAAAAAGAAGAGTGTCGGTTTCAACTTCGTACGTTGGCATTGTGATGAAATGCTATGGTCTGTGAAGAGAAGCGCCCCGCACTGATACTTGGATTTAAGTAGCGGCGCACGGAACTTTCCCCAAGCGTGCACGGCCGCCAACCGCCATTGGTGTCATGCATGGAGATATCTTCTCGTATGTGATTGAGTGATTTGTATGAGGTAAGCGTCACTAACTATCTGATCGTGCAGATGAACGTGCATCGTACGGCACCGATCGGCGTCTGGGCTTTTTGTTTATACATGTACGTATAAACAGCCCTATTTCTCCCGCACTCTCTATGTGCTGTCCATGCACCTGAGAATAGTCACATGCATCGGCCAGATGGACTCCGCATGCGCACAGCTCTTGTCTGTGCGCTACTGTTTTAACACGAGATGGCATCAAATACGTGTCGGTGCCTCTTCAGTATCGATGGTAAGCACGAGACGGTCGCCATCAAGCCATTCGGCTTGCACATAGCTAAGGTCAGGCACCACCCAATCAGCACCTTGTTCCCACATGCGCTGACCCTCATGTGTCGTGCGCAATCCAAGGACCCGAGCACCCGCTCGTTTGCCGCTGAGAACACCTGGCGGTGCATCTTCAACCACGATGCATTTTGATATGTCCGCCTTGCTCAGCTCCGCGCCTTTGGCGTAAGGCTCGGGATCCGGTTTGCCATGGGCACACACGTCTGATGTTACAAAAGTGTCGGGCGGTGTTGAAACATTGCTGGCCACAAACGCTTTTTGCGCATAGGCACTTGTAGCTGATAGTTAGTACGACCGATTACGCACCGCTTGTAACGATGGCCCAGCCTGCCCGGCGCGCAGGATTCTTATCGCGACCGCACTGAATCTGCTCTAGCAACGGGCGTGCACCGGGCATGGCGATAATCGTGCCATCGGCGTTGCCCGTCTTTATTGCGCGATCCATGTTTTCCTGAGCGATTTCGAGAATGCGGCTTTCGAAGCGCACGACTTCTTTCATGAGAGCATCACTTTCAAGACTGGGAATGTATCGCTTGAGATTTTCCACTGTACGATGGCCGTGCGAGTAATGTAAAACGTGGTCAATATCTAGGTTGTATTCCTTCGCAAACTCGACCCACGTTGCATTGACTGCCGGGGTGGAATCAATAAGTGTGCCATCCATGTCGAACAGGACGGTATCGACGTCGACTTGGACTTTCATGTCGTGGATGTGGGTAGAAAAAGCCACTGCCGCGATCCAAAAACGTGGAGGTTCATGCTAGGATTTTTCTCACTACGAAAGACTGTCCGCAACGAGCAAATTGGGATAAGGCTGATAGGGCAAAGGGTAGAAAGCTTTACATATGCACGGGACGGTACAGTACCGTAGTTACGTATTTGTGTTTGTAGCGGGACACTGTACCCATAGCCAGTACACCATTTTTGATAGCGCCTGTAGCCAGGTGATTTAGCACAGCGTGATTTGGCGCAGGCAGCACACTATTATCGTCCACAAGAGCTGCCTTGGCATGAATAGGTTCATGTTTACTGGATATACCAGCGTTAAGGATAACTTTTTCGAGTTGTCGGGGTAGTTGTGGTGGCCGTGGAAGCAGCGACGATTCGTTCTCCGAGACATGGTCAGCCTGCTCCAGCATGTGTTCTTCGGCTTCTTGGGCCAATTCCACGGAGGACGGCACATGACTCGTCCATATCGTTTCAGAAAGACCAGGCAATTCGTCACTCAGCTCTTCCCACTCGCCACGAGGCGACAAATGAGCGGTTTTGAGCTCGTGCATCGCTCGCTTCCATGTGTCATCACGCTTGGCATTCATACGTGTCATGGACGTGCGGGAATGATCTTGGAGGTTAGGTATCTCGACATAGTTCACGAGGGTACCATCGCCATCTGTGGCCGTATCCATGTCTGGAGACACGCGCCAGCGGTCGTCCACAATAAACTTGAGCCGATGCGTGCCTGGCGGGAGGTAGACTGTGCCCAAAAATGGTGTTTGCGGGCGCAGTTGGCGGAGAGGAATTTTGCTTTGCCATTCGTCAGCAAATGTGCCGGTTACATAGACGCGTTTTCCGCGGCCACGCCAAATCAAATTAACGGGCGTGAGAGGGACATTGGGAGTTGGGTGCGTGGCAGAAGAAACGGCGTCTTGCTTGCCATCAGGTACAGCCGCTGCGCTTAGACCAAGGCCTTGGAACTCGGCAGACAACGACTTTGAGTCGTGCGGCGTGGAACCGATAAGCGGCGCGGATATGGCGCCAGATTCTGGTTCTCTGTTGGGTGTCTTGGTATCGTGAGGCCAAAATTTCGACGCACGACTCGAATCGGCAGCTGCACCAGCGTCATCAAAAGCGATGCGCGAGCTTGTGAAGGAGCGTGGAATAGCCGTAGGGATTTTGAGGTATGATGGGAGTGATCTGAGCCTAGCATTGACATGAGGATGTGTGTCGTCATCACTGTCAGGCTCCCTAGAACCGGTGCGCGGTGTCTCGTTTACATTCCACGGAACATCATCGCTAAACAAGACAGAAGATCGCTGTGCAATTCTCATGCTGCGGTCGTCACCACTATTCCCTGGGGGTGTCTTGCACATGGAGTATGAGGCAGAGACACGGGGTGTCTTGACGTCCAGCGTCGAGGGTGTAGAAGGCAAAGGTTCGTGGTCCGTGTTGACCTCAAGATGCACGCCGGTCGCTCGCCGTTGCAAAATCTCGCTGCGCTCGATAGGGGAATCACGCGATGGTGCATCAATCTCAGAGAGCGACACGGAGCTGCTGGCATCTGACGACGTACTAGCCGGCTCGTTCAAGCTTGTATCACTGGCGCCGTAGCGAGCAAATTGTGAGCCAGCTACGATGGCTCTCGCGTTGGGATGGGTAGAGTAGGCCAAATTTCGCTGATCAGAAGCTTTTGCCTCCATGTCAGGGCATGCTTCGAGACTGAGTGTGTGAGAGTACAAGTGTCCCGGCTGGTGTGTCGTCACAACAGCCTCTGCCTCACGACTTGTCTGTGAGGTGGACTCGGATGGTGTAAGAGGCCGCGTACCATCTCGGTTCCTATCTTGGAGATGGTAGAGTGACTGCGTGTTTCCCATAGTGCATCAAACGACGCCTAAGGCTCACGCTGCCCAACGCCCTCGCTCCTTGTGATGCGAGACACAGAGCTTGTTGGTGAATGAAGAGCTCCAGCGACGCGCCGCAGTGGAGGTGTGTATGGCTTACATAGCCGCGCTTTACGATCTCGCGCCCAAGGTCTCCGGCCATCATGAAGGTGCACATTAGAAACTGGCACCCCGTTGGCTACTGGCGTACGTACTGGTAGCACTCACCCAGACTGGAACGTGCGTGACCCAGACGATGTTTGCGGCATCTGCCAAAATTATTTCGATGGTGTATGTGGTGCTTGCCGTGATCCTGGCGATGCATGTCCACTAGGTGTGTACGCCATCTGACGTGCTAATGCTTGCAGCTGTCGGCGAATGCACGCATGAATTCCACATGCATTGCATCAACCGGTGGCTTATGGAACGCCACGAGCCACTGTGCCCATTGTGCAAACGCCCATGGGGTATGTTACTTACGCCACTCACACGCAGTCGAAGTGACGACTCAAGCCCTCACGGCCTCTGCCTAGATACCCACCATAGCACGCGCCGTGCCCCCGCGGTGCCTGGCCACGAAGTAGGTCAAGGCGTGTCTCCACGCAAACACCACGTGACGTCGACGCGATCCGTGGGCGTGTGTTGGTCTCTCTCCCACTCCCAGACTGCATGCCACCGACGCGGACGCGATCGGCTTCGCCGCAGCGCGTGCGTGCACGCCGCGTGGGAGACGCGGGTAGCCGCGCTCCCGCTAAAGCACCACAGGCAGCTTCGTCTGATATGCGCCATCTCTTTGCTCTCGAGGCTCAGCGCATGCAAGCGACGCGTCTTCGAGAGCGGGCGGCGCAGGAGCAGCGGCGCGAGCGCACGCGTACTTTGGATGAGCAACTGGATGAGGAGCGCCGGATTGCGAAGGAAAATCGACCACCAGGTCATGAGTGGCGTGGATACCAAGACTATGAAGTCGAGCTATTGCGAGCACAGTGTGAGGAGCAAGTAGCGTCGCTGCAGGCTGATGTGCTAGCTCGTGACGAGGAAATCAAGAGGCTACGAGACTTGCTGGAGCAACATACAAAACAAGCATCAGAGCAAGCGTCGGCGCAGCATACTTGGGCAGCACGCGTCTCTGATCTCGAGGCACAGCTTCGGACGCACGATGCACGGACGCAACAGCTGCGTACCGAGGCCTCGGATGCCCTCGCGCATACCCGTGATCTTGAGGCGCGCCTAGCTGAGGCTGATGCATTAAGGCGTCACTTGCACAACCAAGTCCAGGAACTGCGTGGTAATGTGCGTGTCTATGCTCGAGTAAGACCCGCGGCGCGTGCTGATCCCGTGGCCGAATGGCGGTATCCTGACGCGGCGCTTCTTGCGACGCAGCTCGAGGTGCATGTGCCATCGGAGAGCGCGATGGGCCATGCATCCGTCAAGACGCACGCCTTTGCGTTCGACCACGTATTTCCACCTGCGGCGACGCAGTCGGATGTGTTTGCTGAAGTCTCAGATTTGCTGCAAAGCGTGCTGGATGGCTACCATACGACCATCTTTGCCTACGGGCAGACGGGGTCAGGCAAGACACACACGCTCGAAGGCGGTGCAGGCATCGACTGGCAGCATGCTGCCCACGCCTTGGACAACGATGCCGGTCTGATTCCACGTGCTATGCACATGCTGTGGCGCACCGCCGAAAAGCAGCGCACACATGGCTGGTCATACACCTTTGAGGCCCAAATGGTCGAAGTGTACCTTGACCAGGTATCTGACCTGCTCAGCGATGCATCGCGCCGTTGTGAGATCAAGCACACACCGACACACACGCATGTTGAGCATGCGGCCGTGGAGCCCCTAGCAAAGCCAGAGGACGTGTATGCGCTTCTGGCGCGCGCGCAAAAGCGGCGCCAGGTGGCAGCAACGCGAATGAATGAGCGTTCAAGCCGCAGCCACTCGATTTTCGCGCTGCGTGTGCATGGCGAATGCACACGGCCGGATGCCACGGCCACTACGCATGCTACACTCAATCTCGTGGACCTAGCCGGCTCTGAGCGCCTCGCGGCAAGTGGCTCAGCCAACGATGCACAGCGCCTGAAAGAGGCGCAAAGCATCAACAAGTCGCTCAGCAGCCTCGCGGATGTCATTTCCGCCCTGGCAGCTCAGGCCAAGCATGTCCCCTACCGAAATTCGACACTGACATGGCTCCTGAAGCCGTCGCTCAGCCGCGGCGCAAAAACGTACGTACTATTCACTTACAACCCACTACAGGCTCATGCTGCTTGCACTCTCACCTCTCCAAGCGCACCTGAGCGAAACTTTGTGTTCCCTGCGCTTTGCTGCACAAGTACATGGCACACACCTCGGACCACATCGACATCCCCCCCGGCCTTCTTAGGCCGCCGCAGGCGTCTCCTTCGAGGCCGTCTTGGCCTGCAAGGCCGCAATCTTCTCCTCGACCTTCCGCATATTTTCCTGTGTCTGATGCGGCTGGTTCGACACAAAGTACTCGCGCTTCAGCTTGATGTTGTCCACGAGGCGCGGAACGTCAGCCTGGTTCGTGGGCGGCGGGATACTCAGGCTCAGCAGGGCTGACAGCATGCCAAACGGCACGTTGAACGCGCCACCAGCCTCGTCGCTGCCGTGCGCCTTGGCCGCCTGCTGGCCGCTCTTCTTACCCTTGCCCTTCTTCTTGCCCGTGCCCGTGCCGGCAAAGTAGTCATCTTCATCGCCCTTCTTGCGAGCCACAACAGCGCCCTCCGGCACAGTCGCATCCGGTTTAGGCACCTCGGGCTGCGAGTTGGACGCGGACTGTGTCACATTCTCCCCCTTCGTGTCTTCTTCGGATGCACCACTGAAATAGCGGATCAGCACATCGCAATCCTCAATTTCCTTGGCGAACGCAGGCAGCGCGGCATCCTCACGCAGAGCCTGGATCTCGGCCTCCTGACGCATCCTGTCGGCTTCTTCGCGCTCCTTTCGCTGAGCCTCTTGACGACGCTCGCGTTCCGCACGCACACGCGCAAAGAACTTGTCGTTCTCGGCGTGGTACGCAGTGAGACGGTCACGGCGGGCCTGGTACAGCTCGTCGAGGTGCTTAGACAGCGCCGTGCGCTGCGACAGTAGCTTGCCACGGTTGCCAAACAACTTTTCTTGCTCCTTGGACAGCTCGTCCATCTCCGCCTTGATCTCCTCGTAGCGCTTGTTGGCCGCTGCCATTTCGGGATCGTCAAGCGACAAGCGCAGGTCAGCCACATGGGCGCGGAGCTCATCGATCTCCTTTTGTTGCTCGCCGAACTGTTCCACAGACTTGCGCGACCTTTTCAGCGTCGAGATGTCATTTAGCGCCTTGCGCTCCTCGACAATCTTCATAGAGCCGGACTCGATTTGCGCTTCAATCTGCGCCACCTGAGCGTCCAGCTCCGACACAGACTTGAATGGAGCCTTCGACTTGGCCTGTTGCAGTGCCTTGATCTTGTGCGCGATGTCGTCCTGCACCTGCTTTAGCTCGTCAAACACCTTGCCACGAGTGCCCTTACGGCCAGCCTGCTGATTACGCAGTGCCGTGAGCTCATCCTTCAGAGCACTTCGGCGCTTACCCGATGGGGAATCAGCCAGCGATTCACCAGACAGGGCAGCACGGATCTGCGCGATCTTGGCGTGTGTCTGGTCTATCTCCGACTTGAGTCGGTCCATTTCACCATTGTGGTGCTTTTGGTCCGGACGACCACCTGGCTGCTTCACAATCTCAACGGTTGGTGTCGGCGCAGCAGCCACTGCACCATGGGTCTTTGTCGAGTCTACCATGCTTCAATGAACGCTCCAGCACAATTCACGCTTCGCACTGAACAGCCGTGGGGGGTATCGTTTCACCACACGGCGCCCCTCGTTCTGTACGCGCCCACTTCTTCGTTTTATCACGTGATATATACGTGGCGTGCTGCCTGGTGCTAAGGAACCTGCTTGGAGGCCTGGTGTTGGGCGTGGCGCAGCGCAAGCTTGGATTGCAGTTCATGCCATTCGCCGTCGAGAGAAGATAGAAGCTCGGCGGGTGGCTCAGGCGCTGGTGCCTCGCTCGTGAAATAGGGGCATTGGAGTGCTTCGCACATGCTCAGACGCCGCCGAGGGTCGTACGCAAGAAGTCCTTCCGCTAACGACATCGCTCCCTCCGTGAGCAAACCGCCAAAGTCGCTGTGAAACGTTCCCACAGTAGAGGAGCTTTGGGTATCTTTCGAGGCATCGTTCTTGTGTTCGAGTCGCATGAGCTCGTACCACGGCATATATTGGACGTCGGGCCACGCCTCAGGCGATAGTGGACCGAGCACTCGCGTCATGACCTGCAACTGGTGAATTTCATCACGACCCTGGAATACTGCACGACGCTGAAAAAGCTCGAGAAAGAGGCAGCCCGCGCCCCATGCATCGACTTCCGCGCCGTATTGCGTAGCGCCAAGAAGCAGCTCTGGTGGCCGATACCACAGCGTCACAACACGGTTCGTATAATCACCCTTCTTGCGCTTGTAGTACGTTCGTGCAAGACCAAAGTCGGCAATTTTGAGTATGCCTTGCCGGTTCAGCAGCAAGTTTGATCCTTTAAGATCACGGTGTAGTACAGCTCGATAGTGCAGGTAAGCCAAGCCACGAAGCAGCTGCTGCGCTAGAGACTTGATATGCGCGTGCGTAAAAGACACTTCCGGATGCACGAGTAAGCCATTCAAATCATGCTCCATGTACTCAAACACCATGTATACAGATCCCGTGCGGCTCGTCATAGTCTCGTGCAAACGAATCACGTTTTCATGGCGTAGCGCCTGAAGCAATTTCATCTCACGCATAGATGTGACAGGGAAACCTTCTCTAGCGTTGTCCATTCTGATCTTTTTTAGGGCCACCAATCGGCTCGATGAGCCAGCACTTGCCTTGTAGACCTGGCCATACGTGCCCTCGCCTACCTGCGCAACAATTTCGTAGGCATCAACAAGAGAAGACGTGGTGTCTGAAGGAGCACGTTCGAGGCGACTGGGCTTGGGTTTCATCGGCGGCGGACCTGGAGGCGGAGGAGGCGGTTTCGCTTCCTGAGCATCCGGTGTTGTTTCATGCTGCTGAGGTGGCGCCTCATTATTTCCTGATTGCCACCTAGAAGTAGGCGTATGCCGTGATCGATCAAAGTGTCCTTGCGCGGACAAGTCATGATTTTGTCTGCGAGCCAAGTGACGATTCTCGTCGCGAAGTGGCGGTTTTGAGCGGTCGAAGCGAGTAGAGGGTGCCTGTCGAGGAGGAGGCGGCGTATTATCGCGTCGACGCTTTCGATCTGGTTCGTCTGAGCGTCCATGTGGGTATCGATGCCACCACCTGCCGCTGGTGCTACTCTGCGACGGAGAGAATGACCGATGGTGGCTGTTGTAACGTGGGTGCGTTTCCGCCTCAGGAGGCGGTCGTGGATGGGCATATCGGGAGTTACTACGCCATGAATTCTCATGGCGACGCTGGTACGGGCGCTGGCCAGGCGCATGTGCTCCGCGCCCGCGCGCATTTTCCTGCCGCATTGTGACGCACGCTTAATCGTACGCCGATGAAATGCTCAGCACGCATCTTTCGAGGCGAGATTTTGTCCACGTGACTTGGACGCTTAGGCGCCGACTTTTTTGGATCCGCCACCTTGAAGCGAGTCGTTCTTGTGCGTGGCTTGTCCGAGTAAGCGCTGTAGCTTGCCATTGAATTGGGTAGAAGAGAGCCAGATCTACTGATACATATGGAAGAACTGGACTTTCTTGATTCTCAAAAGCTTCAAGCGCATTCTATGACGAGTACATCGACGGACTCGGACGCCGCCACTCAACCGCCACCGCGTAAGAGAACCAAGGCGCATAGCTGCAATTCCTGCCGCCGAAGAAAACTCAAATGCGATCGTGGGTGGCCTTGTGGTGCGTGCAGAGACAGAAATGAAGCGCACCTGTGCACATGGCAAGAAGGTGTCGTGCCAGAGCGTGTTGGGCGGGATGCACCCGACAACATGATGCTGATTCAGCGCATGGCATCGCTTGAATCCAAATTCGATGCTCTTTTGGACAAGATCGATCGAATGGGAGACAGTAAGTCTGGCAAAGAATTGAGTACTGTACAGAGCGAGACGCATAATTTGGAAGAGATGCAGTCGAATAGCATCTCCGACGCATCCTTCATGCTCAGCATGTTTCTACAACCGACCGATTTGGCACAGCGCAGGCGCGTCCTATCAAGAATGTTGCTAAATACTCCCAACATTAAGCTTTTGGCCTCAATTCTCGACTCGTTCAATGGGCAAATGCACTGGATCAGTTGTATTGTGGACAAAAAATGTGTCGAGGCCTACCTGAACGATGTTGTGCTTCTCCAAAATGAGGTGATGCACAAGAAAGATTTTGTGGAAAAGCTCAATAAAGATGAACTTACGCGATACATATATTCAGTGTCGTCCTGTTTGGCCATTTGCTCCCTTTCGCTAGTCATTTCGCGAGACACGAAACTAGACATTCTGCGCAATGACAAAGATTCGCTCCCCTTGTTTCAGCGCTACATTCGTGAGTCTCTTATTGGCCTTTCGTCATTACCCGTGCTGGACGAGCCCAATATCAACTTTGTCATCATCATGGTCACCCTGGTGTGCTGTTTGGGCTTTTCCCGGTCGCCAGGCATGGCCAGTTGTTTGATTGGACACGCGGTTCAAGTGGCATTTTTACTCGACATGGATGTAGAGCCGCCTCCCGACATGCCATTTGAAGAGGCTTCGAGGAGTGTGCAGGTATACTGCGTCCTTTGTACGCAAGACTGGTTCGCGACCATGACAATCAAGCGGTACCCGCTGATTCCCTTCGACAAGGAACGTTTTCCCTCCATCTTTGGTACCACAGAACAGCGATCTAAGTATTTGACACCATACCAGCAACTCAAGTTCAAACTGGCGCACTTGTACTGCCGTTCATCGCCACTCATGATGCCAAGGGCAGAGAATTACGCCTACATTTGCCAGCTGCACGATGAGGCCATGGAAATTTTGTCGGTGCTGCCCAGCATGTGGCCCTCTACAAGTGATCATGCCGTGAATATGTTCGAGTCGTCCGAGAACTTGCATCGCATGATCGGGTTAGGTGCTGTGCATTACCTCTTACTGCGCATTCACCTGCCTTTTTACATGCGTGGCTGGAATGATTCGAACTACGTCACGTCGCGTGAGACGTGTTACAGTAGTGCCCGGAATCTGCTGCACTTATTCCGTCAAGCGTTCAGCTGGAAAGTCGGCAAGTCACAGAATGGCGATCCATCCGAGACGCTTGTCCCTGACGATGTTTCTGTGCCAGCGCGCATGTGGTACTTTAGTCACTGGTGCACAGCTGCCGCACTTCTACTGTTGAAACATCTGGCCATGCTACATGAGCGCAGTGGTCAGCAGAGTTGGGATCATGAGCGCGAGTGTATCGTGGTGGATCTGTGCATCATGAGCCGCCTTTTTCAATATCTTTCGTCTATATCGAGTTTTGCTCGAGAAGGCTACGATGCCATGCAACGTGTAGCGTCGCATGCGCTCCACAATGATCATGAGGCCAAACCTTTATCAGGCGAGAATTGTGTTACGCACTGGGCAGATCGTATCATGCCCAGCAGGACGGGCTCGCCTTCCTTCGAACCCATGTCGGTTCTAAGCACACTGTCTAAGCGCAACGAGTTCAAGTACATTCCTGATAAGGGCCAAGAAAGGCCGGCTTCCAACAGCGGCTCAAGCGATTCCTCGCTCAGCTCTGCGGTTTATCCTCCCACTCAAAGTCCTGGCTTCTCCACGCCCTCCAAGTCGGTGTCCGATTCCACGTCGCCGTCCGTGTCTGATGAAGAGCTCGACACGTTTTGGGCGAAGTTTGTGGGGTCTACGTCCAAGCAGGGATCGATGATCAACCCTCTATCCTTGGATATGAATGCTTCATCCGGATTGCCCGAGCCGTCTGCATTCTTGATGCAGTCCCATCATTCAGCCCCTGTGCGCGTGGATCCTGATATGGCCCTTATGTTCCAGCAGGAATTTACCGAGTCTGACCCTTTGCACCTAAATTCGAGTACAATTACGCCATTCACGGACGACTTCTTGCGCTCCATGGATCTTTCTTTCGCTCTGGACCCAAGTCCTGCCACGGTACCTATTCCCCAGACATGACGATAGCCATGTAGATGTCCGACTCGTGCATGTGGAGGTGATGATGAATTTTTCGCTCGCTTGGAGAACGACGACCGGAGCATGGCGAGGGCTTCAGCGAGGGATGAAGCGGGAGACGCGATGAACGTGACCATGTCGGAAGAAGAAGACATGGAAGAGGTTGAAATGGAGGACGTCGGTATGGACGAGGTAGATATCGAACCGCACGCGTATGCCGACTTGTACCACGAACATACACCCGGGCCCCATGAACCGAAGAATGCCATTGAAATTACACTTTCCAAACCTAAAGAGACGCCGAAACGCAAAGCACCAATCGCTACTCCTCAAGATCGAAAGAATCGAGTGCTTATCCATCAGATCCATGTGGTAACTATACTCGCAGCGGCGCGACTTCGAAATCAGTGGTGCAACGACCTTTCATTGCGCAATACGCTGCAAGATATGGTGCCAGACATACTGCTGCGGAAACTGCAGGCCATACAGCCTCGACATGAACCAGAACGCCGTCAGCGTGTGCGTATGTTCGAAGCCTTTATGACAGATCTGATTCACTGGTGGCACGGCCGTTTTCATGTCCATACCCGTGTGGCTACAGCGGCAGCTTGGCGACAGCCTAGTATTGATACGTTTCAGCCTGTAAGAATACCGCCGAACACATGGGTCGACGGATGGATCGTTGAGTCTCCTTCACAGCGTATGCAGCGGCACAAGCAAGAAGCACGGCATAAGCTGCATCCAGCGACGGAGGTGTCCATCTTCCCGCCAGGTGCTGAGACTTCCACGCCGACGTATCTTTGCCTACTTCCGCCACCAGAAATTTGTGCGTCTCCTACGGATCTTGTCGCGGCTGCGCATGCCCAGCTAGGGTCGCGCGAGACTAAAGCCATCCTGTTTTGTGCATTGTGCCGCTCCTTGGGCGTTCCTGCTCGATTGGTCGTAAGTCCTCAAGTTAGCTCCTACACATTTTCGCAATCACGTCCTAAGTCCATACCTGCTGCTGCTGAAGAAGAAGAAGAAGAAGAAGAAGAGACGCTATATATCGAGCCTTTGGACGAAAAAGCGCCGCCCACCGTCTGGGTCGAGGTATACAGCAAGCCGTACCAGCACTGGCTCACGGTAGATCCCGTGCGTGGCTTTTTAAAGGCTACAGGTCTGCGTAATATGGAGCCCCATGCATCGCAACGTCAAAACAAGCTGGTTTACGTCGTTGCTTTCGAGGAAGATGGATATGCTCGCGACGTGACAGCCCGGTACACGCGCCAATTGCATACCCGTGTCGCGCGAATGCGTCCTTCTGGACGACACACAGACTGGTGGGCCAGGGTTGTCAGGGCCCTTCATCGGCCCCAAAAACTTGACCGTGATGCTGTGGAAGACGTGGAATTGCAAGACCAGGCGCGTCGTGAGCCTATGCCTACCAGTGCAGGCGCTTTTAAAGATCACCCAGTGTACGTTCTTGAGCGCCATTTGCACCGCGACCAGGTGATTCATCCGCTGCATCGTGTGGGTACATTCCAGGGGCAGCCTGTATATCTGCGTGCTCATGTGGTTCAGCTTCGATCCGCTCGGCAATGGTACAATGTAGGCCGTGACGTCAAGCCGGGTGAAGAGCCGTTAAAATGGACGAAGCAACGATCTTACACGACCACGGGAAAGCGTCTGGAAGAGCAGGTGCGGGCAACGACGGGCGAGGATGCGATGGAAGGTTTGTTTGCCGAGTTCCAGACGCGCCTGTATACGCCGCCACCTGTCGTGGATGGCCATGTGCCTCGAAATGCGTTTGGTAATGTCGACTTGTTTGTTCCTACCATGTTGCCGGCAGGTGGCACACATGTGGCGCATCATTTAGCAGCACGAGCGGCCAAGCAACTGAATGTAAGTTTTGCGGATGCTGTTGTGGGCTTTGAATTTCGTCGCTTTCGCAGCTTGCCTAAACTCAATGGTATTGTCGTACCCACTGCCTCGGCGTCCTTGGTCTGGGACGCTATTCGGCAGCTGGAAGCTCATGAAGTCCAGAATGAGCGTGCCAAAGTACAGAAACGGGCATGGAAAAACTGGGACAAGCTTATCACGGCACTATTGGTGTCACGGCGTGTGCAAGATGAATACAAAAGTGTGCTTACTGTACCGGAGCCTCAGCCAGAGCAGGCACCGCTGGAAGAGAGTGGGACACGGCAGCTACGGGATGTACCTGAGCTCGAGCCTGAGCCTGGACCTGAACCTGAGTCCAAACCTGCCCCTTCAGTACCCGAGCCGCGCGCCCCTCATCCTTCTGGCCCTATCGTATCATTGGACGAGATGATCGCCGCCGAGTCGCCGCCACCTACGCCACCTCGACGGCGCATTGTCCTCGTTCGCCGACATTCGCCACCTCGACGGCGGCAAAGCAGTCGGCAACGGAATCATGCACGGCCGTCGTATGCCGAAGACGATGACTAGATACCCTATATGCTAGGCGCCATAGGATGGTGCCGTACTTTTTTGCAAACCCAGAATTCGGGGACATAGTGGTGAGATAACATGGAAAGGGGCGCACCCGTGTAGGTTTGCGGTGCGAGTGTGCGGCGCTCTTCCACCTCAAAGCCGCACTCGACTGCCAGAGCGAGTAGCTCTTCTAACGTCAATTCCAGACTCGGTTCCGTATCGTGTTCGAAATGCCACAGCAATGGTCCCACATTGATCCACAAGCCTCCTATAGGCAGCACGGCATTGATCACTTCGAGGTACCTCAACACGTTCTTGGCTGTATCCATAAAGTAGCATGTTGTTACGACGTCCCATGCGCCATGCTCTTCAGGCTTCGCATATACTTCCACGAACTCGCCGGCCACCATACTAAAATCAGCCTCTTCTGGCAGACTCGATGGAAGCACATCAGGCACGTGGATACAGCGCAGCATATCACTCGCCGAGCGCCAGTTACTCGCTGAATGAACAAAAGGGAAGAGTGCATGCTGATGAATGCGTTCCGTGCAATTCAGGATAAAGTGCGCAGGAATCAGCATAAAATAACTAAATTCGTTGCCTTGACACGCGTAGCCACGTTGAGTCAATTCAAAGGCCAGGCGCCCCAGCCCCGAACCAGGCACCAAAACGCGTCTGTTTCGCGGCACGCGGGATACGACGGCTTCAATAATGGGATCGTACGCCAGCTTGCGCTCTTCTGCACCCTCCTGGCTCCAGTCGCGTACCATTTGTTTGAGCACAGTGCGCACACGATCTTGGTCACGGTCCGATACAGAGCGCGTTGGCTGCTCCGTGCGCGGAGGCATACTTGGCTCCGTGTTCATGATTCCCAAGAAGGAATGACAGAATTGTGCCATAGAAGACAATACGTCGGCGTTTCGTCGAATCCGATCATCCATCTCATTCAGCTTGTCTCGAAACCCTGCATAGGCGCCAGGCGTGCCAGGCGGTCCAGGCACAGGTGTGGATAGGCGGCTGAGCATAGCCTGGTGTTCGTGCGGCTGTGCATACAGCGAAGAACGCCGTTCATTGTTCCGGTGAAGTGAGTACGGCAAGTAGTCATCCCACGCGCGCAGCACGGCCTGGAAATGGTCACGCTCGTCCGTGTCGACGGACATGCAATGGGCGTGGGTGTTGCATTTCCTCCACATCCACACATCTTGTATGCCACGGCAGCCCGGCGAAATGGAAGCGCCGACGAAGCGGTTGGATGGCGTACTCAATCCAGCGCATCATCATGAAGAAGATGTATGGGAGGACGAGGAAGATGAAGCTCATTCTACATTCGAGACGCCTGTGGTCGCAGAATTCCCGCGAAAGGAGGAGATCCGGCGGCCGCAAGATGTGTCGCCCCGACCAGGATCGCGGCGTTTGTCAGAACGATTCACAGAGCGACGAAAAAGCTCTTTGCGTGAATCAGATTCTACGCATCTACGTCATGCGCATTTGTCATCGACGCCATCGACGCCGATTCGTCGCACCACCAAGCTACATGCGCCCAACGCTGTGTCGGACTCGTGGTGCGGTCGGGCGTGCCATACCGTGCTGACGGTGCTCGGCCTATCTGCGCCTTTCGATGCTGGGGACTATGTATATACGGTGTCTAGCGGTACCGAATCGCACTCCTCTACGTTATGGGACCACCTCATGGACGAGGTACTACTCACCAGCAACGAGACGACGCAAGAGCTTCGGTGGGAACGCGTGTCCAATTTCATGGCGATGCCCGCGTGGATTGAGCAAATGATGTGGATCGGGACGCTGGTGAGCCTGAATGCCTTCTTGTACATGGTAACCATCCTTCCCTTGCGTTTCGGTATGGCATGGATTCGCTGGGCACGTAATACATGGACATGGCTGCGATCGAACAAGAAGCAGTTTCTCACCATCTCGAACAAGTGCGATATTCTCAAGGGCCTGCTCGTTTGGCAGACCTGCTACATTTTATCCCACGTGGCCGATGCCAGTAAGATGTACCACAGCGTGCGGGGTCAGGATGTGCTCAAGCTCTCAGTGATTTTCAGTGTGCTGGAAATTAGCGACAGGCTCTGTAGCTCGTTTGGCCAGGACGTGTTGGATACGCTCTTATCGCGCTACACATTGGGTCGGCGTGCGGACGGATCGCACGCATACCTCCGAATTGCGGGCTACTATGCTCTGTGTCTGGCGTACATGATCTTTCACACATTCGTCCTACTATACCAACTCGTTACATTGAATGTCGCCATCAACAGCTACGACAACGAGCTGCTTACTCTGCTGTTATCGAATCAATTTGTCGAAATCAAAACCACCGTGTTCAAGCGCTTTGAAAAGGAGACGCTTTTCCAGCTGGCATGTGCGGATGTCGTGGAGCGCTTCCAGCTTGGCGTGACTCTTGGCACGATTGGTCTCCGCAATCTGATGGAGTTGTCAGGCGCAAGCGCGATGGGCGGAACGGGAGCGCTTGGCCCCTTGCCGACGAGCTTTGAAGTATACCCCTACGTCAACGTGCTCTTCCGCACGCTCAATCCCGTGTTGACCGTCTTGATCAGCGAGGTGCTGGTCGACTGGCTCAAACATGCATTTATCGCCAAGCAAAATCACATCCGCCCAGCTGTGTATGGGCGCTTTGTTGATGTGCTATGCCGCGATATCCTACCACCGCAATCGTCCGTCGCGATGGATGGATACACGCAGCGGCAGTCGTCCTTCGTGGATCAAAGTCCCCTAGTCATTCGTCGCCTCGGTCTCGCTGTACTACCGCTGGTATGTGTACTCATTCGCATGGCGAGTCAGGTCGTGTACATGTTCCTGCCTAAGGAACGTACGTCATTCGAGTATGTGATCCAGACGACCGCTGTATTCTTCAGCACACTGGCTGTATGGCTCAGTCTCATTGTGTTCAAGCTGCTCCTCGGCTCCTACCTCGTCTCGTACGCCAAGCAACGGTACGCTTCCTGGCACGAACGGGAGAAAGAAGAGCAGCGCAATGCCAAAGGCCGGCCGCCTATCGGGGAAATGCCCATCACCATGGCCCATAATGCTCAAATTCCCGAGATGGTTGACAAGCGCGAAGACAACGCCGCCTCAGTGGGTCTGTATGGTCAGCAGTCGCCATCCATTCGTGCACCGGGCAAGAAGCAGGACATGTCGCTGCTGGATGTTCAGCGATTTTCGTTCGCAGGGAATCGACTATGGTAGTTATTCTTTGGCCTTCTTGGCCTCTTTTTGTACAGCTGGACGGAATAGAATGGGGAGAGTGAGACAGAGGAACAGGGTGAGTGTGCCGAGGGCTTTAGCCTCGCGTAGGGACAGATATGGCAGGTGCGTGACGCGATGCATGTCGGGCTTGTGCCGTAAAGAAAGCCATTGTGCAAAGGTAGGCGATGGACGCGGTATCCACGGCACCTTGGCATCGAGATGTCCACTGGTAAGCACGAGTAATAGCAGGGAGGCAACAGCCCCGCCTATGAGATCTGCGTGCAAGAGGCGGGAAGGCTGCTGAACCCATGCAGGCGTGCCCATTTGCCAAAGCCCCATAGGCGAGTGTAAATGAAATGTGGCAGCGATCAGAGGCATACCACCCGATACGAGCGCACCAGCAAGAATCTGGACGAACCACGACGACGCAATGACAGGGTTCGCGTGTCGCTGGACCTGAACGAGACCCAAGCTGACGATACCCTCCGTACGGCATACAGCATCAATACATGCTAATACCAGATCAAAGCAACGCGCGAGTGATGGCTTGGAATGGAGCTGCACGAAAAACGTGCCGAGCCCCGATACGTACAATATGGTGTGCACAGACGTGTAGAGCGCAATCGCAAAGGGAGACATTAGGAGGGGCGATGGCATACCGAGTAACAAGGACAAGAGGCATGACGATCCAAAAAGCACGATGAGGTTGAGCACGATGCTCTGGAACAGACCCAGTCGGCCGTGGATACCGCCGCTCAACATGCGCGTGCCGTGGCTGATACGGACAGCATGCACGACCGATAAAACGGCGATAGGGATCAGCTTTTCATGTATGTGGGTACGCCATACTAGATCTTGCCAGTCGGCCGCCGTGCCGAGGATGTAGGACGAAAAGACCGGATCCGTCTCAGGATGCATCATGCCAAGGAGCACGGACCGAGCGGGCACCAAAAAAAAAGGTGTGACATAAGCCATCCCAATTTTTTCCTCCTTCCACGATGGCCAAAAGTCAGGCACGTCGCGCGCAGCGCGCTAAAGATGTAGTGCCCCACGACTTGGAAGATGAAGAAGCTTTGCACGAAGGCGAGGATGAAGCAGGTATTTCGCAAAAAGGACTGGATCGATTGATGCGTGCTCTTGGTCCAGACAGCCTGGGAGATATGGACATGGCCCTCCTCGAGCAGCTTCGAAATGAGGAAGACGAGGAGCAGGATGAGGATGAGGACGAGAATGATGACGAGGATGAAGATGACGAGGAGGAGGAGAACGTTGAGAACCTCATTGACGATGAAGCAGAAGATGACGTGGACGAGCAGGAGGAAGAGGAGGAAGAAGACGACGACGACGAAGATGTTGAGGACCTCATTGACGACGAAGCTGAAGAAGAAGACGCGGATGATGACGAGGAGGATGAAGATGACGACGATGAAGATGTTGAGGACCTCATTGACGACGAAGCTGAAGAAGAAGACGTGGACGATGAGGAGGAGGAAGACAGCGAGGGCCGCATTGACGATGAGTCGAAAGAAGAGGAAGATGAGAATTCTGTGGAAATCGATAATAAGGATGGGAAGAATGCTTCTTCCTCTGCACCGAAAGATTCTCTTGCCGCGAGTATTCTGCGTAGTGGTCTTGTCCCAGACGAGGATGACGACGACGACGAAGAAGAAGAAGAAGAAGAAGAAGAAGAAAATGATGATGAAGAGGAAGAGATTCCTCTGGACTCGCTTCCCTCGAGTGCCTCATTGTCAGAGCAGGCACTAGCCTCGCGTCATAACCGCATTCGCATTAACAACACCGAAGCCATGCAGCGCGTCTATGAGGACATGAGATTAGATGGCCCCAGCACCTCGGGCAAAATGCCATGGATTGAGACCATGTCACTTGTGTACGAGCACGCAACGGCCGACGAGGTCCCAGATGCCCAGAATGATCTCGATCGCGAACTGTCTTTCTACCGCCAGTCACTCGCGGCGGCTATTCGCGGCCGTGAGCTTGTGCTGGCAGCCAAAGTGTCGTTCAGTCGTCCGAATGACTACTTTGCAGAGATGGTCAAGACGGATGAGCACATGGAGCGTGTGCGTCAGCGACTCCTTGATGAATCGGCCAGCATTAAAGCATCCGAGGATGCGAAGCGCCAGCGTGAGCTCAAAAAGTATGGCAAGAAGATCCAGACAGAGAAACTGTTTGAGCGGCAGCGCAGCAAGCGCGATATGCAAGAGAAAGTCAATGCACTCAAGCGCAAGCGTCAGACGGGCCTGGATATGGACGACGACGAGTTTGATGTGCAATTGGAAGAAGCGCTCGGTGAGCGTAAAGCCTCTCAGCGAACACAGCGCGGTCCGAACAAGAAGCGCCAGTATCGCGACGAAAAGTATGGTTTCGGTGGCAAGAAGCGCCACAACAAGTCGAATACGGCAGAAAGCACGGACCAAGTGGGTCCTTCGCGCCGCAAGCCTGGTCAGCGACCGAAGGGCGGCAAAGCCAAGCGACCGGGCAAGGCGAGGCGAGCGGCACGTCGCTAGTATCTATAGAACCTATTCTGTATGCTCGCCCTCTTGGTGATGCTCTTCTCGTCGCCGGCGCTCGTGAGCTTCGATATCGCGGTCGGCACGGTCCACGTCGTCGTCGTCCGCCTCAGGCTCGTCTCCGTCCTCTTCATCGTGTACAATGAAGCCGTCGTCTTCGTCTTCATAGTCGTATGCATGCGCTGCAGGTCCCTCGTCATCATCGGACCACTCGGTGACATGACTCCGAGACGCACGACCCCGAACGCCGTGGCGCCGCGTGCCGAGGTCCAAGTCGCCATCAAAGTCATTCGACTCACGCTGCGCCTTCATGCGTTCGCGTTGCTTGCGCTTCTCCGCGTCTTTCAGCTGGCGTTCGATGCGCTCTTTCTCACGCTCAGGATCCACGTCGCTGAAGGCGTCGGTAGATGCCACGACACGCATGCCGCGCTGGTGTCGAATGGCGCTGGCAATTTTGCTGTGCGTCTCTGAATGGACGTTGGGCTTGAAGGTAAGAGAGGTGCGCACGGCACACTCAGCCTCCAACAAGCCTTCCTCGGGGTGTGGCACATAGATATACGTAAGTGGCATGCCCTGAGTGCTTGGCTCGGCATGCCGCGTCACATCAAGGAACTCGCTGCCGATCTGCAGTGACTCGCTGCCGTCGCTCCAACGGACGATACGCGCATTGCTTTGGGGCGTATAGCTGCTAGGACCTGCATCCTGCCAGCGCCACCGTATGGTTGACATGGTGCGCAAGACACTGCGCGCGTGCTTGTCGCCCACTTCCTCGGCGTCGTCATCGGCGTCGTCATCGCGCTCGTCCCATGACGCAGGATCAAAGGGCCTGTCTTTGTATCTCACAAAATTCGGCAGACGTGCCAGCAGTGTCTCCTTGGTCCGCCGCATCGGGAGTTGCGGCACGTTGACCCACGCTGTCCGCTCCTCCATTACCGGCGCCGACGCAGATGCATCGTCCTCGTAGTACTCCAGCGCGGCCTTTTCTTCATCCATGCGGTCTTCGTCAGAAGCGTGTGCACCGTCATTCGATGCCTCGTCTCCAAACAGGTCCTCCTCCTCTCGCGGAGGCGCCTGTGCCATCTCTGTATCCGACATGAGCGTCCGCTGCGAGCCGCACGGCCAGCGAGGACGACGCGCGTACGCTGCGCTCTCTATCACGTGATCAGACGAGCGACGACCACCGCAGCGCAGGGGACGCTTTCTTCTCTTGGAACAGGGGGATTGATGGCTGATATGCGTATGTAACCGTGAGCTCACCATGGCAGCAGCGGAAGATACTATGTCCGGCATGAATGAGCGGAAAGATTGCATGTATGATAAAAAAATGCTGCTTGAGCTCTCATACAGCCCTCTTGTGCGTGCGCCACAGGGCATGGCGTCGTTGGAGGAATGGTACGGCCCGTGGAAGCCTTATATGCCAGCATCCTCGATGTCGCAGTCTCGATCTCGTGATGGGCGCAAGGATACGCAAGATGCATCATTTCCTCGCCGTGAATCTGGGCGTGCTGGCCATGCTCGTCGCGGACCGTCGGAAGACGGCACGGAGCGGCGCTCGGCGACGTTCAAGCCCTCCGGCTTTGTGCCTGCGCCCGGTGCGCCACGGCACCGCGGAATGCGGCGACCCGACGACGATGAGCGCGGTTGGCGCCGCCCGGCCCACGACGAGCAGAAAGGCTCAGGCGTGCCTGCCTGGATGCAGGACGATGGGACACAGACCAGGCCCTCCGCCACGTCGGGCGTCGAGTCGATTGAGGCATTCAAGGCACAGATGCGTGAGATGGAGCGCCAGCAACGCGGTGAAAAGCCGAGTGCGCCGCCTGTGCCTGACGCCACAGAAGGCCCAGAAGAGACCGAGGCCGAGCAGGCAAGTCGGTTTGCCCGGTTCTTTGATGTGCATCGAGATACGAAGGAGACCAAGCACGGGACGTCCTCACCTGCGATCGGCTCGCTGGATCTCTTCGGTATGTGGCAGAACTTGCAGAGTCGCGATGCCGACAAGAGACCATCTGCGCCCACGGCATCATCATCCGCCGTCCCCAAGGCTGACACGAGCGCCGCGTCGGGACCAGGTCATGCACGTGGGATGGCTCACTCCCAGCCCGTGTCACAGACACACTCGCCCCTGGTCTCACCGCCCACCCAAAGTGCTGCGCCATCCGTGCTGCCACCGTCGCTACCGGATCAAGGCGCGGCGCCCAAGCCCAGCGCGGCAGATATGGCATCTATGCAAATGCTCATGTCCAAGCTGATGAGCGCGCGCCATCCCTCATCGGCCCCATTAGCCGAGGCCCCTCCAGGACTCGGCACCCCGCCTCGTCCGGCCGGCCCGCCCGGTCTGAGTGGCGCGGCCCACGGCCCCCCTGGGCTCGCAGGTCGGCCACCTGCGCCGCCGCCGCCGCCACCGCCGACAGGCCAGGGTGGCGCGCCTATGACGTCGATGGCGTTCCTGCAGTCACTTATGAATACGTCTGTGCGTCCGCCGCCCAGTGTGCCGCCGGGCATGCCAGCGCCGTGGCCGCCGATGTACGGCGCGCCAAGCGGCCATGGGCCGCCGGGTGCGCCGCCCCCTGGGCTGCTGCCGCGGCGACCACCGGGTATGGCGGCGCCGCCGTGGATGCAAGCAAAGGATCCATAACTAGGTAGCTCCATGGGTGTACTATGATAGGGTCATGGGTTTCTGGCCCGAGACCGACGGGCCCAGCGGCGGAAGAGTAATGCGATCCGCGGGCGCCTCATGCGACTCGTCGTGCATGCGAGGCATACTCAACACACGATTCGAAGGGCGAGCTTTGGCGTCATGCGCAGGTGAATATGGCGCGAGATGGGATACGGGAGGAAACACAGGGCGGAGATGAGGTGAGCCAGGAGGAGAGTTGGCCGCGCTCGCAGGGGCCGAGCGTGTGATCGCCGAGTGGGCCAGGTGAGAGCGCATGTGCATCGCGGGCGTGGGCGGAGCATCCCATCGCGCGCGCGTAGACCGCATCATGGGTGATGGCACATGCGAAGAGCTGGACGGTGCGTACGCGGATGGCGAGACGGGCACCTTGATCAGGTCGTCGGCGGGATCGGCGTGCACCGACGTCGTCGTACTACGCTCGCCCAGCGTGCTGAGCGGGTGTGCCGACGTATAGTGCGGCGCGAAATGGTAGTGAGGGCGACGGGTGTGGGCGTCATAGGGGTGCGCGCGGAACCGCATCGAGCCGTGGTGGTGCGACGTGCCGGGCGTGTGATTCGGCCCCTCGGTATGCAGCGTCGATAGCGAGCCTTGCGACGCCACGCGGGGCAGGTCAGGGCGCACGGGGCGTGCATGCACGGGCGAGCCGGCACGCGAGGGAAGGGGGCTGTTCGGCGCAGTAAAGATGGACATGTCACGAAGAGGGCCCAGCACGGGACTGCCGGACGGCGTCACATAATTGCTGCGCACGCGCGACCGGAATGAGGCAGCCGTCTCATAGTCACCATGCACATCGTCCATCCACGTCCACGGCGGAGTGGGGCCTGGCGACGCCTCGCGGCTGGGCGGCAGACTTCCGTACCGCCCTGCATAGGAAGCCCGCATCATCTGGGTCGGCATGAACACGTGCTGTGGATCACGCTCGTAGCGCATCTCGCGATACCTATCCGCGTACGTCGGAGCATAGTCGTACCGTTCGTCCAGCGGCACATGGCCCAGAGAGGGAGGGAGATCGTAGGCAGCCTGGTGCGCATAGCGCGGCTCATCGTAAGGATACTTGGCTGCCCGCATGGCATACGCCTTGGACTCGCGCTCCTGTCGATGCAACTCTTTTAGCTCGCCCGATGCAAGACTCGCTAACGCGGACATTTCGCCGCCGTCTCGCATGGGGACCGTCGATGGGTATGTAGGCACAGGGGCTGGAGGCATGGCGGATGGCGGAGCCACATCTGACGATGCCTTGGCATCTGGCAGGGGCCATTCACTCTCGTGCATCACATGCGGACGGCCTGCCTTGGCCGCTCCGCGTCCACGCGGCGCTCCGCGCGTGCGCCTTTTTGGGAGCGCAGCGCCTTTGCGATCGAGAGCGGGGTCGTTGCCGTCGCCCGGGGCGTTGCGCTTGTCGTTGGCATGGATGCGCAGGTGACGAGTCAGCTCGTCACTGCGGCTGAAGCGTTTGTCACAGCCTGGATGCGTGCATGCATGTGGCTTTTCACCCGTGTGCGTTCGAATGTGGCGCGTCTGGTGCTCCAACCGATAGAAGGCTCGAGTGCACAGCGGGCACTTGTACGGCCGTGGAATTTGCGATTTGTCCACGGCAAGTGACGAAGAGGGCGTCGATACCTTTTTATCTGGCCCAGCAGTGCCCGTCCCTTCTCTTTCGTCCATGACGGTTTGAAGCGCTGTTTCTTCGAGGCTCTTTTTTTCGGCGTGGCTTGGAGTGTCTCCACGTTTACCCTCTGCAAAAAAGACCCCCTATGAACCGCCCATTTTCCCAGACAAAAAAATCGCCTGAAATTTTAGTTTAATTCCAAGTCAAGCGAATCGGGACAACAAGGGGCGCGACACAGTTCACTGAGCCCCGCGGGGGACGCTTGCACGCACGCGCAGTCCGGGCTGTGTCTGATACGTCGATCTGCCCCACATGTGCACGTACGGCCGACAGGTGCAGAAGCAGCATGTCGGCCGAAGGAGGATGAGCCTATTTGCCGCCTCGTAGGCTCGTCCGCAGAAGCGGCGCACGCATGGGCCAGTAGGGACCCGATGTGGGACTTTTTGAGTAAGGCCGCCACAAAAAAAAAATTTGGATCGCACCAGTCCACCCCGCCATACATGTCGAGTGAACGCCAGCAAGTGCTTTCGAAGGATACAACGATCCTTGGTACGTATGATGGCTGAAATCGGTGGACTAACATCCCTGCAGTGTTCGGCGCCTCTGGTGACCTCGCTAAGAAAAAGGTATGTGGCGCCATGACTCACGCCTAGATCTTCCCGGCCCTGCTGCGCCTATTCCGGCATGGCGATCTTCCCAAAGATACGATCATCGTAGGATATGCTCGGAGCAAAATGACACAACAAGAGTTCCATGAGCGAATTTCGTCGCATTTCGAAGGACCAAAGGAAGACCAAAATGCATTTCTGGGCATGTGTCGATACCTCTCGGGGCAGTACGACGAGGAGGCATCCTTCCGCGAACTCAACGCCCAGGTATCCAAGTGGGAGTTTGAGCGGAATAGGCAACACCGGCACCGCATATTTTATCTGGCGCTTCCTCCTAATGTGTTCGTGCCCGTGTCGGGACATCTACGTATGTTCTGCTACTCGGAAGGAAACGTGAATCGCATCGTGATTGAAAAGCCATTCGGCCGCGATGTGGATTCATGCCGTGAGATGTTGACCAGTATGAAGAAAATGTGGTCAGAGAATGAAACTTTCCGGATCGACCACTACCTCGGCAAGGAAATGATCAAAAACATTCTGCCCTTCCGCTTCGGCAATGGCTTCATTGAACATATGCTCAACAACTCGATGGTCGATAACGTCCAGTTCACCTTCAAGGAGCCTTTTGGTACAGAGGGTCGCGGTGGCTACTTTGACAAATTTGGTATCATTCGTGACATTCAACAGAACCACCTGTGCCAGGTCTTTTCCCTATTTACGATGGACGAGCCCGCAAATTTTTCGCCTGAAGCCATTCGTGATGCCAAGGTAAAGTTACTGCGCTCTGTGCGCCCTATTTCCAAAGACCATGCCCTACTGGGTCAGTACACAGCCACTGAAGACAAGCCCGGTTACAAGGACGACGAAACGGTGCCCAAGGATAGCAACACACCCACCTTTGCGGCTATCGTGCTCAAGATTGAAAATGATCGCTGGCGTGATGTACCATTTATTATGCGCGCAGGTAAAGCGCTGGATGGTGCCAAGGTCGAGATTCGCGTGCAGTTCCGTGACATTAAACACAAATTCGACGATAAGATTGAGCGAAACGAGCTGGTGCTCCGAATCCAGCCTGGTGAAGCACTCTACCTCACTATCAATGCCAAGCTGCCAGGTATGACCCATTTGACAGTCCCCGTCGAGCTCGATATGACGTATCGCAGCCGGTTCCAAGATGCCTATATTCCAGAAGCGTACGAAGCCCTCATCCTCGACTGCCTGCGTGACGAACATGCTAATTTTGTTCGTGATGACGAACTTGAGGCAAGCTGGCAGATTTTTACTCCTTTACTACACGCGATTGAAAGCGGTGAGGTACCGTGCGCGCCATACAAATACGGAACGTCGGGTCCTGAAGGACTGAGAGATTTTATGGGCAAGTTTGGATACAGGCCCCTGGACCTTTACCATCGGCCCCAGGCCCAACAAGATGTCAATGCAAAAGTCTAACTTCGATACCAGCGTCCCATGTGCAGACACGTCCATGGGCCGCGCATGGCAGACAAACTACAACGCAGCAAATTCAATTCATATAACTATGACATGGCCATATTTAGAGCGAGGCCTTCTTGGCTTCATTGTAGCGGTTCTCGGCCTCCTTCCAGTTGACAACGTTCCACCACTGCTTAAAGTAGGTGGCCTTGTCGTTCCTGTACTGGAGGTACCACGAGTGCTCCCAAATGTCACTGCCAATGATCGCGTGGTGCGACAAAAGAGGGTCCTGGTCCTTGGTCGTTACGATATCAAGGTTGCCCGTCTTGCTAAGACCGAGCCAGCACCAACCCGAGCCCTGAATCGCAGCTGAGGCACTGTTGAACTTGTTCTTGAACGTTTCAATGTCGCCGAACTCCTTTTCGATGGCCTGCTTGAGCTGACCATCCTCCAGCTTACCACCGCCCTGGCTCGGGGGAGCCATAATCTTCCAAAAGAGCGAGTGGTTCATGTGGCTACCGCCATTGAACTTGATCGCACTCTGAAGCTCGAGCACCTTTTGAAGATCGCCATTCTTCTCAGCCTCAACGGAGGCTTTGCTGGCGGCGTTGAGGTTGTTGATGTACGTCTGGTGGTGCTTCGAGTGGTGAAGCGTCATGATCTCAGCCGAAATGAAAGGCTCGAGAGCGTTGTACTCGTAAGGAAGAGGAGGGAGAGTTGCTTCAACTGCAAGCATTAGTACGAGACATGGCTTGGCCAAATCACTTACCCATGGTATGTCGTTGTTAGGTATCTAGTGGGGCAGCTTCAGGCGGAACCCAACGCTGGGGCCGCTCTGTCGTAATCGCAGGAGATATTATGTAATAGAAAGGATTTGCCGAAACGACAATGCAGCTAATCATAAAGCACAGGGAGCGCCTATGTCGTCCGCGGAGTACACTACACGGAAGCCACGTCGCTCGACGCTTCCTCCGCCTCGTCGTAAATCATGTGACCGCCATGGTCGTCGGTATCGTGTTCATCGGTATAGTCTTGCGATTCAGAATCTGTAGGAGGCGATGCCGGCCCTGAGGGATGACGCCGACGGGAGCGCGCCTGTAATAGAGCCTCGAGACGCTTGCGGCGTACGTAGGAAGGATCTGGAAGCGTATCATCATCTTCTTGCTCCGAGGACGAAGACATGTCTTGCTCAGAACGCTTCGGTGATACAGCCACGATACTCGAGTCGTCCGAGGCTGACTCAATCTCTTGCCCCACATCGTCATTGTCATCCACCACGAAGTCATTTAACGATCCTGCGTCTTCTTCCTCATCAGCAGACACGTCTTCAGATTCTGCATGCACGTTGTCTGCATGTAAGGCTTGCTCTTCATCGGATAAATTTTCATAGACAATGCCGCAATCATTTCCTGTACACTGGCCATCAAGAATTTCACTTGAGCAAATGCCGCAGCGCAGTACGCCGTCATCTTGATCGCGTATTACATGGTAGAACGTTGTTGGATTGAACAAACCATCCCACAATGATTGCTTAATTTCACTAGTGTTTGATATAGACACGCCCTTGTAGTTACGTATAGCAGCAAGAACATCCTTTAGAGCCCAGAGCTCCACTGGTGGAGTATTGATTTGAGCCCGACAGCTTGGGCACATTTTCTTGCGGCGAATAAGACCCTGTCGACGTTCATCATATGGATCCTCATTCACTTCCTGAGCAACAGAGAACCATGTGACCAGGCATCCAGCGCAAAACACATGCCCGCACGGTGATAGACTGAATACGTAAGAATCATAGGACGTACACGCATGGTCGGTCATATAACTCGATGCATATGCCGCACAAGAGACCCTGCTCAATTTGTGCCATTGCGACGTGCGCGTGGCTTGGTTCGTGATCTAGTGCTTGGGTATCATCGTCGCTCTCCACCACAACCTTGGGTCGCTTTCGCGATCCATCCCTGGTGCCAGTGCGCATCACCAACAGGACGACGCGTGTCGCGCTGATGGTCGAGTGCATCATTTAGTGTCACGTGATTTACCGCAGCTCATCGCGTGTGGCTTCGACCACGGGGCAAGAGCGAACGAAACGTTTGACGCAACCATTTGGCCCACGACAGCGTGACCATGGAGAACGAAGATCTTATTGATTACGAGGAAGAAGTGTCAGTGCCTACCTCAGGCGCCGCTCAGACAGATGCTGGTGCATCAGCCGGTGCTCCCGCCGCCAGTGGTGCTGATGAAGGCAACAAGAAGGGAAGCTATGTGGGTATTCACTCAACCGGCTTCCGTGACTTCTTGTTGAAGCCCGAGCTTTTGCGTGCGATCAGTGATCTTGGTTTCGAGCACCCATCGGAAGTCCAGCAGGAGTGCATTCCTCAGTCGATCCTGGGTATGGATGTGGTGTGCCAGGCCAAGTCGGGTATGGGTAAGACGGCTGTGTTTGTACTGGCGTCGCTGCAGCAGCTCGAGCCTGTGGACGGTGAAGTCTCCGTTATTGTGCTGTGCCACACGCGTGAGCTGGCCTACCAAATCAGAAATGAGTATGCTCGTTTCACGAAATACATGCCCGAGGTGCGCACGGCCGTGGTCTATGGTGGCACACCGATCAAGGAGGATCAGGCCATGCTGGCTGACAAGACCAAGTGCCCCCATATTCTGGTGGGTACACCGGGTCGTATGACTGGTCTGGTGCGTGACAAATCGCTCAAGGCCAGCGAAGTGAAGCATTTTGTGATTGACGAGTGTGACAAGATCTTGGACAACCTTGAGATGCGTCGGGACGTGCAAGAGATTTTCCGTGCCACGCCGCACCACAAGCAAGTTATGATGTTCAGTGCGACACTTGCGAAAGAGATTCGCCCAACGTGTAAAAAGTTCATGCAGAACCCTCTGGAAATCTACGTCGATGACGAGACGAAGCTCACGCTGCATGGTCTTCGGCAGTATTATGTGCGCCTTGAAGAGGCC
This sequence comes from Malassezia restricta, assembly GCF_003290485.1. Lineage (NCBI taxonomy): Eukaryota > Fungi > Basidiomycota > Malasseziomycetes > Malasseziales > Malasseziaceae > Malassezia > Malassezia restricta. The sequence goes on from NC_040195.1 coordinate 864,453, forward strand.
GCCAAAAACCGTAAGCTGAATGACCTGCTCGACACGCTCGAGTTTAACCAGGTGATTATCTTTGTCAAGTCCATTTCGCGCGCCAACCAACTGGACCAGCTGCTGCGTGAGTGCAACTTCCCATCCATTTGCATCCACGGTGCCTTGGCTCAAGACGAGCGTATCAAGCGCTACCAGCAATTCAAGAACTTCGAAAAGCGTATTCTGGTGGCCACGGACATCTTTGGACGTGGTATCGACGTGGAGCGTGTGAACGTCTCGATCAGCTATGACACGCCCTCTGATGCCGACTCGTACCTGCACCGCGTGGGTCGGGCTGGCCGTTTCGGTACCAAGGGTCTCGCTATCACATTTGTGTCCAGCGATGAGGATGCCGAAGTGCTCAAGCAGATTCAAAGCCGCTTCGAGGTTGCTGTGCCCGAGCTGCCCGACTCGATCGAGGCCAGCACATACATGAACGCATAGACCTCACTTGTAGTGTAATGGCCCTGTCTATTTTGAAGGTGGAGGGACTACGTGGTAACTAGGGGCGATCATGTCCAGAGAGGTGGACATTGACGACCCGAAGAATGCGGACTTTCAGACAGTTGAGTACTGGGATAAGCGGTACGCTGCTGAAGCTGAAGACGCCGATTTTGACTGGTTCCGCAAGTACAGGGATATCCAGCACATTTTCCATGAGCTTGTGCCGGATCGACAGAGCCGGATCCTAATGTTAGGATGTGGGAATTCGACGCTAAGTAAGGACATGTACGACGACGGATACACCCATATTGTGAATCTAGATTATAGTGCTGTGGTTATCGACAAGATGCAGGCGCGTTTTCCAGAGCTTGACTGGCGCGTTATGGATATCCGCGACCTTGACAAACATGCCGACAAGCTGGGTGGACCCGCGTCGTGGGACGTAATTGTCGACAAGGGTACAATGGATGCTCTCATGGCCGAAAACGGATCTGTATGGAGCCCAAGTGAGCAGGTTTTGAACAATGTCGCTCAGGAGGTTGACGGCGTACTACATTTACTCAAGTCTCATACGGGTGTATTTCTCTACTTCACGTTTGGCCAGCCACATTTCCGCCGGCCACACATGCAGCGCGATGCATGGACGATCGAAACACGCGAATTAGGCGATATGTTTCACTACTATTTGTACATTGCACGCAAGCACTAGCGCCGCATTGACATGGGACTGTGTCTAGATCGGGTATCATGGTGCGAAAAGCGCTTCGGATCTGAAGAACGGTGGCGCGGCCCAACAGATGTTGGTATGGGACGCTCCTTCGCGCCTAGCCCCAGTAATGCGGCACGTTTCCTGACTTCGGGAGCCTGTGCAGGTCCATTTCGCTGCTTGCCAGCTCCCATGCCCTCTCTCCATCCCATACCTCGCAACATCGCCGCACCAAATTCCTCCACCGGCATACTTTGGTAGTCATGCAGCGTCGGCTCATCAGGCCGCGTGTCCACATCATGGTGCAACATGTCTTCTTCGGATGGCTGAGTAATGATGCGCTTTGGTCCCGCTGTTTTCGTAGAAACCGCATCGCCTGACAAGAGTGCCTGGAGTGCAGCGGCATCAGAGGGATCTTGCGATGTTGGCGGAGGTGTGTCGTCACGCGATGATGCCTGGTTCGCAGGCGGCGTCGTGTCTCCATCCAATGGCTTGAAGTTTTCTGGTTTTACAACGCCATTACGGCGCTTTCGATCTTGACGCCAGTCAGACGAAGATAAAAGAGGAATCACTTTGGGAGCGGCAGGGAGAGACGTTTCGCGCTTGCGTTTCCCGCTTAAAGGCACATCACGTACCGAATTTTCTTCCTCTTCTTCTTCCTCATCTAGACGCGCACGATTTAACCTGGCAGCTTTGACGCCTTTTGCCGCGTGTTTTAGCGAAAACGATATCGACATGCAAGAATAACGATAGAGGTTTGTGGACCTATATGGTGGTATTTACTAAGCGATGCGAGGAGGAACCTGACTGTGGCTTGTCAGCTACGCCACCGGCTACATTTCAAGATGAAGTTGGGCCTTGCGGTCTTTTTGGCTCTTGCCGTGGCAGGTGTGCATGCGGGCGTGTTCAAGTCGCGCCTTTCCAAGTTGCCCAATGCGGGACAGCGCACTCTGTCTTCGATGGTTTCGCAGGCCGAATTCCTAGGCGCCAAGTACGGTGCAGCTGGCAAGCAGCAACCCTTTTCGCTGATTCATGATGCGGCCGGAGATGTGCGTATTCAAAGCACAGACGCAGGCATGATGTCAGAAAGATGGCACGCCAATGCTAATGCAGGACATAATGTACCGCTCACGGACTTTTTAAACGCGCAGTACTTTGCTGATATCGAGATTGGTTCGCCACCCCAGCAGTTCAAGGTAATCTTGGACACCGGATCTGCTAATCTGTGGATTCCCTCTGAATCTTGTACATCAATTGCATGTCTTATTCACAGAAAATATGACAATGCATTGTCAACGACCTATCAGGCGAATGGTAGTGACTTTGGAATTCATTATGGTTCGGGTAGTGTTGAAGGCTTTGTCTCTCGCGACAACCTCAAGATTAGTGACTTGGAAATCAAGGGTCAAGAGTTTGGTGAAGCGACGACTGAGCCTGGCCTAGCCTTTGCTTTTGGCAAGTTTGATGGTATCCTTGGTCTGGCATACGACACAATTAGTGTGAACAAGATTGTGCCACCGTTTTACAAAATGGTTGAGCAGAATCTGCTCGATGAAAACCTTTTCGCCTTCTATCTTGGTGAAAATGACTCGGAAGGTGGCGAAGCTACCTTTGGTGGCGTTGATACGGACAAATTTGAAGATCCCATCGTGTACGCACCAGTGCGCCGCCGTGGCTATTGGGAAGTGGCTCTCAACAAGGTTGGTTTCGGTGATGAAGAACTCGAGCTACCCAGAACAGGAGCTGCCATTGACACTGGCACGTCTCTGATTGCTATGCCATCGGCTGTAGCTGAGATTCTTAACAAGCAAATTGGCGCTAAGCGCAGCTGGACAGGCCAGTACAGTCTGGACTGCAGCAGAATACCGAGTCTTCCTTCACTTACGTTCTATCTCGATAATAAGCCATACACACTCGAGGGCAAAGACTACATCCTGAATATCCAAAACACGTGTATTTCGTCCTTCATGGGCATGGACCTGCCAGAACCAGTGGGCCCTTTGTGGATCATTGGCGACGTTTTCCTTCGCAAGTTTTATACCGTATACAACCTAGACAAGAATGCTGTAGGTTTTGCTAAGGCGGTGCACCGCCACCACTAATGTGAATGCTTTTTCTTTCTACTTTCGTAGCGCCCACTGGTCCATTAGGCGGCTACCGAGACTCCACATCCGCCTACACGTCTGTGCACAGGTGTACCCAAACACACACGTGTATGATTGGCTGTACGTTTGATCGGGTTTGACGTAGATTCTAAGTGAAGAGTGGATCGTCTTTTGACACCTGGTGCCTAAAATGTCGTCCTTGAGGCAACCGATGCTCTTTGGTCCCTCCTTACCTTCACATCACACTGGATCCCTGATCCTCTTGCGATCTTATTGTGACATACACTTGTTGGATTAACCGCAGGTACGGTTTCCGAACACTACCCACCCTTAACTACCTTTGTTTTCTTCGGTACATACCACTGCTGGTTCAGTGGTTATACGTGATCTGGTATCAACGTTGACTTTCTTTGATTTATACTTGATTTCATTATTGAATATGATGTGGAAGACGGCTGGTCCGTCCATGATTCGATGGAGTCTTCTGGCCATCCTGTTGGCTACCTTGATGCAATCATCCGGTGTGAATGCATTGCCACATCGAGGGCATGTGCTGGCGGCACGAAGTGCGCTGACAAGCAGCACTTCCAGTGTCTCCTCTGCAGCACAGAGTACCGCCTCAAAGTCTGTACAAACATCACAGGCTGATGGCTCTCAGAGCAACAAGAAGAACGAGGCGAACGATGAAGAGTTTGCGAGGGAGTTGCAGCGCACTATTCAGACGCAGATGGAGAAGGAGAGTATCGATGGTGGCGTTAAGTTCGACTTGGGAGAAATTCTTGGAAAAATGTACAAAGGTGAAAGTATCAATATGTACGGCGGTGTTAGCAAGGAAAAGAATAACACCTCGGTGAGTGAGAGTCTGCCTCGGGGTACGTCGACGTCTTCGGTGTCTTTGAGCGCCTCATCCAAGAAGTCTAAGTCGCCCAAGAAGTTTAAGAGCAAGAAGCTGTCCAAGTCGTCGCCTTCTTCCTCCAGCACAACTCACTCGACTTCTTCACACTCAGAGAGTGAGCCATGCACGTCGTCGAAGAGCAAGTCGCATTCCAAGTCGTCGCCTTCTTCTTCCAGCACAACTCACTCGACTTCTTCGCACTCAAAGAGTGAGTCGTCCTCGTCATCCTCGAGCAAGTCGCACCACCGCCACCATCACAAGTCTAAGATGGCAGCCAAGGCGCGTAAGTCGCGCTCCTCCAAGTCATCGAACCGTTTGCACAAGAGTAAGGCTCACAAGAGCAAGGCTCATAAGTCTCACTCCTCCAAAAGCAAGTCACGCCACTCGACATCTGAGAGCACGCAGTCCTCTGAAGCTTCCCAGGAGATGGGTCGCACGGCCGCAGTCGGTGCAGGTCAAAAGTCGCAGCGTGGTGGCTTTTACCGGATTTCGATGAACGAGAGAGCTGACTCGGGTCGGAAGCTTGGTGTCGTGAGCGGCTCGCGCGTGGCATCCACGTCGGCCAAAGAGCCACACGGAAACCTGCCAAATCAGAGTGTGATTACCAACAACCCATCGTACGGCTTCCTTGAGGCACAGGATGACCTTTACTCGATACGCAAATGGGCTGGCGATCTTGGCAGGTTGGTTTCGAAGGAGCATCGTAATGAGACGATCATGGCGCTGTTCGATGCAGCTTCGCGATACTATCCCGATGTTGATACTAAGACGGTTGTGCGTATCATGCTGGCTGATATCAAGGCCGAGTCGGACTTTGAGTCAGAGAATAGAAGTGCTGGTCGCGAGGACTCTGGCCAGAGTCTCGGTCTCTTGCAAGTGAGTCCGTATGGCTCAGGTGAGCTGAAACAGTTCCAGAGCATGGCGCAGGTGGACTACAACACGTACTCATGGGCTGTTGGCACAGGCTCAGAGGACGAAGTCTCTATGGGTGGATTCTCGGAGTTGGGTGAACTTGTGGACTTTAAGACGAACAAGAAGATAAACTTGAAAGGTCTGAGCGACCATGATCTGAGCCGCCCTTGGATCAACATCCACATTGCGATGTGGATTCAGTCCAACTTGGCTCGCACGGCCAGCCGGGACCCAAGCGACTGGCATAGGATTGCCTCGAGTAGCAAGGCTGTGCGAAAGGCTTACGCTCCGGCTATCAAGCAGATTGTGTCGTCACTCGAGAACAAGGGATCGAGAAACGCTGCTTCTTCGTCTTCGTCTTCGTCTAGCTCGTCATCCAGCTCGTCATCGAGTTCGTCGTGGGACGAGAAGGAGTACGCCTCCAAGCTGGAAAAGCTGGAAAAGGAGTTCCAGACGAAGCATAACACCAGGGCGTCATTCGCAACGGGTCTTGGCTCGTGGGTCGCTGGCCCTACGGTTGATGACAGCTCGGGCTACAACCGCTCGGGTGATGACGTGAGCAAAGAGTACTTTAACAACATTTCTGAAGGTCTGTCTGTGATGTACACAGGCAGCACTAAGCACAAGCACAAGTACGGCAAGAAATACCTCGAGAGTATCGAGCTGGTTCGTGGTCTTGTGGACTACAACTAAACTTGTGTATACATACATGTTGTTGAAGGACTGATTTTCTCGCATAGATAGTTCCTCCCAAAGATCAAGTATATTTAAAGTGATGGATCCTGCATTACCACTAAGAGATAGGATTTGCCTGTGGGTGAGCAGCATGGTATACGTACTGGGCGTGATAAGAAGTTCATACTTGCCGGTTCGTATACGCATAAGCCCTAGATCATCATCAGGTTCGAGTATGTCCATATGTCTCTGCACCACAGCCAGCGTGTCTCGCACAAAATGCACGACCTGTGCGAGTTTCGCCTCTGATGCAAAGGTCACGCCGCCACTCCAAATCACTCTTTGGTCGGCGGCCGTAAGAGCAACGCATCCACGCACGTGCTCGTGCTTCGTCAACTGCGCTAGGACTTGCGCTGCCTCGTCTGGCACGCTGTCTTCGTCCGGCTGGATCATGGAGATGGATAAACACATGCTACGCCTCCACATCAGCGCCAAATGAGCTACGGATCGCCTGGGTTGTATTTTCATACAACTCCAAGTTCAGAGCGGCCAGGAAGCACGGAACGCTGTGCCGGATGCCATCGCTGAGCCAGTAGTCGCGTAGATGTGCAACGTTTGCAAGGCCATCATTCGCTTCGCCTTGTAGCTTCATCTCACCCACATTTCCCTCATCGGAGCGAAACACGAGTGTGGTGCCTCGGGCACTGCCAGCATACGCAGATGTCAGCTTGACCTTGCCGTTCTCCATAAATCGAATTTTGTAGCCAAAGAGCGACTGTACAGCTTCGCGAAACAGATTGGCTTGGGCTGTGAACACTTGCTTGAGACGCAGCATTCCCTTGTCCTTGAGCTGTAGGGTCTCTTGCAGTTTGGTCAATTCGGCACGCAGGTTATCCACGGTTTGAAGGGGCACGACCGCGTCCGTGCCTGTAGCAGGAGCTGGTAGATGGGCAGAAGTGAGCTGTTTGTGCAATGCCTCGACCTGTTCTAGCAGGCCTGCATTCTCTTTTCTGAGGGCCTCTAATGTTGATGTGCGGACAGCCAAGTCTCGTGAAACGGGATTGTCAGTAAGGACGAGGCATCTCTCACGCTCGGCATTAAATTCGCCGCGCCCCACCCGAAGCCACAGTGTCTCATTTTCCGTGCTAAGGGCCTGAGCGTGCTGCTCGAGTTCACGGAATTGTGCCTCCAAGACAAGCAAAGCCTCTTCTGAGGCTGGATGGTTCGCGGTAGGTGGAACTCGCTCCGACTCGGCCAGCTTTTGCGTGAGCGAGTCACATTCGGCCATCAGGAGAGCAATACGCTCTTCGAGACCTGTGATGCGACGTTGATGTGTGGCTTCATATGATGTGTCGCCCTGCTGTGCCTCTTGCTCAAAAGATTCCAGGACTTCTTTGCAGCGCCTCAAATCGTCACTTTGAATGTCGAGCTGACGCTGCGCACGCAGCAGTAGGTCCGACTTTTGATGGAGCTCTTTTCGCAGCTGGGTTTCAGTCTCCGAGTCCTGCGCAGCGCGGCGACTCAGGTCCAGATTTGCCGTCCGCATCTGCTCGACCGAATGACCCAGGCCCTCTATACGTGCATACAGACCCATAACGGTGCCACGCAGGGTGGAAATGTAGGCAGGGAGCGTCTCAGGAGATAGTGTCTCAGGTACAGCCGTCTGTGGCGGGGCCTGATCACTAGCGTGTGCGGCAGCCATGAATGCCGCATGTTCCTCTGTTTTGATGCCATGTTCTAGCACAGAGATCCAGCGACTTTGCTCGTCGCGCAACGAGGCCAGCTCGGCGTCTTTTTCGAGCAGTGCTTCTTGCAGCTTCGGCAGCTGCGTGAGTTTGGCTTCGAGTCCTCGATTTGATTCACGTAGAACATCAATCCGCGCACTGGCATCGGCCAGTCTTTTATTTTCGGATGTGAGGCGTACATTGGCCGCTTCGAGGCGCTGGATCGTCGTAAGTGATTGACTCAGCTGGTCTTTGAAAAGCGCGGCATCTTCATCCGAGGGAGCGGACTTCTCAAGCGGAGCAGACTCCAATTCATTGATACGTGCGAGCAGATGCTCGTTCGTGCGTGAAAGCGACTCGTTCTGTGATGTAGACAGCTCGCATTCCGTTTGGAGTCGTGCCAGCTGGGACTTGATAGATACGCTTTCGGTGTGCGCGTCGCGGGCCGTAGCGCTAAGCTGCGACTCAAGCTCGTCGTTGCGGGACTGGAGTCGCAGTGAGTCCGCACGCAGTGACGCGAGTTGTGCCTCCGTCTCTGACCGCACCTTGTCCCACGCCCGCTGTTTTTCTTGCTGCATTGCGCGTTCTGTCTCCCATTCACGAAGTACTTCTACACGCTGACACTTGAGTGCTTCGAGCTCGCGCAATTGAGAGCGCATCTGCACTTCCATAACCTGGTTCGCATGCTGCTCCGTCTGAATGCGTCGTTCATATTCGGAGCGCAGCATTTGCAATTCGTAATCGTCGCTGGCAGGCGAGGGAGATATACCATGATGGCGTTGCCGCTGCACTAATGGTGTCTGGAAGGCATCATGTTCGTTGGACGTCACTCGCGTAGGACGCGGTGCGGTGGCCAGCACAGATGACACCAGTGGTCGCTTCGAACCCTGGGGCTGAGGCGTAGAAAAGCCACCCTGCTCCTGCAGGCTCGAAGACGAAAAGCTGCGCTTTCCTAGGAGTTTATCGTGCATCGGTGTGCCTTTCGACCTCGAGAGGGAGCGGTAGCCACCCAAAGGGCCCTGCGCCAACGGCGTGCGGCGGTCGTTGGGTGGCGCCTGATGAGGCGTAGTCACGCGTCTCGACGACGGCAGCGGCAAAGACGAGGCAAGCGCCGCGACATTCCGCCGCTGCGATGTATGAGATGGTGTGGATATTGTCTCTGGCAATGCATCGCGCTCCGCGCCAGCCATCCTGTAGGTGGTGGGCGTCGTCCAAATCGCGCTCCTCAAACAACCACGTGACGTAACACTGACGGTCCGTGCCCTACGTTTCTACGTACTAGGCGACCATGGCCATATGTGCCAGGCGGTTCCAACAGGCACCATTAGATGGCGAGTCAGGTCGTCCACTCGAGACGTGGGTATCCTTGTTGGAAAGCGCGAAGTTAGACGGAGACGAGCAGGACGGCCGCGCTCCATCCAGCGCGTCGGGCGATGATGCCCTCGACGACGGAGAGTGAGCGTTTCGTTGCAGTGCGTTGATAAGCTTGGACACATCCACCGTGGACACGGGACGTGACCGCTGGACCTTGAGTTCTTCATGCAGGGCACCATTTTCTAGGCGAAGGGACGACAATTGATGCTGGAGCTGTTTAATCATCGAATCGCGCTCATGAAGTTTCTCCTCGAGCAGCGTAATATACTCTTTCCGGCGATTGCGGAAGTTTCTTGCACTGATCTTATTTCGCAGCTGCCGCTTTTCCTTACTTGACAGTCTGCTGTATTCCTCAGGGGAAGGTCGGAGGTTCTCCTGATCCAGGTCAGGAGAGGGGCTCTTTAGACGCGCAGATGATATGATGGGCTTGATATCCACAGACGAGGTATCGGACGCATCGAGCCGCATGGGCGTAAATGCTGTGAAGGAGGTGGATGTATGCGAGGAGTCACTCTTCTGAAGTTTGAGCGTGAGCTCAAGGGCCTTTGATTCTTCGTCATCAGGCTCATCCTTGATCTTGGGCATGAGCACTTGCGGGTTGATGCTGCCATGAGGTGTGCCCGCGACTCTGTCTTGGACAAAGGGTGTCGGAGGCTCATCAAAGGGTGGCGCGAAGAGAGCTGATTCCATATTTCCCGATGTTGGCTCATGAGACGAGAAGTCGAGGTGGAAGAGCGCGCTTGGCTCATCCCAAGTCTTTTCCGCCGAGGAAGACGAGTAGGAGACATCATCGTCTGATGGTGCTGAGGGTGGCGACATGGAAGCGATAGGAATTTGATCGAACATATTGGAGTGAATGTTGGGCTTGCCTGAGCTTGATTCCGTCCATGTGCTGTACAATGCTGGTTCCATCGTCATGATGGCGACGAGGGCACGCAAGAAAACTCGATCCACAAAGAGAGAGGTGGCGGCAAAAGCCAAGGCTCCAGCCACCGCCACAAAAATACACAGCTGGCTGCATGACCAAAAAGGCTGCAGATGTGGAGGTAGCGGCCACTTTCCATGGGCCCCACAGCGAAACACATGGAAAGTGGACGTACCACGAGCATTCCTATCGCGACTGGCCATGGGTAGCGACGTGCAGACAGAAAAGCGGCAGCTCACGATCAAGACAGGCGTCGTACAGCGGTATGTGATGATCACGCTGACAGCAGATTGAACAAGGAACTGGGTCTGTACAAACAAGAGGCCGATGAGCAGGCTGTGCGCGTGAAAGACTATGTCGACCAAGGCAGGGACGAGTGGGACATCAGGAAGCAGGTACGCCATGACGACATGTCTCACGCGGCAGGAGGAAATTTTGCGGGACTGCGAGCAAATGATTCCAGACACAACGCGTCGACTCAAGGATGCCACGACGGAACTCCACACCTACATGGTACGTAACTTCGTCTTACTCCGCAGACCGGTGTTAGCGAAGCAGCTAGGCAGACAGACGAGTGGCACAAAGCTGATAAGGCCCTGGCTGCCGTGCCGTAGAAAAGCGAAAAAAAGTGGAGCTATGATGCTTGTTCTCATGGCACCGCCGCCTCCTATCGAGGTCAAGTTCCTGGGCACATGTACGTCCCCGATCATGACGCGGAACTACTCGAGGTGTGTATAGTGGCACTTACGTGTGTAGCCTGTTGGTCAAGTTGGGTCATGATACCGTGATGATGTACGATGCCACGACTCACACGCAGCGACTGTGGTGAAGGCACACAGCGACAGCTCATTCTCCCCCATGTTCAGGCAGGTGTGAAACTCTCGAATATACGCACGATTCTCATCACACATTTGCATCCTGATCGTACGTGTGTGTGTGTGTGTGCTGATTCCAGATATTCTCGGCTTGACACCGCTGATTTTTAGTATGATGGGTCTCAGTTCGGCGCCAGGCAAAGATGACAGGCCGCGCCTCGAACTCGTTGGACCTTTGGGACTGCGTGCATTTCTGCGCACGACGCTTTCAATTACGTACGCGACGCTGAACAGCTGTTTCGTCGTGCACGAGCTTCTGTGGCCTTCACAGCCGGCTTATCCACATCACCCGAGCGGCTCGTTTATCTACACAGAAGAGGACATCTATCTCCCCCCAGATGTGCGCGGCCAAACACGCACTTTGCCGTGTATGCCACCGCATGCAAATGAGCTACCCGGGCGTGATATCCGCATGGACGAGTCGACAGGCACATGGCCTCGGATTCTGCAGTTGGGCAACGTGTGGATCAGTGCAGCCCCCATTACACACAGGTGCCCAACGGTGGGATACGTATTCGAAGAAGCACCCACGGCCTCCAAGTCTGTTTCGCCGCGCGACTTAGCCATCCTCGATTCGAATGCTGAGGCGCTCTTTGACCTGTATCAAATTCGCCATCCACGCTCGCTGCTCTCGCGCGTTCTGAAAGCACGCGAAACACTGACACTACCAGACGGTCATGTTTTGGTGCCGCCACCACTTGACAGGCCAGGTCGCAAACTCTGCATTCTCGGTGACACGAGCGATGCTACGGCTGGACTCGAAGATAAAGGCATGCTCGCATTGGCTCGCGATGCCGACTTGCTTGTGCATGAATGCACGTACGCCTACATGCGAGAGAAGGATGTCTTGGCTGCCCCGTCCCCCGAGCATGCACAGCTCCTGCAGCAGCTCCTGCTAGCGGAAGGCGAGGCAGAGCCGCGTGCCCTTTCACGAGGTCATTCAGTGCCGCGCATTGCTGGTTCTTTCGCAGGGCTCATCCGGGCACGGCATGTCGTCTTCAACCACTTTTCCGCTCGCCTACCTGCACCACATACCATGTCACATGCTCCACTTACAAGCACGGACCAACTGCGTCCAGACGCACGCCTGGCAGAGTCAGAGCAGTGGTTCCATGTGATGCGCGAGATAGAGCGCCAAGTTACTGAGTTTTGGCACGCTTCTCTCCCAGAAGATGTGCGTGCTCACATGGGAGACCGCCGTGCCGTAGCTGCCTACGATGGCCTAGCCTACATTCTGCCGCCCTTGTCGCCATAAGATCACGTGGAATATAAAAGAACGATTCTTGCCCATGAGCCAAAAGCGTAAGGCGGGGGACGAAGAGTATGACGACTATTTTGTGCAGAGAGAGCAGGAGGAAAGTCGTCTAGCTGAGCTACGCAAAAGGCGCCGTGAGAAACTGGCACAGCTGGCGCCTCCCGTGCCGCCACCTGCTCCGCCGCCGATGCCAGAGCCTGAAGCGCCCCCCCGCCAAGCGCCTGAAGCGCCCCCCGAGCCACTGGATGATATGTTTGATGTAGACAATACGGCATGGTCCGGACGTGAAGAGCCTGCGAAAGCGCCGGAGCAGCAGGCTTGGAGTGGGACGGAAGATTTTGGTGGCGCCGAGGGCGCCGCTGGACTGCACGACAATTGGGACGACCCGGATGGATACTATCGCGTCATGCTGGGCGAAAAGCTCCAGCAGCGATATCAGATCTTCGCCATTTTAGGGCGCGGTATATTTGCCACGGTCGTTCGTGCGCGCGACTTGCAGCAGAACGGTCGCGAAGTCGCTATCAAAATCGCGCGGAGGCAGGAGACCATGCACAAGGCAGGAATGAGGGAGATCAGTATTTTGCAACGCTTATCTGAAGCGGATCCAGATAACAAGATGTTCATCGTGCATTTTTTCACTCACTTTGAGCACCGGGGTCACCTGTGTATGGTGTTTGAGTCCTTAGGACTCAATCTGCGCGAGATTGTCAAGCGATTTGGCAAGGATGTAGGTCTGAATCTACAAGCGGTGAAGACATATACGAAACAAATGCTGCTGGCCTTGGCCTTGCTTAGGGAAAAACAATTCGTGCATGCGGATATAAAACCAGACAACATCCTCGTGAATGAGGCCAAGACCATTGCCAAGCTTGCCGACTTTGGTTCGGCCTCCACCGCATCCGAGATGGAGATTACGCCGTACCTCGTGAGCCGATTTTACCGTGCCCCTGAAATCATCCTCGGGCAGCCGCACGGATGCGAAATGGACATGTGGTCCATGGCCTGCACCATCTACGAACTCGCCACCGGGCACATTCTTTTCCCAGGGAAAAATAACAATCACATGCTCTTGTTAATGCAGAAGCTACGTGGAAAGCCGCTTGTCAAGCAGCTCAAAAAATGTGAATTTGCCTTGCAACACTTTGAAGACTATCATACCTTCTTGTCCACTGAAGTCGATACCACCACAGGCGAGTCGATCGTGAGGCGCGTGAATACCACACACCCTACCGAAGACTTGCGTGCCAAGATGCTTCCAGGTGGAACAGCCAAACACATGCGCCCTGAAGAACTTCGGCAGACGCAGCTCCTCATCGATTTACTCCACCGCATGTTGGAATGGGATCCATCCAAGCGTATCACGCCGCTCGACGCGCTCCAGCACGCGTTTGTCCAATAGCCAGATCACGTGCACTATCAGACTTTTTTTTGATCCACCATTATTTTCTTTTTTCTGACAAGACCCATTGACGGACTTTGATAGCATGTCCTACGGTGGATACAACGGCTCGAATGACGCTGGTAGCGGCGGTTACCGTGGTGGATACGGTGGCGGCTACCGTGGTGGATATGGCGGTGGCCAGGGTGGTGGCTACGGCGGTGGCTACGGTGGTGGCTACGGTAGTGGCTACGGCGGTGGCTACGGCGGTGGCTACGGCGGTGGTTACGGTGGTGGCTACGGCGGTGGCTACGGTGGTGGCTATGGCGGTGGCTATGGCGGCGGATATAGCGGCGAAGAACTGGGTGCGGGCCTCAATAAGGCCACTTGGTCTGAGGCGGATCTCGTGCCATTTGAGAAAAACTTTTACAAGGAGGATCCGCGTGTAACTGAGCGTTCTGACGAGCAGGTCGCTGAGTTTCGCCGAGCCAAGGAGATCACGCTCCGTGGCTCCAATGTGCCCAAGCCTGTGATGACCTTTGACGAGACTGGATACCCCGACTACATCATGCGTGAAATTAACAAGCTTGGATTTACGGAGCCTTCGCCGATTCAGTCACAGGCCTGGCCTCTGGCGATGAGTGGTCGTGACCTTGTGGCGATTGCCGAGACAGGTTCGGGCAAGACGATTGGCTTTGCCCTGCCGAGTTTTGTTCATATCAAGGCGCAGCCGCCGTTGCAATATGGCGACGGTCCCATTGCGCTGATTCTTGCGCCGACGCGTGAATTGGCCGTGCAGATCCAGAACGAGTGCAGTCGCTTTGGCTCGCCGTGCCGTGTGCGCACGGCCTCGGTGTATGGTGGTGTGCCCAAGGGACCGCAGATCCGTGCATTGCAGCGTGGTGCCGAGATTGTGATTGCGACGCCAGGACGCTTGATTGACATGTTGGCGATTGGCAAGACGAATCTGCGCCGTGTGACGTATCTGGTGATGGATGAGGCGGACCGTATGCTGGATATGGGCTTTGAGCCGCAGATTCGCAAGATTGTCGAGCAGATTCGCCCTGATCGCCAGACGCTCATGTTCTCGGCGACGTGGCCTAAAGAAGTGCAGCGCATGGCCGCCGACTTTTTGAACGACTATGTGCAAGTCAACATTGGCTCGATGGAATTGACGGCCAATCGCAACGTGAAGCAGGTGATTGAAATGTGCTCTGAATTTGACAAGCGCGGACGCCTCATCAAGCACCTCGAGCAGATCAGTCAGGAGAACGGCAAGGTGATCATTTTCGCGAACACGAAGCGCGGAGCCGATGATCTGACCAAGTTTATGCGCCAGGATGGCTGGCCTGCCCTGGCGATTCATGGTGATAAGCAGCAAGACGAGCGTGATTGGGTTTTGAGGGAGTTCAAGTCGGGTAACAGCCCTATTATGGTAGCGACGGCTGTGGCCTCGCGTGGTTTGGATGTCAAGGACATCAGCTATGGTATGTATGCCGTACTAACAGGACCAGTGATCAACTACGATTTCCCGACGAACACGGAAGACTATGTCCATCAGATTGGACGTACGGGACGTGCCGGCCGTAAGGGTGTGGCCGTCACGTTCTTCACGAGCGAGAACGCCAAGTCGGCTCGCGAGCTGGTCGGCCTCTTGCGGGACGCCGAGCAGGAGATTCCTCCGGAGCTGCAGGAGATGGTGCGGTATAGCGGCGGCGGCGGCGGCGGTGGATACCGCGGTCGTGGCGGCCGTGGCCGTGGCCGTGGCCGTGGCGGCGGCTTTGGCGGTCGCCGCTTTGGCCCCCGCAGCTCAGGGGCCAACAATATTCAAGTAGGTTCGCGGTGGTAATAGTGGAGGAGTCTGACTCCTCGATGTGGTAAATGCGTTTGGTGTGTTGGAATGTGAATGGGCTGCGTACGTTGCGGTCTTATGCACCATGGGACGGCCTGCCGACATTAGAGGCGTGTCTAGAGGCGCTTCAGGCGGACATTGCGTGCTTCCAGGAAGTCAAGATGACGCATCGACAGCTGACGTATGCCATGTGTGTCATGGAGGCGTATGACGCGTACTATGACCTGCATCCGACCAAGGGGTATGCGGGGACGGCGACGTATGTGCGGCGTGCGGTGTGTATGCCGCGAGATGCACAAGTGGGCGTCACTGGGCTCGGTCAAGATCTCGATGCTGAAGGCCGCTGCGTCGTGCTGGATTGTGGCCTGTTTGTGCTGCTCAACGTGTACGCTCCGAACGAGACGGACGCTGAGCGTCTGCCGTACAAGATGGCCTTTTATCGTGCACTTGAGGAGCGCGTGAGCAAGCTCATAGAGGAAGGGCGCGAAGTGTTGGTGGTCGGTGACATGAATGTCGTGGCGGATGCTTTGGACCACTGCGAAGGAGCGCACCTACCGCCACATGCCGCGCGTGTTTGGTTCCGGCAGTGGCTGGCGCCGCATGGCGCGCTGCACGACGTGACTCGTCGCTTTCATCCTGAGCGCAAGAACATGTATACGTGCTGGAGTACACAGCTGGATGCGCGCCGAAGCAATTACGGCTCGCGTATCGACTATACCCTCGCAACGCAAGGCCTCTTGCGGTGGATTCGGTACGCAGACATCCAGCCCCATGTCTATGGCTCGGACCACTGCCCAATTTATGTGGATTTGTACGATCACCTGGACGGCGAGTCGCTGGCCGACGTGGTCCGGCCCGGTACAGAGGCGCCGCGCCTCGCAGCGTCGCACCAGCACCGCCACCAGCCGCGTTTGGATTTGTGGACGGTAAAGCGAGCCCCTGAGACACGCGCGTCGCGACGCCCGCGTCCCCGGCAAACGAAGCTCGATGGGTTTGTGCGACGCCCGCCCCCTTTGTCGCCGTCGCCACCGCCGCCGCTTCCCGCACCCGAACCACATCCCCAGACATCCGAGTGGTCAGCGCTCTTCACTCCACGAGCACCACCCTTGTGCACCGTCCACCGCGAGCCAGCCATCTCGCGCCGCGTCACGAAGCCGGGTGTGAATCACGGACGCACCTTTTGGATGTGCGCGCGGCCCGTGGGGCCGGGGTATGCCCAGCAAGCCGTGACGCCGTACCGCTGCCGCTATTTCGCTTGGGACACAGACGTTAGGCGGCGTCGATAGGCCACTTGGCAACGACATGCGGCGTCATATCGTGCGTCCGAGTGTGCCAGTACAGGTGCGCGGCCCATGCGATCATCGCGGCATTGTCGACGCACAATGAGAGCGGCGGGAAGTGCAGGGCCACGTCCGATCGACCATGCTTGTCGAGCGCGCACCGCAGCCTGTGCCGCAAAAACTGATTCGAGGCTACACCGCCACTGCATACGACACTCCGAATCGACATGGGATCCATGCCAGGGAGCTGCCAGCCGCGCTGCTGGGGCACGAGCGCGCGTACGACCTTGTCCTCCAGCGGTGCAAAGGCAGCGACCTGGAAGTCGTGCGCCAGCGCTGCTTTGGCGGCATGAGACATGGCTGCTGCGCCGCCGACCCGGGCTATATGCCGCGCTGCCGCCGAGCGTAGTCCCGAGTACGAAAATGTGGGTGTGCCGAGCAGGATGTGGGGCAGTACAGGCTCATGGGGCTGTGCGTGTGCAGCCAACGCCTCGACGAGGGCACCCGATGCACTCTGCCATCCCAGCTGCAGCTCGCGTGCAAACTTGTCAAAGGCATTGCCGACCGAGTCGTCGAGGGTATCTGCCAGTATGGCGAAGCGGTCGAGGCTATGCACGAGCACGAGCATCGTGTGGCCCCCTGAAACAAGAAGCGTGAGAAAGGGAAACGCTGGCGGCTGCGCCTCCGTCAGAAGCGGCGTGAGTGCATGTGCCCGCATGTGGTGCAGGTAGACGAGGGGCTTGGCGTGCACGGCCGCGAGAGTCTTGGCGGCCGTCATGCCTACCGCCAGGCAGCCAGGCATGCCCGGACCGCGCGTCACACCGATGCCATCCAGGTCGTGGATCGTGAGCTGCGCCTCGTCGAGGGCCTGTGCAATCGCCCGCGGCACATGCCGGTGATGTCCTCGCGCAGCATGCAGCGGGTGGATGCCCTGGGTGTCTTGGTGGTTCTGGCGCACCACGACGGACGAGAGAACGGTTCGATCCGAGCGGACGACCGACGCACACGAATCGTCGCACGAGCTCTCGATCCCCAGGATCGTGCGAGCCGATCGCGGCGCCTGTCGCGCCACCGAACGGCGAAGCATGTAGGTGGAGGTCAACTGTACACTTCTATGCAGGAATGGCTGTGCCCCGGCTCGGGGTGGCACCGCTGCTTGCACTGCGGCACGGGACACGTAAATACATGGCGCTTGCCAGATGCTGCGTCGCTGAGCTGTGCGACGCATCGCCCGTCAATGACATGACCACATGGCAAGGCCCAGATCCGGTCCTCGCCCACGCCATTGAGGATCAGCGCGTGTTGGCATCGCGCGCAGATAGGCGTCGTATTTGGTATCGGAGCGACGGCATCGCGATCGCCACTCGAGACCCGCTCGACGTCGATAGCGGGCTCGATAATACTTTGCGAAAAACCTGGACTCGGCGCGAGAGGGTGCGTCCAAGTACGATCAAAGCGCTTTGGTAGCGCTGGTGGCGTCATAGCATGGCCACACGTGACAGCAGGTGCTTCTGCGTATGGTCGCAAGAGCGTCTGAGGCGGCGAGCCATGCTGGTGGGCACGCGCCACGTAGCGCGAGGCAAGCATTTCAAGTCGTTCCATGAGTCGGGTACGGTCGGCATGTGACACGGGCGCTCGGCGTACGCGTCGGGTATACGGCCCAGGAGGAATGCCCTCATGGATATGTTGGCCTGCTGGCGCCTCAGGCATCGCATCCACATCCACTACCGGGTGCCGCTGTCGTCGCCGTCTCGTGCGGTATGGCGGCGATACAAGCCGCACATTCAAAACAGATACATCTTCATCTGGGACTGAGCGAGGCTGAGATGTGGGCGACTCGTCCGTCAAATCAATCACGGACGAGCGATTCATGTTGTGAGCGCCACACGTACCTCCAACCGTCCGCGAGCAGCGTCGCTAGCGTTGCAGGTCACTTCTTTTCGGCCGAGAGGGCATCGTCTTTTTCTAGGGCGCGAAAAAGCCAGCACATCTTTTTCTTCTACCCACCCGTGTTTTGGTATGTACGACTTGGGCATGAGCCTCGGCATTCAAAGATGTGTCTACATTCCTTTCCCCGGCCTACACGACCATGCCGAGAATACAAGGACGCCTGTTTGCTGCAGGCATTCGTTTCTTGGTGCATGCCAGCGCCTTTTTGTCTGAGAATGACCTTGGCCGTGCCGTGTTGATGAATGACGCTAACATGGCAGTAACAATAGGTTTGTATCACAAACATGCTTCCCCTGCGATGATACACCTGGTATCCAGCCAAAATTCGCAGTTTCCACTCTAGGACCCACGCAACCACGTGTTGGGGCACTTGGCTCTCCTGCTGGAAAGATTCACATCGTGGTCCATCCTTCGGGAGGCACAGCTCGAACCCATTATGAACTGTGCTAGTGACCATGCCCGAATCGTTCGGATCTGGTCTGGATAGCAGCCGGCTCTGGTCCGATGAGGGTCACAGACCTTCCTTGGAAGTCTGAGGGGACAGCCACCCGCTTGTGTGACAGAACTAACATGACAGGCAAAGGTACGCACGCTCAATGCGCCGTCGCTGGCTCCTCTACATGATGCGCGTATATACATACGCTACCATGCGAGCTTAGGAAGAGCCGTCGTCAGTGCTCATGGGACGACCTGTGTATTCCCGTGCTTGTCGGCTGTATGGTCTTTCTTCGTGGATTCCGTCACGAACGTTGAGTCCACGAATCGAGAGGCACGCTGTGTGCTTCGGCGCAACAGCAGCGTGATACTATACGGCTCCACGGGCCCGGTCGAGTACAATGGACGCCGATGAGGCGCGAGGCCGAAACTAGTGGTTGCTGAGACTTGCCATCTTCGGGTAGCATGTTAAGCAGGTGCAGGCGGCGGGTCGGCGACAGCGCTATGCGGCGGATATAGCTAACATGCGCAGAATGTGGACACGGAATGCAGTAGGGCGATGGGCTTTGGGTTCTGCAATGCGCCACTTTCACAGCACAACAAGTGCATGGGTCTCTACGTCGCATTATCGCATCACGCTGCGGCGTTCCGCCATTGGACTGCCTCGTCGTACTGGACGCGTAGTGGAGGCCCTTGGTCTGCGCAAGCGACTCCAGAGCGTCTACCATGCTCAGACACCTGTAATTGCCGGAATGATCTTGGCTATCAAGGAGCTCGTGCACGTGGAGAATGTGCGACAGCTGGCACCCACGTCAGAACAGGAAGAGCCGATTTGGGTGAACGAAGAGGGTCATGTCGTCGATGCAGGCCGAGCGGCGCGCAAGGCGCCGCGCGGTTTCAAGGTGGTTGGTAACCTTATGGACGAGCAGCGCGATGCATCCCTGCGCGCGTCGCGTTCATGACGCCTTCTTCCAGGAAAACTCCCCTTATCCATGATACCCGTACGCTCGTGATGTGACGAGCGTGTATCAAAATCTTGCTCCTGTGGAGCGCTGCCTCGCGTGATAGATAGCGGCTTAATGATAGCAGATGTACAGTTTGATATGGTTCGCTGACATCGTTGGTGTTTGGCGTGACTGCCACGTGATGTGTGCATAAGTCCTATCGGCGTATTGCCCTATATGGCATCGTGTTGGCGTGAGCACTTTTCCGGCCCTTTGTCTACCTCCACGTGGCTATCTCGCATTAGATTGGGTCATCGATCATGCAAGATGTGACAGGGTGGCGCGACTCATTCTAGTAGATTCACTCTGTTGCCACAGAGGTGGGGTGACGTGGACCAGCAACAATTTTACCCTTTTGTTGAGGTGGCACCATTTCCTTGGGCTGTTGACTCATATAATTGCGTGCAAGCCGTCCCACCGTTCCCATCGTATATATTGCAACACATTCGCCTCCTGTCTTTGTCCCAACTTCCCATGACCACGTCTGTGTTCGCAAAATCCTTGCCAGCATCCGTCCGCGATGCAGTGATTCTCTCGCTTCGCAGGACACCTCCCTATCCCTCGAATGGGCATGGGGGTGACTCCCTACGACGCCTCGTCCTTCAGCGGAACGCACTTGGGTCTGTGATGGATGTTCAAGATACTGGTTCGACGCGACACATGTCACTACGGAAATTCTCTGCTGAAATGTCGCCCTATGCATCAGATACTCGATCCAAACAGAGCTCGGTTCGACATGCCCATCCTCCCCTTCGAAAATCGCGCTCTGCACAAGATCTGGCTGTTCTGTCTGTGGTTGGTGATCCCTTAGCCTCGAGCACACACGAAGAGCTCTTAGAGGATATGTGGTTTGAACGTGTTATGGAAGATCTCTCTCTCGATGATAGCGCTTCCCATCATCGACCTGGATTGTGACACATGCTACTCTCGTTGCCTTTTCCTTTGGAAGTTTGTACATTAGTTTCGCTACTCGTCATGTTGTAGATAGTCTGCCAATGGTCGTGATTCAATTTCGTCGCAATCGCAGGTGTTCTTGTGGAGCAGATGCAGGATTGGCCGACAATAGGCCCAATTTGCTTAATCTGATACCACCACCAGGCTTTTCGGCTATGCAGCCGATTCAATTGAGCCCCGTTGGTATGAGATCCCTGCGCCCATATGCCCTACTAGCCCTCAGCACCAGAAGCCCGCGTACTGCACTGAAAGCACGGCACAACTTACCACCTTATTCTACGCACTATGGGCTGACTCGGCTCTTTGCTACAAGCGTACGTTTTCACACCCAAGACCCTTCTTCCTTGAAGTCTGAGACCTCGCCAAGCCTGCCGGCTTCGTCACAATCGCAACCAAAAAAGTTTAGCCTGCGTCCCTACATGGACCTTATGCGCATGGGTAGACCTATTGGTACTTACCTGCTCTATGCGCCATGTGCCTGGTCGATTACCATGGCAGCACAATATACGAATGCACACCCTAATGTCTGGCTCACGAACCTGGCTCTCTTTGCCGTAGGAGCCTTCGTCATGCGCAGCGCAGGGTGTGTCATCAACGACATGTGGGACGCCAAAATCGACGCCAAGGTGGAACGGACCAAGTCGCGGCCGATTGCCTCTGGCGCCGTGTCGTACGGACAGGCGACCACCCTACTTGGATTGCAACTCTCTACAGCATTGGCCATTCTTCTTCAGCTGAACACGTATAGCATTGTCCTAGGCGTCATTGCACTTGTCCCGGTCATCATCTATCCAACTATGAAGCGCTACACGAACATGCCTCAAATCGGCATGGGTATTTCGTTTACTACGGGTTCTTTGATTGGATGGTCAGCTGTCGCAGGATCATGCTACTGGCCAGCTGTCCTCCCTCTCTATGCCAGCACCATTATATGGGGCATTCACTATGACCTCATCTACGCACACCAGGACAAGGTGGACGACAAGGCAACGGGTGTTGGGTCGATGGCACTGCTATTTGGTGACGAACACACGAAAAAGGCGCTGACAGCCTTCTCTATTGTCTGGATGGCACTACTCGCCTATGCCGTACAAGCACAGTCGCCTATATTTCCCTCGTTTTTCGCCGAAAATGGCGACACTCTCTCATTCCAGGACTGGTTTCAGCACACTCTTAACACAGGCCACCCGTTCTTCGCTGTTTCATGGCTCGCCACTGCGGCCCATGTCATCTGGCAGATTCGTACGCTGAACATGAACAATCCTGCTGACTGCTGGGCCAAGTTCTCAAGCAACCGGATTGTTGGTCTTATCATCTTCTTGGGTCTGGCTGCTGACTATCTGTATCAACGCATGGATGGGAACGGCCAGGCCGAAAGTGCACCAATCAAGGCGACGTAGTCATATACAGGAGCACAATGGTGGGGTCGTGATCGTTCAGATCTACCCTTCTTCGGTCGGGAAATGACGGCAGACTTTTCCAATGTACCGCATTGGCCAATTATGCCGACGAATGATATGTGTATGACGGAGTGGCTGTCACATGCATCACTCCATAATCACGCGCACTGTCGCCATTATTGCAGCACGCCAACTTTATGTACCAATTATGTTATGGCCGCTCGCAATGGGCGACGCTCACCCCATATTGCGTCCCAATATAAATTAGCCAGAATGTCAGTAACGTGATGGTGTATAACACTCATGTGGCTCAAACACTTCGCTCTCTGCTTACTTGTCAGCGCATCAATTGTACAAGCGGGTAACCCACTAGCCACCAAGGACCAGAAAGAGCTGGATGAGCTGTCCAAGTCGCTGCTTACCGAGAAAAGCCTCGATGGGCTGCGTGAGAAGGCGCGACAACAATTCGTCAAGTCGCTCAGGAAGTACCACGTCCAGCTTACTGACGAGGTGAACAAGGACCTGGACATTGCTATGGACGAACTTGTGTTCAGCTCTATCCAAAAAGCTGTAAACAACGATCCTTCAAATCCCAAGGTCTACTGGACCGATACAGCCAAACGCTCGCATGATTGGTTCGGCCTTAATGTGCCGGGTGGTCGTTACTCCTACGACAATCCAGACTGCATCTATCGCATCATTCCAGTGAGTGACAAACACAAATACAGGATTCGTGGTCGCCGCTTCGGGAATGGCACGGCGGACCAGTCATTCTCTGTGATCAACAACCCCAACTCTCAAGGCACTGTTGCCGCCCTTTACAAACAAGACCTCAAGGTCAACGATGACGGGACATACGAAATCATCATAAGCTCTGGCAAGAAGGAAGGCCAAAACCACATCAAAAGCGATTGGAGCGCCAAGCAGGTCTATATTCGCAACAACCTCGGCGACTGGTCGAAAGAGACTCCAGATGAGTTATCTGTGGAGATCATCAGCGACACGAAGAAAAAGTCAACCAAGAAACGTAGCCGCAAGGATATCCTCAAAGATGCCGAGCATGGACTTAAGCAGTCCATATTCTTCTATGGATTTGGAGCTTTAGATTTCAAGACCCTGTCTCAACCGCTCAACCATTTGCCGAACCCTGACCAGTCGAGTTGGCTCGGCACTCTGACGTCACAGGCACAATCATTCTCGCATTTCAAGCTCAAATCCGACGAGGCATTTGTTATTACTCTCACGTCCGGCAAGTCCTCGTACTGGGTACTTCCTGTGACTACGATGGGACTCTTGACGCAGGATCCTGAGAATAACATTGTTAGCTTTAACCCTTATCAATCGGCTCAGAACAAGAACGGCTCATATACCTTTGTTCTGTCGGCGAAGGATACAGGTATTCGCAATTGGATTGACACTTCAAAACTATCTCAAGGCACCCTGATGGTCCGTTGGCAAGGACTTCCCAAGGGTGACGGCACCGTGAAAAGTATTCAATTGTACTCACAGGTCGTCAAAATTGATGACCTTGACAAAGTTCTCCCGTCAGAGACCGAGAGGCTGGACAAGGATGGCCGGCAGCGACAAATTGAACAGAGGCGTCGCGAGTACCGACGTATTCACTTCCAGTGAATCTATGAATCATAATCAGTTCAAGCATCATGATAGTTCCAACGCTACCAGCATTGATGTTGTATAGTCCCACTCAGCATTTCCCCATATTTGTAAACAAGTCCAAGCAGGCGGTGCTCTATTCGATGAGTAAACCGCTGTGTGTGGATAGGAAGCTGTGGCGTGATAGGCGCACAGACACTTTCGAGACAATTTTTTATGGCAAAAAATGGCGTGAGCGTAGGCTGTGTACCAACTCCGAGTCTTTCTCCCTCTCTTCTACACCGACCCCATAGTTTCGACCTTTGTCATCATTCACTAAGCCATGCTAAGAAAGATAAGAGTATGTACAGAGCAGCGACCGAGTGATCGGCGATATGTTCTGATTCAATGTGCCGCTTTAAAGTAGAAAATTGAGTGAATTAGCAAGGGTGCCAAGTTTTTACAGCTCCGGATTGTTTGCATCAGTCCACGACAATAAAATACCAAGTGCGTCTCTGCATGAATGAACGTCTTCTGTTAGGGCCAAGTCATAGTAGCGTGCACGATGGAACTCAAATGCCTAAATGACTTGAAGCACACCATTTATGCATGGCTTCATGTGAGTTTGTGTCCTTTGCGGAGGATGTTTGTCCAATAGCGTGACATCACGTCATAATTTTTTTAAATGTACGTTGGGCCGAATCCCAAACGTGCACAGTCATTATGCGGCCATACGGCCCTTCTTGCACGTTATTGTGTTCAAAGGTATTTTTTGAGCTCTCTGATTGAGTGTATTGTTTTTTAATGCACATGGGCGCAGCAAACGGACATCGTCACAGGCATCGTTTGTTCGCACGGGCGAATATTGGCCGATAGGAACAAGGAGTCGATCACATCAATTGTGAGGGTTCCCAAGAGTCCTTAATCTAAAATTTCCATCCTGGCTGCGAACTCTTGATCGACTCTACTGACCCTTTACCTCATTCCTGGTGTCGATTCGTGCTCCCGATAGTTAGTCCATTCTAGCAGGCTGGTGTGGGCATTCAGGAACACCAGAAACATTTTTTTTCTCGCTCATAAGACGATTTACCTCATATACCAAATACTCCTTGAGGTAAATCCCCTCCTGTCAGACTGGTAAGCAAGCATGGAAGTTCATCTGCAATCGTCTCGTGGTAGATCTAGGACCAGACAAAAACACTTTGCTTCGAAACGCTCGACGGGTGCTCGGCATGAAGATGAGCAAATTTCTTGGATAGCAGATGATATCTGCACTCGTTGTGGTGCTGCTGCCCCCCATGGCAAGCTTTACTGCTCCATCAAATGCCGGAACGCCGACATTGCGTCAGAGTCCTCCATAAAAAAGGTCGAAGAGGATGACACTGTACTGCATGATTCACTCAATCAGTTACGCTATCCAATGACTCTATCGCCACATCTGACGCCATTTTCGTTAAAACCTACCACATCATTAAGGAAATCAAGCGCTCCAAAGCATGGACGCAATGGTACTTCAACATGTTCGTTGGCATGCGACGGTGATTCTCAGGGCGTATGTCGAGCTCATGCTCGAAAAGCATCTCAATCTACTGACTCTGATGTATCAGATCTTATCGATACTGATTTAACGACGCCCTCGCCTTGGCGCATTGGAATTGATGCGCCAGATGATTCAGATGGCATATCTGACCTTGACGATGCGGAGCTTAGGCTCCCACCATCTGTTCTTGGTTCTGAACCAGCGTCAATGCCAGTCACATCAGGTGCCATACCCTTGAGTATTCAGTCTGGCACACGTACGCCGAGGCCCCATAAGTCTTGTACCTCACCAGCGCTTTTGCCTCAACTTACTGCACCCTCCCAACATGTCCAGTCACCCATCCTTTTTCATCGTATGCCTAGCTCCACGAATTTGCCGTCTTCTATGGGATTTATCTCCAAAATATATCCATCACACAGCCTCAGACACTCTCACATTGGGAACTTTGAAAGCAACAGTTCTGGACAATGCACCCCACAATTTCGACGCAGCCCGCCTCGACGTGTCTCGCCTGAGCGCGAGCAGGGCGACGTGTTCCATCCCAACACGCTGTCCAAGGCTTCTACGATCCAGCCCACATACCCTCAAGAGGCCAGCATTATAAAATCTTCTCCTGAGACTGTGTACCCCACGAGCCAAGGAACTGTGCTCAATAGTAGAGACATCAATTCTGCATCGCAGCATTGTGCAGGCCGCACCTCACCGGGCGTGGACGCCATGCACAAGGATGATAACGAGGAGCCCCAGCGTGGTCGGTCACGTACACGTCATGGGCACTCTTGTTGTACGGGTCGTCGAAGGTCTCTTTGGGCAACTTGTCATGCATGCTCGCTTCCAACGACGAGTCTCCCTTCACATCAAGTGCTTGGAAATGCACTACTTTGCCCTAGCTTGTCGTCTCACAACGAGGAAAATACCAAATCACCAGTTTTTTAAAAATGATGGACGAATGCGTCATGCATGCTACGTTGATCCACACCCGTCTATGTCTTGTAAATGTTACTCAACGTGTCGATATCAAGTATGATTCCCAACAGTAGTAACCACTTTTGCATACCCAAAAATGTGACATGAAACTATACTATATATGATGAAAGTTTGCGTGGTATTTTGTGGCGGTCTTTCTGGTTGATTCAGAATTGCCGAGTCACTCTTGGACGTAGGAGGACTGTCTCATAGAATTTCTGCAGAGGCACAAATTAATACATGGACAACAGGTATAAAGTCATGCTAAAATGGGGCGCCATATTCTACGTCCGGCGAAAGGAAGAGGCTTACATAGGAGGGTAATGGGTAAAGGCTGGGGTATAGTATGTCGTGGTAAGAATATTGCCATAAGTATTCGGCACGGAAGCGTAGACCAAGCAACAAAGCCAGAGCCAAAAGCATGATGCAAGCACTTGTGAAGAGAGCTCGAGTCGTTGATTTATGGAACCCACTTAGTTGGGACCAGAGGGACGCGACAAAAGAGGTCTTTGATATGTCCGCCGACGTTGCGTGTTCAGATGACAGGTCAACTTTCGTCACAAGCTCGCCCAAGCGGTGCCGAATGTCGTCCAGACGTTGAGCATATTCAGCATCATCGAGACTGATTTTTTCAAGGCGCAAATCCATAGCCAGTGCATCCGTCGTATCTGCATCTTTTTGAGAAAACATGCTGTCTGAGGCATTCTGTGTCTTGATGAGATGCATCATTTGTCGTATAGATTCGTCGCCATTCTGCTTATCTGCCAACTGAGACCCATGAGTTATGAGCTTGAGTAGTTGGACCGTTTTCCATAAATCATACGGTACAGTTGCGTCTTCGGCTTCAGGCGGTTGAGTGCTGGGTTCAGGTTTCGACCCCATTGAGACCGTATCGTTAGTGAGAATCGACCCCAACTCTGACTCTGCCACGATATGATCAACGTCAGGAATATTTGCATTAGGTTTTAAAGGAGAATCTTGGGAAATTTTGTGCTTTGAGGGGTATATAGACGACTCCAATGGATACAAGGACATCTCATGTGGTTGTTCGGCTTGAGGAGGCGAGTATGGCGGCGAGGTAGAAAAGCTCACACTTGAGCGCGTTTTAGATTGTAACGGCGATTCAATCTCACTCTCGTGAAGTGAGTCGTCCAGTTGAATGGTAGGAGGCGGCGGCGAATGCTGTTTTGCCCCGCGCGATTGCATCTCTGCTAGCAACTCATATCCACTAGACCATCGCTTGGCATATCGGTCTCGCTCTTGTTCTTCTTTGATGCGTGCTTGAGCTTCCTCCTCCGTAATCATATGATATACTTCCATAATACTTGGTCTTGATGCATGGTGACGCTGTATATGCCGTGCCTGCGTCGTCATGCTCGCCGAAGCAAAGTAGGAAGGCCCCGTGCCCCTAGGGTCAAATGTGATATTCATTTGCTGGAACGCGACAACTTCGTCAAGTTCAACTGACTCTGAGAGTTGTTGGTCCTGTAGTATAACGGTTAGTACGAAGGTTTCTGATTCGATCGGAATCGTGCATTCCTTAAGCCGCGGTTCGACTCCGCGCAGGACCTTTTTTGAACTTTTTAAGCACTTAGCTCACGGTGTTTTATTTACACCATGGGCGTGTCAGACCGAGTTTATTGGTCAGGATGGGCAGCAAGAGGTTGTATGGCTTATGTACTATGTAGTGAATCTTGGATCTTTGACTGTACAGTGTCTTTCCCGAGCAATGAGGTCCAACAGACATATCTCACAGCCACAAACCCGCCATGGGGAAATAAATCTGATAATAGAGCAAAACGCGATCCATTACAGACTAGTCACACAAGTAAAACTGTGGGTCCCCATGAAAGTGAATTAGGGTCTTTACAGTGTCATGATTTACATCATTGCCATAGCAACGACAAGAGTGACGGCGGCAACAGCAGCGGTCATGCCGGCCTTGACGTGGGCCAGGTCAGAGAATCCTGCGTCTCCGTCGCCCTTGTCCGACGAGTCATTCTTCGAGTCTGACGAGTCATTCTTCGAGTCGGACGATCCACTCGACTTCGACGAGTCGTCCTTCGAATCATTGCTAGAGTTCGATGAACCCGACGACGAGCCCTTACCGGGGTTCGCGTAGCCATTCTTCTGATCAGCAAGCGCGACTACCTTGTAGGTAGCGTTATCGTCTGTCTTAATGCTGTTAATGTCAGGAAGACCCTTGGCTTCCGTCTTGCCATTGATAAAGTCATTGTAGTCAGGGTATGTAATGTCCTCGGGGTACGGCTTTGTCACATTCTGGCAAGCCGTGATAGGGACAATGTGCTTGTAAGCCTTCGAGATAGTGGGCTCCATCTTCATGAACGTCTCCATCGTGTTCGTGTTGAGCTCGTGGGCCAAAACGATGGGGCTCTCCTTGTCGGCCTTACCGGCGATATTCTTGTAGTTCTGTTCGACCTGAGATTTGGTTGCACCTTCGCCAATCTTCCAGTCGTTCGTGTCGTCCTCCCAAATGATGGTGCGGAGACCAAGACCAGCAGCAATCGCACGCACACGGTCATCCACGTCACCAAACGGTGGACGCCAGCACGTGGGCGTGACACCCGTGGCGTACTTGATGGCGCGAGCAGTGTAAAAGAGTTCGGCAAACACTTGCTCATCCGTAAGGGTCGTGGTGTAGCGGTGAGCCCAAGTGTGAACGCAAATGTCGTGACCGTCGGCCAGACCGCGCTGGGCCTGGTAAGGGAAATTGGCGACATTGCTACCAATGTAGAAGAGGGTGGCCTTCAGCTTCTTTTGCTTGAGGTAGTCATAGAACTCGTTGTGGGCACAGTAGGGACCATCGTCGAACGTGAGACCGTATGTGCTAGGCTCAGGGCAAGTGTAAATGTCAGGCATCATGCCCTTGTTGTTGTGCTTGGGCTTCGTGCACTGGCTAGCAGTCCACCAGCAGTCGGGGTCCTTGCTACTGTCGTAGCCATTGTCGTCCACACCCATATTGGTCGCACCACCTTCACCGGTCTGGCCCTTCTTCTGCTTGACATCCTTGGGGATGATACCCGAATCTTGGATCTCCTTCCAGACCTTCTTGGCCTCATCATCACCCTCTTGAATCGAGGCAATACGGCTGGGTTTGGGGAGTTTCTTTTGCTTGAGCAGACGGGTCATGGCATCATCACCGTACTGAAGGCAGTCCTTTGGCTGATCTGAGTCCTTGATCTTGGCCATGTCAGCGGCATTGCTGGGTTCCTGAGCACGGCGAAGTAGATGGCCGTGACGAGGGTGCACACCATTTTGGAGCGTGGCAGAAGTGCTCGCCACCAGAGAAGCAGCGATGAGGAGCTTAGCAGACAGTTGCATGATGTGGTGGTGTCGGGGATAAGCTTGATGGAGGGCGAGTACGTCCGTGATATCTAGGCTCTGCCGGACAATTGCATATGCACGTCACTTTCGTGGAACATGCCTGTCGTTTGAAGAAATGATCTGATGGGCTGAGGAGCTTGACTAAGCACAGGTACATCCATGCCAGATCTCCGTGTTATCCAATCCAAAGGCGTTTTCGTGTTGCACGATTATCTCAACATGGAATGTGGATGGACATGCTGAATAATATGAATGTGGCAGTGCACACGTCAGGGGTAGGAGCGCGCATGGGCCGGGTGTGGCCGACAAAGAGGTGGGACTGCGATCGCGCGCGCGCGCTCAAAGTGCGCAACCGAAGAGTGTAGTGGAGCGTGGCAGCTGTTCGTATGTTGTCTTTGTGGGACGTCACTGTGGGAGCTGTTTGTTGGATGTCTCCATCGACGGCCATGCGGGGCACCTGTCTTGGGTCCTGCGCGGGCCTAGTCACGTAAAACTTTGAATAGGCAAGGCTCTCACCCGACACATCAAATCGGTCCTGTAGTATAACGGTTAGTACGAAGGTTTCTGATTCGATCGGAATCGTGCATTCCTTAAGCCGCGGTTCGACTCCGCGCAGGACCTTTTTTTCCTCTCGCTTGAGCCGAGAAGCGGACGCGTCCCTAGTGCCACGTGCGTTGGGATCCACAGGCTCATTTTTTTTCCTTTCTTCACGACGCGGCTGTGATGCAGGACGGAGCGGCACCGGCCACGATGCCGATTCGGCTTCGTACGTCGATTCCAGGCTGCTCGATCCCGTATGTGCCGTATATGGTGCCGGTAACGTGGCGCCGCTCGCAGCTTTCGACGCTTGTGAACAAGGTGCTAGCGACGGCGCAAGATGATCGCGAAGCGTATACGTCTGTACCGTTTGACTTTATTGTGGATGGCACGCTATTGCGGTGCTCGTTGGAGGAGTACCTTGCGCAGCAGGGGCATAGTGCTGAGACGACGCTGGAGCTGGAATATATCAAGAGCACCATGCCGCCGGCCTATAAGGATGCGGCGCGGCAGGACGACTGGGTTGCGTCGGTGGACGCGGGGCGGCCTGGCGCGATTTTGACGGCCTCGTATGATGGTATTGTGCGTGTGTATGAGGCGGAAGCTTTGCAGAAGGAGCCGTATGCATATACGCCGGCGTACGCGTCGTCAGTTTCGTTGACGTCGGCCAAGTGGCTTGGCGCGGATGCGGTGGTGACGGGCAGTATGTCGGGCACGGTGGCCGTGTGGCGAGTGCCTGGCCAGGAGAGCAAGACGGTGCCTGTGCTCCAGGCTGCTGAGCTGGAGCACCATACGTCGCCTGTCTCGTCGGTGGATGTGGCGCCGACGGCCTCGGCGGACCGTGTGGCGGTGCTGAGTGCGGGGTGGGACGGTTCGGTGGCGCTGTGGGATGTGCCATCGGATGCGCGCTTTGCGACGTCTTCGGATGGGAGCAAGAAGCGTCGTAAGCACGCACAGGGTGCTGAGGATGTGGATACGGGTGCGGCTGTACCGGTGCCGCTGGCGCCGACGATGGTGCTGCAGCATGTGGCGCCGTCGCTGGGTGCGACGGCAGCGCGGGCGCTGAGCACGGCGCCGACGCCTGGGCCGAATGCGCGTACGCTGGCGGCGTTGGCTGATGGCGACCGCCGGATCTGGAGTGCGGCGTGGGATGGCAGTGTGAAGAGCTGGGACGTGGCGTCGGGTGGGTTGTTGCAGGGCCAGAAGCAGACGGACAAGGTGCCGCTGTGCCTGGATCCGCTCTTGGCGCATGCGGAGCTCGTGTGTGGGCACATGGACCATTCGCTGGCGATGTACGACTTCCGCGATGCTGTATCGAATGCGGCTGTGGCGATGTCGGGCGCTCATGCGGCGCCTGTGAGTGCGGTGCGAGTGCATCCGACGCAGGTGCACCTATTTGCGTCGGGTGCGTACGATGGGCGCATCAAGGTGTGGGATGTGCGCTCGCCGCGGCAGGCGCTCTTTGCTGTGTCGGATCCGATGGCTGCGAGCCGTGATGGAGGCGCGTCGCGTAAGGTGCTGGGTCTGGACTGGACGCCGCGAGGCGATGCGCTGGTCGCGGGTGGTGAGGACTGTCGTGTGTGTCTATACCAGGGTACGTAGTCTACCAAACGTCGCAGCGCGTGCGGGGCGCCTTGCACTCGAAGGCGGCGGCGAAGGGCGCAAAGTGCGTGAGGGCCTGATGGAGGCGGCGAGCGTCGCGAGCTGAGCCGCGTTCGGCCCAGAGCTGTGCGTACGCGATGAAGAACAGCTGTTCGTGGGAGTAGAGCACGAGGCCGGGCAGCCGCTGGTTCTGTTCGAACACGCGCATGCCGCCGTTGTCGAGGATGTGGTGCCAAGCGCGGTAGCTGTGAGCGAGGCCCGCGTCGTCTGCGACGGCGTCGGGGACGTCGCGGCCCTGTTGTGCGAGGCAGGTTTCGAGCTGCGCGAAAGCGTGGGCTGTGGCGTTTGACCACCAATCGCGTCTTGTTCCGTAGGCGTCGTAGTGCTGGCCGCATGTGCCGTCGAGGGCCTGCGACATGTCGCGCGCCAGGAGTGAGCCGAGACCGCCGAAGCGGAGGTACATGGGCGCGGCCGTATCGAGGATCGGCGGGCGCAGTAGTCCTGCGCCGATGTCGAGCTCATTGTGGGCGGGCAGGTACGTGGCCTGCACGGCCGTCCATGGGCCGGTGCGGGCGTGGTAGGGCGATACGCCGAGCTCCGCGAGGGCGTGCCGCATCGAGTGCGCTCCGGCGTGCCAGGCGTTCTGTGCGCTGTCCTGCGATACGGGCAGATCGGCGTACTGCTGCGCGAGGTCTTGTGCGCTGGCGGATGAGGCGACGTGGATCGTCAGCGCGGAGGCCTTGGCGAGGGCCGTGCGTCTCGTTTCGGCGTCGAGCCATGGCAGCTCGTACAGCCGGCGGAAGTAGGTAGCGCGAATGTCGTCGGCCATGCGGGCGGCGTGAGCGGCGGTGGCGCTGGAGAGGGAGGCCTCGGCGACGTAGTAGCGGTGCACGAGTGGGCCGAGCGAGGCCTGCATGTGCCGTACGCAGGCGCGGCGCGAGCCGTCTGGGAGGGCGCGTACGGCCGCCCATGCCGCGTAGGCGCGCCACACGGACTCGGGTGTGGCTGTCCATGTGAGTTCGATGGAGCGCAGGAGTGTGGCGCTGGTCCGGACGTGCGTCGGCTGCGTGCCGAGGGCGGCGAAGTACGCGTCCCAGTCGACGGACGGCGCGAGGCGAGCGAGCTCGTCGACGGGCAGGGTGGCGTCGGGCGCGGCGCGCGCGAGGCTGGCGTGGACGTGGTGAATGTCGCTGGTCTGGGCGGCGAGCGAGACGCCGGCGTGCTGCAGCCGAGCCAAGCCCGCTTGGATCTCGCTGACGGACGCGGGTGTCGGGGGTGCGAGGTGCAGTGTGGCCGTGTGCGCGGGTGAGCTGGCATCCGGCTGGACGCTGAGCTGGCCCCACGCCTCGAGCGCGTGTGCGTGCAGCCATGCGAGCGCGTGAGGACGTGGCATGGCCAGCATGGCGCGGACGGTGTCGGCCTCGGGCTGCGTGTCGTTGGTTGCGCGGCACGCCGCGTACCATGCCTGCACCTTGCCGAGATTCTGTGCGTCCGCGTCGGGCATCTCGCGGGGAATGCGGCGCGTCGCGAGCTTGTGGATAGCGCGATCGACGTCTAACGCCACCTCGTCGAGCACCCGCGTGCCGTTCGCGCGCCTGGCCTGTGAGCCGCCGGTGGCGAACGCGACAAAGTCGTCGCAGGGATCGATCGACTCGTCGAGCGCACGCAGGACGCGCGCGCCTGTCTTGACGCAGTGGCGCGACACGCACACGTCGTGCATGCGGCGCCGGTCATCGTACTGGATCAGCGTGTACAGCCCCGTGACGACGAGGCACAGGCACACGATCATCAGCACGATATCGCGCGTCGACAGCACCGACGCATGCTCCATGCGCGAGAGCGACTCTTGCGCGGCCGACAGCGTGTTGGGACGGGGTCGCCGCCCGAGCAGCGGCGCCTGTTCCGACGAGCGTCGAGGCATGACGACAACTCCACATCTATGTGACGTGCCTATGCGACGGCGGCGCGCCCGACGAGCGACGGCGGGGGCAGTGGAAGGCCGCGGCCCACGGCGCAAAGTGCGTGAGTGCGTCGTGTATGCGCTGTGATGGCGCTTGGTGCGCGGACAGTGCGCCGTACGCGAGGAAGAACAGCTGCTCGTGCGTGTAGGTGAGCAGACCGGGCAGGCGCATGTTGCGGGCGTACGTCGCGCTGTCGCCCTCGGCGAGCAGTGCGCGCCAAGCCTCGTAGCTGCGTGCGAGGCCGTCGAGGCGTGCGGCGGTCGAGGCGTGGCGCGTGGCGGGGCGCACCGTGCGCCATCGGCCGTCCGCGTCGTACCAGCGCCCGGGCGTGTCGATGGCGTGCGTCATTTCGTGCGCGAGGAGCGTGCCGAGCGCGCCGTACTGCAGGTACAGCGGCGCGTCGCGTTCATAGAACGGCAGCTGCAGCAGGCCGGCGGGGCACACGACCGCATTGTCGAGTGCGCTGTACGCGGCGCGGGCGTCGGTCGTTCGGCGCGCGCCGAGCGAGCCGGGCGGCAGCTCGCCGCCGAGGAGCGACCATGCGTGCTGGTGCGCGTGCATGCGCGCGTTGAGCACGTTGGCCCAGTGCGCGTCGCCGATGTGCAGGTCGGCGTACCATGCCTCGATGGCGTCGGCGTTCATGGCGTCGGGCTGCGCCGGCGCGCCGATGTGCGCCTGCAGACCATGCAGCTTGGCGCGTGCGTCGGCGCGCGCGGCGGCATCGAGCCACGGCAGGTCAGGTAGGCGCTGGGTATACGCCGTGCGGATCGCGTCGATCATGCGCCGCACGCCACGGACGTCCGGCTGCGTGTGCTCGGCGAACAAGCGGCCGCTCATGTGGCCGAGCGCGGCGTGCAGCGCGGCCATGCACGAGGGCGCCGGCTGGAGCGCGCGCGCGGGCTGTCCGAGCGGCACGTCAGGCCCGAGGTACGTGCCAGCGTCGCGGATCACGGCCCAGCGCAGGTACGCGTGCAGCGTGCGCGTCGGCGTGCGATGGAGCAGCGCGGCGAGCTGCCGCAGGTACGTCGGGCTGCTCACGAGGACGCGGTGCGGCAGGACGCGGGGACTGTGGGCGTGCAGGTACGACGGCCAGTCGACGAGCGGCGCGAGGACTTGCAGATCGGCCGTCAGCAGCGGGTGGTACGTCGCCACCGGATCCGCGAGCTCGGTGGCTGGCGGGTACAGGCGCGCGAGCTCGTGCTCGAACGCGACGACCTCGCGTGCGTCGCCGCCGACGTGCGCGAGGCCCTCGTGCACGAGGCCCTCGTACCACGGCCGCGTCACATTGTCGTCGTACGCGGCGGGCGCACGCAGGCCGAGGCCACTGGGCACGATGCGCGGCGTCGCGGCGTGCGGCGCGCGCCCGGGATCGCCATCGATGATCGCGTCGAAGAGCACGGGAAAGCCACGCGCATGCAGCCACGCGATCGCGGCGGTCGTTGCATTCGGCGCCCGCAGCTGGCGCGACAGCTCGTGCAGGAGATCGAGGAGCGGCGCCGCGCCCGCCTCGTTCTGCGCGCGCGTGTCCGTGCACGCCTCGTGGAACGCGCGCAGCTTGTGCAGGCTCAGCCGGTCGGCGGGCGATACGTCCTCGTCGCGCAGCGTCCAGAGCAGGTCCTGCACGAGGCGGTCGTTCTGCGCCTCGACCTGCTCACGCACGCCGTACGCCGGCGCGCTGGGCGACGCAGGATACGACGCGCGCCACCCACCCGTCGCAAACTCGTCAAAGTCGTTGCACGGATCGGCCGACTCGTTGAGGAAGCGCATGAGCTCGAACGACGCCACCAGGCACGGGCGCGTCGTACACACGCGATGCATCATACGCTCATCATCCCGCTGGATCGTGTGCACGAGCGCACTCACGAGCAGGATCAGCAGCACGACGACCAGCGCCAGCTCAGGCACACGGCGCGGCGGCGCGCGCTTCGTGCCCAGCAGCGGCTGCGCCTCGGACGCCTCACGGACGCCGTCGTGCCGGGCCGCCGACATGGTGGAGGGGACGGGGCTGCCAGCGAGGCGCCCACCGCCGGGCCTCTTGGCTTGGGCGCATGTGGAGCCGGACACGGAGTGCGTGGCGCCCGGGGCGGTGGCTGAGCGTGCGGTATGTGCGGTCGGCCCCGCCGCATCGGAGTGGGCCGACGGCAGCGTCGCACAAGTCGACGCTGCGTGTGATGCTGGAGCGTGGCGGGCTGCTGCCGGCGACGTCGGCGCCGTTCGACTTTGTGTCGCGCCAGGCGCGTATGCCGTCGGCGTACACGTTTCGGCGCACGCGGCTGCCGGTGTCGAAGGCCAAGGCGCTCGCGCAGGAGAGTCGCGCGTTGCGGGAGCAGGTCGCGTCCGACTCGGCGCCGCCGTGGACGGAGGCCGAGCCGCGTCCGACGCTGCCGCTCACATCGACGCATGTGACGTCGGGCGAGCTGCCGGAAGTCGCGGCGTTCGCGACCGCGCAGTCGTATAACTTTGACGTGCTGCTGAGTAGCGGGCGGCTCCCGCTGAACTGGATCTGGCTCGAGGACCGCGAAGTGATCTACATCCCGTCGTGGCCGGCGCCGTACACATCGAGCGGCAGCGTGTTCCTATTCCGCTCCGGGTGCTACGTGACGTGGGGCATGTCGAGCGAGCAGAACACGGCGTTCTACCGCGACGTGATCGCCGGCGGCGACGTCCCCGTCGAGGAGGCCCGGCACGAGGCGGTCGGCGACGAGGCGATGGAGTACGTCCACATCCCCACCGAGGCGACGCGCGTCGTCGGCGACCTGATCGTGCTCGGCCAGCGCCGCGACGACAAGGAGCAGCGCCCATCGCGCGCGTCGTCCGCCGTGCCGTCGCTCACCCTGCAGGCCCGACTCGCCTTCTCGCAAGGCCTCGCCGCCTCTGCGCGCCTGTCAGTCGAAGAGTCGCTCCTGCAGCACTACCTCGAGAGCGTCGCGCCAATCCCCGCGCGTCTCGAGGCGAGCGGCAAAGTGCCCGTGCCCCGCAAGGACGTCATCCGCAAACTCGGCACCCTCCTACACATCCGCCAGCGCCTCAACCTCGGCCGCGACAACTTTATCGACGACCCCGAACTGTACTGGGAAAACAGCCACATGGAAACGCTGTACCGCAGCATCTGCTCGGCCCTCGACATGAAGCCACGCACCGAGGCACTCAACGCCAAGCTGAACCACTGCGAGCACCTCCTCGAAGTACTGCGCGCCCTCCTCACCGAGCAGTCCAGTCACCACATGGAGCTCATCATCATCTACCTCATCGCCTTCGAGGTCGGCATGGCCCTCGTCACGCACGAGTATCTGCCCACGCCGCTCGCCGTGTGGCGCCTCATAGTTGCTGAGTAATTACCACCATGGCGCCGAGCCTGCGCTTCGCGCTCCCCAGCGCCGCCGCCGCCGCGCCGCCGCGGGCGCCCAAGGCGCGCGCGTTTGACGACGCGGACGAGCCTGCGCCGCTCGCACCACGCGCCGCCGCACCCGTGTCCAAGGCCGTGCAGCGGCAGCACGCCGACGCCGCCGACGTCGACGCCAGCACCTTTGACTACGACGGCGTGTACGACAAAATGAAGCAGCTCGAGCGCGCGCGGCAGCAGGCGAAGAAGGAGCAGGACTCGGAGCGCAAGCCCAAGTACATGCACCAGTTCTTCGAGGCCGCCGAGACGCGCGAGCGCGACCGCCTGCGCGCCGAGGCCAAGAGGATCCAGCGCGAGCGGGCCGCGGAGGGCGACGCGTTCCGCGACACGGAGGCGTTCGTCACGTCCGCCTACCAGGCACAGCAGGAGGCGTGGCAACGTGCCGAGGAAGAAGAGCGCCTGCGCGAGACGCGCGCACGCAGCCGATCCCGCGGCGTAGCGGCGTTCCGCCACCGCATCCTCCACGACGAAAGTGAGCGTCGTCAAGCGCTGCTCACAGCCTTATCCCAGCCTACGGACGTACAAGCGCAGGCGGCCGCTCCCATGTCCGACCGCCAGCGCGCCGAGCGCGCCGAGGCCCAAGGCCTGCATGTCGAACTAAACGACGACCACCAAATTGTGGATCAACGCGACTTGCTCCAACGCGGCCTCAATGTCATGAGGAAGCGCAAAGACGCACGCGACGAGGCGCCCACTCCCACCTCGCGCGCGAAGCGCAGCCACCTGATGGAGGAGGCCCTCTTGGCACGTGTCGGCGACGACAGCGACGACGACGAGGCTTGATGTGGAGCGCCACCCGGTCTCTTTTATGCTCGACGTGCAAGTGTGGGTCGTGGATGTGTCGGCGTGGCATCGCGAGCCGTACACACGCCCAGGCGCGTCGCAGGTCCCCGCGCTGGATGCGCGTCTCGTAGGCGCCGAGGACGCGACGCGCATAGGTCGGTACGTGCGAGCGATCGATCGCGTGCGGGCGTTCGTGGCGTGCCTCCTGCCACGCGTCATGCTTGTGGCGACGCAGTGCGTGGGGCACTGGCGCGACGTCGCGATCCAGCGGACCGAGAGCGGTCGGCCTTGTACGGATGTGCCGCACATCGACTTTAATCTATCGCACGATGGCGACTGGGTCGTCATGGCGTTCTCGCGCACGCACCGCGTGGGTGTCGACGTGATGCAAGTGGCCCTACCGCATTTTGAAGAGAGCAGTGCGTCGTTCTGCCACACGATGTCGTCGTCCATGTCGCGATCTGAGCGCGAGTGGGTCGCGCAGGGCGCGTCCGAGGCCGACGTCCTGTCGCGCCTGTACGACGTGTGGACGTACAAGGAGGCGCTCACGAAAAACATGGGCCTCGGCCTCGGCTACGACTTTGCGCGGATCGACCTGCGCTTCGGACGGGACGTGCGCCTCGCGATGGATGGCCGCGCCGTCGACACGTTCCGCTTCCGCGAGCTGGCGCTGCCGTGTGGCGCGTCGAGTCGCGCGCCAGGCTCGCGTGTGGCCATCGCGTTGGGCCCACGCGACGCATGGGAGGCGCCCATGTCCAAGCAGGCCGTGCCGGCGCAGCAGGCCATGGACGAGGGCTGGCTGCGCATGTGGACGTACGACGCGTGGCTGGACTATGCGTGGGCGATGAGCGGGGTATGAGAGGCTACAGGTCATCGTACTCGTCGGGGGTATGAAAGAAGGCGGCATAGGCCATCACTGCGTCGGTAAGTCGGCGTGCACGTACTTGTACCATAGACCAGCAGGCCACCACAGAGCGTCAGGACAGCGGCTGTGCCCGTGATGATGCCCGTGTGCGCCAGCACGATCGGCAAGGCGATGCCCGTCATGAGCAGCGCGCCCGTGAGAAAGTAGCCCATGTCCAGGTACGCATCATGGTAGTCGGAAAAGCTGTCAGCCCCGGCCAGGTGGCCAAAGCACGCATTCGGCGTCGGGGCGAGCGCGAACGACAAGGCCGACCAGATCGGCATCCAGTTCGACCATACCGCGCACGACAAAATCACCAGCAGGAAGCCAAGGGCGAGCGAAAAGGACAGAAAGATGACCGTGTGGATGCCGTTCGTCGCCGCGACCGACATGCTGCTGTCCGCAGCGCCGCCGCCGGCCGCGACGCGCCCCGCCGTCGTCCGGGGGGAGACGCACGCCACGTGCAGGCACGTGCCTTCGGCCGAGGTACATTTTCTACGTTTTGCGCGCGCGGCGTGGGTGGCTCGTCGATCGAGCGAACGTCGTCGGCACACGCCTGACCTGAGCACGTTGCCACTGGCGGTATGGCGAGGCGAACGAGTACGATGCCGACGGGCATGGCAGCGTACGTAGGTGCGGCGTCAGGGAGCTCTGTGCATGGCGAACATAGTACGTGCGGCGACGCCACTGACAGGCCAGGTCATGCCAAAGCCACGACGGCGCACGACATGTACCTGTCGGACGAAACGGTACGTGCCCGCAGCGCGCTGACGTGCAGGATGACATGGAGTGCCCGCTGTGTCTAGAGGAGATTGATATATCCGATGCGAACTTCAAGCCGTGTCCGTGCGGCTACCAGATATGCCGGTTCTGCTGGCACCACATCAAGCAGAACTTGAATGGGCGGTGCCCTGCGTGCCGGCGAAAATACTCGGACCAGGCCATTGAGTTCAAGGCCATGTCGACGGAAGAGTGCGTACATGCGACTTACCACGCAGGATTATGCGGCTCACGAACGCGAAAAAGAACAAGGAGCGCGAAAAGAAGGAGATGGAGGCGACCAACCGCAAGCACCTCGCGAACATGCGCGTCGTGCAAAAGAACCTGGTGTACGTCGTGGGTCTGAGCCCCAAGCTCGCGCGCGAGGAGTTCATCCCGACGCTCAAGGGCCCCGACTACTTTGGCCAGTACGGACGCGTGGCCAAAATCCTCATCAGCAAGCGCATGACGTCCAGCAAGTACGGACATGGCTCGCATGATCCGTCGATGGGCGTGTATGTGACATACCAGAGCAAGGAAGATGCGGCTCGTGCGATCGTCGCGATCGACGGCAGCAAGGAGCCAGGCGGCCGCATCATCCGTGCGAGCTACGGCACGACCAAGTACTGCACGTCGTACCTGCGCAACATGCCGTGCTCGAACGCCGGGTGCACGTACCTGCACGAGCCCGGCGAGGAAGCAGACTCCTTCACCAAGGAAGACTTGGCGACGCTGCGGCACGCCGCGCGCGACACGGAGCACAAAATCAAGCCGGCATCGATGCACTTGATGCCGATCACGAAAAAGGCGTCGACGGAAGCGATCTCGCACGCCTCGCCCGCTCCGTCCGCCGCGGGCGATGAAGGCTCCGCGCTGCCCCGCACGGCGTCGTGGGCGAACGCGGGCAAGATGTTCTCGGCGGCGGGCGAGCCGGCTCCGATGCCCCCGCCCCGGGATCCGCAGGCGTTCCCCGGCCTCGCGGCGGCGGCCGCTGCTCCGACGCACTCGCCCAAGATGCGGCCCAAGGCGGCCAAGGCGCCAGCTGCGACGCGCGCGCGCGAGGCCGACTCGGTGCCGAGCTCGCCGACGCCTCGCAAGGCCGCGCCGATCGTGCTGGACGATGTGCGGCGCCACGATATGGTGGAGCCGCCGTACCTGTTCTCGACGTTCGACTGGCCGCTGTTGACGCATTGGGGCGATGGCGACTTTAGCTTCTACCTGCCGTCGCTGCCGACT
This sequence comes from Malassezia restricta, assembly GCF_003290485.1. Classification (NCBI taxonomy): domain Eukaryota; kingdom Fungi; phylum Basidiomycota; class Malasseziomycetes; order Malasseziales; family Malasseziaceae; genus Malassezia; species Malassezia restricta. The sequence goes on from NC_040195.1 coordinate 905,246, forward strand.
TCGATGGCGCCTACCGACGACCACGACGCGGCTCCGTACAGCGGCACCTTTAATCCCTTTGACGAGCCCGACTCGGTGTGGGGGCCGTACGAGCAGGCGCGTGTGCCGGACGCGGCCTGGCCACTTCGGCAGCAGGCAGCGCTGCACCGCGGCGTGGCGCCCCACATGCTGGACAATGTGCGTGCGCCCGAGGAGCAGCGCTCGGCGGCCGCTGCGATGCTGGCAGCGCGTGCGCGGCAGCTCCAGGAGGCGGGCGAGACGGTATCGACGCACTCGATGAGCGATGTGCGGACGCATCTGGCGCGGCAGCAGGCCCAGCAGCAGGCGCAGCACGGCCCCACGGCCGATGCCCACTCGCTGCTCACTCTTTTGCGGCGCGGGCAGGAGCCGGACGTGCTGGCGGACGCTGCCACGCCGCCGGCGCCCCCGCCGGGTCTGCGCACGCAGCCGCCGAATCGGGCGACGGGCCTGCTCCTGGCGCAGCTCCTCGGCACGCCGCCCGCGCAGCAGCACCCCGATGCCTACGCAGCAGGCGTTCCCCCGGCCACGGTGCGGCAGCCATAGACGACCACCACGAGCGGCAGCATGCCTGTGCGTACTTCCTGGGCATGTGTGGCGGTCCTACATAGCCGATCTGTACGAGGACACACACCTTCATCAGCACAGGCGCACGTCGCCTCCACGTCACGGCGGGGCGTGGCGCCAAGTGTCGTGGAGCGGCCATGGCAGCAGCGCCGACCTTCTCCGCCAGCGGCACGCCGTCGTTCTGCGCGCCGGCCAAGATCAGGATCCTGCTGGTGCCGGCGGCGCCACTGGAGCAGGCCGAGTTTGAGCGGTGGTCCAGTGTCGTGCGCGCGTACGAGCACATCCCGCTGACCGATGTGCCACGCTCGCGGCCGCCGCCCCGGGCGCCCGTGTACGAGCAGAGCGAGGTGCACTTGTCGTTCGTGACGACGCACGACTCTGCGAGCACGTACCTCGCGCCCTTTCAGCTGCATCACGTCGTGCACGGCGTCCTCGGCCTCGCGACGCGTACCACGGCCCTGGAGCGTGTGCCTCGGATGCTGTCGGAGGCGTATCCACACGCCTTTGCGCATCGCGTATGGGCGTTTGACGTGCGAAAGGCTCGAGAAAATGGCGATATGGCTATGGAGCACGATGACGGCGTCGATGATGCGTTTGAGCCGCAGAGCGACGTGTGCCGCGCCCGTGAGCCGGGCGTCCACGTCGTGCCTGCCGTGCGTCGCGATGCGCAGGACGTGCGGTGGTACGTGCGTCAGCTCCTCGCGGACATGATCGGCTCGCTCCTTGATCAGCTCGATCACTACGTCGCGCATCTCGACGAGCTCGAGACACCGCGCGAGACGCTGCGGGGCGCAGCGCCTCCGCCAGCGCCAGCGCCGTCGGAGATGCGCCTTGTGCCGCGCAAATCGACCGTCGCGACGGCAAGCAAGATTTTTGGGCTGAAAAAGAGCAGCGTCGAAAAGCCGGCGCCCTCGCTGCGCGTCGTCAAGGTCAAGGCAGATGCAGCGATGATGAGTGGGTACCTGTGGGACGCGCTCGAGCTGTACGACAGCATCCTGACCCACACAGGTCGGGAGCGCGCTCTTGCCGGCGGTCACGACGCCGTGTGGTTCGCGGGCGCGCTCGAGGGATGGGCCGTCACGCGGGTCATTCTCTCGCGCATGGGCGGCGAGGCCGTGGCGCAGGCGCCGTGCCTCTTGTACCCCCTCACGCCGGGCAAGGACAAGGACACGCACGATCCCACCCCGGAGCCCCTGGCATGGCGCGACGTCGCTGAGGCGTACGCCCTGGCGCTCGCCATCTACCGCCAATGCCTCGCGCCGCCGCACGTCCAGCTCGAGGCGCTGCGGTCCATGACGAACGAGACGTCGCGCGACTACACACCGCCGTACGTCTACGCCAGCGCGTGCCTCCAATATGCGCGCTTCCTCCTCGCCCTCTTTGCTTCCGGCGGATGGAACGCCGATGCGCACGACCAGCTCATGTACGGCGGCGACCCACCAGCGCTCGATACGGGCGTGCCGCTCACGTTCAGCGAGCAAGCGCACCTCGCCGCCGTCTCGGGCATTTACCGCCACGAAATCGCCGCGGCAGCGAGCGCAGCTCTCACGCCGTCCTTGCCGCTGCTCGTGCCGACCGAGCAGCTGCGCATCCTCGCGCCCCTGCACCGCATATGCACGCTGCTGAGCTACACACGCCTGGCGGCACACATAGGGCGTGTGCTCGGCACAGTCGTGTGCAGCATGCTGACTCGCACGCTGCGAACGCGCTCAATCGCGCCTCACGTCGCCTGGGACAGCGTGCGAGACATGCTGCGGTGGCATACCCACACCACCACGATGCCGCGTGCCGATGCCGTTCCCACGGGCGTCTTCGCTTCGGCGAATCCGGCCCTCGTTCTCGGCATCGCGGCGTGCGATGCCTACGGCATCGACATACTGGCCTCGCCGCTCGTGCATGTGCCTCCGACGCACATCCTCGAGATCGCTCGTCAGCGCATATGTGCGTACGCTTATACCGACATGCTCACCTCCGCCCTCGGCGACGAAGGCCGCCGATGGCTGCCGCGACTGAGCGACTCGGCCGCCGTCGCATACCGCCCACGAGCGCCGTTTGGATGGCACGATCTGCAGGTACAGCTCCTCCAGGACTTGATCGTGCAGTGTGAGGCGCTCGACGAACCTTTGGGCCAAGTGTTCTTTGCGGCGCTCCTCTTGCGACACACGCGCCCCACGGCCGCGATCCTCGACGGCCTGCGTCACGCGCTTCCACGCGCTCAGACATATGCGCCGCATGTCCAGCTGCGCTACTGGGGCCCACCCGACCTGCTGCGCTCCATGCAATGGCATGCTGGCCGCGTGCACGTATCCCTATGCAACCCATGGCCCATCCCCCTGCCCCTGTACGATGTGCACGCGGTAGGCGCGGGCCTCGACGTGTCGACGCCCGCCGTGCAAGCCGTCGTGCCCCCCCACTGCCTTCACACCCTCCAGCTCCACGTCGTGCCCCAGGCCCCCGGCACCTGGCACCTCCGCGGCGTACGTGTGCGGTTGTGGGGCGCCGAGGCGCACACCCTACACATCCACAAAAGCAGCGCGCCTATTCGCTGCGCCGCAGGCTTGCTGGGCCGCCCAGGCGCTCAGCTCGTGCAGTGGATCATCCAGGCGCGCGTACGAGACTTGAGCCAGGCGCTCGAACGACCGCCCGCATCGCTGGCATGCGCGCTGGGCGCGCCGCGTGCGCCCTGCCACATCCGCCTACCCACCTCGGTCGTCCTGCTTATGGACGGCGCCTCAGAGCATGTGCGTGTCGCCCTGCACAACCCCTCGGATGCGCCCATCGACGTGCCATGCTCCGTGGATGATGGACAGCCGCCGCCACACCGTGAGGCGTCAGAGATCGAGCTGTACGAGCACGAGTGGCTCGCGCTGCACGAGCCCGTCGCGACGATCCACCCCACCCGTGTGTCCGTGGCACCGCATGCCACAGCGTATGCAGATGTGCACGTACGTGGACGGACGGGCTGCGACTGGCTCCGACTGCACGCCGGCTCCGAGGTAGCGACGCTGCCCCTCTGCGTCGAGCCCAGCGTCATGACGAGCGACTTGCGCGTCGAGCGCATCAGCGATGCCTCGGCGCAACGGCTCTTCGCGGCCCTGCAGGCGCCTGCCCCGCAGCCCGGCCCGTATGTGCTCGTGAGCTTCCACGCACGGAATGTGTCCACGTCGTCCCTGCGTGTGTGTATCGATGCGGGTGTGCGCCTCGAGCGCACACTGCCGTCAGGCGAGTCGGCCCGCATGGCATGGCCGATGGCACCGATGACACTCACGCACGCCGATCTCCTCCGGCCCATTCCTGCGCTGTGCGAGCGTCAGTATGTCGTGCCCAAAACCACGCTCTCAGACGCGGCCAAGGCCCAGTTCTGGGTGCGCGAAGCGCTGTGGCAACGCGTGCGGGCGACGTGGACGACGAGCGCGGAGGCCCACGGTGACGTGCATCTACGTGCCCTCTGGCCCTCCGACGCTCATGTGCCGCTGCTCGTGGCGCCGCGCGTCCACGTCGATGTGCACATGGACACAGCCGCGGCCACCGACTCGGTGGTGCGTCCCACCATCCGTGTGCGCGGACTCGAGGGAGCCCAGTGTGTACGCGTACGCATCGAGCCGCGCCTCGGCACAGATGCGCCCCGCATGCATGCCATGGCGCCCGAAGGGGCGTGGGACATGACCTGGTCTCCTCTCGCTTCCCCCGAACTCGAATGGACCACATCCGTGTGCTTCTTGTCCGAAGGGCCGTGGCTCGTGGGCGCATATGCTCACGTCATATGGCCGAACGCCACCGAGCCGCACCTCTATGCCAGCACAGCAGTGCAGGTGGATGTGTCGTAACTCGGTGTCATACCCTCATCTCCCTCATCATGGCCGATCGGTGGCGCCACTCACTCGGCTCGCTGGAGCGCCGCACACGCCCTCTTTCCTACCGACAGACGCCGCGCATAGAGCCATGCCGCAGTAGTAGTAGTGATACCAGTCTACACAAACGCTCCTCGGAGGAGGAAGCTTCGCCCGCAGTCAAACGCGCGCGCTTTACACCCAAGCCTCCCATCCCGCGCCGCCCTCTGCACGCGCTGCCGCCTGCACCACGCAGTCCATCGTCGCCATTCTTCGCCATACCCCGCAAGCCCGGTGGCTCTTGGCCGCGGCCCACACCATCGTCGCCACCAACGATTCTCGTGTCACCCCCCGACAGCGACATGGCCGCGATCATGGCGCGCTGCGCTCGGCCCTCGACGGATGCCACCTGGCAGCGCGCGTTTATACGTACCCTTCTCACACGCGATCAACTGGCCTTTGACAAACTCGCTTGGCAGCTTGATCTCGTCTTTGCCAAGCTGGCCGCCACCCTCAACTGCGACGTGGCGGGCCTGGCCAAACACGCCGCGCGTCAGACCATCGAGCTGCTGACGCGCGCATGGCGTCCTGCTACGCCAGAAGATTATGCGCTCTCACCGCCTAGCTTCCGGCTCCCGCGCATGACCCACGAGCTGATCCCACGTACCCCCGCCACCAGCAAAGCTCACGCTCTGTGGAGCCAACAAGTCTCAGCCACCGTCGGAGCTGATATGGCGGAACGACTCAGCTTGCACATCGCTCACACGGTGTGGTACATGGCTGTTCGCGACGCTCGTCGTCCTTACACACGCCCGGCTATCATGGCTCAGTACTGCGCACACATTCTCGCGTATCTACGCCGCTGGACCGCACACGAACACCTACACCCCCTTCATCTCTTACCGACGGCCCACTTGCAGACGCTCGAGTCGCAGCACAGTGCGTGCGCATCAACCATCTTGCATGACGTATTCCAACGCAATTTACACCAACAACTCACCGACTTCCAGAAGCAACGACATACCAGCCAGCCGTTCCTTCAAGTACCCGGCGTCGACGCATCATCGTCCCACGGACCCTGTCTCCTCACCGACGTCCAGGGACCCGACTTGATCGATGCTGCCCGCTTTGTCGGCGAATTAGCCCGTTTACACGTAGTGGCGACGCCAGCTACTGTCGAACAATGGCTTCAGGCCCTGTTTTTACACGAAATCCCGTGGGTCCAAGTACCCATGCACGAACTCGAGGCCGGATGTGCCTTGCTGCTACTAACAGGGTCACTGTCACAGCTCGACATGTCTGCATGTACACTTCACGAGCATTCTACTCGTGGCTCCATTCATCATCAATGTCTCTGCAAATTGGAAGAGCTGGCTCGCTCGCGATGGGTCCCTGCCTCTTCGAAAAAATGGATCCAGGTACGTGGAGAACAACTCACCTCGCAGGAGGTCATTGCGTACGGCCGCCGTGGCTGGACATAGCCCTTGCTCCTCTACATCGCCCCTAGAGACTATTGAGTCAAAGTTCTCCTAGTTAGTACAACGGTTAGTATATGTCGCTCTCATGTGTTTCACTGTGTGGCGCCGACAAGACCCGGGTTCGACTCCCGGATTGGGAACTCTTTTTCTTGATCAATCTCCCTCTTGCACAGCGTCAAAGCTGTTCAGATTTTCTCAACTAGCACGTGCCTCCCAGTTAGTACAACGGTCAGTATATGTCGCTTTCATGTGGTCCTTCACCAGTGGGGCGCCGACAAGACCCGGGTTCGACTCCCGGATTGGGAACATTTTTGCTTTTATTTTTCGTGGTCCGTGCAGGGTCGGCACTATTTCACATCCAAGATCATGGACCGACTAGCCCGTGTGTTCACGCGTTACCGCTATACTGGCATCTGGGTCGTGGGGTTTTTGGTGGGTCTCTGTACTGGCTTGGGAGCTCTGGCACTAGCGAGAGCTCATCGAGCGCTTGAGCGTGCCAGCATCCGACGCAAAGTGGCTCGATCATCGCCGAACAACGACTTTGTGCCAATTCAACTTCAACAGAGTCATTCGATCGTCTCAGGCGTCGAAGGCATGATCGGCAATACGCCCCTTGTGCGTATCAGGAGTCTATCAGATCTGACAGGCTGCGAGATCCTAGGCAAAGCGGAATTTGTGAACCCTGGAGGCAGCCCCAAGGACCGTGTAGCATTGCAAATCATCACAGAGGCCGAAAAAGATGAGCTGCTCGTACCACACACGGGGTCGTGGATTTTCGAAGGTACCGTAGGCTCAACGGGTATATCGCTAGCTACGTTGGCTTGTGCCAAAGGCTACCGCTGCTGTATTGTTGTGCCGGATGATGTGGCCGAAGAAAAAGCCACTCTGCTGCGTCGGTTGGGCGCAGTTGTGGAAGCAGTGCGTCCGCGGGGTATTGTGGATCCGCGCCACTTTGTCAATGAGGCACGGACGCGTGCGCAGTCCTGGAAGCCGAATCGCCATGAGCCGTGTGCTCGGGCATTTTTCGCCGACCAGTTCGAGACGGATGCCAATTTTTCCGCACACTATGAACACACAGGTCCAGAAATATGGACACAAACGCAGGGACACGTGGATGCCTTTGTCGCTGGCACCGGGACGGGTGGCACGCTCTCGGGCGTGTCGGCCTACCTCAAAGAGGTGAGTCCGTCGGTCCTCACAGTCGCCGCCGATCCACCGGGCTCGGGCGTGTACAATCGCATCCAGTATGGCGTCATGTACAATGCCACCGAAGCAGAAGGCACGCGCCGCCGACATCAAGTTGATACCGTGGTAGAAGGCATTGGACTCAACCGTCTTACGCGCAATCTGGAGCTGGGCTTGCCGTTTATTGATGCCGCTGAGCGTGTGACGGACGATGAAGCTGTGCGCATGTCGCGGTGGCTTTCGACGCATGATGGCCTGTTCCTAGGCTCATCGTCCGCCGTGCATTGCGTCGCAGCTGTCCGCACAGCGCTTCGTCTGAAGGCGCAGCGCCCTGATACTCGACCTGTCGTCGTCACGATTCTGTACGTATACCATCGCTTACGCAGCGCCGATTCTGGCTCACGACATCTGTCCAAGTTTCAGAACGACGAGGCCATGCAGGCTCGTGGACTCAACGTGGTAGCTGACATTGCTGATATCCTAGCGCCATTATGATGACATACCCGCATATCGTTGGAAGAGCTGATGCTGCAAGTCTTTCTTGCGTTGTCGGAGTTGCTCGTGCCGCTGCAAGCGCCCTTGTAGGTACTCCACGGCCTCGAGTAGGATCGAGACTTCGTTGGGTAGATTCGCACGTGCATCTTCCTCTGGTACTGACTCGGGCTCTGTCTTGGTAACGGCCGGCAGCATACTGGCCAAGGTATCGTAGCCCTTGCGGATATTTGAGCGCCGTTTTTGTTCTGACGCAATGTGGTTGGCCTTCTTCTCTTCTATGCTCAAAGGGCCTTGATTCGATGCTTTCCGCTTTTTTGAGTCTGTCCAGAGCATGGCCACGTCGTCTGACAGGCTCCAATCACCCGTGGTATAAGCCATGTGCAGCCGCTGCTTTCGTACGCGCAGTTTGTCGAGATGCGGCTGGTCCCGGGTGCTGTCCGGCTCAAAGACGTGGTGCAGCGCCGAGGGTACGAGGCGGGAGACATGATCGAGGCTGGGAGGTTCCACATCTGTGCTGGGTGTGGACGGTGAGAGGTATGGCTCGAGAACGGAGGCAACTTCACCCGGTGCCTGGATCGGTGTTTGCGAGGGTCGAGGAGGTGTCTGGGGCGTGGGCATCATCTGAGCACGATGGGCGTATTCCATGGGACGATGCACGTACCGTCGGGCGAGGTAGGGATGCTGCATAGAACGGATGCTGGGCACGTGTCGTTCTCGTTGATACCAGCGAAAGTAGCGTGGATTGCCCATTTCGTCCGGAGCCATACGCACAAACCCGTAGGGATCATGCTGGGACGAGGGTCGAAGTGAGAATTTCTGGGAGGAAGGCATGACAGACAACGAGGAGGAGCGCCAAAGGGGGGCTTTGTACATCGCATGACTGCCGCCGCTGCTCGTCGAGGCACCTGGCGTCGAGGACAGCCAACTAGGCGCGTGGGGCCGCCCATCATTCGTTGGCGTCGAGGAACGCAGCGCCGCGCGGTTGCGCATAATGGTATCTTCTCGCGACCGTGACGAGATCAGGTACGGGAGCAGGGACTGGTTCTGTGGATGCGACACCCCATCATACTGCTCCATATGAGGCGTCCGAGACATCGGGATCTTTTCCATGACTGCCTCGGACAGAGGTGCAGACTGGTGTGGGGACATGTCCGGCAGGGCCAGAGATCGATCACTCCCCTCCCCCTGCCGTACCACGTCTTCACGCCCCAGAAACATGGCCACGCACGTGTGCAGTGCGTAAAAGACGCATCGATGCGCTGAGCGCTGAGGTTGTTCGCTTTCTTGCTTACTAATACAAAAAAAGACTACAGGCTGTGGGCGTCTTTAGCATTGGTTCATCTGGCTGTTCTTGGGCCAGGCCTGGTGGGACGAGTCCAGGTAGGATGTGAGGTTGTTGTTGTAGTACAGTTCCAAGTTCCTTTGAATATAGTCGGCTGTGGGGTAGTTGTCCGGGTTGCAGGTAACACGCTTTTGCGTGCCATGCTTTTGGTATACGCGGATGTAGTCGAAAGCCATGTGGGCGGGGAATTCCAAATCGTCCCACTGGATTTGCTGGAAACCGCTCGAGATGCCCAAGTTCATGATAATAAACATAGGCTCTTTGGGGAAGATGCGGCGGCTGATCTCGGTATTCTCATTACCTGACAATGCCGCATCATTCAGCGTCCACGTTGGCTTGCCGTCCATGTACCAAGTAATGTGTCCACTGCCGGTGTTCTCAAAGTCCGGATCCCATTCTACACCGAACCGAATCGGCCTCGGCCTCTTGGACGCATCAAAGAAGGGCCAGTGAGGTAACGTGGTCGTGCACGACATGGCCTCTTGATACGGATTACCAGACCACGGGTTCCTTTTTGTAATGTCCGAGTCATACACCTTGTATGACCCCTTATTGTTGAACCAAATATAATTCTCGTCATACGGAGCCACCTGGTAGGACTGTGATGCATGCGACTCATCTCCTTGCACCTGGATTTCGAAAATATCCAGCTCAGGGGCGGAGCGTGCCGTTTTCCGATTAGGACCCGGGTGGTCTTGTCCGGAACACGTACACGAGGGGAAGCGCATACCCGGCAAAGCAGAGAGATTCTTGTGCTGGTAGCTTTTTGCGCCATTCGCTTTGACGCGCGACGCAGCTACGGGCGAGCCATCCGTGTCCTTCTGGTACGGCATGATACCCACATCACACGCCTCGTACGCATAGGGCCACATTCCGTCAGTAGAGCCCAAATAGCCAGGCCGGCCTAGGTTACCCATCAGCCAGAAACCGGGCCAGAAGCCCTGCATATCGTGTGAGCCCGGCAGGATCACACTGCCTTCAATGTATCCGCCCTGGAAGCAAAACTTGTTCCAGGACTGAAGCATGCCGGAACGGAACAAGTTTAAGCGCTCGACATACTCGTCCATCGTGAAAAGCAAGTAGCCATCTTTGGTCGTGATAGCCTCAGGCGTGTACCACTCATAGTCGTGCGTAGCGGCGTAGTAAAAGTTGCCGCCTTCCCAGAAAGGATCATCGCCTGGCCAAAACGTGCGTCCATCCTTATTAAATTCATCACTGAACACAAGATCATACTGCGACTTGTCCACAGGATTCGTCCATGTGTGATACTGCTCCTCTGTATCCTCATCAATCAAGCCTCGAACAGGGATTTTGCTAGACTCAGCATCTGCTAAAAAGCTCGCCAAACCCTTGTTGAACTGGCGCTGATGGTCGGCCAGGATAGGGTAGCCCACAAATAACATGAGCACAGACAGGCCAATGATGGTGATGGTAAACACATTGCCCAAACCACGCAGCGTCGGACGCCAAGAATGGGCGTCAGGGTTTTTATCAGGAATGTGCAGGTAGTCATCAGACTCTGCCTGCATGGGGTGCAGCATTACCATACCTTGACCGGCATTGGGCCTGGTTGACCCTGCATTCGGCTGCCGACCCACACGTTTCGTCATGCTATTATATAGTCCCGGTGATGCAGGCTCCATGACTTGAGATGAGACGCCGTGCTTGACGGATGTCGGTGTGGATACATTGGTCGTGCCCGACTCTAGGTCATGCAGATACGGATCTTGCACCACCCGACTGGGCATATTAATAAATGCATTGAGTTCTGTGCTGTCCTCGGCATCTTCCCAGTTTTCAGACCCAAAACTTTTGCGCGATGCGTACGTCGCCCGGTCAGCAGGGTCTTCATCGGTCGCATACGCCTTCCTATTCCACGTAGGGGCGTGCTCCCTTGGTCCGTTGACATTCGATTTTGCAGAACGCTCACGAGACTGCCGGGGCTCTGCTGCGACGCGGTCATACTGTCTCGCCGACATGACGGCGTCCAACGTTGTTGAGTGTGCAGTCAAAATGGGCGTCGACTGCCCCTTGTGGCGCTGCACGCGCCGAGTGTGGAGGATTGTTTGGCATTTACACTCTATATCCAATCACATGACGACTTGGCTTCTGGGTCAGGCCTACGCGGCTCCACGTCAAATGAGCTGGCCCACCGCTACAGAGGCACAGTTGGACGGCTGGGGCGGCGCGAGGTCTGTATATACCGCCTCGTCATCGGTATCGTGCATAGTGTGGTACTGAGACGGCTCTGCGTGCATGTGTGTACTGGCATGCGGTCGCGCTGATGGTTCGAGCGCGGGCGAGTCGGGCATGAACCTGTGCCTCACCTTTGGTATCATCACAGGTGGGTTCTGCTGCAGGAGCGGGACCAGACTTGCACCGTGCAAAATCAGCTGGTCTAGTACGTGCTGTTGAATTTGTTCGAGGGCCTCTTCAGAGGACGCATCGGCAAATGCCACAGCCATAGCCATACTGGCGTCCAAAGTCAGGAGGCGCATGTAAAAATAGCCACGGTCGCGTACGTCCGGATTGGCGACGAGGTCCGTCGCTTGGTGCAGGATCTTCTGTACAATTGGTCCACCAGATTTTGGCTTCCGAAGGAACAGTTTGACTGTGGCCGTTAAGAGTGCCAGCTGCACATCGGACGACTCGTCCAAAAAGGACAGGGTATAGTCATGCAGCGCATCGGTAGAACCTTCGACACGATCGCAAAAGTGCCCCAAGATCCAGATCATGGACACCTTGGCTGGGGACTCATACAGAGAGGGAATGTGGTCACATAGCATCGTGACAATGTAGCCGTAGCGGTCTGGGTATTTGCGCAAAATGTCCTTGACCACCATCACCGACTCTTGTAGTGCATAGTCCGCACGGCCCTGCATGATGGTCTTTAGCGCCGCCACGCACGGGTCAGCTACAAGGCTCCACTTGAGGGCGAGGCGTCCGATCATGTGAGTGGCTTTGCGTGCGATGTTCTCGTTGATGTCCGTCACGCAGCTTTGTAATTCATCCAGCACATCGGTTGCATTCGATTGCGTTGCTAGTTGATACAGGATATCGAGCTTGACGAGCTTGATGTATTCTGGGTCGCTGTATGTACATAAAAAGGGAGAAAGCTCCAACCGCAGCACCATGGGCCGACGCTGCAAGTATAGAAGCACGTTTGTGAGAATCGTATACAAGATCTCTGGAGGCGCCTTCATATGCGGCATGAGCACATAGCCAATCCACCGTCCTAGCGCGTTCATCCGCTCCATGTCGCTCATATAATTCATCAGAAACATGGCCACCTTGCTGGCTGTGAGTGCCAATGTCGGGCTGTGCACCTGCACATGCCGCGACAAAGCATCTGCGAGCATATGGGCCTCCTGGCCCGTCTGCGGCGTAAAAAACAACAGCGTCTCCATAATGTACGTCTGCCCCCATTCAGAACATTGATGCATGACTTGCACGAGGTGGTTGGCCTGCTTGAAGTTGACAGAGAGTTGCATCGTGTGGCTACTCTCTGCCATGTGATACAGTGCTGCAACCGCTGACACCACCACGTCGGTGCTCGTATCATACATCATGCCAAAGAGCTTTTCGATAAACCCGCTTTTTTCCATGAGAGCTGCATCGTACATGTACATCCGAGCGACGCACATGGCCGCTGTTTTGCGAACGTATGGTTTCTTGTCGTACAAAGCGCTGCGTACAGGATCTAGGAGGCCGTGCACCATGTCGTCGGTGAGGAGAGACGCCATGGTTCGCAGTGCCGAAGCACGTGTGATCGCATCTTGACTTTTCGCATCCTGCGTAAACAAATCGATATAGGGCGTCAATGCCTCCTTCTTCCTCATACCGTAGTTCGACAGGAAAAAGTACCCCATCTTTTTTATATGGATATCCTGAAGACTCATGCACTCCGCCACACTCGTACACAGTGCGCTCATGTCATTGCCCATCGTTGCATTCGCTATAATGCGCTTCAGCACAGCCACCTTTTTCGAGTAAGACTTCGCATTGACAAGGTCTGAGCCCAGCTCCTCTGCACTGCCATACACAAAGCACCTGTCCTGCCGCCCATGGTCCGCCATGCCTCCCACGACACCGGCGTGCCGGCTGGGTGGAGGCAGCAGCGGCCCTCGAGCGGCGAGCGGCGCGTCCGCTATCACGTGCCATGACCAAAAAAATTGTCGCTTCAGCCTGGCTTCTTGCTTCCTGGACGATGGAGTATCAGCCGCTGAGAGCGCCGCCGACGGCTGCAGCGACGGCCTCATCGTCGCTGCACTCGCACTCCGAGTCGCTATATTGGAGGAATCAGTTTTACTCGCCTGTCTTTCTCAAAGAGTTTGCGCCCGTGACGTGCATCCACTTTGTGCCATCGAGCCATGCCACGGACGATGATCCTAGTGGCTCGAGCTCGCGTGGCCGATTCGCTGTCACGACAGGCACTCGCGTGCAGATCTACAGCATGCGCACAAGTCGCGTAGTAAAGACCATCACTCGTTTTAAGGATGTGGCCCGCAGCGCGCACTTTCGCTCGGATGCCCGTTTGCTGGTGGCCGGCGAGGACACGGGGAATGTGCAAGTCTTTGATACCAACTCACGTACGATATTGCGCTCTTTCCAAGGACACCAGATGCCCGTGCATGTATCTAAATTTTCGACGGATATCACGCAGGTGCTGACGGCCTCAGATGACCGCACTGTGCGCATGTGGGACATGCCTGAACAAAAAGAGACGCGCCGCTTTGAGGGCCACACGGACTATGTGCGCGCTGGAGCCATCTCTCAAGACAACCCGCATGTCGTCATGTCGGGCGCCTATGACGGCACGGTGCGTCTATGGGATCTGCGCATGAGCGAACACGACGGCCAAGCCATGTGCATGGAACATGGAGCGCCGGTCGAAGATGTGTTGGTGTACCCGACGGGTGGCAGTGGCGTGGCGGTGAGTGCCGGAGGGCCCATGCTGCGTGTATGGGATATCATGAGTGGGGGCCGTTGCATGCGCGCGATATCCAACCACCAAAAGACGATCACGAAACTGGCGCTGTCCGTCGAGTCGGGCGCTGGATTCACCTCGGACGAAGGAAGTGGCGGCATGCGACTACTGAGCGGTGGCCTCGATCATCTTGTCAAGGTGTATGATCCAGCGCAGGACTATCGCGTCACGCACACGATGCGGTATCCAGCGCCCATCTTGAGTTTGGCCGTGAGTCCCGATGAAAGCCATATTGCCGTGGGCATGTCGGACGGCACACTGTGCATCCGGAAGCGCGAGCTCAAAGCTAGCGAGCTCGAGAGCCGTGAGCGTCGGCGTGCCGCTTTGCGCACAGGTGCCTATGAGCACTTTGCCACGGGCCCCACCCGGGCGAGTGCTGCGACGCGGGCTGACGAACTGTCCGTGGAGTCGACGCGGCGCCAACGGCTGAAGCGCTACGATCAGCTCCTCAAAGCGTTCCGCTACCGGGATGCGTTGGATGCGAGTTTGCAGCAAGGCGTGCCTGCGAGTGTGACGTTTGCCCTGATCATGGAGCTGATTCGTCGCTCGCCGAGTGGCCAGGCGGACGGTCTGCGTCGTGCCATATCAGGACGTGACGACGTGACGCTCGAGCCCATCTTGCGTTTCCTGTTGCGGCATGTGACGAATCCGCAGTACACCCATCTTGTGTGCGACACACTGAATCTGGTGATTGATACGTACGCGTCGGTGTTGGGCCAATCGCCGATCATTGACGACCTGTTCGGGCGCATTTGGGCCAAGCTGGGCGAGGAAATGCGTCTCCAGTCTCAGCTGTTCCAGGTAAATGGTGCGTTGGAGATGCTCCTGGCGCGTTCGGCGCTGGGTGCGGCCATGACATAGATCCACACCCTGTATGCATGTCTACTTAGGCTATCACTTGCGCACCGAGCACTTCCTTGCCCGTGTTTTTGATCTTCTCCAGCACCGTCTCAAAAGGCACCGAAGCTTCGACGTCGACGCTCTGCTGCTCGAGGCTGACCGTGTACGACGTGACGCCTGGTGTAAATGTCGCCGATCCCTCCTACGCGATCAGGTACGTACCCTCCAGCTTTCCCAGAACACGTTCGATCGCACGCGAGCAAGCTCCGCATGTCATTTTGACATCAAAATGGTACTTATGTGTCTTTCTGTATAAGTGGAAGGTAAATACATACGTCGGTCATGATGCGCGCAGGTCAAGCGATACGAAATGCGCCACCTCCGAACGCCCTGTCTCGCCGCGGGGATGGCTCGTGTGGCGGGCTGGGCCTGCCACGCGCGGCTGCCGACACACCATGACGTAAGCCCGTGTCACTCGTACTAACAACTATATGTAAACACGTGACCAAATCGGCAGGTGGACGGCGTGGCCCTGACGCTGACCTTCCTCCCCCAACTGCCCTACCGCTTCCAACATGGAGAACGAACACGTACGTGAATAGCGCGCGTGCGATGAGTGTGGTACTAACATAGAATAGGGTGAGCTTGTCGATCTTTACGTGCCCCGCAAGTGCGCTGCCACGGGCCGCCTTATGGAGGCCAAGGACCACGCCTCGGTCCAGATCGCTGTGGCCGACGTGGACGAGAACGGCAAGATGATTCCTGGCTCGACGACCAACATTCCGATCTCGGGCGCCGTTCGTCACCAGGCTGAGAGTGACGACTCGATTAACCGTATTGCGCAACAGATGGGCTGTACGTATCAGAATACCGTGCCACACGACCTCAGGTCGGACGGGTGTTACCACCACCACCACCACCGCGCATGGAACCGCTCCTGACAGTCTGCGCCTGGCTGCGGGATCACTCCCATTTCTACGGCAGGGGCAGGATTCCACATTTTCACGGAGCGAAAAGGAACAGGCAGCGGATAAGAGCTCGCCGGCTCCTGTGCATGAGCTTGTCGAGTGTCAGACCTCTGCTACATGCGCGGTATGCACGGTGTGTGGTAACGTCGCCTGGCCAGGCGTTGGCACGATACCGACAGAGAACGTTGGCTAACCCTGCAGTGATGAAGAACGTCTGGTCGTACCAACAAAAGTAAGGATGCCGTGCTGTCGGCCCTTGTATGTCTCTATGCTCTATAGCGTGGAATAGCTATATCATGCCGCTCGGCGATGAAACCATTCGTACATGTCGGGACGCGGGGCCATGCTCAGGCGTGGCGTGGTGCTCGAGGCCTTTTTTTTTCGAGCGCCGTTTTTTTTCTGCCAGAGGGCTTATTCAGCGCTTGCATCGCTGAGGGCGTGTGGATCGGCGCTGAAACGTCTTCCTCCTCGCTTTTTGTCCCGGCTGCCAACGGTCACGCCTGTTAACGAAGCACCCCCGCCCACCTTTGTTCTCACGCTGTAATATATGTACCTCTAGGCATGATGCAAGAAAATACAGGACCAGATCCATTAGCGGGTCTTCCATCCATTCATTACCGCCATCCCAGCTCGCGTGGTGCCGCCTCGCCCTTAGAGCACCCGGTGCTTCTCCCTAGTGCCGTGCCTCCTCGGCCAGCGCCCGCCCCCCTCTCGCTGCATCGAACAGGCTCATGGTCGGTGCATCCTACTGTATCATCTCCTGGCCCCCATCCCTGGGATGCAGACGCTCTGACGTCGCCGCCCGGTCTCTTGCCCAACGGCGCCCCTGGACGTCGGCGTCCACGTCGTACACTTACAGATAATGCGACCGAGTTTTTGCATGCTGTGGACGACTTGCTGGGCTCACAGGTGTCACGGCATGGCCCGTCCCACATGCCTCTGCCTCCGCCACCTGGGAATCTCGCTAGCCACGGCATGGAAGGTCCTCTGTCGCCCAAGTCAGCCGCCTTCCCTATGCCGATGGAACACGCTTTTGGTGTGGAATCGGCGGGACCGGCGCCGCTGCCGCTGGGCTCGACCAAGTTCGGCTTTCCTATGCCGAGCCATGCGATTGGGTCGCCGCCGATTCACACGCAGGACGAACGAGCGCCCGCGTCGGACTGGCCGCTTTCGGACGTCGAGGGACCGCCGATGTGGCCGTCCATGTACCCACCGACGCAGACGCCTGCTCCTATCGATCCGCTGGGCTATGGGGCCTCGACTGCTGTGCTGTCGTCGTCGCCGGACGATGCGACAGCGCCGCTCCACGCCGAAAAGTCGGTGGCGCTCGTCTTGGGCGACGACGAGCCGCGGTCGCATATGCCGCCCGCTCCGCCGACGAGTCACGCGCGGCCAGATGTGCTGGATGCGTCGATGCAGCCGTCGGCGTTCGTCAACCAGGACCTGGCGCAGCGCGTGCGGTCGATGACCCTGCCGGTCGATCTGTCGGTGGGTCCGATGCGCGAGCGGACCGGCTCGGTGCATCGAGCTCACCGCGCGCCTGACTCGCCGTCATCGCCTATGAGCGGGGGTCGTATCTCTACGCACGCACGCAAATCTGCCGCTGCTGCCGTGGCCGGCCACGGTGTGCATGGCATGTACGC
This sequence comes from Malassezia restricta, assembly GCF_003290485.1. Taxonomy (NCBI): domain Eukaryota; kingdom Fungi; phylum Basidiomycota; class Malasseziomycetes; order Malasseziales; family Malasseziaceae; genus Malassezia; species Malassezia restricta. The sequence goes on from NC_040195.1 coordinate 922,599, forward strand.
ACGTTACACGCCGCAGTCGCCGTCCATGGCGTCGTCGGCGACGATCTGCGACTCGCCTGATGCGCTGGATCCGTCGTCGCGCCCGGGCCCGAAGCGCCGCGACGAGGGCAAGTGGTTTGGTCGGCCGGGCACGCTGCGGCTGGGCGACACGGTGCCGATTGCGTCGACGGGCCCAGCCGTCTTGGACGATGAGCTTGCGCCGTACGTGCGCGCGCGGTCTCAGGCGACGGTGCACGATGTGCATGGTGACGAGGGCTCTGTGCGCTCGCGCAATTCGTCGCGCACGCGCGCGTATGAGCGAGGCACGGGCGATCTCGGCGGCCGCTTCCACCGGCGCGACGAGGGTGGTGTGCCGCGCGCTGTGTCGGTGCCGCTGCAGGACGATGCGGCGCACTGGGAGCTGCGGGACGTGCGTGGCCAGCTGGCCGAGATCAGCATGGACCAGCACGGCAGTCGGCTGATCCAGGAGAAGCTGGATCACTGCACGCCGCAGGAGCGCACGCAGGTGTTCGAGGAGCTGTTTCCCGAGTCGCGTCGGCTCATGGCGGATGTGTTTGGCAACTATGTGATCCAAAAGCTGCTGGAGTACGGCACACGCGAGCAGGTGCGGACGCTGGGCGGCCAGCTCGAGGGCCATGTGCTCTCGCTCTCGCTCGGCACGTACGGCTGCCGCGTCGTGCAAAAGGCGTTTGAGCGCGTCGACGAGGAGCAAAAGATCCGCCTCGGCCAGGAGCTGCATCCGCACGTCTTGGACTGTGTGCGGGATCAAAATGCGAACCACGTGATCCAAAAAATCCTGGAGCAGGTGCCGAGTCCGCACCTCGACTTTATTGCCTCGGCGTTCCTGGGCCATGTGCCCGTGCTCGCGTCGCACTGCTACTCGTGCCGTGTGCTGCAGCGCATCTTTGCGTACTGCAGCGAGGAACAGCGCCGGCCGCTCCTCGACGAGATGCACAAGGACACGCTGCGCCTCATGCAGGACCAGTACGGCAATTATGTCGTCCAGTGGGTCCTGCAGCACGGCGAGGAGCGCGACCGCGTTGCGATTGTGGGCGTCGCCAAGTCGCACCTGCTTGCCCTCTCGCGCCACAAGTTTGCGTCGAACGTCGTCGAGCATGTGATCCAGGTCGCGCAGCCCGCCGACCTGGCTGACCTGCTCGAGGAACTGCTGGCCCCGCTGCGTGCCTCGGACGTCGAGGGCCTGCCGCTCCTCCTCGAGGGCACGGCCCCGCTCTGCATTGCGACGGTCATGATGCAGGACCAGTACGCGAACTATGTGCTGCAGCGCTTCCTCCAGACGCTCCACGGCCACGACCGCGAGCGCCTGGTCCAGACCATCCGGCCTGTGCTGTATGCGCTGCGCCAGCGCCAGGCGCTCATGGCTGCCCAGAGCAATGCGGCGTCGACGCCGTACACGGGCAGCATTCGCATCCCCGGTGGCGGCCACATCGGGAACAAGCCCCTGCTGGCCATCGAGCGCCTCATCGAGCAGGGCCCCTAATGTCGATACGGGATTTCGCAACACGGTACATACGGCGGTAGTGACACGAGACAGATCCACGCACGTCCCTCGCCCCTCGCTCCCTCCACCCATGACAGGGGGTCAGGCCGTGCTGGCGCTGCCGGCGGCGGTGCATCCGACGGCTCGGACGTGCGACAATGTGCATGGCCGCGTGCAGATAGGCACAGAGGGCGATGCGCCGCAGCATGCGAGGAACATGGTGGTGCACTTCGGCGTGCCGGACGCCCCACAGCATCCCTGTGCGTTTCGCGTGCCCCTGCGTGACTTGCGGGCGATTCGCGAGCATGTGCCCTCGGCCATGCGCCCCATCGGATTCGTCGAGCTGTATGCCCAGAGCAAGCACACGCTCTTCTTCCACACGTGCCCGTACGACGAACATCGCCGCGCGTCAAGTGACTGGGACGGCCACCGCCTCGTCGACGCCCTGGTCCCCTTTGCCGATATCCTCGCCAGCCAGCAGGTGCCGAGCCTGTACCTCATCAACCCCTCCGCGGAAGAGCGCGCGAAGCACCAGACCCCGCGCTTCGCCGACGACGCGATCGAGGCCGTGCTCGCCCGCCGCTCGCCGCTGCCGCCCGCCCCGACGCACTCGGACACCTTGGCCGCCTGGGCCAAGTCGACCCACATGTCCGTCCTCACGCAGCTCTCTCACGTCATGCGCGGCGCCCGCGATAGTGGCCATGCCTTCTTGTCGCATCCGATCGTGCGCCGCGCCGCACCCCAACTCTCCGCCTCGCAGGCGGGGCCCTACATGGTCAGTGCCCAGACAGACTCCACGGCTCCGACGTCGAGCGACCCCCTCTCGGTCGAATTTGATGCTGCGCGCGTCTACCTCACGAAATGGGCGCGCCAAGTCGCCCAGGAAGGCGAACTGAATCGCATGGCCGAGCAGGCCATGCTCCGTGATCCTGATCGCGATGCCGAGTCGCTGCTCGGCACCTCGTACCTTCCGACGCTGCCCCAGACCGACAAGCTCGTGCCCCTGACACACGCGGCGTGCACAGAGCTCCTCGATTCTGGTGCGCCAGCTCATGATATCGCGCAGCGCGTCTTCCGACACGGCCTCACTCCCGAGGCGCGGCGCTTACTGTGGCCCTACATGCTCGGCGCCCTTCCTCTCAACTCCCGTCGTGAGGGCCGCGACGCGCAGGACGCCGAGATGCAGCGCACCTACGATATGTGGAAGCAGCGCTGGTTCGGCCAGCCAAGGCCCCGTGCCGCCGAGCACGAAGCGTCGCAGCACCGCATCTGGATCGACTGCCTCCGCGCCGATACCAAGCACGACTTTTTCCAGCACGAGCCGCCTCTCGATATCGAGGCGCATGTCGTCGCCAGCGGCTGGCTCCGCTCACGACCCCAGGGCGCCGAGCATGCCCAGGTCAACAAGCACGTGTTCCTTCTCAGTGAGATTCTATGGACCTTTGACGTGTATGCCGAACATGCAAACGATACCAAACTACCTGCGATCGAGGGCTACGTCCAGGGCATGAGCGATTTGTGCTCCGTATGCTATGTGGCCTGCAGCGGTGATGAGGCACGCACGTTTTGGACGTTTGTGGCGCTCATGCGGATGTGGGGCAGCCACTACGTCGCTGACCAGTCGGGCATGCGGCACGAGCTCCTCCTGCTGCAGCGCCTCGTGGCCGAACTGTGTCCGCGACTGTACGCCTATCTCCAGCGCATCGACGGACTCAACCTGTTTTTCTGCTTTCGCTGGCTACTCGTGTGCTTCAAACGCGAGTTTGTGCTAGACGACGTGCTGCGCATCTGGGATGCCATGTGGTCGGCCAGATGGAGTGAGGCCGAGCACCGCGGCTGGCCGCTGTGTACGCACATGCATCTGTTCGTGGCGCTGGCCATCCTTGAGAGCCACGAGCGCCTCATACTCCGGTACCTGGCCTCGTTCGACGAAGTGCTCATGTTCATCCATTCGCTGGCGTTTCAAATGGATGCCACGAGCGTGCTGCGTCGCGCCGAGGCACTCGTGTACCGCCTGCGGAGCCGCGTCGGCCAGGAGCCGCCTGTCGATGAAGAGCTCCGATCCATGGTCCTATGCTAAACGTACATACTAATACAACACGCCTGCATCCACCACGTAGCGGTCGCCCGTCCGTTCCACGGTAAACTTTTTCGGCAGAAAGCGCGTGCGGTGCCACGAACGAACGAGTCGCATGGCATCCGAAACCTTGGATAGGCATACGAGAAACCATGCGGACGTGCTCTCTGTGTGCAACGGCGGCAGCTTGAGCACAGTGAACGACGACGCAAGGGGCGGCGTCGTAGGACGCACAAGCTGCGACATGTGCCAGTCGATGCGAGGGGGTATCTGGAGGCCTAGAGCATAGTGGCGCTGCAGCTTCTTTTCCAGCTTCTCAGCCGTGGTATCAAACGGGAGATGGCGCAATACAACCGACTGCATCGGATACGATGCGCCAATGTCCAGCGCGGCGAGCCATTCGGAGGGCCAGTGTGCGTAGTGCCGCTGAAAGAATGCTTGCCGCTGTGCCGCACTCAAGCATTCTACTTGCAGCGCCTCCCCGCCTATGCATGGGCGCTGCCTCTGTAGGGCGCGGGCTTCTGCCTCAGTTGCATACTCCACCATGACCATCTCGCTAGGGACCATGGCGTGCGTACGCACAAAGTCTATGCGCACTGGCGCACCGGCCACACGCCGCACATCACTGGGCAAGGCCGTGTACGGGACACGCCGTACCAAGGCACACGTATGACTCATGCCCTGCTCCGCGGTGGTGGAGGAAGATCACAAAGTGACAAGACAGCTTGGCATCCCCTGACCGCAGGGGAGGCTGGCAAGGAAGGCCGCGTCAAAGACCTTCCAATGTACAAGCAACGCCCGCGACACTCTTTTCCTTGCCCTGTACGTACTCTACCACTCCGTTCTATGCAATGCACTGCTCCACAGCAGATCTTGGCAGGCGGGGTGGCATGTCAATCGGACCACAGGGTCGAACTCGTCAGATGTGGAGTCAGATGTGGCGTCCAATGACACCACTCGAAATCTCACGCGAGCCGAAATGAAGCGATGTAAGAAGATGCCCAGCACAGATTTGTAATCGTATAAATACACCTTTTCCTGAGCTCGGAGTTACTTTTTTTGTCAACCCACCTCTTTCCGTCATGTTCACCGCTGTGCGTGCCACTCTTCGCCCCAATGCTGTTGCTAGCAAGCGATGCTTCTCGAGTCTGTCTGTACAGTTGAAGCAGGCCGGTGGTGGCAAGATCATGACACCTAAGGCCGCTATCGCCGACATCCCAGTCGGTGCCAAGGTCATGGTGGGTGGTTTTGGTCTCTGTGGTGTGCCTCGCACACTGCTGGACGAGGTCGTTAAGCGCCCTGAACTCAAAGACCTTGATGTGTACTCGAACAACCTCGGTACGCCTGGCCGTGGTGTCGGTCTCCTGGCTCGCGAGGGCCGAGTTCGCTCTATTACGGGCTCGTTCCTCGGTGGCAACCGCGAGTTCGGTGACCAGTTTTTCAGGGGCGAGGTGCAGCTCAATCTCTGCCCACAGGGCACATTTGCTGAGCGCATCCGCGCTGGTGCGGCTGGTATCCCTGCCTTCTACACGCCCACTGGTTACGGCACGGCCGTCCACAAGGGTGAGCTCGTACTCAAGTACGAAAAGAAGGATGGCGAGGAGGCGAAGCCCGTGCTCATTTCCAAGCCGCGTGAGTCGCGCCGCTTTGGCAACCGCGACTTTATTCTCGAGGAAGCCATCTACGGTGACTATGCTTTGATTCACGCTCGCAAGGCCGACGAGGCTGGCAACCTCATCTTCCACTCCACGGCGCGTAACTTCAATGACCCTATGGCACGCAACGCGCGTGTTACCATTGCTGAGGTGGAAGAGATTGTGCCGGTTGGCTCGATTTCCTCGGACGAAGTGCATCTGCCATCCATCTTTGTGGACCGCATCGTCAAGGCGGAGCTGCCTCTGGAGGTGGAGAAGGTGTGTCTCTCGAAGCCGGAGGGCGACGCCACAGAGCTCACGAAGCGCGACATCATTGCTAAGCGTGCTGCGGCTGAGCTAAGCGATGGTATGTATGTGAACCTCGGTGTCGGTATGCCCAACTTGGTGCCCTCCTACCTCTCCAAGGACGTGGATGTGTATGTGCATACTGAAAACGGTCTGCTTGGTGTGGGCCCGTACCCTTCGAAGGAAGAGGATGTGCACACGGACATCATCAACGCTGGCAAGGAATCGATCACCGAGCGCCCTGACGCTGCTGCGTTCGATGCTGTCGCCAGTTTCGACATCGTGCGTGGCGGTCACCTCGATGTGACGATGCTTGGTGCCCTCCAGGTCACGGCGAACGGTGACCTGGCCAACTACATGATCCCAGGCAAGTTCGCGACGGGTATGGGTGGTGCCATGGACCTCGTGTCGAACCCTGACAATACGCGTGTGATTGTGCTGACGGAGCACGTCGACAAGACGGGCAAGCCCAAGGTGGTGCAGAACACGGAACTCCCCTTGACAGGTGTGCGCTGTGTGAGCACGATCATCACAGACCTGGCTGTGTTCAACGTGGACCGTGAGAAGGGCGGTCTCACGCTCGTTGAGCTCCAGCCCGGTGTAACGCTCGAGGAGGTCAAGGCTAAGACGGGCGCCGATTTCAAGGTGGCGCTTTAATCTATAGCTATGTGCAATTATATATTTTCTGACGAGATCATGGGTTTCGTGAGTGTGATGTCGTCACCCTCCAAAGCTTGCATGGCCGTGGATGGCGGCACGAGCGAAGCCTTAGGTGACTTGACGAAGACCAATGGCGACGGCGTTGCCGAAGAAGTCGTCAAGCGCTGATCGTGCCGGTCTTCCAAGCTGTCCCTATCCGTTTTGTTCTCACTCATGGGTATATCCCATGTCGACGTCGATCCAGTGTCCGACTGGCCGTCCGAGTCGTATTCATCCAAAATCTCTTCACCGATGAGCTCTTCGAGGACATCTTCCAGCGTAATGATACCCAGTGGTGCATCCGGCGCAAGATTCTGCTCCACTACTTTCGCTGGAGGCAGTGTGCTACTCGCACTGATCGGATGATCCGGGTTGTCAAAGTCACTGGCTTTGCCACCCCGCAGCCGATGCAGCAGACGCTGGAGATGCGACGAACGCAGACTCCTCATCTTGGGCTCTTTGGTTGACTCTGCTGCTGTGCCCTTTTCGAGTTCAGACGATGCATTGAGCGTGGCAGGAATTTTGGTCTTTGGCGGTACAGTAGCTTTGGCCGCGTACGACGAGTGCGGCGACACAATCGCCATATGGGAACGGCCTTCCTGGAACACATTGAGTACATTCAGCAGAGGCTCATCCCAGGGCACCGTCGGTAGCGCATTGATCAGCATTTCACTTACAGGCACAGCATCCTCAGGGTCGAGTAGCACACACTGCTTCACCAACAGAGCACCGACAATCTTTCGGTGCACCTTCGGCTCAAGGGTCGTTGGTTGTGAGTACAGTGCCCGCGAATCATCTGCGAGTGGATTGCGTTCCAGCTCCGCGCCGTCACCGATGCTTGGTGCTTCAGGCAAAGCCACCTGTTGTGTCAGACCAAGAGAACGGCTTATGCGCGATGATACCGTTTCTCCTCGGTTTGGTGTGCCCGCACCAGACTCACTCCTCGACACATTCAAATCTTGATACACGGGAATTCGGGAATGACCGGACCGAACAATGCGATCCAACGTGGGATAGTCAAGGCGCGCCGTAAGTGGAATCATATTGACCCTCTCAATAGGCGTCATGGCTTGCTTTGCAACTTTTTCTTGCATGTCCAGAGCACCTCCAACAATCGTAACGGTATCATGCTTCAGATCACCACCATGACCACCAGCAGCTTCATGCATCGTGACCAACTCTTTGAGCTCGACGCGGCGGTAGATTGTACCATGGTGTGGTCCTAGCGCATAGTGCAAAATGCGCGACACTGGCCAGGCAATAGGATACAGTATAAACATAACAACACGAGTGAACATGGCCATATGAGCACCCATGTAGAGGCCATATCGCGAGCAGACACTTTGGGGAATGAGCTCGGCAAAGATAACCACAAGTACGATGGACACAATCACCGCCTGGATACCACCTCCCAGCACAGGATCTGCAATAATCGGCAGCGTTTCATTCGTGATCATGTTCGCAATCAGCAGCGTCGTAAGAAGCAAGTGACCATCCTGACGAACAGGGGCAATCTTGCTGGCATACGCGCGCTCTTTTCGGCTTCCTTGTGCCATAAGTACCTGCAATTGCGTCTCATCAAGTGACATGTAGCCCAGCGTAAGACCCGCAAAAATGCCAGATAAGATGACAAGAATCGGGATCAGCAGGGCAAACGCCACTTTCTTACCTTTAGGCATATTCTTGCCTTCTTTCGAGTCACCTCCTAGAGATTCTTCTCGCTTGGTGAAGCGCTCGAAAAAGTCGACGTGAAAAGCTGTTGAAGGGGGCTGTACATGATCAACAGCACGTTTTGGCATAAATGGGAGGTCCCAACTCAGAGAGTTCTGGATCGATGGCGCCGCCACAGATGTGACTGTTGTGCCAGCCATCATACCAAAACCAAACAGAGTGATCACCATGAAAAGAAGGACTGCGGGCGAGAACGTAAATGCCGCTTTCTTTGACGACGCCACTGACTTATGCATCGATGGCTGCACGGTAGGTAATGAAGTATCTAATGTATCAGAGGATACGCTTAACGAAGATTCATGCACAGTTTCATTTTTTTCATGCACAGAAATAGAACATGATGGCATACCACGTATATCAGGATCCTGCATTCACTGGATGGACTGATATGCTCGTTGCAAACCGGCGATAAGAGCTTCGTGAATGTGGAGAAGCTTTTAGCAAATAAGCTAGTCACCCTTATCTGATCATACTATAGCTCACGCAACGCAGCACCTACTGAACATGAAAGTGAGATTACAGTATGTGCGAGTCTGTAGAGACTCATGTAATACAACGTCAAAAGTGCGAGAGATTTTTCTGGCTTTGAGCTGACTGTGCGTGAGCCTGCGCGCCGTAGCGATAGTCATTCTATCGTACTCGTGTGGGCCAATTTAGTAAGTTCACGTGACATTCTTCTTCGTAGAGCATGGAAAGCGCTGGAACAATCCATGTGCGACGTCTTCTCAGGGCTGCAATGCCTGCGTAAAATATACGCACGTTCATTGGAACTCTTTTTTTGCGTGCGTGTCGATCCACTCGTGTGTTTCAAAAAGTGCAGCTAGGCAGTCGGACGACTGAGTTATCCAGCATATACCATGGTTAAGTACGTATGATAGCGCGTGTTCGAGGCAGTATCTAACCAAACAGGGAGACGAAAGTATGTGGAAGCATATTTGTGAAAGGGTAATACTAACGTCCAGCTATACGATCTCTTGGGTGTGTCGCCTGAGGCTTCCCAGGCTGAGCTGAAGAAGTCTTACCGGAAGAAGGCACTGGCACTGCACCCTGACAAGGGTGGTGATCCTGAGCTGTTCAAGGAAGTGACCGCGGCTTATGAGGTATTGGCAGATGAGAGCAAGCGTGAAATGTACGACCGCTTCGGTGAGGAGGGTCTGAGCGAAGGCATGATGGGTGGCGGTATGGACCCACAAGACCTGTTTTCTCAGCTCTTCGGCGGAGCTGGCGGATTCTTCGGTGGTGGCGGCCGTCCGCGTGGTCCGAGGAAGGGCAAGGATCTTGTGCACCGTGTCAAGGCTACGCTCGAGGATCTATACAACGGCAAGCTGACGAAGCTTGCGCTTCAAAAGCATGTGCTATGCAACAAGTGTGGGGGCCGCGGTGGTAAGGAAGGTGCCGTGAAGTCGTGTAACACTTGCAATGGCCAGGGTATCAAGGTGGTGCTACGCCAGCTGGGACCTATGGTGCAGCAAATGCAACAAACATGTCCAGACTGCCACGGTGCAGGTGAACAGATCAATCCCAAAGACCGCTGTACGCAATGCAACGGTAAAAAGATCACGCAGGAGCGCAAGGTGCTTGAAGTACGCATCGACAAGGGTATGGAAGATGGTCAGCAGATCACATTTAAGGAAGAGGCCGATCAAGCACCGAACACGATTCCCGGTGACGTCATCATAGTTGTTGACGAACAGCCACACCCTCGATTCAAGCGTAAAATGAACGACCTGTTTGTGAACGTTGAAGTCGACTTACTTACTGCGCTGGCTGGCGGTCGCGTGAGCATTCCTCACTTGGACGATCACGCGCTGTCCGTCGAGATCCCTCGTGGTGAGATTGTACGACCCGGTGACATGAAGGTGCTGCGTGGCCAGGGTATGCCTTCGTATCGCCACCACGAAATGGGTGACCTGTACGTGAACTTGAGCGTCAAATTCCCAGACAGCCTGAGTGAAGAACAGCTCCAGGCGCTTGAAAAGGCCTTGCCAGCTCGCCCTGCACCAGCTGCACTGTCCAAGGACCTGGATGTCGAAGATGTGGTTATGGACTCGATTGATGAGCATGAGGCACACCGTGCACGCACGGGCCCTGCTACAACCGGCGAGATGGAAGATGACGAGGCTGGAGGTCCTCAAGTGCAGTGTGCTCAGGGCTAATGATCTTAACGATGTGCATACCGTATATTCCTGATGTAGTACAACGCGTATCGATAAACACTATATATATATATATTAGAACACAATTTTGCAAGAAGCCTAAGCTGATGGATCACTCGAGCCCATTTGGGACTTAAGGTGTACATGCTTTTGTTCGGCGGCAGCCAACATCTTGTCGAGCTGCTCCAGCTCGCTAGTTTGGGACATAACCGATGCTTGGATCTGTCGCACGCGCTCTTCCATCGATGAGAGATCGGACGTGTGGGCAACGCCTGTCGAGGAAGCAGTGCCTTTCCAATCGCCTTTCTCGACATGATCGACAAACACGAGAGGACACGCATCCGTCGTTACCGCATTGGGCGCAAACTCAAAGACGCGCACTTCAGCATTGGCCCAATATGAAGTCGGTTCGTCTGTAAGACGGCGCAAAAAGTCGCCATGTGCCACGACAGCAATGTGCTGTTCAGGTCGCTCACGAAGAAATTGGCGAACCCACTGCGCACGCTTTTCAAGTGATGCAGAGTCTGCCGCGTAAAATCCTTGCTTGCTCGTCCAATCTGGCGTCAGGTGCTCGAGATTGAATTTTGCGAAGGCCTCTTGTGCCTCGAGCACGCTGCGGTGCGAACCAGTGTCGCAGGGTACATCGTTACATTCTTGGAGCTGGGGAAGGCACAAAACATTCGCGTGTCCATTGAGACGCTCAATAGCATCTTTGTATCCAGCCTCAGTAGTCTGTAGCGTGCGTCTCAGAGGAGACGATATGATCAACTCGACTGTTGACTGCAGCTCAGGCGTCACAAGACCAAGACGCTGTGCCTGCTTCTCGCCCAGCGGTGTAAGCAGAGCGTCGGCAATGCTCGAGTCACCCGTCGCATTATGCTCGGCCTCTGCATGCCGCGTCAGATAAATTCGACTTGTGGGCGCCATCTTCGAAATCAGTGCCTGGATGTAGTCGACGTGCATGTCCCGCACAGTGGGACGCAGCGATCCACATACACATCACGTGACATACAATGTGTCTCGATCTTCGTTTGATGCTGGCCGAACGATTGTTTCGCGACACATACGATGCTGGGGCTCAAGTCAACGATGTCGATTATCGACAACTCAGGGGGCCTCGTGGCTGAATGCATTCGGGTCATGAGGTACAAGAGCTCGATGGGACTGGGTCGTGTCGGTGATGAAGTCGTGGTAGTCGTCCAAAAGGCCAAGCCGATCCCTGCAAATCAAGTGTCCAGCGCGTCATCGAATGCTCTCAAAGTTCGCCGTGGCGATGTGCGCCACGCAGTCATCGTGCGCACAAAAAAGGAATCACAGCGGCCCGACGGTCGTGTTGTCAAATTCGACGACAACGCATGTGTTTTGCTGAACAACCGCAAAGAGCCACTTGGCTCGCGCGTTAACGGCGTCGTCTCGAGCGAGCTGCGCGAGCGCGGCTGGGGCAAGATTCTCAGTCTGGCATCTAAAGTCGTCTAGCATGTATATACCTATTACTCTCATGCTATGTAGCCCATTATTTATGATGTGTCCTCCCCTACCTCTTGCGTGCGGTCCTTGCGCCACGCATCAGTTCGGCGGTCTAGTTCTTCGGGGGCGAGGCTGCGATGCACGCGTTTTCGATGACCTTTGGCTGCAGTACCCGGTCCCCAGTTGGCCTGGGGATTCATTTGGTAGCGAACCGCCTTGTTGTCGGTAGGTGAACCATGAATCACGCTGTGCGTATCAGGATGCTCGACGTCCCATTCGAACTCGCGGTGCTGTACGGCTGGCGTGCCATCCTCACGCACATGCGAAAGCAGACCCTTGGCTGGTGAGCCTTCCTTTAATCGTTCTGGGTTCACTGGGTTTGTCCGAATCCACGTGCGATACAGATCGTAGATCTCACCACGCGTCGCATTCGTCTTGATAGAACCTGGTATACAGTGCGAGCGCGAGACTCGGTAGCCGGCATGCAGCAGCGCATGCACCATCGGTGCCATAGCAGGGCTCGCACAGTGAAATAGGCCAGCGATTTTGGCCGGGTGGAAGTAGAACGGGGCATCTGGCAGCTCGTCGCGTGCGGTCGAAACCATGCCCCGAATTCGTGCTTCGGTGTGAACAGGATGCTTGTTGGAATCGAGTGTCGCGAGCAACTCATCACAGAAGGCTCGGTTGTGTAGGGGGCCAAACCACATCGGGCCTCCTACATGAAATGTACCGCCGCACTCGGCACAGTGGGTATCTGTGGGTGGACCTGATGCGGAGCCAAACTTCAGCGTCGAATGCCCCGTTTTGGAGCTCTGAGATTCCGTACAGCGACCCATCGGCTGGATATGAAAGTTGCTGCACTTCGAGCACGTATATACCAGACCCGTCTTGGATGCATTTTGCTTCACAGTCTCAGGTCGGGACCATACGCGTACAAAAACACGCAAGTAAAAGTCGATCGAAAGTGATAACATTGGCTGCACGTAGCGTCCGTAGCGGCCGGCGGCCATGGAAATTGAATGCAAGACTAAACGTAGCGCAGCTTCGTGACTGTACTCGGCTTTTATGCTGACACCGCCATACAGTGAGAAGCATTTTTCCGGGTAATTGTGGCCTGCCAGCACGGCGAGATCTGTGCAGGTCACACACAGCAGACCACCATCGGTAACAGACTGCACGGCCGCATCGAGAAACGGCGAAGCTGTACCGTAGGGATCCAAGTCAATGAGGTCATACCGTTTGGGCAAGTCGCGGTGCTCATACATGAGTGATATAGCATCGCCTTGATTCACATGCACTTTGCAGTCGGGATGTATGCCTGACGGAGTCGGATCGGCCTCTGCTTCCACTTCATGTTCTTCTTCATCTGCTTGCTCAACGTCCATTTTTATCCATTCGTTCACCGGGCGGTCTGGAGGAAAGTTGAGAGCCAAATTACGTCTTAGCGCCTGGACAGCAGTGGCTGAGAGGTCGTTCGCTTGCACAAAACCCAGCAGCGGGATTTCTTTCGCGTATCGAATACTTCGCAAGCCTGTGGCACTCAGTGCCTCAAGTGCCTTGAATTTGTACGACTGGTATGTATGCTCGTGTGGCTCTTCATCGGTTTTGATACGCTTGGCGTCTGGCTCACCCGAAACTGCCTTGGCACGCTTTGATCGAGCCCTGTTTCGCGCCTCGAATCTTTGGCGCTTTTCACCATCTAGCATTTGACTCCATGTAATGATGGCGATGGTGCTGAGATCACGATTAAATTCCTGCACGGGGTTCAAAAAAGCCGCCTCCTTCGATGGCATTACAATAGTAGCACTATTCTCGCGAAATGCAGCCTCATTTGCGCGAATATGAATGCCATATTTGGCCACGGTTCTCGCGCTCAACAAGATAGGCTGTGGAGCCATGGCGCTTCGTAGCACGAGACGTCGACAGGGGCCAAGACGCACAAGACCCATAAGGACAGCTTTTTCACTTTGGGAACGCGCAGTCCCAGCTAAACGAGATCACGTGCACTGACTCCACAGGCGAAGCCATTTTGGCGCCACTCGCTCCCCTGACCAGACACCACGAGAACGTACGATGGCCGACGTGCGTGCATGCTTTGGCGAGCATGTCTTCAAAGACGATTTTATCACGAAAAAGCACGAAGAGTATAATCAAAGTGGTCCTTACCACCATTCGGTCATCAACGACCTTGTCAGCGAGGATCTGCTGCGCGGTGCTAGAGACGAGATCATCGAGGAATTGCATTTTACAGAGAAGGAAACAGATATCTACAAGGTGAATCAAACAGGTGACCTTGCGAACCTCGATGGTCTAGGCGAAGAGGAAGCGAATCGACTCAAGTCCCTCATGAAATTGCGCAATGCTATGTATTCGGACGAATTCCGTGGGTGGCTGCGCCGCGTGACGGGGTGTGGTCCTTTGAGTGCTAAAAAGAAGGACATGAGCATTAATGACTACCGCCATGGATGCCACCTGCTAAACCACGATGACGTTATTTCTACGCGCCGCATCTCGTTCATTTTGTATTTGCCTGACCCTGCCGAGCCGTGGCAGCCAGAGTGGGGCGGCTCGTTTGAAATGTACCCTGTGAAAGAAAAGCATGTGCCAGATGACTTACCATCAAACATTGTACCGATCAAATGGAATCAGTTCAATTTCTTTGTCGTGCAGCCCGGTCACTCATTCCACAGCGTTGAGGAGGTCGTGCATCCAACGCAGTCTCGACTAAGTATCTCTGGCTGGTTCCATCGCCTTCAGCCAGATGAGCCAGGTTTTTCTCAAGAAGAGGAGGATCGAGAGCTGCAGGCAGAAAAAGAGTTTAGCTCAGTCGGCAGTCTGATTTCCAAAAAGTTTATGGACGCATTTGTCGAGTACGATGAGGCTACGTACGGCGGCCCATCCTTGCCCGGCTCACGCATGTCGACAGAGCACCTCAAGTTCCTTGCCCACTTTATTAATCCGGCGTACCTGACCACCAAGATCCAGTCGACGCTCTTTGAAAAGTTCGGTGAAGATTCGCATCTGCTTCTCTCGGACTTTTTGCGGCAAGATGTAGCAGACACGCTTGAACGCGTTTTGAGGGCTAAGGATGAAGAAGACGGCCTCGTATGGTGGCATGGAAAGCAGGAACGGGTAGGCTTCGACTCAGTGCGAATCCAGCACCATGGTGTGGGCACAAACCGTGCATTGCAACCGAGTGACGAAGACCGACGGTGGGTTCTTGCTGGTCCTCCGCACCGTGAGCGCTTTGCGACACTTGATTCAGCTTGCACGCCATCTACGGCGCCAGCGATCGATTATGCTCAAACGCAGTCGCCATTGGTGTCTGTGCCTTCGAGCGCTGCTGACCTTTTGCATGTTCTAACGCACCAGCTCTTCCCCTCGGCGGCTTTCCGCCACTTTGTGTCCAATATTACCCAGCTTATTCCCATGGCCGCACGACCGATTCGTGCTCGCCGTTTCCGCCCTGGTCTCGATTATACGCTGGCGCGCTCTGATGACGAGACGGTGCTTGATCTGACGCTGACGCTCACTCCTGATGTAGTCGGCAGTGCCAAGAAGGTCCTCAAACACACGGCTCGGCCCAAGGGTCTTGCAAGCAAGCACAAAGAAACTGTATCGCAGGGTGTCCTGAGCAAGAAGGATGTTGAGAAGCTCGAGGGCATGTGGGATCGTGGCGACATAGGCGGCTGGGAGTGCTACTTGGCGCCGCATGAAGGCGAGGAAGATCCGGCTGTCTACCAAAGTGCCGAGTCACGGCGTGCGCAGCGTGCAAAAGAAGAGGAACAGCAGGAGCCAGTTGAAGAAAATGATCAGGAGGATGAGGACTTCGAGGATATGGACGAGGACGAGGATGACGATTTCGATGGTGTGCTGCTTAATGTGACGCCGTCGTACAATACTCTCAACGTCGTTTTACGTGACGAAGGCGTGATGCGTTTCGTCAAATACCTCGGTGCTAGTGCCGGCGGCAGCCGTTGGGACATTGCCGCTGAGTACACGGTAGGCGCTGCTGAGATGGAAGAGGACGAAGCTTCTGCGTAATGAATGTAGGTATATATAGCCGCAGCCAACACCACTACATAAGACTCGTGCGAGCACCGATCTGGTTGCTGGGAGTGCCATCGGGGAAAATGGCTTTCCTGTCGCCAGAAAATTCAGCATAGATGCGGCCGAGGCGTGCCACTTCGGACGGCGGGACACTGGGCCGCGTAGAGCGGAACGAGGTGTCGAGGTGTGAGGTATGCACAAGGAGCGTTTTGCGCGGTGCTTCGGAGGATGTCTTGCCCCGGCTTGGCAGGTCCATGTCGGTGTTCCGCACCATGCGTTCTAGTCGTCTGCCGAGAGCCAGTTTCTGCGCACCGCTGACGGTATGAGCCGTGCTGTCATCGATGGGGGGGATGCTGAGGTATGCCACGTTAATCGTATCCTGTGCCTCCGTCGTTTCTCTTTTCTCCGGCGCTCGCAAATTTTCGTTGATGGCCTCGAGCTGGGCGTTGTACATGAGCGCCTGCAGATCAGCTCCCGAGTACCCTTCAGTTTTTTGGGCCCATACATCGAGGTTGACGTCAGCGTCTAGTGGCACCTTTCGCGCAATCGCCCGCAGAATATCGACTCGGTCATCTCGCGACGGCATATCACACAAAAGCGACTTGTCCAGACGTCCAGGACGAAGCAGCGCAGCATCGATGAGATCAGGCCGCGATGTTGCTGCGAGCACATACACACCGTCCAGGCCCTCGGCACCGTCCATCTGCGTCAGCATCTGGTTGACGACGCGGTCTGTGACGCCCGTGCTATCGTGTCCACGTTTTGGAGCGATAGAGTCAAACTCATCAAAGAACAAAACGCATGGCTTGGCCGATTCGGCACGTTCAAACAAGTCGCGCACCGACTTTTCGCTCGCACCGATATACTTGTTCAAGATTTCAGGGCCCTTGACGCTGATAAAGTTGAGGCCACATTCTTTCGCGACAGCGCTGGCAAGGAGCGTTTTCCCACATCCCGGGTAGCCGTAGAGCAAGAGACCGGAGCGCAAGCGCAATGGACAGTTGGCAAAGATGGCTGCATACTTGGTCGGCCATTCGAGCGTTTCACGGAGTGTTTGACGCGTTGCAAACAGACCGCCAATGTCGGCCCACTCGGTGGCGGATGTTTCCAGCTTCACATCACGCAACGAGAGAGGCGTGTACCCCTCCTGCGCACGATCAAAGTCACACATGTCGAGCATAATATCACGCGCATCAAGCACACAACGAATGGTAGCTTCGTGCACGGCGCGATCCGTCAGCATTTTCAGGTCCGCCACATGGTAGCCATCCGTATGGGTCACCAGATCCGTGTAGTCAAGCTCAGGTACGGCACTTTGTGCGCGGAAAGCCACCTGCTGCACGAGCGTATGCAGGATTTGCCGACGAGCCTCCTTGGCTGGTGGCTTGATCGAGAGCGTATGTGCCCACACACGTGCATTCTGAAGATACGCATGCACATCAGAGGCGTTTTGGGCCGTGGCTAGCACAAACACGTCATAGTCACGCACCGTTTCTTCGATGCGCTCCACAAGAGCATGAGCGAGGTGACATGAGCGCCACGTATCGACGTGCTCACCATCAGCAGGCATAAGTAGGTCGAGATTGTCCAGCACCAGAAGTGTCGGTGCATGCCAAGCAGCCTCGTCGAGCCATTCTTTGCATCGCGCACGTACGAGGGGCATGCGCTCCTCAACAAACTGGGCACAATCGACAATTTGCAGACGATACAGCAGTGATGGATCGTGAGCTAGGTGCGTTCCAACTGCGCGAGCCAAACTTGTCTTGCCGGAGCCAGATGGTCCTGTCAAAAGGATGCCACTCGTGCCTGAAAAAGGACGGCGAGGGGGGTGTGGCAGCTGTCCACTCGATATAGCATCCATGCAGCCCTGCTCAGCCACATTGATATCACGCATGGCGCGCACAACACGCACGGTATCGAGACATTTTTTCAATGGCTCAGCCATACCCGCTAGTGGATCGGGCTCGGCTACACAGAGGTGTACACCTTTGTGTTCCTCGTGCTTGTCGGCCTCGCGCACAGCGCCAGGAGACGGAGCTGAGAGTGTGACAAGGTCGAGATCCTGGAGGCCAAGCTTGTCACGCAAGGACGCCCCAATCCACACATGACGCTCAGGCCACTGTATATGAAGAGAGGCTGCCTCCTCCTCCGGCATCGTACCGGGCCCAAACGAAGCACTGGCTGTCGCATTCTGTGGCGCATCTTCGTCCTTGACAGACGAAGGACAGGAGACTCTTGTCACACATAGCTTATGATGTTTAAATGCCAGCGCCACAAGCTCGTATGCAGGCCGATCCGTGTCGGGCGGCGCGAAGGCCGCAGGCACCACGACAGCCCACGACAGGTCGCGCTCATCATCAGGGACATAGGAGGCTGGAAGAACGCGCCATGCGACATGAGCAAGGGCATTTTGTGCTGAATGCGATGTCAAAGGGGCAGCGCTTGAAGGGAATGTGGCGAGGTTAGTTGGCTCTTCTTCTGGAACCTGGGCGAACCGAGTCTTTGGCGCAATAATCACCTCAGTGTCGGTGGACAGGCGTACAGCAATGCTAGCCGACAACTGTTCATCAGTGTGGTCTGTATTAAGAGGTCGTGTGGGCGGTACGGTGCGGTCTACCACGAACTTGATCACCGTCGAGGCACTACGGCCCACGGAGACAGCCAGCACTTGGCCTTGCTTAGCCGCACGGACCTGAGAGAGCATGTTATCTTCGACTTCACCAGCATGGACACTCAGGATTTCCCAATCATCTGGACTGACGGGTGTTACGTGCACTTCCTGTGCGATCGGTACAGGTGGGGACCGAAATAGGCGGATCGACAGCAGCGTGCCGTCAGAAAGTCCAGGTGAAAAGAGACTAGCAAGCGCAGGACTTGCAACGACACAGTCGCTCGCATTAGGGTCACTAAGAACGGAGGCATTAGGACTCATACCTGTCCAGCCACCATAGTAGGTCTGCGCTTCCGTTCCAAGCTCGACTATCAGCGTCTGAGGGACGACATTGCGTGCGATCAATGTTGAGCACAATGACGCTGGTAGGTGCACGAGGCTTGCTCTGAGCGCAGGGTCGATAAGTACGCGTGCATGCGTCGCACGCGAACGCGACGAAGAGGGCATGCACAACGGCGCCCAAGACCCGGCAGCTCGAACTGCGGCGTTCAACTCTTGGCATCCCCATCATCCGGGGATTGAGCTTCATCACGTGATCAACTTGGGACTCGGTCGAGGACTCAAGTGCCGCCAGGTCAACTCGGTGTGGGACCAAGGCGCTTTTTTCAACACCCTCTTGTGGTGAATCTATGCGATGGGGCTTAGATCGGGACGCTGCTCCATCATATTAGTGCGTTTATTTGCCCTATTTCTACTAGGGACGATCATTGTACTGGCATTAATTCGCCAGCACTTTCGTATCAACGAGGATGAATACATACGCGTCTCGGAACTAGGCACATGGGAAGAGATTCGCGCGTCGAAACGGCCAGCCGTGCTGGATCATGGCTCGCCTATGAAGATGAAAGAGGATGCGATGCCTCCTGAAAAGATACCTCGCATCATTCATCAGACGTGGAAGACGGAGGAGCTTCCACCGCAATGGGCCGAGGTGCGCGAAGGCTGTGCCAGGCTCATGCCTGACTATGAGTACATGCTGTGGACTGATGCTATTTCGCGTGAGTTCATCGAGAAAGAATACCCATGGTTCCTGCCTACGTTTGATGCGTATCCCTACAATATTCAGCGTGCCGATGCGATCCGGTATTTCGTGCTGCACAAATATGGCGGCGTGTACATGGATTTAGATATTGGATGTCAAAAACGCCTTGATTCGCTTTTGCGCTTTGATCTCATCCTTCCCAAGACCATCCCTGTCGGAGTGAGCAACGATCTCATGTTCTCCGTCCCTGGTCATTCCTTCATGGACCTGCTGATTCGCTCGCTTAATAAGTTTAACCACAGGTTCTTTACACATTATGCCACGGTTATGTTTTCTACGGGGCCGATGTTTGTCTCGACGCTGCACCGTGTTTTTGCGAGTGTGCACGAGAAGGTAGCGCCGTCTGATGCTCAGCAGCCCGGGCGCGGTTTTCAAGGCATTCGTGTTCTGCCGAAGAGCTTGTACGGCAAAAATCTCGAGCCTGATCAGGTGCCGGACTCGTTTTTCGTGCATATGTATGGCAGCTCTTGGCATGCGGGCGATGCGGGCTTCCTGATTTTCTTGCGTAAGAATGGCTACGCTCTGATTTTCCTGGGTGTGGTTCTACTCCTTGCCTGTATGCGGCGCAGCTGCTTTTCCTTCCTGGCGCGTTTGCTGCACGCGATCATGTCGGTCCTGTTTCGGTCGCGTTCGAAGTTTTCCGATGCAGGTGCCATATCTGGCATCAAGCTGGACGATGTAAAGACGCCGCGCAAAGTCTCGACATGGTACGCCAAGTCGCCCGATGTCGAGTCCAAGTACTGCAAGACGAGTGAGGAAGGCCATGCCAGACCTTCTATACCCCTGCCGACCATTTCTATGAACGATGCTCAGGCTGTACCATACCACGACGTATCCGAGAACTGGTCGTCTTTGCCTGCGTCGGTTGGATCTGCTCCGCCAGAGCTGTCGATGCAACGTCGCGGATCTGACACCAACACGCCTTTGCCGACGTTTTATGTCGATCACCGAAGCACGCCTGACTCGATGGATGCATCGAATGCAAATTCAAAGGATGCGCGTGTCCCCGCCGTAAAGCGCATCAGCAGCGCGACGTCACGCACCTTTTCGTCCCTGATCCCCCCACCACTGCGCCGCTTTCGAGGCGCGTCGTTAAAACTACCTTCCAAAGCGACGACAGAGAAACTACCGAAGGAGCCACCGACTCGGCATAGCGACGAGTACCACTCCGAATGGGAGCGACTCGTGCAAGACTGGGAATCAGGTCGTGGCCTGCGGTCACCGACGCTGCATACGGCGTTGTCGCCGGCGCCTGAGCCGATGGAGACGCTCGACGAGCCTCACTTGTCTCCTACTTCGCCGTCGCAGAACCAACTGCTTCGTCGGTCGCACCACCACGATCCATACCGCCCGGCCACACCGGCCGTCTTCACGAGCCTGAATATGGAGCAAAAATAGCCACCGCATGTTCATCTGTATAGCAAGGAAACATATACCTACACTGGCGGCGCCTGGACAAGTCCGGCCTCCCGCGCCATGCTATAGAATTGGCTCCGTGGGTTCTTGAGCAGGGTGGCGGGCGCGTCGAACTCCACGACTCGACCCTGTTCTAGCACCAGCACACGGTCCGAGTCCATGATGGTGTTCAGGCGATGAGCAATCGTGATCGTCGTGCCGGTGAATCCAGTGCGCACGATCTGCTGGACGAGCTGGTCCGTCTCGAGGTCGATGCTGCTCGTCGCTTCGTCCAGCACGAGAATATGTGACTGACGCACCATCGCGCGCGCAATGCAAATGAGCTGACGCTGACCCGCCGAGAAGTTGCTTCCGCCTTCAGAGACGGGCTGCAGCAGACCTGCCGCATGATCATCCACAATGCCGCAAAGACGCGCCTGCTTCAGTACGCGGTACAGCTCGCTGTCCGTGTACTGGTGCAGCGGGTCAAGGTTCTGACGCAAGGTGCCCTGCCACAGCTGGGCATCCTGGGGAATAATCGCCATCGACTGCCGAAGATCTTGCAGACCCAGGGTCGAAATGTCGATGTCGTCAATGTACACACTGCCCTCTGTCGCCTCGAGAATACGGAAGAGCGCGAGTGTGAGCGTCGATTTGCCTGCGCCCGTGCGACCCACGACGCCGATGCGCTCACCGGCGCGGGTCTTGAACGATACATCGCGCAACACGGGCTCCAAATCAGCGCGGTACTGCGTCGAGTAGTGACGGAACTCTACCACACCGCGAGACGGCCACGATGGCGGCGGCTGCGTCTCTGGAATATGAGCCTCACGCTCCATCGGCAGGCCCGCGTACGACATGACGCGCTCAACACTCACGATGTTTTGCTCGACCTCGGAAGCCGAGCGCACAGCCCAGTTGAGTGTCTGCGTCGTGCTGAGCACCTGCGAGAGCATCAGACCCAGCAGACCGGCGCTCATACGCCCACCGGTGGTGACCACAATAATGGCCATGGTCGAGGCAAACAGGATCACGAACGAGCCCAGGAACTCGATGCGCACAGCGAGCCACCGGTTGCACGTAACGGCGGGGAAGTAGCACATTTGGTTGAGGTCGACGCGCGTCTCAAACGCGTGTGTGAACCCAGATGCTTGGCTGAATGCGCGGATCGTCGAGAGGCCGCCTAGCGCCTCCTGGAACCACGTGAAGATGGGCGACTTGGATACGGCATCGATGCGTTTCAGCTCGCGGCTAGACGAGAGATAGTATCGCATCACCGCACGATACGCCATAGCAAGGGGAATAATGGCCACAAGGAAAGCCGGCACCGAGTATGTTACGACACACACAACACCCATCACGACGACCGACGATCGTGCCATGCCCTGGATGACTCGTGGAAGCACTTCGTCGATCACACTGATATCGCGGCTGAAAAGATTGAGCAGGCGACCGGTCGGCGTCGTCTCGAACCACTGCAGTGGATATCGCAGCACCGAAGAGAACAGGCTGTCGTGGTAGCGTTTCGCACTGCTGAGTACGAGCCACACGTACAGGATCATGGGAGCGATGCAAACGCCCACCGACGTCAGCATACCCATGGAGCCGTAGAGCGTCAGATAGTATGAGGCGGCCTTGTCGAAATTCGTGTCCGGACGCGCATTGACGGCGCTCCATTGCTTCAGCACAACGTCTCGCGCAATCATACATGCCTGGGTCAGTATGTGCGCCACAAAGAAGAGAGCCACGCCCACAGACGAGGCACTTTGGATATAGTCTTTGTACACCCTCCACTTGACGGAGCCTGTCTCCTGGATTTCTTGGGGCGACTTTGACTCGCGCAGGTGGCGCATCGTGGTCGCTTTGAGCTCCAGCAGGGACAGTTCGCGCGGACGCGGGCGGCTCGCATGCTCCGTGGCCTGGACCTTGTCTTTTTTGAGCTCGGCCTGTGCCTCCTCCTGCTGCTCCTGCGACTCGCTCTTCTTCAGACTGGAAATCACACGGTACACTTCGCCCTTCATTGCCATGACCTCTTCAAATGTGCCGCGCTCTTCCAGCAGCGCGCCCTTCCGCAGAGTGACAATCTTGTCGCACTGTGGCAGGTACGACACAGCATTGAGGGTCAAGATGCGCGTCTTGGTCCGCAGCATACCCCGCGGCCCAATCACATGCTCCCAAAGATGCGCTCCGACGTGCGCATCCACGGCGGCCAGTGGATCATCAAGTAGATAGATATCTGCCATGGCATAGCATGCACGCGCGAGCGCGACTCGAGCCCTTTGCCCACCGCTCAGGCTCACGCCGCGCTCGCCAATTTCCGTCAGGTCGCCATGTTGCAGCACGAGAAGATCCGGCTCGAGGGCACATGCATACAGGCACTGGCGATACAGAGCCTCGTCATAGGTGCGGCCAAAAAGAATGTTATCTCGCACAGTAGCACCCATGCACCATCCGCCCTGGACGAAGAAGGCCACCTGGCCATGCACAGAGAGCCGGCCATGCACGTTGACCATGTCGCCGAGAATGGCCGACAGCAATGACGATTTGCCATCACCGACGCGACCCAGCACAGCCAGCAATTCGCCACTATGCACGGTCAAGTCCAATTCATGCAGCGTCGGCGACAGCTGCTCCGCCGACCATGCATACGACGCCTTGCGGAACCGCACAGCATCGCCGCCTGGCGGCGCAGGCGTTGGCGCATGTCGACGCCCGCGGTTATCAAGCTCTTCACTGTCGAAAAAGGCAGCGAGACGGCCGGCCGAGACCTGGGTCTGCAGAAACATCGACACGATGCCGGCGAGCATCGAGAGCGGAAAGTTGAGCAGCTGATACAGAGACAGTGCAGGGAACACAATGTCAGCCGTCAGTGGCTGTGAGCTGGTCGCAGAGTACGTGATAAAAGTACCGAGCGATACAAAGAATGGAATCGCCTGCCAGAAAAAGTTGAAGCCGGCACTGGCTACGCCAATGTTGCGGAGCAGGGGGAGCTCTTCGCCGTTGCGCACACTCAGCAGGCGGCGCGTAAAAGCCTCTTCCCATGCAAAAAGCTTGATGGACTTGATGTTGAGAATGATCTCGTTCATCAGACCAGTGCGGCGGTCGCGCACCTTCATCTGCACAGCACTTTGCTGACGCAAATATGTCGCGAGGATCGTGTTGACCGGCACACTGACTAGCATGATCGCCACACCAACAAAGGCCGACCAGCCGAGCAGGTCGAAGAGCGACACGAACGCAATCACGATCTGGAACACAGCTGACCACAAAATGTGGGCGTACATCAAAAAGTCTGGCAGTCGATTGGCGTCCACACTCATCAAATTCACAATGTCACCTGAGCTTTGCTCGCTTCGCGACTTGTTGGAGAGGCGCAGACTCTTGCGGAAGATGGCCGTCACGACGCCGGCTCTCGCTCGCATGCCCGCGACACTTACGAGCTGGAAGTATTGGTGCAGACTCAAAGTCTGGATCGCCGACGTGATGAACAGGAGCGCTACCATGACAAAGCCACGCAGCGGCGTGCCACGCAGAGCGTCTGTCGGTGCCCATTCCCATGTCTGCACAAAGGCCAGCAGAGCGCGCAGAATCTGTGGCTGTACAAACGCCATCACATCCTGCACGACCTTGAAAATGGCCGCCAAGGCGAAGGGCGCGCCGAATGCAGAGTACAGGGTCTGCCAGAAGCGCAGCTTGCCGGTCGACTCGAGCGGATGACCGCGCTCGAGCGATGCGTGCGCATGCTTCGTCCAATGGTATTGGAACGCATGCCCGAGCTGCTCGGCTTCTTCGCTCTTGGGCAGGGACCACATATCGGACTCACGAAGAAACTTGCGAGCGCCCAGCGACATGAGCGGCTGCATCCAATGGAACGACAAGCGGCTGAACAGGTTGGCCTTCTCTATCGGTGAGGCCTTGTGCGCAAACTCGTCTGGCTCTTCCTCAGGCTCGGCTTCCGCCTCGACGTCATCGTCGTCGTCGGGCAATGCGATCGAGTCGCCCACTTCGACGTCGGAGCACTCGAGAAACAGCGCCGCGAGAAGGAAGAGCAGACGCATGCACAGCGGCACGACCACGAGCATCTGGACAAGCGTCGACTTGGGCGCGACCTGCAGTATAGTTCGCACACGAACTGGACCGATCAAGAGGTGCAGCAGCCACAGCACGAGTGTCTCATCGGAGCCGTGACGCGCTTTCATGTGCATGGTATGTTGCAGCCACGCAGCGAGCACATATGCGATCAGCATCGTGCCTGATGCCAGGATCTGGATCCCGCCCGTAAGCGAGGCCTGCGCTGGAGCCAGATGGCTTCGCATACCGATCAAGACGACGAATTCGACAAACGCCAGGAGCGTCACAGCGGTCATGACGCCGTCCTTTTCATGCAGGACCTGCATTGAGTTTTCAGAGCGCTCCTGCACTTCGCACTGTGACCATCGGCGCAGGGCACGCACAGCAGCCACGATGAACAGCGCAGCGGGTAAGAACCACAGTATGGCGGCCTGAAAGCAGGGCGTGAGATCAAAATCGCGCGTCGGCGACATGGGACCCCAGCCCTCTGATCCATCACACACCCATGAGCCGAGTCCGGTGATTTGAGCAGCCGGCCTCATGACGGCGTCGTACACATGAGGCGGCGCCTCATGCCACAGACTGCTCGTCCCAAAGCCCGGCACCCACAGCCCCAACTCTGCCATCAGCGTCTCGGAGCAAAAAATCCGCGCCCTCCGCCCAGGCCACCGTCGGTCCCCACGTGATTTGTCATCTGCCCTGGTGCGAAGATTTGCGACTCTCTTTCCTGGATCGAGACATGCACCAGCTATTCGCCCGTCGAGCGAGGCGTGTGACGCATGGCGTGCGCGTTGGAGCGCGCGCCTGCTTTGCGACGCACGCAGGATCGGAAGCTCGTGTGCATCCGTCGCGCATGCCGCGGTACGCTGAACTGCTCGAGCAGCTGTCGCAGGTCCGTCCTCTGGTCGGTGGCCGGCCCCTGACGCTGTCGGAGAAGCTATTGTACACGCACCTGCTTGATCCGGCTGTGGATCTCGCAGGTGCAGGTGCTGATGCCAGTAAGGTGCGTGGTGCGCGGTACTTGCGTCTTGGCATCGACCGCTTGGCGATGCAGGACGCGTCGGCACAGATGGCCCTGCTCCAATTTATGACGTGTGGCATGTCGCAATCGGCCGTGCCGGCGAGCGTGCACTGTGATCATCTCATCCAGGCATTTGAGGGTGCGCAGGCGGACTTGGAGCGCTCTCTGGACACGCAGCGTGAGGTATTTGCGTTCCTCGAGTCGGCGTGCCAAAAGTATGGCATTGAGTTCTGGCGTCCAGGCAGTGGTATTATCCACCAAATTGTGCTTGAGAACTACGCGGCTCCCGGTCTGCTGATGCTCGGCACGGACTCGCACACGCCGAATGCGTCAGGCCTGGGCTGCCTCGCGATCGGCGTGGGTGGCGCGGACGCCGTCGATGCCCTCACTGCCACGCCATGGGAGCTCCTGGCGCCCAAGGTGCTGGGTGTGCACCTGCATGGCAAACTGTCGCCATGGTGCTCGGCCAAGGATGTGATTCTGCACCTGGCCGGCGAGCTGACCGTGCGTGGCGGCACGGGCTACATTGTCGAGTACTTTGGCGCTGGACTGCAGACGCTGCCGGCTACGGGCCTGGCTACGATGTCGAATATGGGCGCTGAGATCGGTGCGACGACGAGTGCGTTCCCATACACGCCCGCGATGGGCCGCTACCTTGGCGCGACGGGACGTGAGGCCGTGGCGCGTGCGGCGGAGCAGGCTGCTCGTGCGGGTCTTTTGAGCGCAGATGCCGGTGCCGAATACGACCGGGTCATTGACATTGACTTGTCCCAGCTGGAGCCGAGTCTGAATGGCCCTTTCACGCCCGACCTGAATATGAAGCTCTCGGACTTTGTGGCGCGGGCGCGCCAGGCAGACTGCCCGCACCCCGTCGAACTGAGTGGGGCATTGATTGGGAGCTGCACGAACAGTAGCTATGCTGATATGAGCCGCTGTGCGGACCTTGCGCAGCAAGCACAGGCGCGCGGCATGAAAGTCCAGGTGCCTTTGGACGTGACGCCCGGCTCGGAGCAGGTGCGTGCGACCATGGAGCGCGACCAGATTGAAGCTGCGCTGACGAACGCGGGTGCGCGGGTGCTCGCGAATGCGTGTGGCCCGTGTATCGGCCAGTGGAAGCGTGCGGACAAGCAGGGCGAGACCAATGTGATCCTGACGTCGTTCAACCGCAACTTCCGTGGTCGTAACGACGGCAATGCGCAGACGCTCAACTTTCTCGCCGCGCCAGAGATTGTCACGGCGTATGCCTTTGCGGGTCGTTTGGACTTTAACCCGATGACGGATGCTCTCACGGCGCCGGACGGGTCCGAGTTCCGATTCGCGCCGCCCGCGGACAAGGAGCTGCCTGAGCATGGCTATGCTATGGGTGATGCATCGTACATGCCCGAGCCGATGCCTGTGCCGCAGCCGGATGTGCGTGTGGACATTGATCCGAAGAGCGAGCGTCTCGAGGCGCTGCAGCCGTTTGAAAGCTACTTTGCGCATGGCTCGTATGAGCTCCCGCCGATGCGGTGCCTGATGCGCATCCGCGGCAAGTGCACGACGGACCACATCTCGGCCGCCGGTCCCTGGCTCAAGTACAAGGGCCATTTGAGCCACATTGCGAACAACACGCTGATGGGCGCGGTAAATGACGAGACGGGCCGCGTCAACGATGCACGCGACTATGAGGCCGTGGAGCCGCGGCACGATACGATCGCTGCGATGGCTCAGCGATACAGGGCGCGGGGCCAGCCATGGGTCCTTGTCGCCGACCACAACTACGGCGAAGGCAGTGCGCGTGAGCATGCGGCGCTGCAGCTGCGTCTCTTTGGCTGTGCGGTCGTGCTGGCCCGCAGCATCGCGCGCATCGCGGAGACGAATCTGCGGAAGCAGGGCGTCGTGACGCTCTTGTTCGAGAACGAGCAGGACTACGAGCGCATCGGCAGCGGCGACATGGTCGAGACGGTCAACCTCGCTGACCTGCTGCGTCCCGGTGTCGAGGACGTGCAGGACGTCCAGGTGCGTGTGCGTGTGACCAAGCTTGATGACGACGGCAACGTGCGCGAGCAGTTTGAGCTGCCGACGCGCCACTCGCTGAGCAAGACGCATCTCCAATGGATCCGCGCCGGCTCGGCGCTGAACGACATCCGAGCGAAGGCGTCTCGCCCGCCGAGTGCGCCCTCTGTGCCGCGCTCGGACGTGCGCGCCTTTTCGACGTGTGCGGTGCGCCGCGCTGCGCCGCCGCAGGTGGTGCCGACCGGCAACGACCCACGCTACGAGCAGCTGCGTCAGTTGCTGTTCCCCGCGCCGCCCACGGGCAAGAAGAACACGGGGCCCAAGACGCTCGCGGACGCTGTGGGGCACGGCGATGTGTCTGCCGACGTCTACGAAACGATTCACCGCGCATGGAAGCTGCATCAGCGGCGGCAGAAGGCGGCCCTCGCCGCGTCGCTCGCGACCAAGCGCGCCCGCCTGGACGAGGCCCTGGAGGACCTGCGTCGCACCGATACCACGCTGTGGAAACGCGCCAACGAGTACAGCAGCCCGACGAAGCGCAACGCGGAGGAGCAGCAGCGCCTCGCGCATCTCGGTCTGTCGCAGCAGGCGAGTGCGGACGGCGGCGAAGTCGCCGGCAGTCGCATGCTCGCCAAGAAACGGGCTCGTCTGATGGCCCGGACGCGTCTGGCGACGCTGTTTCCACGCGAGCTGCGTGCGCCGACCATGACGCCACCGACGCGCGGCTGGCCGTCGTATGCCCCCGATGAAGAATAAATAGAAAAGATGTCATTGCTCGTATCGCCGCGCCTCCAAGCCTTGAGGCGCACGGACCGACATGGTCTTGTCCTTCACGTCGGCCCAGTTGGTGCTGAGGGCCGTGCCGCCCGACTCCTGGAAGCTCTTGACCATCGCGCGGCGCGTGTCCGGGTCCGCGTCGGCGTACAGCTTCTGGAAAAAGGCGTTCAGCTCCGCATCGCCCGAACCGGAAGGCGGCGCGTCGTCCGCGTCGGTATAGTCGAGCGCATCCCACTTGGACGCGGGACGCGGCGCCGTCGACGGCATCGATGCAGGCGCAGGCGCCGCAGCGCGTGTGCCATCAGCTACGAGCGTCGGCCACATCACGCCGCCTTCGCACTTTCGTAGCGTCAGCTCGATCTTGGACGGCACCACAGCCACGTCCACTTCCGGCGATACGGGCGCCCACAACGACAGCGTGAAGGCGTCTGACAGCGCCGGCGCACACACACGTAGCTCCTGGCCTTCGACACGCACACTCACGTCTTCCTTCGGCTGGTGCCGCACATACACGCTGAGCACGACGTGCTCCGCCGTCTGATAATAGTCGTGTCGTGGTGCGCTCATGCGAAAAAAAACGGCGCGCCAATGGAGGTACGTGTCCTTCCACCGCGCCGATGGAACGAGCCGCGGCTGTGCTGCTGGGCACGGCGATCAAGGTGCTGCTATGGCCTGCCTACCGCTCGACTGACATGGAGGTGCATCGGAACTGGCTCGCGATCACCTATAGCCTGCCGCTGCGGGCATGGTACGTCGACGCGACCTCGCCATGGACCCTCGACTACCCACCGTTCTTTGCGTATTTGTCGTGGCTCCTTGCACAGCCGGCGGCATGGATCGATGCGCGTATCGTGGACGTGCAGCGTGGTCTGAACTACGATGCGTGGTCGTGCGTCGCGTACATGCGAGCCACAGTGCTGTGCACGGAGGGCGTGCTGGTCTACGCCCTGTATCTGCTGTCGCGATGCACGATGGGCGACGAGACGCAAAACGTATTGCTCCTCAGCATTCTGCTGCATCCAGGTCTGCTCATGGTCGACCACATTCACTTCCAGTACAACGGTTTCCTATTCGGCGTGCTCTTCCTATCGCTGTGGGCCGCACGGACGCATCGCCCCCTTCTCTGTGCCGCCCTGTTTGCCTCGCTGCTCCAGCTCAAGCACATTTACATATACGTCGCGCCGGCGTACTTTGTGTACCTGCTGCGTGCGTACATGCTCCCGAGCCTGCCGACGTCCGCGTCGGCGGTGAGCGCGGCGATCGATCGCACCATCAAGCTTGGCGCTGCGACGCTCGTGCCCTTCCTGCTGAGCATCCTGCCGTTCGTGCTCGATGCCATGCGCGACGTTTCGTACGAAACAAATGTCCTGTATGCCATGTACACGCGCCTCTTTCCTTTCCACCGCGGCCTCATGCACGCGTACTGGGCACCCAATGTGTGGGCGCTGTACGCAGCCGCCGACCGCGTGCTGCTTCGACTCCAGCACCAGACTCTGGCTTCCACGTCGCGTGGCTTGGTCGGCGATACGGTGATGGGTGCTTTGCCGAACGTGCCGCCCTCGACGTGCTTTGCGTTGGCCCTCTCCTTGGCCCTCGTGTACGTTGTGCCGCTGTGGCGAAAGCCATCGTATACTCGCCTGGTCGTGTGCGTGACACTGTGCGGCATGGCCTCGTTCGGCGTAGGATGGCACGTACATGAAAAAGCCATCCTGCTGGCCGCGTTGCCCCTGGGCCTGGTGGCGCACCGCCGCTACGTCGACTGGCGCACCTTCCAGATCCTGAGTGCGGTGTCGATCGTGAGTCTCTTCCCGCTGCTGTACACACACCAAGAGACGCCGATCAAACTCATCTACTCGCTCCTCTGGTACGTCATCGTGCATCGCTCCGTGTCGCGCCGCGTCCTGCGTCCGATGCCATCCAACGTGAGCATTTTATTGCATGCCCTCGAGACGATCTACCTCTACGGTCTCGGCGTCCTGGCCGTGTGCACCAACGTGGCATGGCCCCTGCTGATGCACTTCGCCCCCACAGCATCCCGGATACCCTTTGCTCACATGGAGTTCCTGCCCCTCTTGCTCACGAGCGTCTACTGCGCCATCGGATTCGTGCATTGCTGGCTTCGACTCTCGGTGTCGTACCTCCTTGACTCACCAGCCATGTAACGCAGTATCGTCTTGCCGCTTGCCCAGCAAGGCAGCGGCAGACGCAGCCGGCTTGGTTCGCGTCTCGTTGACTTGCACCACCTGCACGACGCCCGACGGTGCTGGCTCCGAACGCGCGTCCTCTGGCTCCTCTGGCGCGGCAGAGCGGACTGGCGCCGCAGGTGGGATCTCTGTGTCCATATCCATTTCCACAGCCTTGGCAGTCTTTTTGCGCCGGATCTTTTTGCGTCGTGGCGCCTCAGGCTCGGCTGCAGGGATATCGGGAGTCTTCTTGGTCTTTTTGGGTCCGCGACCACTGCGCTTGCGTGCCTTTTTCGGCCCATCATCCTGCAGGGGCGCAGGCTCAGGTGCAGGCTCTACTTCCTTGCGCTTCGAGGGTATCGTTTCAGCTGGCTCTTTGAGAGTCGCTTTGGGTGCGTGAAGTCGCACATTGTCCAGAATCCGCAGCGATGGCAATGCCTCACACAAACGTGAGGAATAGCTCCTATCACCCGCGATCGGGTTTCCCTTGGCGGAGAGATTCACAAGCCCATGCCGCTCTATATCGTTCGTAGGCCGCTCTAGTAAGGGCTCGACAGCATCCCAGTCTTGCAAACCGCAATCACTCACGTCCAGCAACACGAGACCAGGCGCACCACCATCGACGCCTCGGCCCCAGGCTGCTATGTGGGGCGGTAGGACACCGAGCTGTGTGTTTCCATTGAGGCGCACTTCACGAAGATGCGAGCACACTTGAAAGTCGGGAATGCCATCGCAGGAAAGCGCATTGTGCCCTAAGCTCAGCTTCTTCAGGTTCGGTACGGAGGCAGGCATTGTCTTGGGCAAGGCTTTCAGGTCATTATGAGAGAGCACCAGCGTATTGAGCTCGGGCATATGCGGGAACGTCGCTGGTAATGCAGCGATGGCGTTGTGGGATAGCACAAGCGCCTTGAGATTCGATAATGCACCAAGAGCGGGTGGAAAAGCTCGTAGGGTGCAATGCGATGCGTTCAGGACGCATAGTTCAGGAAGAAGATCCAGGCCGTCGATGGGGCCATCCGAGTCGCCCAATGCCGCATTACCGGAGAGATTCAGCCACGTCAGTCGACGATGCAGAGGGGCCTGACCCGTCCGCTTGCCCACTTTACGGCTTTGACGCACAGCCTTCGCGAGCCAGAGTAGATCTTTTAAACCATGGGGCCATGCATCGGACGCCTGAATGTTGGACACGTCTAAGCGGCGCAGCTGTATGAATTGAGCCAGAGTTTCAGATACGGCCTCACGAGGTGGGAGCTCATGCCCAGCTAGCGATAAAGATGTGCTGGAGAGCACGTCTGAGGCCTCCGAGGCGGATTCCGTCACGTCCTTGTTGGGGCGAGACGCCTGGCGGCTCTTGCCTGAGGGCATGAGGAAGAAAAAATCCCTGGTCCCTGCACGACTGGGGGGCAAAAAAAAAGGCCAAAATTTATCTCTAGTGGGCCGATTTCTATACACAGCAGGACTACCACTCCAAAGCCTGGGAGGTCGCTGCAGACCGCACAACTGCCTCCGTAGGCGTGACGTGCGCATCTGCATCGTCTTGGATGGGCACCGGTCCCTCGCCTCGGTCGACCGTGCCGTTTTTATAGTAGACAGGCACACGCTTCCCCAATGTTTTGGGATCCACCTTTCTGTACGAGGGACAGAGCTTGGCTCGACCAATGTAGCACAAGTCACAACGAGGGCTTACAGGTAGGCATATGACCTGTCCGAATCCCACCATTTGCTTGTTAATGACGCCATGGTATTCGCGTGGAAGCCAACTTTGGAGGGCGAGACGCGTCTGTTCAGGTGTCTTGGTCTTGCACCATCCCAGGCGGTTTGATATGCGGTGGACATGTGTGTCAACACCAATGCCCACATTAAGACCCATGCTCTGCATCTGCAAGAAAGCCATTTTCGGACCGACGCCAGGTATTTCGCACAGCTCGTCAATGGTGCGAGGCACATCGCCGTGGTGCTTCTCCTGAAGAATGCGTGTCATGCTCTTCAAGTAGTCTGCTTTGCGCCGATAAAAACTGACTTTGCCGATGCAGTCGATGAGCTGATCATGCGGAGCATCACGGAGCGACGCAAGCGTCAGGCCGTCAGGCAGTCTGGTCTGGAGTTTGTACACGGCATCGGCCGTGACAGGATCCTTGGTCTGGGAGCTGAGCATCAAGCTCACCAGAGTGGTGAATTGTCGTCGCTGCTCCTTTTCCTTGTCGTCCTCTTCTTTGCCGTCGGCTCGTAGCCGTCCACGGTCGGCGCGCCGCTCTTCAAGGCCATTTTCCTCACATCCCATAGTGTCCACTGGCGTGACGATATCATCACGCTGCTTTTCCAACAGGTCATATACTTCCTTCCATCTCCGTGGCACTTTGATTTTGCGCGCTTCATCTGCTGTGAGCTCCATTTTGATCTTCTTCGTGGGCGATGCTCTCGGTTCTGGCTCGAGCGCCTGTTTGACAGGTGGGGGTGATTCCGCTTTGACTGAAGTGTGTATTTCGCGAGAGTGACGAGACGATCGACGAGGGAAGCCTGCTGTTAGAGCTACCACCTACGTACTGTGCGAAGTTGGCGCCAAACGTTCCAAGTACGCCTTCCATCCGGCCTCACGGTACCGCTGTGCCTGGGCCTTGACAGACTCGAGAGCCTCTGTGCGGGACAGGTCCTTGTTGAGTAAAGCCCCATAGATACCCCGGCCCACAATCATGACGTCGCATCCGCTGTCACGGATCACTTGCTCAGGCGTCCGGTACTGTTGTCCCTTGCCATCGCCTTGGACGTCCATACCCACACCCGGCGTCAGGATGAGCAGATCTTTCGCACGCTGCTCATGTGTTAGATCAGGATCCAAGTGCGCCGGGTCCTCATGCACGCGGTGCATGGCGATGAAGCCGAATACAAACTGCGACTCGTCCTGCATGGCGGCGCGGACATTTGCGGTCGTGTAGGTGCCCGTGGTAAGGCTGCCCTTTGTGCTCATCTCAGCGAGAAGAAGCAAGCCACGTTGGTACGGCACACCCACTGATGCCAAGCCAGAAATGACGCCGGGGCCTGGGATCAAGTGGGCATTGGTCATGTGCGACCAGCGCACAATGCGATGCACGCCGGCCGCGTACTGCAAGCTCACTGTGTTTCCGATGTCGGCAAACTTGCGGTCTTCGAAGATCATAAAGTTGTAGCGCACACTCAGATGCGTCAGCTGCTCGACCAAATCGTCATCAAAGTCTTCGATGATGTCGATATGCGTCTTGATGAGGGCGACGTACGGTCCGACAGCCTCGACGACAGCGAGAAATTCCTCCTTGGTTGTCACGTCTACACTCACACACAAATTTGAGTTCTTGTGCACAATCGTCTCAAGCAGACCTTTGGCACATGCGTTCGGATGCTGCTGGGCCCGTTCTTCGTAGGTGCGGTTGGCCGCCGACATGAAAGACGGAGGGGAAGCGGTGTGGCTAGGAGTTACATAAGCGACACACGAGCTCGTCCAGTGTTGGTGGGGCGCTGTTCTTGCTGCACCGCGAGCTGTATGGCAGCTCACGTCAAGGTCGTTGCGCGGTACGTCTGGCTACGAGCTAACAGAAAGGTTTCGGCCTGCGCAAGTCCAGGGCGAGAGTCTTCGCTCAGGTGATGATGCGGTGATTGTTGAGCATCATGACACGCAGTCGGTGCGACTGACGCGTGGCTCCGATGCCGTGTTCACCTTTGATCATGTATTTCCGATGGATACGAGCCAGGCGCACGTATTTGACCACAGCATCAAGGGCACAGTGAATGATGTGCTACAGGGCTACAATGGCACGATTTTTGCGTACGGCCAAACGGGCTCTGGCAAGACATATACCATGATGGGTGCAGATATCCAAGACGACCACACGCGCGGTATCATTCCTCGCCTCACAGACCAGGTGTTTCAGGGTATTTTGCACAGTCCGCCAACGATTGAGTACACCGTGAAGGTATCGTTCATGGAAATCTACATGGAAAAAATCCGCGACTTGCTGGCGCCTGATCGTATCAATCTGCCGATCCAGGAGGACAAGAGCAAGGGCGTGCGTGTCAAGGGCCTCTCAGAGCACTACATGAGCAGCCCTGATGAAGTATATGATGTCATTCGAAGAGGCACAGGTGTGCGTGTTGTTTCGGCAACACGCATGAATGCTGAGTCGTCTCGCTCTCACACCATTTTCACATTCACCGTCCAGCAGCGTAATACCGAGACGGGTGCCACCAAGTCTGGCTGCTTATACCTCGTTGACTTGGCAGGCTCGGAAAAAGTGGACAAGACGGGCGCGAGTGGCCAAACACTCGAGGAGGCCAAGAAGATCAATCGGAGTCTGAGTGCTCTCGGCATGGTCATCAATGCGCTGACAGATGGCAAGTCTGCGCATGTGCCGTATCGGGACTCGAAACTCACACGCATCCTGCAAGAGTCGCTGGGCGGGAATTCACGCACGACGCTGATTGTGAACTGCTCGCCCGTGGCGTACAATGCGGATGAGACGCTGTCTACGCTACGATTCGGTGTGCGAGCCAAGTCGATCAAAAACAATGCCCGCATCAATGCCGAGCTGTCGCCCAACGAGCTGCGTGAGCTCGTTCGAAAAGCACATACCCAGATCCACACGTATCAATCGCATATCAAGCAGCTCGAGACGGAGGTCGAAGCGTGGCGCCGAGGTGAGTCTGTGCCTATGGATGCATGGACCTCTTTCTTGGGTGAGCAGGCGCCTTCTTCGAAAGATGTGTCGGCGTCTGCGGCGGTGGCACAAGAGCAACGGCTGATAGATCAGAACCGCACGTTGGAGGCGGAACTCATGCAAGCGCGCTGGAAGCTGGAGGAGGTGCAGATGGAGAACCGCGAGCTGAAAGAGCTGGCTGACACGGCGCCGTCTCATGAAGCGCCTGCTGAGGTGCGGGTGGTGGAAACGCCTGCGCCGCGTACGAGTCGCGAGCAGCGTGTGGAAGAGATGCTCCAGGCACTGGAAGGGCGCCAGGTGGCGCTAGAGCCGGTCATGGCGTGCATGAAGCCATTGGTGTTGGCATGTCGCCAAGCGCCCGACTTTCCCTTGCGTATGGACCAGCTGGAGTGGCTGGAGGAAGAGTTCCTCCGGACGCATATGGCCTTGTCAGAGCAGGTCATGTCGACGCGTATTGCGACGCAGGAAATGTCTGTGCTGCAACAGCAGAAGCAGGCGCTGGAAAGTCGAAATGCGGCGCTGCAGCAGCGTTTCGATCTGATTACGAACCAGATTGGCGCCCTCGAAAATGGACTGCGTGTCGGTGAAGAAGGGGCTGTGCAACTGGCCGAGCTGCGGCACATGCTCGAGGAGCACTCGTCGACGCACCTAGAAAACACAAGCTCCGAAACGCTGCATCTGGAGCAGCTGCTAGCGATACGGGGGGAGGAGACGGCTGGGCTGCTGCGCTCGCTGGAGGACCTGAAAGCAAGTCACGAAGAGCAGCGGCGTGCCATGACACTGCTGAGTGCGGCTGTCGTGCGTGGTGACGAGCGGGGTCCTGATCCAGCGTGCGTGCAGCGCCTGGTCGATGCGTCTCGGCAGATGGAGAAGGCGCGTGAGCTTGTGACGCTGCGATTGCGCGAGTATGAGCGACTGAAAGAGCGGCTCATGGAGGGTCTGCGGGAGCGGAGTGAGCGTGTCGTGGACCTGGAGATGGAGCTGGAGGCGATGCAGGATGAGTACCGTGTGCTCCTCCAGAACATGGACTTTGGCACGCAGAAGCGCAAGATGGCGGTCATTGAGCGACGCCTCGAGCAGCTGATGGGTGTGCAGCAGCGTCTTATTGAGCAAAATGCGACGCTCAAACGGGACGTGGCTCTGGCGGAAAAGCGCCTGGCCTCGCGTGCGGACACTATAGAGGAGCTCGAGTGGCGACTCGATGCACAGAACGTCGACGAGGCATGGGACTCGTCGACAGAGGCGCATGCACGCATTGCCAAGCCGCTGCGTGGCGGTGGGGCCGAGTCGACGGCTACCCCGCAAACGGCGCGCCGCTGGTTTTTTCACGCGTAGCTCCACATAGGGTACGTAGCTTTGGCTACCATGGCGGACTCGATCAACTTCCACCATGCGAGTGTGCAAGAGATCCTATCGCTGGATAATATCCGCGCGTCGCTGCAGCGTATGGAGGAGTCGATTGTGTTTCGGCTGATTGAGCGCGCGCAGTTTGCGTACAATGCGTGTGTGTACCAGGATGGAGCGTTTCCCGAGCTGCGAGAGAAGGAGCACTGGACGGGCTCGTGGCTAGCGTGGTCGCTCAGGGCTACGGAGGCATGGCATGCGAAGCTTGGGCGGTGGCTTGCGCCTGATGAGCATCCGTTTACGCCGCTGGACCAGCTGCCTGAGCCGGTGCTCGCGCCGAATGACTATCCTGAGATTTTGCATCCCCACCGCGTCAATGTGACGCACGAGATTGTACAGTTTTACACGCAGGACATTGTGCCGCAGATCACGATCCGCGAGGGCCGGCCGCTGAACGATCGGCAGTATGGCTCGTCGGTGGTGTGTGACATTGAGGCGCTGAGTGCGATAGCGCACCGCATCTACTTCGGCATGTTTGTGTCGGAGAGCAAATTTCGGGCGGATCCCGCGGCGTTTATCCCGGCTATCCAGACGCGCGACACGGACGCGCTGGCGTCTCTCATTACCAAGCCGGCCGTGGAGCAAAAGCTGCTGGAGCGCGTCCACCAGAAAGCCGAGGTGTACGGCCAAAACCTGGACCACACGCACCAGGCGGCCGCGGAGCGCAAGATCCAGTCGGACGACATGGTCCGGCTGTACCAGCAATACATTATCCCGCTGACGAAAAAGGTCGAGATAGACTACCTGCTTCAGCGCCTCGATGGCCTGTCGCCCGACGAGCTCGCGCGGCTACAGAATCGAGCGGCATAGCGGGCACGTCGATGCGCCGCTCGTGCTCACCCACTTGAAGAGACAGCTGCCGTGGAACTTGTGCTTGCACGTGCGGCAGGGCTTGGTCGGTAGCGACTGGTCGGTAGGACTGATAATCGAGTAGCAAATCGCGCACTCGGCGCCCTCGTATCCCTGGAACTTGGCCTCGGCGTTCTTCTTGAAGAGCGTGAGGGCATCGAGGATGAGGCCGTTTCGGCCGCTGAGCAGCTGCTGCACGGCCAGCAGCCAGGCGCGCCACTGGGCCTCGCTCACGCCGACGCGCTTCAAGTCGCGGATCTCGACGCCGTGTAGCGGGTAGTCCGACGGCAGACGCACGCCGATCTCCATCGGGTGCTCGTCGACCGTGTAGGTGGCCACGACCTCGTTCGACGCCAGGATCCTGACCGACATCGACTCGTCCTGCAGACGCGACAGGGCCGCTGGGTCGCGGAGATGCCGCAGCTCGCGCTCCGCCAGCACGGGCGTGCAGAAGCGGGACGTGAAGTGCGCGACGCGCATCGACAGCTGCCGGTCGCGCAGACTCATCCACCAGTCACGCACCTGCGTCGGCACATGCACGAGCGTGCGGTAGTAGACGTGCGCTGCGAGGCCCTGCAGCGCCGGCACAGAGGCCGGCGTGAGCTGCGCGACGTCGACCTCGTCGAGCGCGTAGCGCAGTCCGTCGAGCGCAGGGATGTCGCGGGGCACGCCGCTGATCAGCACAAATACGCTCGGCAGCAACTGCGTCGGCAGCAGCGTCTGCAGCTCACTCGCAAAGACCGTGCGCAGCGGCAGCGATGCCTCGACAAAGTGGTCCAAGACCGCGAGCCACTGGAGCAGGAAGGAGAACACGGCGTGGCGGTCGAGGTCGGCCCACACGGCCGGCGTGTAGCCGGCGTGCGCACGCAGCGAGGCGACGAGCGGCGCGCTGAGCTGCGGCACGGCTGCGTCTGAGAGCGAGCCTACCGCCATCTCGACCACCTGCTCTCGGACGCGCGCATGCGTCGCCTTCGCCAGCATGCTCAGCGCGGCCACTTGGAGCGCCCGGCACGCTGTGGTCGTGCACACGAGGCGCGTGAGTGTGTCGTGGTCGTCGGGGCCCGTGAAGCGCTCAGGAGGGACGTGCGCGTCGACGAGGCGCGCGAGGCGCTCCGTGCACGCATCGAGCGCGTCGTGAGGCGTCGGACGCGATGCGGCCACAAACGCACATACGTGCACGAATGCGTCGTGCAGCGCTCCTACGAGCGCGCTGCGGTGCGCGCTCAGAGCGTTCTGCACATGCTCGTGGCAACGCAGGGCGTACAGCGTGTCGAGCAACATCAGCGTGCTCAGGAGCGTCGGCCATCCGGCCGGCTCGCTGAGTACGACGGCATGGATATTCTCCTCCACGACATCGAGCATCATATCGAGGTGCCGGCCCGCGACGCTCTGGACGACGGGGGCGACGTGCGTGAACAGCGTCGCGAGGAGCGCAAACACCGTCTCGTCGAGGTCATCGTCGCTCGTGACCCAGCGCTGCAGCGTCTGGAGCACAAAGATGGCACGCTGCGTTGGAATGAGCGCCTCGCCTGTCTCCTGCGGCGGCGCGGCGCACTGCAGCAGGTGCAGGAGCCGGACGCCGTCGGTGTTCGCGCGTGCGCTCGGCACGCCACTGAGATCCGCCGCCAGCTCGTTACGCCAGCGTGCATGTGCGGCCGTCGGGCGCGTGCGCGTCGCCCACAGCACGGCACACGCTAGCGGCGCCGACTTGGTGCGGCAGGCGCGGACCCATACGTCGGCCTCGGACGACGATGCGGACGTCAGCGACAGGACACCCGACAGGAGGCGCGACCACAGACGCGCGTACGACAGAGCGTCGGTGCGCACGGCGTACGTCCACACCGTGTGCAGGAGCGCCGTGAGCGCGTCGCAGCCGTCGTACGAGGGCATCGCGGCCGCGGCGCTCGTGTGCCAGTCCGCCGAGACATGCGCGGCGAGCGACGAGAGCTGCCGCGTCACGGCATGCACGAGGCGCACGAGGCATGCCTGCGCGTCACGCGGCGACGTAAAGACATGCTCCATCTTATCACCGATCACCAGGGCGTCTTCGAGCAGCATGGCAGCGAGGGCTATCGGCGGCAGCGTCTGCGCCACGCTGAGCGTGTGCGGCACATCGATGCACGCCTCCGCATAGCGCAGGAGCCGAGCCATGTGTGCGGGAACGAGAGGCGGCGCCGTCGACGCGAGCGGCACGATGGGGTCGTGCACGGCCACGAGCGGACTCGTCGCGGCGCCCGCCACGTCCTGCATCGCGTGCGTGAGGTGCTCGGCACTAAGACCCACCTGAGAGGCCAACGCCGGCGGCAAGGCGCGCGACGCTGCCGCGATTCGACGCGGCGGCGTCGTGCCATGCAGCAGCTCGGTTTGCAGGACCTCGACGGCCTGCGGATACAGCGCCTCGGAGGCGTCGGTGAGGTAGGTCCACAGCGTGCGCGCATAGGCCTGCTGATCACGCAGGTAGCCCGTGCGCCACACGAGGGGCACGAGGTGCGCGACGGCCTCGGCGTCAGCACAGACCTGCAGGGCATGCTCGTGAGGGCGCGTGCCGATCCATGTGCATAGGATGCGCAGGAACGACGGCTGCTCTGACGCGTCCACATGCTGCGCCGTGTGGATCAGCGTGCGAATCAACGTGTCCTTCGTCTCCTGGTTCAAGAGCGTGTCGGGCGGCGCATCGAGGAGCGCGAGCCACGCACGCGGCTCCGCCATGAGCCGGGGTATCATGTCGTGCTGCCATGCACGCACCCGGTCAGCCGACGCGAACGGCGCTGCGTCTCGCGCCACACGCACGAGGACAGGCAGCACGGTGCGCGGCGCCTCGAGCGTCGCGCCGAAAAGGGCCTCCCACACAGCTTCAGGCGCCGCGCACACACGCAAGTACGCCGTGTAGAACGACACGACGCTGTCTGGCGCCTCGGACGCCAGGTCGCTCGGGATCAGGTGCGTCGCCACGAGCAGAGCACTGTCGGCCAAGTCGCCGGAAGTTAGATGCGTGCGCAGGTCGGACTCCAGCAGCTGCGTGAGAAGCGCCACTGACGACGGCTCCCATGCGCCGAGAAGGCGCTGCAGCAGCGCATGCGCCAGCGCATCATCGGCGCGACCGGCGCTGGCCATCTCGACGAGCAGCGCAGTCAGCGCCGGACCGTCGCGCGCCACATCGATAGACGCGATCGATGCGTGTATCATCGCGAGCGTCCCCTCCGGCACGCTATCACCCAGCGCAGCCAGGCACCGGCCCAGCTCACGCGCCGACTTGACGCGAAGGCGCTCAGGCAGAGGCAGTGCGTCGCAGGGCAGGACCATCGTCGAGTACATGCACTGCAGCTCATCTGCCACATACGCGCGCGTCTCCTCCGTGTCAGGCGCGACGCGCCGCACCATGAACCGCAAGCACTCACACACCATGAGCATGTACGCATCCCATGCGCGCGGATGCGACATACCCTGAGCCAGGACTTGCGCGAGACTCAGCAGCGGCTCCATGATCATCGGCAGCGACGTCGACGCGTGCGGCACAAGTTCCGGCGGCATCGTCGACAGGAACACAATGACCGCAGGGAAGCACGCAGCCGGCACCAGAGGCGCCATGACCTGGACCCACGCTTGGAACTGCGGCAGCAAGTTCTCGTCCTCGTCGTCGATCCACGCGCTGGGATACGCACGCAGCAGAGGCAGGCACACGGCCAGCATATCCTGCATCACCGCGACATCACGCTCAGCCAACGCCGCTTGCATGACCAGGGGCAGGATCGTGTCCTTGTGCCGATCGACACACGCCGCGTCGATACGCCAAAGAAGCGCTAGGAGGCTCCACGCACGTTGCCGCGTGACGGGCGACGACGCACCATGCGCTTGCTCGTCATCGTCGCGCAGCGCCTCGCGAGAAAGCAGCGCGGACCAAAGCTGTGCGGACTCAAAGAACGCGTCCAACTCAGGCATCAGCTCTTCCGCGGCTGTCTCGAGCAGCCCATGCAGCACCGCCAGAGCGCCAGCCACGAGTCGGCCATTGACCTCCTCGGCATTCTCGTCCACATGCGCATCGTCACGATTCTTCGCCTGCAGCTCCGTGCCGTCCGCCGACGCAGGCGTGATCTGGAGCGACGGCGTCATCTGAGCCAGCGCGGCGGCCGGCATAGGGCTCAGCAGGATCGGACGCAGATGATCCACCAGCACATGCGTATATTCGTACAAGGACAGCTTCGTCGGCTGCGCGTTCGGCTCATGCCACGCGACATACGTCTTCCACACCTGCATGCCCAGTCGTGTGACCGTGCGACTGGTATCATGCGAGAGCACGGCCCAGAACCCAAGAATGGACGCCATGTGCGTGTACGACAAAAGCTCATCACGCACACAGGACGCATCGGGGTGCGGCATTGGAAACGCCAAGATGGCGTCGTGCACTTGCAGCGTGAGCTGGCGGATCCGCTGCGACGGCGTGAGTGCCAAGCGGGGGAACAAATACACCCAGCACGGAAGCATCAGCGCAATGGCCTCGCACCTCTCTTCGACACTCAGCGCCTCGTGCGCCTGCTGAGGCCGGCCTTGGATCCACGCAAGCAGGGATTCCAGGGTTCGGACGCGCGTGATAATATCCTTCTTGAGTGCCTTGCGCAGAAGCACGACCAGGTCAGGCGGCAGCAGGCTCGCCAAGCCCATCGAATCAAGGGGGTATGGTGCCTGCTTGGGCGGCTTGGGCGGCGGTACCCAGGCCTTCTTCTTGGCAAGGGCCTTGCGCTCTTTTTTCGAGAGCTTCTTTTTCGGCTGGCCAGGCGCGTTCGGCTTGCCCGGCTTGGGAGCAGCAGGCTGGGCCTTTGGCTCACTTGCCTCACCGCGCTTTGCAGCGGACGCAGCCGCATGCTTTTTTCGTGTAGCAGGCGTAGCAGAGGTCTTGCTACGTGATCCTTTCGCCATGCGCCACACTCGAGAGGGACGCCGGACCCACTTGGCGTGGCAGGGGTCGCTGATGCGTGACGTCTGACTAAGCACTAGGCCCAGTGCACGGTGCCTTGTCCACGACTCGCCGCCACGCCAGTTTAGGGAAGATGGCGGGGCCTGCGTTGGAGGTGTTCCGCTTCGGCATGTACGTCACCACACTAACGAATCAAGGTACCTGATGTTCCCCCTGGGGTTCATGCTGTACTTTGGCGACCCAAATTGGTACGAAAAATATGTGCTGCCAGTACGTGCTGCGACCTGACACCCAGTCCCGCGGACGCTTCATGCCCCCCGAGACAGATTTTGTACGTGGCCACAGGCACTCACACAGAAACAACCACACACGAAAGAAGAACTACAGCAGCTATTACAAGAAAAGCGCGAGCAAGCCTCCGTGGCCCACGACCCGGCGGCTGTCGGGCTGGTGTCTCACTTCCAAAAGGTGGATAAGGAACGCATGATCTAAATAGCTACAAAAGCTGCGACGCATCGCCACGCAAAGCAAGGTATGCATTATCTGCGCCGGGTGCAAAGCCCTTGATGATCTGATAGACCTCGGCACTGTGGTACCGCAGACGCGTCTTGGGGTCGGTATAGGGCGCCTGCGAGTGAGTGACTGCGTACGCACCATCAAGCCCGTAAGATCACAGTACCGCTTAGGGGGCAACAGACTCGGAGGAGCCTGCACACTCGTGTCTGTCGTGAGTAGTGGTCGAACATACATGTGGGCACGTCACGCAGCGGCCCTTCTTCTCGAGGTGCCGGCACCTCGCTGTCTGCTTCTTGTTCGGTCTTTCGTCGCTTCGGCGTGCTGTCACCGCGCTTCTTTGTCGGATCTACCATCCCACGCTTTTGGTAGTATGCTTCGCGTTCCTGATTCAAGATCTGCTTCAGAGGCTTGTTCCGCCGCGATGGCACAGGCGCGCCATTCGCACCCATTTTTTGGAGATACGCCTCTGACTTGAATGGATGCTTGTCTACATAGACCGACAAGTCCTCCGACGTCAGGCCCGGCTCGCTCATAGTCCAGGCGCAGCACGTCGCTGTCGTGGGCCCTCCCTGTCTTGTAGGTCACGTGGATATTAGATGCCTATGGCCGCACTAAATAGCACAGGGCGGTGGTCCGAGCGGGCGCCCAAGGCTTGGACGCCTTCGTCATCGATCGTACTGTAGTCAATGACCTTGACTTGTCCCTTAGACGGAACGAGCATATCTTCATCGAGAAAGGGCTCCAGAAGCGATGCATTTTTCGATTCAACCATGGAGTGAATCCAGTCGAGAGGTGC
This sequence comes from Malassezia restricta, assembly GCF_003290485.1. Lineage (NCBI taxonomy): Eukaryota > Fungi > Basidiomycota > Malasseziomycetes > Malasseziales > Malasseziaceae > Malassezia > Malassezia restricta. Next base: position 966,537 of record NC_040195.1, read on the forward strand.
CTGAAGCAGGAAGGTGTGCGTCGCTGACGCTTCTGCGTCTGAATCCTTCGACGACTTGTGCATGTGTTTCCACGGTAAAAACCGAGTTATCTTCTTATGCGACGTATCAGTCGACATGGAGGCAATGTCTGTGTGCGAAAAGTCATTACTGCGCCATAGAACTCGGTCACACCAAGAGGGCACGCGCTGCTTCGTACTCGAGTCGTACGCCACGCTCGAAGAAGTCGAGTCGGATCGATGCAGGTGTACCGCTGCTTGCAGCTTACTTGACAGCGAGTTGTGCGCCGCGACAGAACTAGCAACGCCCCTTGACTGCCGGTCATCTTCCTGCTGCTCCATGGCTGATGAGCTGGTCGACACGCCTGAAAGCGTAGAGGATGAGCTTTTACGTGTCAGTGTCGCAAGATTGTTGTCTTGGCACTGCATGGCCTCTTCCTCGATGGCTTGTTCTGAATGACGGAATCTGTGTAAAAAGCGACGCCACATCGGGCGGCGCTTTTCGACAGCCGACGAAAGGGAGGAAGAGCTTGCCTTCTTTGGAAGTTCGCTCGCCTGGACAGACGCAGCACCTTTTCGAAGAAGCATACTAGGGTGGTGGCGCAGACGCTGCCTCTCTGCCCTTTGCAAGTCGTACTTGTACGTCGGCGGAAAGTCAATAGGAGCCTCACGGAAGCCATCGAAGGCATGACCGTCTCGCAACACTTTACGAAGCTGGTCGAACTCTAAAGCGTCATCATACGACTGCTGCTGCAATAGCGAATCAGCATGCTTGCGAGAAATGTCGACGCGGAAATTAAGGTCACCACACCAGAAACAGTGATCAAAGTTTTTCGTAATGTCGCGCTTGTCCAACTGCGGATGATCAGGCGGGAGAAACGTATTAACATTCAGCTCCGCCTTGATTTTCTCAATATTAGCAATCCGTGCATCGATCCGATTGGCATGCGCTGCTAAATGCGCATTGATGAACAGTAGGCGTGTCGTACCCAGCATGACACTAATGCCCACACCGCCCTTATTTCCCATACGCCCAGCCAGCAAGCCGCTTGAGACCGCATGGGCACTGGCACCACGCACGAAGTCCGCACACCCACGCCATACGTAGACGGCTGTGTAGCATCCCATTAGTCGCTCTTTGATCAACAGGTTGTACACACCCAGCTGCTCAGGTGGATGACGCATGCACTGCGGCGAAAGCGAGGACACAGACGATATACTAGGTATCCTGGCACTAGAGGAAGTCGAGGGACTAGAATGTGCGCTAACGCCAGAGTCGGGATCAGAGCCTGCTAATAATTCGGCGCATGTGCGTCGTAAGCCACGACACAACCAATCGTGGCATACCTTAGACCATGCGCGCGAGGTGACAATCATTTCACATCCTTCATGATTGGTAATGATCTCATGTTCAGCAGCATTCGAAAGGATACTGTCATCAGCACTTGGGATCGTCAAGGACAGCGACGGCCGCGAGTCTGTGGACACATCGGCGCGCGAATTTGGCGCGGATGTATCCTTCCATGAGTGATCAGACATCGCGGCTTGTATGTCTGCAGGTGTCATATCGCGCCTCGCACGAGTATAGCGGTAAGCATGGCCAATTTCGCCCGCCGTATGAATTTTGTGCATGAGCTGACCGCCCTCGCCCCACGGACATTCTTGGCATGACACCACGACAATATGGTATGGGTGCGTGTCAGACATGGGAAGTTGTGGAATGCGGTGAGGATTTTGGGGAGCCTGCGCTGGCGCCATGCACGGATCGACACGACCAAACAACACCTCAAGATCACCCATCGGGACGTTTCCATGCATATTCCAGGTCATAATGCGGATTTTGATGGTCTCGCGCTCGGAAGATTCGATGGTATCGACATACCGATGATACGCACTGTTCTGCTGCGAAGAGCTCGCAGGGTGCTGTGAGGCTTCCATCTTGTCGACACGCGACGGGCCAATTTGTCTGCCCCACCTTCCAAAAGCGCGCGACATTTTGCCCGATTCTTTTTTTTTCGGCGCTGTAACACGAATCTCTCATGCAAGCCTCACATGTGGAGGCATTTGGCGTCGATCATCTTGACATGGCACCTGCACGTGTTAATTTGGGAACTCCCAGGGACACTCGACATTGTTCAGTGTCAGGTCTTTTTCGTGCGGACTGACAATACCACCTAGGTCCATTTTGACATGTATGCGAAAGTCCATGCTGGGCCGTCGTACACCCTGGTATAAATGCGCGCAAGCGTCCTGTATAGTAAGCTGTGTATCATCGCCCGTTTGATTCACGCTTTTGTGCGAGAAAGATATCGGGACCTTGAGGTCAGACGTCTTGTGCCCCGGGATCCATTGCGAGGGCACAGTCCCATGTCCGATAACCTTGTTAGTCTTTGCTAGTTTGACTTGCGTTGTGAGAGAGAGCAGATGAACGGGGATCCAGCCGTTCGTATAATCGACGCGGAAATGCAACGTTCCGTTCATTTTGAAGCCCTTGGGTATAGGGGTCAGCTCTATATCTGATTTCTTCGTGGCTGCAGTAAGAGCTTCGTGCGTGACCAGATCGATGTCTGCACAGTTAGTAGCCGAACACGTACCAGGCGCGCGCGGAATGACAAAGTAGAGCAGCACAGCTAACAATGCCATGAAAATAAAGAGGAAAATAAGTACAGAGCCACGACCAAGCCATCCAAAGCAGCGACGTTCACCACGCAGCCAGGCACCAAAAAGTCGCTTCTGCTTTCGAAGTCGCTCTCCGCGTCTGTAGGCGCGGGTCATGCGTTCATGCTCTTCAGCAGTATATTCGGGCCCGAGGGGCGCGAGTTCCATAAACGAGTCATTGGGGCCGAACATAAAGCTCTGCCCTTTCAATGCATCACCTGCCAAGAACGAGTCATGCAGGTGATGCATGTCGTGCGAGTACGCGGAGGGATCGTGCTGGGTGGGTATATGAACGAGGGGGTGCGACTTGGGGCGAGCTGTCATGGGAGGTACACCACCGACGCTGCTTGGTGCGACTTCTGCTTCTAGCTGTTTTGGTACTTGGTCCATATTGTAAAAGTCTCTGTACATATCAAAGTCCTCGCTGCGCGACTCGTCGCTTTCCAGCGATCGATCATCCTGGAGGTTCCATGCATCCATAGGTGCATCGTGATCGTCCAGCTCCAGATTCATGCCGCCACCCGGCTCATCAAATGCAAAGATCGATGAATGATCATCGAACAGCACTGATGACGAATGTGACGCCACGCGGCTCATGATAGGAGGAGGGCACAACACGTTTTATGCTGCGCGTGTGGCAGGGGAATACATAACATGTGTGGAGCCTGGTAGGTCCCTACATAAAAGATGGGGTATCAAGTCGATGGGGCGAAGTATCGCCCAGATGGTCGGGCTGGACGCGCAGTAAGGCGTCTGAGGGCTAGGAAGTGTACAGGGGACGTTCGCTTGAGCTCTTGTGCTGAGTCGGTGCTTGGCGACGGCTGGAAGCGAACCACGGTATCAAAAATACAAGGAGGCACATACCCACGATCACGAATGCAAATAAAAAGATGCCTTGAAGAAACAAGAAGCGCGATTGATGTGCGAAAATAAGACGCAAGCGCCGTCCTGATGGCAACGACTGTAGTGGCAGGTATTCGACATCGCTATCAAGGTCTTCCGCGGGCAGTATTTCCAGATCATCCTCGGCTATAGTTAAGTCAGAGGCAGTAGACACACTGTCGCGTGGGAGGGGTATGTCGTTCACAGACAGCGACATGCGGCGGGTGGCGTGGGCCGATCCGGGAGCTGACTAGGTGTGGAGGGCGATGCGAAGAAGACCGCGCTCGAGGCACCAGGTGTTGGGCTCCCACACGTGGAGGTTGTTTGTGTCCGCCATGCAGTACCGTTGGCTGGTGCTGCTAGCCTACTGCCTCGTATGTGTGCAGGGCCAGCAGCCGCCATCGTCTAGTGCGTCGAGCAGTGCGAGTGGTGCGGTCGTAACGGCATCACAAAGCGATGGAGTCTCGAGCGATTCTGCGTCGTCCCATGCTATCACTAGGACGGCCGCCAATGCCAAGGAGGGTGCTTTGGCAGGCACGGCCATAGCGCCTGGTCCAAATCACCGTGGCAAGACCGGGCCTGATGATCGGCACTTTGTCGATGCTGTGGATGCTGTGCGGCCTGGATGGTTCTGGACTGTGTTGTTCGCATACGTGACTGTATACTATCATGCGGCTGGCAGCCTATGATGCTCGGATGCCCATGCCTGTACGACGGGGTGTATTGGGCCGTGGGCCTGCGCAATTTCAAGGACCAAGCGTGCGTCATGCAATACGTGCGTGGGCGCAGCCGTCACTACCGCATCGTGAGCCTGCCTGTGCATGCGCACTACAAGGCGCTGGACGCCTTTTCGTCGCTGCTGGACAGGCGGCGCAGGTACCGCGCCAGGTATGCTCAGGCCAAGGATGATGGCCATGGTATTTACGATAGACCTTGCATCATAATCGAGAGTAGCGCGGTAGAGGGACCATGTCACGTCGCAGAGGGCGGGCAGAGCATCGTTGCCTCCGCCCAGCGCCTCAGCTTCTATTGGCAAAAGCATACACCCAGAGACTTCTAGGCATCGAAGATGGGCAAACGTTCTGTGGTGCGGATCGCCCCATTGCAGTGTGTGCTCCCAAAAGATAGGCGGAGGACCGAGGTACAGTCTTTGCACGCATTCGAGCTGGACGCACTGACGGGACCCTGCGATGGCTCGCTCCAGTACACCGGACAGGCCGAGGGATTCGAGATGGGGGACGAAGCCAAGGAGTGCATGCACTTGCTGAATCAGTGTGCCAAGAGTGGGTATAGACATCGGCGTATGCTCAGCGGCGTGGCCAGCTGCAGGCACACGCAAATCACGCAAAGCGATACCAAATGGTCGGCGTTCCCAGCTTGCCAGCAAAGCCGTAGAGGTGTCGTGGGGCATATCAGCTTCTTCTGTGGCGCTGTGAGGCATGTGCAGAGATTGGTCACCGATACCGATCAGGTGCATAGCCCCTGATATGGCATACATATACACGTCATCGAAGCGGTCGTGCGAGAAAAATGGAGCAGCAGGCTGGTATGTCACCACAGGGTGAGTGGGAGTAGGCATGGGAACGCGATCCATCATGGACTCGAGTGCCGCAGAGCGGCCGTAAGCTAGTGCCTTGGCCAGCAAGACACACAGCCATCGAGGCAAGGACGAGCTGTGAAAGGTGCGCAGAATATGCCAGGTTATAACGGTAGGCACGGCGTCCTCAGAACTTGGCAGGGCATCCACAAACTGTGTCGCATCGTCCCAGTCCAGCGGATCAGAGCGAGTGCCCGGTGGACGCAGATGCAAAGCGCGCGGTTCGAAGGGGTCTTGCCCGGGCTGATCTTCTTCTTCTTCGAGATATGCATCAATTTGCCGGCGGGCATGAGCATGCTCTTTCGAGAGCGTGCACCAATGCTCCTCAACAGGAAAGGGATGTGCCTGCCATCGCTGGACTTCATACATGCGCTCTTCGTGACCAAGGTAGCGTAGCCACAAAAGGAGGGAGTGCACTTCGCATAATCGCTTGGCCCATTCGGATCTGGAGATGAATCGACCATGAAAGTCGAAGCCAGGCTCACGGATACATACGCCATGCTCACGGTGGGGTCCTGCGTACAGCGCACCGATCTCAGTGATCTCATGCTCCAGAGCTGGCGGAAGAACAGATCCATGTGGCGTGCATGGATGATCTGACGACCGATGCTTTTCGATGCCAAAGGCCTGCTCCACGGAAGAGTAGCCGGTGCTCAAATAGGCGACAGGGCACTCGGCCACGTAGGCCGTGCTGCCAATGTACAGGTGGCGCACCAAACGGCCCAGGGCAGGTCGATGCACAAGTGCGTGCAGGAATGCTAAGAGCTGTGACGGTTTGTGCAAGATCACGGATCGATACAGAATCTCAGCTCCGATGACATAGTACGCACGGTTCAGCTGCATCACAGTGAGTACCATGTCCGCATCGCATTTGACACAGGCGGCGTGGAACGGTTTATGACTCGGCATGTGGCATGCATCTACGACATCACGCAAAGTGCATGCTCTCGTGGCAGGCTCCTCGCATGCTCGCAGGAGTATGTAGGTACACAGCTCCCTGGGCAGCGGCATGGTCAAGTGGAGGCAAAGGTAGGATGACGTCAGGCTCCACGTTGGATGGCCTTCATACCGCCTTCATGTTGACGACCAGCGCATGTGCGAGGCTGTCGTGTAGATCAGGCCTTGGGGTGTAAAAACGGTATGCCTGCACAGATGCCACTGATGCTGCTAGAACAGCTCTCACGCCGGTGAAGGAGCCTGGCTCGACCCCCACGCTTATGGCTCACGTGCCTATAAACGAGGGAAGACAGGGGCTTTCTTGGGAGCGGAGCCTATGTCGTAAGCGACCCATGTCGCTGTGCATGACGTACCTCGGACGCTGATCAAGTCTTGCTTGACAATTGACCGTAGCGCGAGATGCCAAGACGGACCTCGCTGCCTTGTACGCTCATGATCCAACGCTTTGTTCATGCTAAGGAAGAGGTGTCATTCAACGTCCATCACCCATAGTGAGGATGGTGTCGTCTTGCACTAAATGTTGTTTACAAACTTGTTGAGGAGATCAGGTGCATCGCCGCGGCGCAAGAACAGCTCCACGAGATGAATGCCATCCGCATTCTGGACCTTTTCGTCCTCAAACAGCTTCTCGAGCTCTTCACGCGTGCGCACACTGTGGTAGTGCTTTTCTGGGACATTCACTTCGGCATGGTGGCTGCGTGACGCCTCCTGCCGTACATGGCTGGACTCGTGAGACCGGATATCAGCACGCACGTCGCGTGTACACGACATGAAATCGAGCAAGAGGCTGTAGTCAAGGCGCGGGATGTTGTTGTACGAGCGGTCAGGACCATGGATCTTGCGCTCAATTTCGTATCCATCATTGTTCAAGACAAAGATGATGGGCTTCAGACCGTAACGCATAATCGTGGCAATCTCTTGCATCGTCAGCATCAGACTGCCGTCACCAACAAAGAGAATGACGCGGCCCTTGTCTGTTACTTGCGCGCCATACAGCACACCGAGCACGGCACCTACACTCCAGCCAATCGAGCCGTACAAGAGCTGCTGGTAGTAGTGCGCACCAGTAGGAACGCGCGTGCGGGTGGCACCAAAGCACGAGGTGCCCATATCACACACGACGTGGTCTTTCGGACGCAAAAATTGGCCGATCCTGTGCCAAAGGTAGTCCTGGGAAATGAACGACTCGTCAGGGAAGGTTTGCTTATCGGGAAGCCGAGCGCGTAGCTCCTTGGTAAGACGCAAGTATGCATCGTGATGCACGGCAAGACGCTCGCCCAGAGCAGGAAGCACCTCTTCGAAACCGATGCCACTAATCTCGGCGTAGCCGATCTGGACTGAGTGACTGTGAATTTCGATCGAGTGGCATGTCGGTGTGCGGTAAGAAAACTTGCCCGTGTTCATATCCGACTTGAAACCTCCCAGCATTACGAACAAGTCGACCTCCTCCATGATGGCCTCGAGACTCGGTGCCGAGCCCCGGCCGACATATTCACCCAGGAATTGTTCGTCATCCTCAGGGAATAGACTCTTGCCCATCGGTGCAACGACCACGGGCACGCCAATTTTCTTCAAAAAGTCATACACAAGCTTGACAACATTGTGTCGCTGCACGCATCCGTCCACGAGGAACAATGGACGCTTGGCCGCCTCGACATCGCGCGCGACCTCGTTAACAACATACTCGCACTTTTCAGCTGGTACAACGGGACGCGGTACCACAAGCGGTGTATCCAGCATGTCACCAGAGACTTCCATATCGATAATATCCACGGGAATGCCAATGTAGGCTGGGTGCTTTTCACGGAGCATTGTCAGGATCACCCGATCTACATGGTAGGGGGCATTGTCGAGATCACGCTGAGACCATCCGATCAAAGCAGCATCACACGATATATGCTGCGACATGTTGTAGTACGCACTGTACAAGTTACCACCAAGTGTGTGGTGCATCCACAGATGGTTGGCCTGTGCGGCCGAGGGAGGCATGCCGACAATGTGCAGCACAGGCAGCATTTCAGTGTAGGATCCAGCCACACCGTTCAGTGCTGAGAGCTCTCCCACACCAAATGTCGTGACAAGCACGGCGGGACGATTCGCGGCTCTTGCATAGCCATCAGCGGCGTACGAAGCATTCAGCTCATTCGCGCAACCGACCCACTGAAGCTTGTGGCTATCCTCAATATGGTCGAGCAGCTGCATGTTATAATCGCCTGGCAGGCCGAATACGTGCGTGACATGTAGCTCTTCGAGACGCTTGACAATGTATTGACCCAGTTTCATGGTGGCAAGATGTGGGATCCCGATAAGCTCCGCACGGCGGATGGGTCCGAGATGTCCGCATCACGTGGTGTGCACAGACCAGGGGCGAAAATCCGCGCGCTCCCACCATGTTCCGTCACGTGGAGCTCGTATTTTTTCAGTCTCACGAGCATGGGGCGCTCCAAGAGTAAGCGCAAGTCCGAGCCATCATTCGTGGTGGATACGCAGAGTGAAAATGTGCCAGAGAGTATAGGTATGACATCGAAGACAGCAGGCTCGTCCACATCAACAGCGACGGGCCTAGATCTTCCTGACCACGTGGAAATTGTCACACGCGATACCCCATCCATCGAGCCGGTGCCGGCACAAGACGGCGAATACGAGCAGCTGGACGCGGATACCTCGCGGTACTATGATGCGGAGGCGAATGACGAGCGTAAGCGCAAGGGAATCTGTCCCGTGTGTGGCGAGGCGGGTCACGATAAAAAAAAGTGCCCTTACAAGCAATGTTTGGCCTGTGGCGCAGTCAACGAGCACACGACGCGCGACTGCCCCTTGAGTACGAGCTGCTTTCGGTGTGGTGGTGTAGGGCACCTTAGTAGGGACTGCCCTGCGCCAAGAACTGGCTCCAGGCGTCGAGTGTGTGAGCGTTGTGGAAGCACTTCGCACCCAGAAACCACCTGCCATACACTCTGGAGGCAATATACCTACTACGCACCGGACGAATACGACAAGGTCCGCGCCAAAAAGTATCGACACGAGCAGCGGAGGATGTCTGACGCGCAGAAGCGCGAGAAGAGGCAAAACAAGGCCCGGCAGGGATGGGCCGCAAACCTGGTTCTGCCGGACCATGATGCTGGTCCCAGTGATGATACTGAGGATGAGCAACCACATCCCTCGGCTCCTCGTGACTGGGATCCAGCGCGGCGCGTGTGCTATAATTGCGCAGCCGTGGGTCACCATTGGGGTGATGATTGTTTCTTACGTCGCACGAATCCGACACGACCGACCGGCGATCCGTCGCCATTTAGCGAGCTAATGGCTCATACGGGCCCCTTTCGTATGCAGCATCACGATACCATGCGCTCGCGGCGGCCGTCTGCGCCGCCTCCGCCCACGCGCACTCGGCACAGCCTGCCGGGTCGACCATCGCTGTTGGATGACATGCAAGATATGGATGAGCAATACTGGCTTGCCCGGCACAAGAAGCTACGTGGCCAAGATGCGGCCCTATCAGACTTGGAAGACGACACGCCCCCGCAGCCCAAGCCGTCCAAACGGCCGCACCGTGCTGGGCCGCGGGGCCGCGGCTCTCGTTTCCAACCGCGCTATCGTGGAGGATATACGTAATGCCTCAGGGCGCGCGGCGCGCATGGATGCCGCATAGTCACGTGATAACGAGCCTGTCCGTGACGAGGTATGTGCATATTCTCCACGCTCCTGCATGGGATCGTACGTAGGCGCGTGGCTAAATAGCCCTGCGTTGAGAATTTTGTTTCCTCCCTCCTATACCCATGGCGACCGTGTCGGGCCTCTCTGCGCATAGTTTGGCGGGCGCAAAGACCGCTGTATGTGCTGCGATGGAAGACGAGCCGCCATCGCCATCGCTCGGCTCGCTGGAGACTCGTCGCGATGAAAACAAGGAGAACATTGCACCGATCCGGCAGGTACCTGCCGCCATACTGGCAGAGGAGCATGCGGTGCAAACACATGATGCCATTGCCATGCGCACACGCAGGCGCATGGCAGCTAGGCCTGTCACACCTCCCTCGACGCCAAAAAAGCGGCGCGATGCGTCTGCGCAGTATACCACACCGACCAAGCGCAGCAAGACTCTTGACACGCCACCACCGACTCCGACTCCCTCTGTGTACGCGCAGGCACGCGCACTCTTGCGCAAGGAAGTGCTTGTAGGCCGCTGTGCTGAGCGCTCCAAGCTGCACGAGTTTCTTGACACGAGCTTGCAGGGCAACTCGTCGGGATGTCTACACATTTCTGGTATGCCTGGCACAGGCAAAACGGCACTTGTGCGTGACGTGATGCGTGAACGGGCGGATGAGCATATGTACATGAACTGCGTCGGTCTCTCGCACCCGCAAGAGGCCGCGCACCGCGTCGCAGCAGCTCTCAACGTGCCGGACGTATCGGCCCTGGAGTGCCTCAGTACATCGCGTCGCCACTCGCTCGTTGTGGTCCTAGATGAAATGGACTTGTGGCTACACACACACCGCGACATGCTGTACCGCATGTTCTGTCTCCCCAAGCTGCTGTATGCTCGCACCCAAGGCGCTGTGCGCCTCGCTTTGATCGGTATCGCCAACTCGCTCGATCTCACTGAGCAGTTTTTACCCGTACTCCGAAGTCAAGGCGTTTCGCCAAGTGTCTTGCACTTTTCCCCTATGCCAGCTGACGAAGTCCAGGCGCTACTCGCTGCACGCCTGCACGATGTCCCGAGTGCCTTTACACACGCGGCGCTCCAGCTCCTCGCCCGCAAACTCACCGCGTCTACCGGTGACATTCGCCGTGCGCTGGACACATGTAGACAGGCACTCGACCTGGCCGAGGCGGACCAACGTGGAAGCGTGACGCCTACGCACATCTTGCGTGTATTTTCTCAGATGGCGGGTCATGCTCAGGTCTCACGCGTTCGTGCGCTCGGCGTGCACGCCAAGCTTTTGCTGCTTGCCTGGATCATTTTGCAGCAGCATGCCGAGGCAGGTCTCGTTCGAAGGAGTGGCACGACTCGTGGCGATGGAGGCGTGAGTCTTTCGGACTTGGAGGCAGAATATACCCGCATGCTCGAGTACGACGCGGCATTTGTTACACCGCTCGGTGGCTCTGAGCTGCTAGATGTGCTTGAGCGTCTTGAAGTGCAAGGTCTCGTGCGTATTTGGTCGGAAGCCGGCAGCAGTCAAGCCTCTTCTTCCTCTGTGCGCGTATCTCCCAGTGCGAAGCGAGCTGCGGCCCGACAGATGCTCGCGACGAACCGGCGCATGGCTCCGACACTCGAGCGTGAGTGTTTGGTGCGTGCGCTCACCACAGGCGCCACGTCACCTGCCGAGGCAGCTGACACTACCCACACACCCACCGTCGTGGATGCCATGACTCGGCTTCTCGAACGCGCGGACCTGGATATTGCGCGCCAGACCAAGTGGCGTGTGGATGAACAGGCGCGTGTACGCAAAGAAGAGTTGGGTGGTGGTCGTGGTGCGATAGCGGATATGTAGCAGACTATGTGTGTTGGGCCATGGCCAAGAGCTCACTAGTGATGTCAGCCGACGACTTGTCTCCAAAGATAATCGTGCGCTCAGGCATGTTGGTGAAGTGGACGATCATGCTCGGTGGCGCATTGTCTGGGTGCTCGACATTCACCTGCAAGTCGGGGTTGTGATACACGAGGCGAGGAAGTTCCTTACGCAGAAACGACCTGGCGTAAGTAGAGCCCACGTACCAGTCACGCTTGTTTTCAAACTTGCGCGGCACACGCAGCTGCAGACTCTCGATGGCCTTCGGCAGCTTTCGCGCACCAGCACCCGTCTCCAGTGCTGCGATCACACTCTGCAGCGACGCTGCGCGCCGTGATGGAGGCATGAGGGAAGGCGGTGTGGGATTCATCACGTGAGACGAGAAAGAAGCGGCGCGGGCGAGTGTGGAGGATTCCTCCCCAGCGGCCTCCATCTTGGCGTGTGACGCGTCGCATGGCCAAGACACAGGCACCCGAGTCGGCGGGCGGCGCGTCCTTCGACCCTGAGCCGGGTCGGCTCCTCAGTGACATGGCGCCGCAGCTTATGACACCGGCGATGATGAATGCCATCGCACGTGTCAGCTTGCAGACGAATTCCATGACGACAGCGCGTGATCCATTCCCGCTGCAGCGCAGTATCCTGCTGCTGGCACCTCGCTTTTCCATGGAAAACCCCGCAAGATCACTCGCGCGCATCACGCACTCAATATGGCAGTTCTCAGGCATTGGCAAGTCAAGTGAGAGCAAGGGCCGCAAGCGCGAGCGAACGCCCATCACGTCGATGGACGTTGGCGTACTTGAGGAGAGCCAGCGCATCCTGGCCAACGCCGATATAGATTTGGATGCGTCGTTGGATACATCCATTCTTGATGAAAATGCGTCGGATGTGGACGGCGTGCCTGTGTCGCTGTTCCGAGGCTATGAAGCCACCGTGCCACATGTGTCTTCTGGCAAGGCGAGGCGTCGTCAGATCCAGGCATCCGAAGCAACGCGCCGTCGCAAGCAGCCACAAAACTTGCTCTCGCTTCACGAGCTTGAAGCACAAGATAACGAAATGCTGTCTGAGCGCCGCAACTTGGAGATCCGCCGGGCCTTGTATCATGCTGAGATTGTCAATATAGATGCAAAAATTGCCGCACTCGAAGCGACCAAGGCCTCCCTTCAGCAAAAACTCTTGAATGTACGCGAGGAAGAGCTTGAACTGGACGATGAGCGGCAAGGCGTGTCTGAGCTGCTGGAGTTGCAGCGTCACCGCAAAGCTATGCCTGGCGGCCGGGGACTGGATGCCAGTACGGTCGTGCCTTGCGCGGGAGGCAGTCGCTGGCGCAAAAGACCTGTATTTTTGCCGAGTGAGCACGATGAACTGCCTTCTGGGACCGCATTCATGAGCATGCCACTGGAGGCGGGTCCTGTCACGGCCCTCGACTTCAGTGAGCCATACGGCACGCTTATTTCCGCCGCCTTGGACGATGCTGTTCGTGTATGGGATTTATCGACCGGCGAAGACGTCGGTCGGCTTCGTGGACACACCGATACGGTCAAATGTCTGCAAGTGGAAGACGAACTATGTGTGACTGGCTCGCTTGACAGCACGCTACGAGTTTGGGACTTGACGCGCGTGGATGCGTTTGAAGCGGCGTGTCAGGCACGTATGCAGGGGCAGGAGCCGCCGGACGAGTCGCCGGATCCGTGCGTGCGCGCTCTCGAGGGGCACAGTCGCGGTATAACGGCTCTCTACTTTGACCAGAAAAGCCTTGTATCGGGCGCAGCGGACAAGACGCTGCGGCAGTGGGATCTCGAGACGAGTCAGTGTGTGCAGACCATGGACATTTTGTGGGCGATGTCGAATCCGAGCACCAGCGTTGACTTACGCGTGCCATCGTCAACCACTGCACTGGATCCTTTGCATGGTGCAAACCAATATACCGGGCCGTTTTCATACCCACAGCCACCGTACGAAGATGGCACTTGGGAAATGTATACCGACTTTGTGGGCGGCATTCAATTCTGGGGCTATGCACTTGCCAGTGGCTCGGGCGACGGCGGAGTCCGACTTTGGGATCTGCGCACCGGTCAAGCTCATCGCACATTGTTGGGCCACACGGCGCCTGTCACTTGCTTGCAATTTGACGACACGCATATCTTGACAGGCTCTCTGGACAAAACCATCCGAATATGGGATTTGAGAACCGGGCATGTGTGGGAAACGCTGCATTACGATTACCCTGTGACGGCGCTTCAATTCGACTCGCGCAAAATTGTTGCCGCAGCCGGAGCTCGCGGCGTCGATGTGTACAACCGGACGAGCGAACAGCATAGCGCACTCGCGATCAACGGACACACTGCACCTGCTGAACGGCTACGATACATGGATCGCTATGCCGTTACGGGCGGTCGCGATAGTTGTGTCAAAGTTTGGAGTTTGTAGCTATCAAGAACGAGTCCATACGTGACAAAACAGGACACCGAGACCGATGGCAAAAAGTAGGATACAAAGGTCGTCTACCAGGGAGCTTGCGAGCGATCCCATTGTCAACAGAGGCGTAAGTAACGACCGCACGCCTGGCGCATACATCGATACAACCGAGTCGAGCGTGCCGGGAAGCGAAACGGGCGCACGCTGCAGCATAGCGATGCGTACGCCCTGTAAACCCAATTCCATGGATACAAAGACCCAAAAGATCGGCCAAGCAGGCAGTTCCGCATCGAACCACGGACTCTCACCTGCCATTCCAAGGTATGGGCGTAGCCAATCCAGTGGTGTACGCAATGCGCCCCACGGAAAGACGGAGGGATCGTCCTTACTGAGCCAAGCAGTGATCGGGGTATATTCCCAAGCCAGCGAGGCCCACTGCCTCATGAACGAGTCACGCGAGAACTTGTCCATGGAATCTGTCGGAATGCTGCGACCAGTGAGTCCCGTATTGTGCGAATGAGAAAAGATGGACGAGAACACAATATAAAACGCGAATACGAATACCAGGGTCGCCTGAACGAGTCGAATGCGTTGGACAGATCGATGCATGTGCGCAACCTCAGTAGTCTGAGCGGGAGATACGCGCGATGCACCAGCTGCATGAGCTGCACCAGCCACAGCGTCTGTTTGTAGGCCCCGTCCCATCACCTGCTGCATCAGTGCGAGAGGATCTTTGGGCATAGTGCCACCTGGCGCTTCATTGCCCATCCGCGCTTGTACGGCAGCTAACATAGAAGTAAACTGGTCATTTTCTGTTTCCCCTTGCACCTGCGATGACTCAGTTATATCCTTCGAGCGGGTTGCGGTAGCAGTGGCATTCGAAACGATCGCAGGCGCTTCTTTGCTGTCTGAGGTGGGCATGCGAGGTGGTGTGACAGATGAGGTATCTAAACCTTCATAGTCCTTCCCTCTGCCGGTATTGGTGATGCGCGAAAGTCGACTGCTGCCCTTTTCAAGGATTCGGCGCTTACGCTCTTCACGCTTCGCTGCTGCGACGTCCGTCATGGGGTGGTGGAGGAACGCTACGCAGCCCCATTCAGCGACGCCACGAATCATGTCACGTGTTATAGTAGGTGGGTACGCGCCGGGAACGCGACTGTTCGCGCATTGTTTATGATGACATGCGTGTGGCAGCGTGGCAACTCTGCAGCAGGCTGCATGCATGGTGTGGCCAACGATCGTTGACAACCCTCCGTTGTACACGACATCGTCCACGGCCCTTCTTCTTGGCACCTGTCCACGCCATGGCGGAGTCAACGGCAGCGCCTCGATCCGCGCCCAAGTCGGCGTCGGAAACGTACCAAAAGTTGAGCCAGCTTGAGCATGTTCTCAGGCGTCCGGATACGTATATTGGTAGTGTCGAGCGGCGCACCGAGACCATGTGGGTCTACGATGCCGCCAAAGAGCGCATGGCATACCGCGATACAAGTTACGTTCCGGGCTTTTACAAGATCTTTGATGAGATTCTTGTGAATGCAGCAGACAACAAGGTGCGTGATCCCACGATGGACACGCTCAAGGTGACAATCGATAAGGAAGCTGGCACAATTTCTATATGGAACAATGGTCAGGGTATTCCTATCGAAGTTCACGAAAAAGAGCAGGTGTATATTCCCGAGCTCATTTTCGGAAACTTGCTCACATCATCGAATTACGACGATGACGAGGCCAAAATCACAGGTGGCCGTAACGGCTTCGGTGCAAAACTCACCAACATTTATTCCACAGAGTTTATCGTCGAGACCGCTGACAAGCAGCATGAGCTGAAATACAAACAAGTGTTCAGCAAGCACATGCACGAGAAGGATAAGCCCAAGATCACGAAAAACTCGCGCAAAGAAGAGTATACATGCATCACCTTCAAGCCAGACCTGTCGCTATTCCACATGGACTCCATCGACGCGGATACCGAAGCTTTGCTAATGAAGCGTGTGTATGATATGGCTGGTACAGTTCACGGCACAAAGGTCTTCCTCAACGGCGAGCGTCTCAAGATTCGCAACTTTAAGCAGTACATGGAAATGTACGTTCAGGCAATCCAGGAGATCAGCGGCGTACCCAAAGGCGAGACGGATGAGACCGAGAATGGCGTGCCTGCGCCTCGTCCCACGATTGTGTTTGACTCGTCCGAAGACCATGGCCGCCTCTGGGAAGTGGGTTTTGCTGTGTCGGACGGTACGGCACGACAGGTCTCGTTTGTGAACAACATTGCCACAATCAAGGGTGGTAAGCACGTCGACCACGTTGAACAGCAGATTGTCAACCGCATCATGGAACATGTCCAAAAAGGCAAAAAAGGTTCTGCTGTTAAGACCAACCAGATCCGTCAGCAGCTTTGGATCTTTGTCAATTGTCAGATTGTCAATCCCACATTTGATAGTCAGACAAAGGAGACACTCACTCTTAAGCCGTCAGCCTTTGGCTCCAAGTGGGTTATGCCAGAAGATTTCGCACGCAAAGTGCTCAAATCAGGTGTCATCGACAATGTGCAGTCCATTGCCCAGTTTTACCAAGACCGACAGCTTCAAACCACTGATGGGCGCAAGCGATCTCGAGTATCAGTCACAAAGCTGGAAGATGCGAACTGGGCGGGCACCAAGCGCAGCAGCGAATGCACGCTGATTCTCACCGAAGGTGACTCGGCCAAGGCACTGGCTGTGTCAGGTCTGAGTGAGGTGGGCCGTGATGCATATGGTGTATTCCCCTTGCGCGGAAAGTTGCTCAATGTGCGTGAGGCAACGCACGACCAAATCATGAAGAACACCGAAATCAAGAACATCAAAGAGATCCTGGGCCTGCAGCACGGTAAGGTTTATTCGTCGGTTGATGGACTGCGATACGGTAGTTTGATGATCATGACGGATCAGGACTTTGATGGCTCACACATCAAGGGCCTGATTATTAACTACCTCGATCACTTCTATCCATCCTTACTTAAGATTCCCAATTTCCTTGTCGAGTTTATTACACCGATCATCAAGGCTACCAAAGGTAGGGAGGTCAAGTCTTTCTTCACGATACCCGAATATGAGCAATGGAAGGAAAGCAGTGAAGGTGGTCGCGGATGGACGATCAAGTACTACAAGGGTTTGGGTACGTCCAAGGCGGAAGATATGAAGAACTATTTCCGCGACATGGATACGCACATGCTGTCGTTCGATACCATCCGCCCTGTAGATCACGACCTAGTTGATCTGGCTTTTAACAAGAAAAAGGCCGACGACCGTAAAGAATGGCTCCGTCAATTCGTACCCGGAACGTACTTAGACCATCGCATCCGGAACATTCCTATCTCTGACTTTATCAACAAGGAACTGATTCTTTTTTCGATGGCTGACAATATCCGCTCGATTCCCAGTGTTGTGGATGGCCTAAAACCGGGACAGCGCAAGGTTCTGTTTGGTTGCTTTAAGCGCAATCTCAAGACAGAAATCAAGGTCCAGCAGCTTCAGGGTTATGTGTCAGAGCATACGGCGTATCACCATGGTGATCAGAGTTTGGTCATGACTATTGTCGGCCTTGCGCAGGACTACTGCGGCAGTAACAACGTGAACTTGCTGCTGCCCAACGGTCAGTTTGGTACTCGAAGCATGGGCGGTAAGGATGCAGCTAGTGCACGTTACATTTTCACGGCAGTGCCACGCATTACGCGTCTGATGTTCCATCCGAAAGATGACGACCTCCTCAACTACCTGGATGACGATGGTCAGAGTATTGAGCCGGAGTGGTACGTTCCTGTTGTACCGCATGTGTTGCTCAATGGTGCTGAGGGAATAGGTACGGGCTGGAGTACCTTTGTACCAAACTACAATCCCCGAGACGTGGTGGAAAATCTGCGCCGCCGCATGGCTGGTGAAGAGTACGTGCCCATGACGCCATGGTATCGTGGCTTTGTCGGTACGATTGAGCATTCAGCGGCAGATCGATTCCGTGTTTTGGGCAATGCAACTCAGCTGGATGAGCGAACGTGGGAAATCACAGAGCTTCCCGTGCGCGTATGGACCTCGTCCTACAAGGAATGGCTCGAAGAGCGTGTGGTGGGTAGCGACAAGACGCCATCAACACTGCGTGAATACAAAGAATATCACACGGATACGACTGTGCACTTTGTCGTGGAACTCAACTCGCGCGGAGAGGAAGAAATTGCACGTGTGGGCCCCGAGGCATTCTTCAAGCTCTCTACGGTTATTAGTACCGGTAACATGGTCCTATTCAATCCTGAGGGCAAGATTAAAAAGTACGCCTCGCCTCTCGAAATTCTCGATGACTTTTACTTCTTGCGCTTAGGTTTCTACCAGCGTCGGAAGGAGCACCTGGTCGACCAGCTCAAGCTTGTGTATGATCGACTCTCGAACCAGGCTCGGTTTGTCAGTATGATCATTTCCAAGGAGCTAAGTGTGTCAAACAGAAAGAAAGCAGACATCATGGACGAGTTGCGTCAGCTCAACTTCCAAGCCTTCCCCAAGGTGGAGGCCAAGACGAAGAGTGTGGCAGACGAGGCCGTCGAAGATCAAGATGAGCTGGACGAGCCCACCGGCACAACTACTGACTTTGACTATTTGTTGAGCATGTCCATCTATTCTCTGACAAGGGAGCGCGTTGAGCGTCTGCTCAAGGAGCGTGACGAAACGGAGACGCAACTCAAGATTCTTCTTGGCCGCTCGCCACAAAACCTGTGGGACGAAGACTTGACGGCCTTCCTAGAGGAGTGGGATGCCAAGATAGCAGAGGACGCTCGACTCGCTTCGATGACCACAACGAAGGTCATTTCTGCACCGAAGCGTCGTCGTGCACCTCCAAAGCCCAAGAAGGAAGAAGGCCAGGCGTCGCCCACGAAAAAGACAGCTCCCAAGAAGGAAGCCCCCAAGAAAGAGGCCGCACCAGTGCCCCCGCCGCCTACAGAGGCACCTGTGCCATCCCCATTGAAGCATGAACGCGTGAATGACGATGAAGACGAGCTTGCACTGCCACCACCCAAGACGACCAAGACAGCCTCCAAAGCCAAGGCGACACCCAAAGCCAAGGCCCCCGCCAAATCACGAGCCAAATCCACATCAGCTTCTCCACCTCCGCCACCATCGCGTCGAGCTACGAGCAGTCGTGCAGCAGCCAAGGCACGCCCAACGTATGCACTCGACTCAGATGACGAACCACAGGATGATCCGAATGACGATAGTGTGGCATGGGACGGCATGGAAGAAGAGGACGACAGCGACGAAGACTACTACCGCTAAGAAAGATTATATGCTGCTGTCTTACTCGTTCTTGAACGCAGGCTTGCGCTTTTCAGTGAACGCTGTCATACCCTCCTTCTGGTCGTGCGTCGAGAACAAGGACTGGAACAGGCGGCGCTCGAGACGAATACCCTCGGCAAGCGTGAGTTCGTAGGCTAGAAATCAGTTAGTGTCACACACATACGTACATGCATTGACGGCCTCCTTGGCGGCTTGGACGGAAATCTGACTCTTCTTTGCAATCTTGCTGGCGACGTTGACGGCTTCGTCCACGACGCTGCCCTCGCGGACAACGCGCGATACGAGACCAGCGGCCTCGGCCTCATCGGCGGTGAGATTGCGACCCGTCAGCACGATTTCCATCGTGCGACTCTTACCGATGGCACGTGTCAGACGCTGCGTACCACCTGCACCAGGGATCACACCGAGGTTAATCTCAGGCTGACCAAACACAGCCGTAGGTGAGGCCAGGACGATATCGGTCATCATGGCAAGTTCGCAGCCGCCGCCAAGAGCGTAGCCATTCACAGCCGAAATGATGGGCTTGCGAACCTGCGTAAGCTTACTCCAATGACCCAAGAAATTGGCCTTGTACGTCTCAGAAAAGTTCTTGTCCTTCATCTCTTTGATGTCGGCGCCGGCCGCGAAGGCCTTCTCGCTGCCTGTCACGACGATGGCGCTGATGCTGGGATCTTCATCAGCGGCATCAGCGGCATGGTTCAGTTCGTGGAAAAGCTGTGAGTTTAGTGCGTTGAGAGCCTTAGGACGGTTCAATTGTACGAGACGCACACCGTCCTTGGGCGTGCTGACTTGAATGCACGTGTAGTCCGTGCCGTTAGCGACAGGTGAGAAGCGCGGCAGCGACGTGGAAAGCATGGCACGCGACGAGAGCGGCACTGCCGCCGAGCGCGATGCCACAGCACGAAGTCCAGAACGAAGAGCAAACATGTCGACTAGCTACAGGTGTAAGAGACCAAGGTGCGCCGATACGGACCGAAGAGGGCCGTGCATGCGGGGCGAATCTATTCGGCCGAGTTTCATGTCGTGGCGGGCGGAGCCGCTGCGCCGCGTACGGGGGCCAAGCCGCCGTGCTGGAGACCGGCACGTGAACCGACCACGCGACGCTTTCGTTTCTTAATGGCGTCTCGGTGTAGTTGGCGGTAGGTCTGGGTAAGGTCAGATCGCTTAGATAGCCAGCGTTCGTGAATCTCTTCGTCCGTATCCACTTTCCAAAACGGTGCTGAGCCGCGTTGAAATAAAGCAGGTAGCAAGCTCGGTGTACCCGAAGCAAGCGTAAAAGGTGTCGTAAATGGTGGGACACGCATAGTATGGACCGGCGTCGGGGCTGGTGCCGGTGCTTGTGCTTGTTCTGGTGCAGTATTTGAAGCGCCTAGAATACCAGCCACTGCATCATCGTCTTCGGCCATATCGTGTTCATCGACTAACGAGCCAAAAAGCGCAAGAGAGCCAGAGTCCTCCGTGGGCTGGAACATATCCTTAAGGCTTTCCATGTGCACTTTTTCTGATGGTTGAGATGCTTCGGTCGTGATGCCAGACGCATTATAAGTTACGTCTTTTGCGTTACGATCATCTGACAAGTTTACACTCGTAGGCTCCGGCTCATCAGCTTGACTTTCTCCAAACAAATTCTTTACCACATCCAAAGCTAATTTCTTCTCGTCTTTTGGATGCACGGGCACATGTTCAGTCTCTTCATACCCATCAGAAAATTCATCATCATCCAGAAGATTAGTACGGAGAATGGGCTGGGATTTCGACGCTGGTGGCTCGTCCGCTTCATTCCACCAAGAGTCAGTTTGTGACGTTGGTGGTGCATCAAACAAATCGGTGGATGCATCCTCTTTTTTCCACCACTGATCATCTTTCGACGTTTCAGGGGCATCAAACAACTCATCGGGAACTTCTTCGTTCTGTTCAAATAGGGTCGTGGGTAGCTCATCTTCAAGAGGCTCGTCAATGGAGGTCGCAACAAGTGCTGTAGGTCTCTCTCGTGGACCCTTTTCGGTGGCAACACAATGGTCATGTGCATCTAGCGCTTGCCACTCACGAGCCTCGTCATCCCAATGCCATCGAAGCTGCGCTTCGTCGTCCTGTGGAAGGGCTTCAAAAATGCGTCCAGACAAGTGCTCGCGTTGATACCGAGTTGGATCTAATGTAAGACGCGGCGCACGATGCGGGGCGTGTCGCTTATGTACCTCAGCATCTGCAGGTCTGGGGATCGGTCGTGACGGTCGCATAAGCATAGGCCTGATCAAATGTCCAGCTGGCGTAACTTTCCAGCCCCATTCACCATTTTGCACACGTTCTAGCGTAACTGGTCGCATATTATGGGCTTCCATCCCAATCCATGGCCGTTTTCGTAGGCGCCGTCTCTGCCGGTCCATCTCCTTACTCTGCATGTCACCTGCTCCGAGCTTGGCTCGCTCTGTCGCCATCCGCTCGTGCCACGGGGGTTTCGCTTCTCCCACACGAATTTTGGCACCTTTCCACACGGCACCACTCAAAGTATTCAT
This sequence comes from Malassezia restricta, assembly GCF_003290485.1. Classification (NCBI taxonomy): domain Eukaryota; kingdom Fungi; phylum Basidiomycota; class Malasseziomycetes; order Malasseziales; family Malasseziaceae; genus Malassezia; species Malassezia restricta. Next base: position 988,378 of record NC_040195.1, read on the forward strand.
ACATTTGGCGAGCTGCTGAGGAGTCGTTTGCAGCGTCGCAAAGGCATACGGCCGGCGCTGTCCCACACCATTAAGGTACGAATCCTCCAACCCAACAATGTCCAGTACTTTTCCATATGTCGAAAGACGTTCTCGCAAAGCGTCCTGCGAGAATTGCGGCGTAAGGCCGGAGATGTGCAGACGCTTTGTGATGGGTATCGAAGCCTCTGACATGCTGCTAGAAAAGGGGCAATGCACTCCACTTTTTTTCTATGTGTACAACGTGCCAAAGGCCTTGGCTGTGCGTGCAGCAATCCACCAAGCGACAGCCACAGCGCCTAGCAGAGCTACGTCTGTAATCAAGAGACCCAGTCCAGCCATCATGTATCGCGGAACCCAGATCTTGAATAGCATGAGATGACGACGGAAGAACCATGCCCACAAGGCTGCGGACCATGTCAACACACCCACGTACAAGAGCAGTCCCAGAGCAGAGCGCAGGATGTCTCCTGGCAATCGCATGGGCCGCACATGACCCGTCTCTTCTTGTTGTACCTTGGCACGGGTAGGAGCAACGTTCCACAGTGTAAGTAATACGACGCCAAAGGCAGGCAGGATACTCAGTGGGCCAAATGCATTCAGCACGACAAAGAGCGGTGACCATGGGTACGTAACAACAGGGAATCCCACGAATGCGACGCGCCACTGGATGGCTGTAAATGTCGCTTGGTGACCTGTGCTAAAGAAGGCGACAAAGCCAAGAAGACCAATACACACAATTTCGAGGAGGGACGGGGCGTGAGATGGCGAGGCAGAGAGGTCCTTGGCATTTGGCATCTTGGAGGCTGCCAGCAATCGTGCATCACGCTCGGAGTCACCCAGCTCAGCTATCAGGACCATGGCAAGAAAGCAAGCGGATAGAGCCAGTTGGCCCATGGGCTGAGAAAGTAAGAACAATAGGGAGAAAGCGAGTGATGTGAAAAGCAAAAAGGCTGCGCCAAAGGTATTGCCAAAGCCGAGAAGTGCGACTTTCGGCGGCGCGTCGCGTTTTTGCGTCGGCTCACGAAGCACGGAGAGACTCAGTGGAGACAGGTACCAGTACCACGCACCCGCCACGAGCAGGAAGAGAACAGCACGTGCCGTCCAGATTTTGATGACCAGGAACGTTGACCGCGTTGCTTCGTCCAGTTGCTCGAGTCCATGAACCCAATCGGCGAGCCAAAATCCAGATGAGCCCAGCAAAGCTGGTCGAATGATCCATGTGAGCAGTGTCGATGCCGAGCTGAGATGCGCATGACTTGGCTTAAGAATTCGGCGCAGGATATCTGCCATAGCAAACGCAAAGAGGTACGCGGCAGCAAGCGCATAGGGGCTATTCGTCGCAGGGCCGGAAAGAGCGTAAGCGGGATTGTCAGCAAACTTCGTAGTGGCTTGGTACGCATAGAATGAGGGGGCACAGTACGGTGCCTGCTCTTCACGACAAACGCGGCTCATACCAGCGAAGCGCAGCAGAAGCAAGGCCAGGATGGATATGATGGGAATTTGCTGCTGCCACCGCGTCAGAGGTGCACCAAGGCCCATCCATGCACGTACTACCAGTACCAAACACACCATTCCCAGAGTGATACGATCTTCCCACATGGTGAAACTGTTGCTGGCAAAGAGCAATGCATGTCCGAGCACAAGGACACAAGCCACCGTATTCGATATGACAGAGCGCATCGAAGGCGTCGAGAAAGCATCTAGGACCATGTTGCCAGGCCACATCTGCCACATGAGTGTGCATGCGACGCCCAAAGCCACGCCGCCTACGAGGCTTTCAAGCACAGAGATGCGTGTGATCATGGCCATGGCAACGCCTGTCGTAATGCCGTACCAGCAACCGTAAAAAGCGTTACGCCACACAAGGTGGGACAGGGCTTCCATGGTACTGCGCTTTGAAAGGCGCCACAAGAGCCATATAACACCAATTGAGCACGTGAGGATGGACATACCGAGCACCATGCGTGCGTAGTCAAACTGAGCCCATACTCGCTGTGCACGATCCAATGCAAGGCGGACGAAAGTTAAGTAAGCTTCAGCAGTAGCTCGGGCGTGTTCCAAGGACGCGCGCTCGGCAAGTCGAGCATCTGCTGTGAGGGCGCTGCGCCACGCCTGATCAAGTTCAGCGGCGAAGGGAGAGAGGTCTGTCGACTGCTGAGCATAGGCGTCCAAGTAGGTCTTGACCTGACGTGCATTGATGCGCAATGCACGGAGCAGGCGAGACGCAGGTGCATGCAGCGCATCCTTCTCAGAAGCAAAGACCTCCGGTATAATGGCACCCAAGCTGTTGAAGGGAATCGGCACACCAAGGAGAAGAGACAGAGTCGGTACGAGATCAATTTGTGGGAGCGAGCGATGAAGCTGATTCGGCAGCATCGAGAATGGCTGGAATGCCGGAGTCAGTGTCTGCGAGCGCAATAGAGCAGCCACATCTGTATTGTTGGACAGGGGCGTCTTGGAACGACGCGAGTCAAATGGCTTGTTCGCATACATCCACAAGGCACTGCCGACTTCGAGCTCTGAGTCACCACCGTGGTCGCCCGTCGCGTCCATGCCGTGATCGCCGAGGAACACGAAGAGGGTATCGTCTCGGAGTTTGCTGAGAACGCGCTGGAGTATGTCGTCCATCTGCTCGAGCTTAGGCGGCATGCGCGCATGAGCTGGGCCGAATCGGTGGCCCACATGATCTACGCCGAGCGAATGCGCCACTATAAGTGACCAATCATCGCGGTCCATCGTGTCGAGCATATGTACTTCGACGCCAGCATCGACTGTATCCAGGTCTTCGACATTGAATGACGAATAAGGATGGGTGTCGTCAAACAAGTCAGCAAAGACCATCTGCCACGTATCGTCGCCGACAAATGATAGACGCTTGGAAGCACGCTGACGCATCTGTGCAATCCATGTGTCTTCGTTGATGCGTCCAGCGCCGCCAAAGTTGGCGCCTGCCTCGATAAAGGTCGGTAGCGAACCGGTCGTGAGGCCTTTGAGGCGCTGGAGCGTTGTAGTCGGTGGATGAGCCACGAAGTGCGCGAGGAACGATGCGTACGGGGTAGCATTCGCACGCATAGCGGGTGTGCGTATGTGATTATGCATGAAAGCATTGGGGGTAAATGCGTCAGATGCCTGTGCCTCCGCCACAAAGTCGTAGCGCAGGGCATCGACGATCCACAGCACCACACGCTGGAAGCGCGGAGGAAGCGTGCATTCTCCATGCTTTTCAAGCAGCTCGTCCCAAGCGCGCAAGGCTGTCTCGTTGCCTTGTGCCGCGGAGCTGGGCGGTCGCGGTGCGTGCCAAACGGCCACCGCCGGCTTCGAACAGTTCGACGCGGCATTCAGCTCCACACGCTGCAGTAAGAAGCCACTCGTGAACAGGAACAGACCCACGATGTGCAGCATGGCTACGACGCTCAGTATGCCAAGCACGCGTGCGAACGGTGCGCGCGCCGCCTTGGCAGCCCCATCGCTCTTGGAGGCCATACGCCAACACGTTGCTAGGCGTACGCGCGTCATTTTGTCTTTCGGCCGAGTCCACGTAGGGGTCGAGGGGCGTGGGCTCACGGCGCTTGTCGGTGATGCACAGCGTAGCTGAGCTGGGGCGCTGCGTGTCGGAAGGTGCGGCGCGTCAGGATGGGCGTGCGATAGCGCGTGTGTTTTCGCTGCACTCTAGCAGTGTGCGCCGCGTCATGGCGACTGTCGCGGACCCGTCGGTGCCGGTCGTGCATGCGTTGCTGTACGCTTCTCGCGTGCCGTCAGGATGGAGTGATGTGTGTGAATTGTATGTGCGGTGTGGCGCGCTGCTTTTTGGACCAAGCTCGCGTTCACGCAAGCCTGCTGAGTCGTGGCACCTGGCTGCCGAAGCTTTACAAGCATCGGCTAGCGCCTTTTTGCGTCTGTTTGCTGCGCTCACACCCGGACGGTGGGCGATACCCGTGCTGCGTGCACTGCTCAGAGACTTGCGATGGGTGTCAAAGTGCGCGGATGACGCGAGCAATGCAGCATCGCGCGATTCGCGTGCCTCGCATGCCCACCTGGAAGAGTGCGCACGCATCCTAAACAAGGGCTTTACGGCCTGCATCGCTGACCGCCATCCTGTGCTGGAAGAGAGCAAGAAATGGGGCACATATGCCATGGTCAGCCTCGTTTTTGCCACATACTTCCAGCTGCGATCTATTTCGCTGTGCAAAAACATTGTGCGCGCGCTGGGCGCCGGCGACCTGCCACCCCTCAGCGCGTTTCCTCGGGCACAGATGGTCACGTTTCGCTACTACATGGGGCGTCTCGCCTTGCTGGACGAGGATTATGGGCGTGCAGAGGCTGAGCTCTCTTCCGCCTTGGCCTACACGCCGCGGCATGCAGCAAAGCAGCTGGAGCGCATCCTTGTGTATCTCACGCCCGTGCGTGTGCTACAAGCGCAGCATCCGACCTTTCTCGCATCGTATCCCCGTCTCGAGGCGACTTATGGCCCGCTGATACAGGCCTGCGAACGTGGTGATGTTCGTGCATTTGATGCGGCGCTGAATGAGACTCGGCGTGAGCAAAGTCTTGTTCGCTTGGGCGTGTACCTGGCTTGGGAGCACGCACGAGACGTGTGTATTACGCGGCTCATACGGCGCGTTTGGCGCCAAGAGGGCAGCTCGACGCGGACGCGATTGGCGCCGATCGCCTCGGCGCTCCAGTGGCTCGATGGCGCATCGGATGCTTCGGGCGCCGAGTGGCTGGTCGCCACCCAAATCGCGCGTGGGCGAATCAAGGGGTATATAGCACATGAGCGCCAGATGGTCGTCCTGAGCGCGTCGGATCCATTTCCGCACGCGGCGCTCACGATGCTGTCTTAGGTATGAAAGGACATGACATGGGGCTCCAGTGTCTCGGTATCGAGCACGACCACCTCGTGCGTGCGTGCGAATGATGGGACAAGGATGAGTCGGACGTTGTGTACGAGCTTGGTAGCATAAGCGTCCTGGTTGCCGATGATGTAGAGGTCAGGTGCGGCACGGATCACAAGTGCATCGGTGGCTTTGAATGGGTAGCACCACAGCGTGTCTGGCGCCGTCGGCGCGATGTGTGACCATTCGAGCGTAGATGCGGCCATGTTCAGTGCTGCGTCTGTCGTCTGTGCCTCATCAGGCAAATACTTGAGCAGGTCGTGTATGTTTTGCCCGCTTGTCGCGAGAATGCGTCGTCCATGCACGCTGAACCACGTAGGATTGGTGCACAGATGCAGGGTATCGTGCACGGAGGAGCGGGGAAGGAGCGTTCGAAGGAGCGGCTGTTGCGGCAAGGCAGCACTGCATGGATCCTGAGCGCCGGGCATGACCACCACAGCACGAAGAGACTCACACAACTGAGCCAGCAGCGGATCCATGTATGCAAACGGATTCGGCTCCTGATGCTTGGGATCCACCACATGTTCCCACGCCGCGCGCTGGACTGAGTCGCCCGCTAGGACCAGACTCGAGATGCGTCTGGTTTCATCGCGTGACGAGGCGTCCAATTCGCCCGTGAGCCATTCGACGAGCAGTTCGCGCGCCAGGTCATTCTTCGGATCAGCCTCACCTGCACGAAGGCCACTGGCCAAGACGATGCGGCCGCCCGTGACCGTCGTAGGAGCGGCATCCGGCGGGGGCAGTCCAGGAAAGTAGACGTGGCGCACCTCCAAGTCGCCATCGGGCGTCTCGATGCCGACGATGCTAGCCACAACGCCCGTGACGCACTTGTGCGCTAAGTCCGAGCCTGGTCGAATGGCCTCGCCAACGAGACGCACGCGTCCACTTTGGTCCTCAAAAAACAGCTCGTCGTGCTCCGTGTCGACATAACTCGTGCGGGGTGGGGGCGGCGGAAGCGACAGGTCGCGTGCGATGTCTTGCAGCACATCTGGCTTGCGCCGAAGGGCGGAGAAGAACGTACCGGTGACCACACACACCTGCCGCGGTGGGATATCAAGGAGTCGATCGACGTACGCGGCTGACGCGTGGCGCTCCATGGCGGCTTCCTTGGCGCGCTTGCGCAGGACAGCGAGGCGAAAGTCGTACATCTGTGCATATTGGCGTCCGAATGAGCGCTCTGACGGCGGTACACGCAGCGCGTCTGAGAGGGCCGGCAGCGCGTCGAACGACGCGTCCGGACGATGATGGGCCATGGACAAGCAGGTATCGGTGGTCTATTTCCACGTGACTATCCTTGTTGGTCCTGCGCCTCGTAGGCATTCGAGCGGTGCTTGGGCGTAAAGTGCCAGTGCGGCGGAGCAGGACCCAGAAACATTTCAGAGATGCGCACCCAGTCGCTGGCACTAGGGCTGCTGAGCAGGGATTCGAGCGCGTCGCGGCCATGATACGGTGGGGGCCGGTCGTTCATGCGCACAGGCACGTGCTCCAGCAGGCCGATCGGCACGTACCGGTGCGTGAACGACAGCATCTCACATAGGAAGCGGCGCGTCGTATTCACGCCCTGTGTGTCCGCACCCCAATGGGTGAGGCCATACGAGGCATACTGCCGGATCATGTCCAAACGCTCGCGACTGCTTATATCCCAATCACGACGCTCCTTGATCTCGGTAAAGATCCACGGTCGGATCAGGGCGCCGCGAGCGATCATCGTGCCGTCCACGCGCGCATTCTCGATGTGGTCGTAGTAATCGCGCCATCCGTACACATCGCCGTTGCCGTAGACGGGCACGGGTACCATTTCCGGCTCGTCGGCATGCTTTGTGTCCTCGTTCCACGTCCGCACCGCATCATGCAGCGCGTCGACACACGTGCGAATGTACGACCAGTCAGCATCGTTCTTGTACCGCTGTTTGCGGGAGCGCCCGTGCAGTGTCATGGCCCCGACGCCCCACTCGGTCTGAGCGCGGCTGAAGATCTTGTGGGCTGTGGGCTTGGACGATGTGCCTGTGCGCAACTTGATGGTCAGAGGAATCTCACCTAGTGCCTCGGACATGCCACGCACGATGCGGCCCAGCTTCGTGGCATGGTCCAAGAGAGCCGAGCCCGCACCTTTATTGTATACGAGGTCGATCGGGCATCCACAGTTGACATCCACAAAGTCGAGGCCTGGGCCAACTTGGCGCGCCAAAACTTCGGCCGCCGGCACGAGATACTCGGGCTTGGCACCACAGATCTGGGTACCAAAAATACGCTCGCCTTCCCAGCGACGCACCAAGCTCCACTCTGACGCCTGGCCCTGCAAGAACGATTCGGCCATGCCCATCTCGCCACAGTGAATGTCGGATCCAAACGACGCACACAGCCGACGAAAAGGCAAGTTGCCCGTGGTGGTGAGGGGCGCCAAGTACAGCTCGCCCTTCCAAGAGAGACGGCGCTTTTCACAGGGGCGGATCCGCGCCGTGTCGGCCGCAGAATCATCGGCATTCCGCATGGCATCTTCACAGGCCTCGAGGGAGGCAGTTGGATCCGCCAGTAGGCGCTCACGATCATAGTTTATGCGCAGCGGACCTTTGCCGAGATCGGTGTGTGCCACCTCCGATGCGGGCATGTGAGACATGGCATCCGCTTCGCGACGCAGGGCCGCCGTGATAAAAGGCGCTTTTTCATAGACGTACTTGCGCGAACGAAGCTGGCGCGCGACATCTCCAGGCAGCCAATTGATTTGGTCCGAGTGCGGATTCGACTCGTTTCGGCGGCCTGCACGAGCGAGCCATGCGTTGTGCCGTGGCACATCCTGCACGAGCTCGAGACCCGTGCCTAGTGTGCCTTGGGCATCGGCACCACACACTCGGGCAGATGCACTGATCCGACGGACATGCGCACCGAGGAAGCGGCACTTCCATCCCATCGGACATGCGCCGCGTTCGTGGAAGTAAGCGCAGTGTGTGCCTGTCACAATGGACCGCTGCACGGCGTCGTCGGTATCGGCGGGCTGTGTGTCCCCTCGTTCGAGGGCCAATGCGTGTTCATAGAGTGTATTCAGGTGCGCATCGCGTTCAGCGGGTGAGAGGCTCAGTATATTCTCGCCATGCGGCGGTGGTGGCGGAACGAGTATGTCGCGCTCCTTGTGCTCCAGATACGCGCACAGATCATGCGTGAATTTGCATGTATCACCAAATTTGCACGTATTCCCGACAGCCATATGTGGACACAGTGCCATGTGGTCATCTGTACGTGCAAAGGTTCGGCCCTTATTTTGACCGCGAGCGCGTTTGCGGGGCTTGTCCTGATCGCCTTCGTCAGCACGATCGAGCGCTTCAGGCGTAGGGTCAGCGGCCGGCGGCGCAGGAGCAGGCGCCTCTCCGCCTGCCAGCGACTCGCTTCTCGCAGGCCATGCAGGGCGAATAAACTCTGCCTTGATGGGGGCAATCCCAGGCTGGTACTCGACCATCCAGGCCAGGCAGTGTCAGCACACGAGTCGGCGTAGCTTTTTTTGCTCTGCCACGTGACGCCACAGGTGGAGTCAGACGTCGTCGTCAGACACCTACTGCGACTTTTCTTCTCGACGAATTGTGATGGCGACGCCGTTCCCTCGCGTGCCCGCACAACCGGAGGGGCATGAGCGCCATGTGCGTGAGAGTGTCCTGATGAAAGTGACGAACGAGTCGCATCCTGACAAGATCCTTCCGCGAGACAACGAAGAAAATGTGTTGGTGACGTCAGCGCTACCGTACGTGAACAATGTGCCGCACCTAGGCAACATTATTGGATCGACGCTATCGGCGGATGTGTACGCGCGGTATTCGCGTACGCAGAACCGCAACACCCTGTACATTTGTGGTACCGATGAGTACGGTACGGCGACAGAGACCAAAGCGTTAGAAGAGGGTGTCTCGCCGCAGGCGCTGTGTGACAAGTACCATGCGCTGCATGCCCAGGTGTATGAATGGTTCCAGATTGGTTTTGATTACTTTGGACGTACGTCGACGCCGAAGCAGACGGATATTGCGCAGGACATATTCCTCAAGCTCTATGACAACCAGTATCTGGAAGAGCACACGATGCGCCAACTGTACTGTGGCACCTGTGAGCGATTCCTGGCGGACCGCTACGTGAATGGTATCTGTCCGAAGTGTGACTATGACGACGCACGTGGTGATCAGTGCGACAAGTGCGGACAGCTGCTCGATGCGATCGAGCTCAAAGAGCCCAAGTGCAAGCTGTGCAAGGGCACGCCACAGGAGCGTGAGTCGAAGCACATGTTCCTCCGTATCGATACGCTACAGCCCCAGACGGAGGCATGGGTGTCGGAGATGTCGAAGAAGGGCCACTGGTCGTCGAATGGCACGTTTATTACCGAGTCGTGGTTCAAAGAGGGTCTGCGTCCGTTTTCGCTGAGTCGTGACCTCAAATGGGGTGTGCCTGTGCCGCTGAAGGGATACGAAGACAAGGTGTTGTATGTATGGTTTGATGCGCCGATTGGCTATCCGAGTATCACGGCGAACTACACGAGCGACTGGGAGAAGTGGTGGAAGAACCCTGAGCAGGTGCGCCTGTTCCAGTTCATGGGCAAGGACAATGTGCGATTCCACACGGTCATTTTCCCGTCGTGCCTGATCGGCACGAAGGACAAGTGGACGCTCCTGCACCACATCAACACGGCCGAGTACCTCCAGTACGAGGGCGGCAAGTTTTCCAAGTCGCGGAATATTGGCGTGTTTGGCGACAGGGCGAAGGACATTGGCGTGTCGCCGAGCGTGTGGCGCTACTACTTGCTCTCGACGCGGCCCGAGTCGTCGGATAGCCAGTTTGTGTGGCACGACTTTGTGACGCGGAACAACTCGGAGCTGCTCAAGAACCTGGGCAACTTTGTGAACCGTATCATGACCTTTATGAAGAAGTACGAGGCGCGCCTTCCGCCGGTGCCGGAAGGTACGTTGCTGCGGACGGATGCGCCGCTTCCGGCGACGAGTGACGGCACGCCGTGGGGCGATCTTGTGGCCAAGTTTGTGGCGGATGTCAACGCGATCCTGGCCAAGTACACGGAGTATATGGATGTCGGAAAGATGCGTGCGGGTCTGATGACCATGATGGAGCTCTCTGCGCGTGGCAATCTGCTGCTGTCCGATGCCGGTCTCGATAACACGCTGTTTTCCGAGCACCGCGACCGGTGTGACGCGGTGATTCTGCTGGCCACGAACCTGATCTGGGTGCTGACGGCGCTCGTGCATCCGTTCATGCCCGCGACGAGTGACGATATGCTGGCGCAGCTGAATGCGCCGCCACGTGCGCTGCCCAAGGACCATGCGTTTGCGCTGGATCTGCTGCCTGGCCACATGGTCGGGAAGGCGGCGCACCTGTTCAAGAACATCGACGAGAAGCAGGCGGCGGCGTGGAAAGCGCAGTTCGGTGGTGACAGTTCAGCGGAGGAAGAGAAGCCGGCGATGAGCAAGAAGCAGGCGGCGAAGGCGCGCAAGGCGGCGGAGAAGGCCAAGGCGGCGGCCATGCCGCAGACGCCCGAGGTGCTAGCGCTGGATGCGCGTGTCAAGGAGCAGGGCGAGAAAGTCCGCGCGCTCAAGGCGGCGGCCGATGTGCCGCAGGCCGAGGTGGACACGGCGTTGCAGACGCTGCTTTCGCTCAAGACCGAGCTGCAATCGGCGGTGGATGCGGCGCTCGCCCAGCAGGCGGCGTCTGTGCAGCTGTCGACGGCGTAGATAGGCGCCCTCCGTAGGTGGAGGTAGAGTGTGTCACATTGGTGCTGCGGACCATCATGACGGAGCGTGTGCCACGGGAGCCGGTGCGTACGTCGGAGGCGCCGCAGCCGCGTGGTATTTTGAAGAATGCCGGTCGGCGAGGCAGCGCGAGTCGTCATCTGCAGTGGGACGAGCACAATTTGCAGGAGAATGAGGACGAGCGGGAGAGCCAGACGTTTATGAAGATTGACGAGCCGAAGACGCCGTTTGTGCACAGTGCGAGTGTGCCGCCGATGGACGAGGAGGGCTTTGACTTGAATGATGCGGTGGCGTCGAAGGAGGCGACGCACGCGAACACGCTGGCGAATGCGCGGGCGACGGAGCGTGCGGAGGAGCTGGTGCACATGGTGCAGTCGTCGGACGTACCGGTCGACTTGGGCGTCGTCCGTGAGCGCTACGAGGCGGAGCAGGCGCACCATGCGGCCTTTTCGGAGAAGCGGCACCAGCACTATGGCAACGAGGCTGCGGCCCTCAAGAGGCGGCCGCCGCCGGAGGAGGAGGAGGAGGAGGAGGACGAAGCGTAGACTAGATGCTATTTCGGCGTGCGCGCAGACCGCGCTCGGCAGACTTGGTCGCGGTCGGGAAGCCGCGGGCATGCGTCGGGAGGCGGCCGTCGGCCTGCCACTTGGCGAGCGCCTGGATAGCGACGTTGTAGCCAGCCATGAGGATTTCGGTGTACCGCCCGAACTCGAGGGTGCCGTACTGCTCGACGGGCATGCGCAGGTAGAGGCATGCCTCGTTAGCCTTGGCGGACTCGAGCATTTTGACGGACGTCGTGTACGTGAGGCGCGTCTGGATATCAGGAATGCTGGGGATCATGCGCATGTTGCTGAAGGGGTTGAAGCGGTTCAGCAGGACCCACCAGCCCGAGAGGGTATCGCCGTAGCTCTGGGAGGTGGTGTCGTCGATGCTGCTGACGTCGATGGCAATCACGGTGCGCGCGCCCATCGCGAGCATGATCGAGACAGGCAAGTTGTCCGTGTAGCCGCCGTCCACGAGCATGTCGCCGTCGTCGATCATCGGCGGCACAAGTCCCGCGAGCGTCATACTCGCCCGAATGTAGCGCCACGCATACCCACTGAGATGCACCTCCATCCGACTCCACGTAATGTTCGTCGTGTTGCAAAAGTACGGCAGCCACATGTCCTCGATGTGCGTGTCCGAGAAGCACTTGAAGATGCCGCGGTTGAATTCGTGGCCGGTCGTGTACGAGACGAGCGGGTACGTCAAGTCGGTCACAAAGCGCCACAGCGACGCCATGCGGCCGGCAAAGCGCTTCGCGCGGCCGTGGCTCGAGACCGCCGCGCCGTCCCGCGCGTACAAGCCACCGACAAAGGAGCCGATCGACGTGCCGCCGACCAGGTCGATCGGGATCCCGAGCTCCTCGAGCGCACGGAGCACGCCGATGTGCGCACATCCACGCGCGCCGCCGCCGCCCAGCACGAGGCCGATCGAATGGCCACACAGCCGGCGCGCGAGGCGCGCCATGTCGGAGAGGTGCGCCGGCCGCGCGCCCCGCGGCTGCGGCGCATGCGATGTGCGCGCGATGCGCGTCTTGAGCTGCTGCGTCCACGTCCGAATCGCCTCGACAGGCGTCGGATCGCGCATGACGCGCATCCGCGGCGCCTTGATGCCCGGCATCTCGACGTGGTGGTGCGCACTGACCCACGGACGCGGCTTGAGCCATTCGCGCGTCGTTCCCGGCGACACGCTGCGTTCAGAGTGCAGGAGAACCAGCTCCTTGCGGGCCGTCGTCTTGATGGTCAGGAGAAGGCGCTCCAGCTCACCGGCATGTGGATCGTCACCCAGCCCGACGAGCAAGATGCAGTCGGCCTGGCGCACGGCCGTCGCAGCCCACGACGACGACGCAGGCGTGTCGACCATGTACAGCACGAGGCGGTAGTGCTGCTCCTGGTCCGCCAGCCACCCGGCCAGCTTGAGCTTGCCCATCCGCGAAAACGCATGCCGGCCAAGCTCGCGGATCACCGTGCTCTGTCGCAGGACCACGACAGGCTCCGCGAGCACGGTCGTGCAGGCGGCCTGCAGCTGCTGCGTAAAGGCGGCAATCGGCACATCGGACGATGTCGGGAGGACCGCCACCGTCTTGAAGTTGTGCGTGCTCTGTCCCCGCCCGATCGTCGTGGCCAAGTGCGGTGGCAGCGCCATGCGCCGCGCCGTCTCACGCATGTCCATGTCCGTGCGCATGCGCCGCGCGAGGATCCGCGATATTTGGATCGTGATCGGTGGATGCCACAGAGCCAGCGCGTGGAAGAGCGTCATGGGCATGCGTGCGAGCTCCGAGTCGCGAATTGAGTGCATCGTCACCGTGCGCGGACTCCTTGTGATGACCTCGACTTCGCCCACGCTGTCGCCCTGGCTGTACTCGCCGACAACCTCGCGAGCTGCCCCGCCCTGCTCCTGCAGCGCACGAAGCCGGCCGCTAATCACGACGTACAGACTGTCGCCGACATCGCCCTCACGGTACAGCACTTGGCCAGCGCCTACATGCACCCAGTCCAGCGACGCATCAATGTGCAGGATCAGCGGCGGCAGCAGACTGAGCAGGCGCTTCGACAGCGTGAACAGCGCATTCGGCCGGCGCTCGACCCACCGTTCGAGCGCCTTGACTGGCAGCAGACCCACATAGGTATCGGTGCGCGCGACGATATCCACAAAGCTCGGCACGCCCAGCAGGCTCGAGAGGTAGCCGGCAATGCCGCCGCGCTCCACGGAAAACAGGCACTGGGCGGCATGCTCCTCCGTCTGCGCGATACGCATGTCCAGCACGCCGTCAATCACGTAAAACAGCCCGGCATCCGTCTGGCCCGCCCGAGCGAGGACACTGCCCGCATGGAACAGACGCAGCTCCACGCCGCTTTCCTCGGCCGGCAGCGCAGACGTTGCGCTCGCGTCGTCCGCGACAGGCGGCGCGCTAGACGACAGCGTCGGCACATCGAGGCGCGAGAGATTCGTGTACGCAGCCAGAGGTCCGCGCTGCGACGAGAGAAAGGGACTCGCGAGTGGCACGGGCACATCAGGTATAATGGCCTCAGTGAGGCCGACGCTCTGGACGATGCAATGCATGACCTCGTCACGCAGGTCAAGCGCGTCGCGTGGAATGTGGCCCGTAAGCGACTCGTCGGACGTGTAGCGCACAGGCACATCAGAGACGAGGGGCTCGTCCAGCACACCGACCATGCTGTGCAGATCGCCAGGCCCGACGGCTTGGTACACATGCGGCAAGGGCCACTCGAGGTGCGGCGCAGATGCGCGTGGACGCAGATCCGCCACGCTCGGGCGCGAAAGCGGGTAAAAGCGGCGGCACAGCTGCTCAAGCGCCGCAGGCTCATAGTACTTGTCCGGAAGAAACGTGCGGGCCGACTCATTGATCGCGCGCTCCGTCTGCATGACATAGTACGTGAGGCCAAGGTACTGGTGCGCTGTGAGGAACGTGACGCGCGAAAGACGCGTCAGAATGACCTGCACAATGTGGGACGCAGCGCTGGGATACTTGGCCGTGAGGTGCCGGAATCCCTCAGCGGGGATCGCGGCCAGCGTGGTATCTTGGGTAGCACGAGCGCGTGTGCCCGACTGCGAGAATGGGCGCGACTCGCTCGGAGCCCCCAGCACTTCGCCCGTGTCAGCGTGGCAGCTGGAGAGGGGCGGCACATCGGTATCGTCCTGCTCGACATGCTCGGTAAAGAGCCGCAGGATCGTGAAGAGCGAGCTGAGCGTGCCGCCGCGCCGGACCTCGTTCACGAGTTGGTATTCAGGCACAGCATCTGAGTGGGGAATGTGCGCAAAGACCTGGACGTGTCCCTCAATGACGATGTAGAAGGACGTTTCTGCACTGAGCTCGATCTCGTCGCCGGCCAACAGGCGGCGGGTCTGGAGGTAACGCGTGAGTTCATGAAACACAGGTCGCTCAAGGAAGCCAAACACACGGATCGCTTGCAGAAACTCGTCAAGGTAGGAGTTGAACGATGCACGGTCGTCATAGTCATGCGTCTCAGGCGCCTCCTCCGACGGCAGGTCGGCCGGATGAATCTTGCGGATCGGCGCCTCGCGGACATATTCATACCGATTCCAATGGCGATAGCGCAGCCATAGAATGACGAGCGACGTCACGCACACGCACCATAGCACCAGCACGGGAAATGTCACCTTGACCGTCATGCTATAGTGCAAGATGCGGTACACAGCACTCGGCACCGTGATCGACAGGAAATGCAGGGCCCATCGCGCCATGCGCAGCAATGCCAGCATAATGCCCAGTAAGCCCTGCGCAAGCTGCGTGATGGGCGTCGCAGGCACGGGCGGCATGCCCCGGATCACGTCGCCCTCCATGATCAAAGGTGACGTACCTCCGTCGTCCATCGTGGCAAGCTCCACACAGGCCTGGCCCCGGCCCCAGCGCACGGTCACCACGTGATAAAAAAGCTTCATGGTACACTACAGAGGTTATGATCAAGTAGGTGAAAAACAGGGTCGAGCAAGTCGATCGTGTATCTTACAAAAACACTTTTTGTGGCAGCGCAGGCGCACAAACACATGTGTGATCGCGCCAATTTACGGCGTGAGGCATACGGTCTCGGCAATAATGCCCGTAACACGGTAGGGGTCAATGTTGGACGCCGGACGACGGTCCTCAAGGTAACCGTAGCCCTGTGCCGCCACATGGCGAGGAATGCGGATCGAGGCGCCGCGGTTGGCCACACCAGCCGAGAACTTGCCAATGTGACCCGTCTCGTGACGGCCCGTGAGACGCATATCATTGTCCTCACCGTACACAGCAATGTGCTCCTGGTGGCGCTTGCCGAGGCGCTCAATGGCAGCCTCGATGGCCTTCATACCACCCTCTTTGCGCATCGCCAGCGTCGAGAAGTTGGTGTGGCAGCCAGCGCCGTTCCACTCACCCGGCACAGCCTTAGGGTGCATCGACACATTCACACCCCATTCCTCTGCGATACGATAGAGCAGGTAGCGGGCCATCGTGAGGTGGTCACCCATCTCAATGCCCTCGCAAGGACCAACCTGGAACTCCCACTGCGATGGCATCACTTCAGCGTTGATGCCCGAGTGGTTGATACCGGCGTATAGGCATGCACGGTAGTGAGCCTCGACAATATCACGACCCACGACACGGCCAGAGCCGACACCGCAGTAGTACGGACCTTGCGGTCCGGGGAAACCGCCCTCAGGCCAGCCATACGGACGGCCATCAACGCCCATAAGCGAGTACTCCTGCTCAATACCGAACCAGCATTGCTCGTCCTTGCACTGCTCAAAGATCTTCGCGGCGTTGTGGCGGTAGTTGGCCTTGTTCGGTGTGCCATCATTGTTGTAGCACTCGGCCAGAACGAGCACATTGTCGCCGCCACGGAAGGGATCAGGGAAGTACGCCACGGGGCGGAGGTACACGTCCGAGTTGTCACCAGGAGCTTGGCCCGTCGACGAACCGTCAAAGTTCCACTCCTTGAGGTCCGAGAGCGACCGAATGGGACCGTTACACGTGGTAGTCTTGGCGCGCGGCATGCCCGCGGCATCGAGCCACACGTACTCGGCTGCAATCTTGCCGTTCTGAGGCAGGCTAAGGTACGGAGACAGCAGCGAGTTGTTCTTGGTAAATTTGCTCATGGTGGCAGGGACAACGGAAGTGGTACAGGATACCGGGGCAACGATCAGAAAAAAAAAATCCTGTGCTTAACTACTCCTGGCCCTCGGTCGCTCTCGGCCACCACCGTATGCGTCTCGAGGCACTGCAGCGTCTTGTGGCAAACCAACGACCAGATTCGATAAGTCTTTTTGAACTGATTGGTCCGAATTACATATGTATTTCAAATATACCCCCCTTATCATGACACCGCAGATAAGCCTGACAGGGCGAGTCACACGGCGCCTTGGCACCCTCACAGGGCCGCTCGTCCCACAGACATGCCCGATGTCCTATGTTTCACGTGACATGGACCACACGGCCGGGGGGTCGAGGTTGCAGCGCCGAGGCGCATAGGCCGCGTCCAATGAAGCACTCTTTTTTAATTGATCAGCCACACGCAACGCGTGCGCTTGGTGGTTGCACTGTGGGGTCGTGATCTGAGCCCTCCTTGTGCGCGCAGAGGCAAGCATGTGTGGTCATCGTGAGGCGGCCACGTCGCCCACGGATCACGAGAAACAAGGCACGGCTGATGAAGCAGCTGTGCCACTGTCGCTGTCGTCCACGACCTCTCGCGGCGCGTATCACCAGTGTGGGTCAGGTCGACGCGTCAAGCTGTACGTCCTGGAGCACCAGGCATGGGCCGACCGTGGGACGGGGTACTGTGCGAGTGTGTATGACCAGGACAGAGGCGAGGCGTTGCTGGTGGTGCGCAAAGAAGAATGCTGTGAGTCGCTGGGTGAGGTGGCGGACGCGGCGGCGACACCGGACTCGTCTGGACCGGAATATATGGTGGTCGTGAGTGAGTCGCTTGAAACGGACGACTATCTTCTCCATGCGCCTGTGATCAAGGAAGACGTGTACCAGCGGCAGCACGACACGCTGATGGTGTGGACAGACCTGGAGGGTCAGGACATGGCGCTCTCGTTCCAGGAGCTGGAGGGCTGCCATGAGATTTGGGGCTTTGTGACTGAGGTGCAACAGCATTTTGCTATAAGCCAGGGCCTTGACTTTGAGAAGCAGGAGCCGCTGCCGCCTTTTGATCTGCCTGCGCCTACGCCTTCGGCCCTGCCATCGATCCGGGACAAGCTGCATGAATCGTCGCTGCACAGCTCAGCGATGCGCGAGAACATCGTCGAGTGGCTTTTGCGCGAAGAATATGTGCGGAAGCTGGTGCCGCTGTTTGAGCAGGCGGAAGCCCTGCAAGACATGTCGTCATTGCACGCTTTGTACGGGATCATGCAGACGCTCTTCACGATCAACGACAATCTGATCACAGAGTACGTGCTGCAGGACCACGACGTGTACTTTGCTGTGGCAGGCATGCTGGAGTACCGCCCTGATGCCCCGAAAGAGGCGCACCGCGCGTACCTACGTGACGAGTCGCGCTTCCACCAGATCATCGAGTTTGATGATCCGTCGATCGTATCCAAAATCAAGGAGACGTTTCGACTCATATACCTCAAAGATGTCATGCTCGTGAGCTTTATGGACGAGGCGATGCTAGCGATGCTCAACTCGCTGCTGTTCTTCTACCAGAATGACATTGTACACTACTGCCTCCACAGCGAGCGTGTGTGGGAACAGATCCGCCGTGTATTTTATCAAGATAATCGCACGTGGGACGTGATCCTCTTTCTCCAGCAGCTGTGCCACATGTCTCGTCAGCTGCAGCTCACGAGCCGCGTGAGTTTGATACGCAGCCTCGTCGAGGCCGGTATCCTCGATATGGTCTCGTATGCTCTCACCCAGCCGGATACGTGCCATGCCGCAACAGACATACTCATGATCATGATCGAGTTCGACGCGTCGTGCGTGCGGACGCATATCCTGAACACGTGTCCCAGCGACATGGACGCACGCTCGCCCTTGTTCCATACCCTCGTGCGTGTATTCCACGAGACTCACGATACCGGGCTGTGCGGCCAGATGAACGAGGCTTGGCGTTTGCTCATGGATGCGAACATCGACGGCATGGGCATGTTGGCTCATCAGGACGACTTGGACGCGTATCTCGCCTGGATGTTTCAGGGACCCATCCAGGATCTGTTTGCGCCGCTATACCAGGTCCCCCGACTCTCGACCCTCGCATGGGACGAGCCGCTGTCGCTCAGCTCGCACGACCAGATGCTGTATCTTCACCTGTGTGACCTGTGGTGCTGTGTCATGACGCAGCACCCCCATCGCAGTCGACACTATGTGCTGGCATCCGATGCGTGCAGCCACATTGGCTCGCTGCTGCATGTGCGTGATAAACACATGCGCCTCGCTGCCCTGCGTGTGCTGCGTGCCTATGCCGCGAGCCAGGACCTGGATCTGTATCAGCACCTCATTGATACCCAGGTGCTGGGGCACGTGTTGGCCCTGCTCCAGCGCGAAGCGCCCCGCGACAACCTTGTATCGTCGGCGTGCCAGAGTGTGTTGGAGCAGCTGCGGAAGGACCAGGCTCATCCTGTGCTCCAGCACCTGATACAGACGTATGCCAGCATGTTGTATCAGCTGCGCATGAATGTCACGTCGCATGCGTGCATCACTGCTTTGATCGTGCAGTGTGAGCGACAGCGACATGCGCCGCCAACCACTGCATCGACGACTACGCCGCCGCCGACCGCCTCGTCTGACGGTGATCATCATGACGACGCCTACTTTGCTGACGAGGAGGAGGCTCCGGCTCCCCATGTGTCAGGCACCGAGCCTTTTCCCGCACTTGTTCGTCGACGAAAACTGGGTGACGACGAGGTCGACGACGATGACGTCTTGGAACGTGTGGCGAAACGCAAATCGATATCCCACGAGCCTTTGGCTCGAATGGAACGCCATGCCGAGGCATCTCCCTCCCCGCGTGCTGTCATGGCTGACGAGCCGGCCGGAGAACGTACATAGAACCTTGGGTATATCTATGGAGGCACTGTCTCGAGCTTCGCTAGACGTGCACGACCTTCGCGCACGAGCTTTTCTAGATGGATGAGCCTGCTCCGGTCGGCTTCGAGCTGCTGCACGGCATGCGAGCGTGCCAGGTCGAGGCGGTCCGCCTCGGCTCGCTGCGCTTCGAGACTTAGAGCGTCCAGAATTTGGCCCGTCGGTGTGTGCACGACGTGCGCTTGCGTCTCGCCAGTCGATGCATCTGCCTCCGCAAACGACGCGGACGACGTGGCCGGCCAGGGCGTGGGTGGATGCGCTAGCAAAATCTCGTAGAAGGACTCCAGAGGCTCAGGAAAGACAATTTCTTCATACTGCCACGAGTGCACGACAGGAGGTAGCGCTGGTGCTGCTGGTGCTTCTGCCGACGGCCCGGGCTCAGCAGCAGGCACCGGCGGCAAAGACGCCGGGCCGGACCATGGGTGGAGTTTGAGGTGATGCAGCACGGTCAGCGGCTTTTCGCCCGCTTCAGGCACGAAAAAGATTTTGATCTGCACCTCAAACTCGCCCCACCCCGTTTCAGTCACACTGAAGGGCGAGCGATCGACATCTGGTGTGAGTGCGTGTGTACGTACTTCGTGTCGGCTGAGCATAGGTATCGTGGAGTCGGAACTGCACGCGCTTGATAAAGTAAGATAGGTCATCCTTGCCGCCAATGGCGGCATGCAAGTCCAGTTCACTATCGCGCAGGCGCGTGCCAATCGTGCTTGTGTCGTTCAACTCGCCATGCGCCCCCGGATGCGTGGGAATGGGTGCGAGAGGCGCACTGGCGGCACTGCGAACAGCAATCGTCCAGCGGTGCGTGTGGTCTGGCGGCGCACACAGCTTCTCTGCAGGCGTGAGAGGCGTAGACGTCGATCCAATCAGGATCGGACGCGAGATAGCTAGCCCTCGCACGCGCTTCGTCGACATGGCCCAGGACAGCCCTCGAGACGGCGCGGCTCGTGCGTGTCGGTGTGTGGAGGCCACGCGGCCTACGGCACGTGTCGCATGGCGGTACGACCGTGCAGACGGCCTTGACGACGAGGACCGCTCCGACGAGGCCATGTCAGCGACGAGTTCAAGGGAGCGCACCGCGTCAGCGAGCGAGCATGATATGGAGCTGGGGAAGTCGTCCAGCATGGACGCCGCGCCTGCGACCGAGTCGTCGCATGCCCGCTTGCTGGACGGCAGCCAGGCAGCGGCGGCTGCGAGTCAGTTCCTGCACAGCGCGGGCCATGCGAACTCAGGTGCGATTGCGGCTGTGCTGAGCTACTGCGTCGCGAGTATTTCCATGACCGTGATTAACAAGTATACCGTGTCCGGCGAGAAGTTCACCATGAACCTGCTGGTGCTGCTGTGCCAATGCGTGGTCGGTGTCGTGATGGTCTATGTCGCCAAGCGTTTCGGGCTCATCCAGATTCGCGAGCTGAACAAGCGCGACGTAAAAACGTGGTTCCCGATCTCGACGATGCTGGTATTTGTCATCTACACCGGCAGCAAGGCACTGCAGCATATGGACATTCCCATCTACACTATCTTTAAAAACTTGACCATCATTCTCATTGCGTACGGTGAGCTCCTGTGGTTCAACGGCCGCATCACGCCCATGGTGTTTATGTCATTCGTGTTGATGGTGCTCTCATCGGTCATTGCCGCCTGGCCTGACATCTCGCGACCAGCGACCAAGACGCTGTATTCGCGTGCGATCGAGTCGCTGGCCATGTATACGGGTGTCCCGCATCCTACATCAGGCTGGGGCAACGGCATCCCAGCGCCCCAGTCGCACCACCCGTCCGTGACGAGCACGCGCCCGCACATGTACCATGCGCCCGACGTGTCGCTCGCCGAGTCTATGGCCAAGCAAGCAGCGGCGGCCGCTGCCGCTGCGCCGCCTTCGAACTCGTGGTCGACGAATGGCTACGTCTGGATGCTGGCGAATTGTCTCATTAGCGCGACCTATGTGCTCATCATGCGAAAACGCATCAAGGTCACAGGCTTCAAAGATTGGGATACCATGTTTTACAACAACCTGCTGAGCATTCCTGTGCTCCTTGTCATGTCGCTCCTCGTCGAGAACTGGAGCGCCAAGACATTTGAGCACAACTTCCCTGCTGAGAAGCGTTCGACGCTCATCTTTGCGATCCTGCTTTCGGGCACAGGTGGCGTCTTTATCAGTTACACGACAGCCTGGTGCATCCGTGTCACGAGCAGCACTACATACAGTATGGTGGGCGCGCTAAACAAGCTGCCACTGGCGTTGAGTGGCATCCTGTTCTTTGGAAATGCCGTCACGCCATACAACTCCACTGGCATCGCAGTCGGCTTCATTGCCGGTATCGTGTATGCCGTAGGAAAGAACAAGCAGGCAGAGGCCGCTCGTCTTGCCAATACCGCCGCTACAGGCTCAACGCTTCATGCAGCTCCGAGCGGTGGTCACAAGTCAGATCTCAAGGGCGAAATGCCCCTCCATACGCGCTCGCAGTCATAGAATATTAGGCCCTTTTTTCCACTCCACCTATCTCGACCATGTCTCACCATCGACGCACGCCCAGTTCGAGCGTGGGTGCCTCGTCTCGCAGCCGTGGAGAGCTGAGCACCCTGCTCGAGACGCTGCACATGCCCGAGACGTCGTCAAACGAACGCATGTATGCTCTCGTGCAACTGGAGCATATCGTCTCGCAACGTGTTCTACATGATTTGCCGCATGTCAAGCAGCGGGCGCAGGAGAATGGAACTCGCCGTGCGATGTTCTTTATCCAACTAGAACGCTGCTGTGACTGGTCTGCATACCATCACGGCGTCAAAACGCACCTTGCTGAGCACCTACTCGACCTGCTTGGCCGACTGCACCTTACCCTTCAGGGCACCTATGCCTCGGAGGAGGGCCATTCGATTGCCTCGGAAATGGGCTGTACGATGTCGATCCTACAGGGCATCTGCCTTACAAATGATGCTAGTCGGCAACTATGCTCGTCGAAAAGTTCCTTGGCTCTTCTTTTAGCGATCGCCAAGGCCGAGTACTGTCGACAGCAGCCTGATTCCACCGCCCTGGGCCTCCTTGTACCCCACACACTTGATACCCTTATGTGCATCCTCGTGGACGCTCCCTCGGACGTGCGCCGCTCATTCGAACAGGCTCACGGTCTCTCTATCGTGCGGCGTATTATGAACACGCACAAATCAGTACCGCCGACAAGCCACACTACCCATGCCAAGTGCATCGAGTTCCTCCTGTTCTATCTCCAGGCGAAGGAATTCGAGCAGCAGGCGGCTCAGCAGCTCACAGGGAACGCGGCTCTCTCGGTATTCCAACCGCCTGAAGCTCCAACACCCAAACCCAAGCGCGGGCATGCACGCTCGCGATCTGCCATCACAGCTACACCCTTCTACTCGCCCGCGGCGACGCCCCTTTCCAGGCACCGTGTGATGTCCTATGGCTCGCCTACGAAGCACGTATCCAAAGGCGTTCCTACTATGTTGCCTGAATCCAATCCATTCCTTCTTGCCAAGTCGCGCGACGCTCCTCACGACCCTACCATCCGCACGGCGTCGCGCTCTCTCGAGCCAGAGGCGTCGCCCGTGCGCCGAGACATAGGCCCTCCCTAGCCGCGTAAGTCATATCACGTGACACAACCATGCTCGCTGTTCGCGACGACCTTTTTGAAGCGTCGCGATACCCACCATGTCCGGCCGTCAACAAAAGGTGATGCTGCAGCCGATCAATGTCATTTTTCGGCACCTACAGCAGCAAACGCGCGTATCTTTGTGGCTCTATGATAATGTAGAGTACCGCCTGGAGGGCAAAATCATTGTGCGTAGAAAGACTGTGTGCTAACGTTCAGGGTTTCGATGAGTTCATGAATGTGACACTAGACGAGGTCGAAGAAGTGCGGACAGGCGCGCCAATGGAGCGCAAACCGCTGGGTACGTTCGCAAGCGCATCTTTGCAGGCTAACCACACAGGGCGTCTCTTGCTCAAAGGCGACAACATTGTACGTGCTGGGGCAGCAGTGTCGCGAGTTCTACCTCGTGCACTGTGTCTAGAGGACGTTACTAACACGGACAGACTCTGATTCAGCCTGTATTGTGAGACAGCGCTTGCGTGCTGCCTTGGCTAGCATAGTCGACATCATGTAATTACATAAGCATCTGGGATCACTCTTTTCGGTCGGTGGCGCGCACGCCCCACTCTGATCATCGTCGGCATGCACCGGTAGGAGTAGGATGGTGGTTGCCACCTGTTTCACGCCATCTATGACGTCACTCTTCTGAGCGCTCGATTTTTTATCGGCAACATATTTGATGCTTGCTGATACCATGCCTGAATCCAGCGGAGTGGCTCATGCATGTCTACAATCCAGGCTTCTTCGGCCACTACTCTGCCGCAGTTGAGCATGCCACACCAGTCTGCTCAGCTCCAGATCACGCAACTTTTCCAGTTATCACTAAAGCAGAGTAGTGTGTGGGTTATCAAGCATGCGCTGCATATCCTGATTTTCGCAGTCACCCATATTGTCTGCATGGACTCATATGGTGCCCGCCATCTTTACCGAAACACTCGCCCCTGCATGTCCTTGTATCCATGACTTGGCACAGATAGGCCAAGCCATGCACGCGGATGACGTCTAGACCAATCTGATTATGCATCGCGTTAGCTACCTTTTGCTATATCTTTTCCTCTTTTCTCGCTCCTCTGCGTAATCCGTCTGCCAATCGCACAAGGCATAGTACAGCTTGGTCCTATGAAACCTAGACCCTCTTTCTTGATGGGTCCCAGCTTAGTACCATAGTTATGTTCTTGGTAGCTTACCTAATGTGCGAGAATAAAAATTTCGCTGCCCTGTTCCACCATTCAAGCGATGGCCAAGCCGAGTGAATTGAAGCGCAAGGCGGTCGCCACCCCTGCTACCGTGCCTAGAAAATCCAAGAAAGCGGAAGATGCGCCGATCAAGCGCCAACGCTCCGAAGTAGCGGTCAGAAAGGCAAAGCCTACAAAAGCACATACAGCCGTGCGCAAGGAAACTCACGAACAGCAAGAAACGCACTCACATAAAGTGTCACCTGCTGCACCAGGATCTGCACCGCGTGGCCTGCGCATTGTGGCTGGATCTTATGAGCGCTTTCTTTATGGAATTGAGGGAGTCGTACATCGTGAAGAAGACGGCAACTACACTGTCAGTTTGACGCCCCGGTTCGTATTCCCCGCCCACGTATCGTCGATCCGCTGTGTCGCTTGTGCCGGGCGCGACTCCAAGTGGCTCGCTACAGGTGGTATGGATGAAACTATCAAAGTATGGGATCTACGCCGCCGCAAAGAAGTGGGTGCACTGACAGGCCACGAAGGGACGATTACGTCGCTTTCGTTCCCCACTCGCACCTTTCTGCTATCAGCATCAGAAGACGGCACAATGAATCTGTATCGGACGCGTGACTGGGCTCTTCTTCGAACGATGCGTGGTCACAAGGGCCGCATCAATTCTGCTAGTGCTCACCCAAGTGGTCGTGTGGCCTTGTCTGTGGGAGCTGATCGTATGATCCGCATGTGGGACTTGCGTCGTGGTATGGGATCGGCGTCTGTCAAGATAGGCGCAGAGGCGGAAAAAATCGTTTGGGATACGCAGGGAAAACGTTTCGCTGTACTGACAGGTCGTCAGGTGCTTGTATTCGGCACCAACATGTCGCAGCTCGCTCGCATTGAGCACCCAAAACGCTTACATGATGTGTGCTTTACCCAATCGAACGATAAACACGAGTGGATGCTGGTGCCGACAGAAGCTGGTGTTGTGCATATATACGATGTGGACGATATGCAAGGATCAGAGGATGAAGCGACGCCACGCGAAGTAGCGAGGCTAGTAGGCCACTCGAATCGCGTGCGCAGTGCGTGCGCAACTCATATTCAGGCGGACGATCAGACACAGCACGTGCTTTTTACGACGATTAGCTCGGATGGACTGATTCGTGTGTTCCGTGTGGATGAATCCCGACTGGAACATGAGGCTTCAGCGCACTATGATACGAAAAAGTCGCGTCTGACCTGCCTGAGTTCTGTGGGTTTTGACCCTGATGCCACTGAATTCGATGAAGACGAAGAAGAAGAGGATGATGAAGACGAGGAAGAAGCCGACGACGATGACGACGAGGATTATGATGACGAAATCGATAATGAAGAGCTCGCACGGTTGGAGGAAGAGGTACGTCAAGCTCGCGAAGCTGGCATCATCATTGAGGGTCTTGATGACGAGGAGGAGGAGGAAGAAGAAGAAGAGGAAGAGCAAGAAGAAGATTGAGGAGTTTTTGGTCCTTAGGACGATATGATACTGGGTAGCTTATCCCTTATCGTGAGCATGTTATATAAGCATCATGTATCAGTCGCGTAGATCTGCAAGAATGACGCCATGGGAGAAACGAGTCATTGCGTTGAAACTGCAGCCATGCTTGGCGAGTGTCGCGTGCCTTGATCAGTTCCGCTGACTTTTTCCCCAGCATATTGCATGCTAGAGAGAGATGCAGAACATGTAACAATTCGAAGCCAGCTCGATCCTGACGCGTACAAGAAGAAGGAGCGGGCAGCTCGCCTCAAGATGGACATACAGATCCTTCCTGTCTGTGTGCTTCTATACTTACTGGCCTATATCGACAAGTCTAACATTTCACAAGCCATGCTGGATGGTAAGAACCTTCCAAATGGCAAAGTAGAGGATCCCGGTATATTGACATCGCTGAACATGACACCCCACGAATTTTCCATTGCCCTGACAGTGCTCTTCCCGACGTATATGGCGTTTCAGCTTCCGTCAAATTTGATTATTCGAAAGATAGGACCGCGTATATGGATCCCCACTCTGGCGTTAACTTGGGGTGTCGTTGAGACTCTTCAAGGTCTTGTAACCTCCAAGGCAGGTCTGTATATCAACCGCATCTTTCTTGGCTTAGCAGAAGCAGGTCTCACTCCAGGCATCACGCTCTTGTTGACCTTTTTCTACGTGCCGAAGGAGCTGCAGTTCAGACAGGCCTTTTACTTTACAGGCGCATCACTGAGTGGGTCCTTTTCTGGGCTGCTTGCAACTGCGCTTCGTAAGATGGATGGAATCTCAGGGCAGCACGGCTGGCAGTGGGTATTTTATATTGAGGGTATCTTTACCGTTGCGGTGGCAATCGTATGTTACTTTATTATCCCGAATGGGCCTCGTGGGTGCTTTATGTTGTCACCCCTTGAGCGCGAGCTGATCATACAGCGGCAGCGCGCACCCACGTATCGGTATCAAGACCTTCCACATTTGACACTCAAGCTCAAAGAGGTCGAATTCGAGCCGACGTCGGAAAACGAAGGCCTATTGCTGACGCCACCATGGTACAAAGAGGTTCTGCGAACGTTTACTGATGAGCGCGTGTATTTGACGGGTATCCTGGGCTTTTGCGTCAGCCTGCCCATCTTTTCCTTCACGAATTTCATGCCAAGTATCATCAAAGGCATGGGCGATTATTCGACAGTCAAGTCCATGCTCTTGTCTTGCCCCCCATTCGCCGCCTCGTTTGTGTACAGCTTGTGCATGGCCTTCGTGGCTGATCGGCTGCAGTTGCGGTATCTTTCTGTGATGTTGAGTTTCATTATTACACTCGTGGGCCTAGCCGTCCTGTGGGGATGCGATGAGCCCATGCATCGGTATGGGGGCATCTTTATGGTGGCTGCCGGCAGTTATTCGGGCCCGCCGTGCATGTTCGCGTGGATGGCCAACAATTCCGCTGGGTACTACAAGCGGACAAGTGCCTTGGCCTTCGTCCACATGATGGACAATGCAAGCGGACTTGTCGCGGCCTGGCTCTTTAACACGCACACCGAAGCACCACGCTTTTTACGTGGCACTGCCACCAACCTCGCTATCACGCTGCTTGGCATTGTGGTAGCCACGATCCAGGAGTGTCGAATTTGGCAGGAACGTCGTCAGCGTGCGTGTGGACGTCGTGATGAATGCGTGGTTGAACTGTATCGAAGAACGCATTGGCCACGGGAGGTGCTGCGCTCGTACTTGGGCGATAGGCACCCCGAGTTTCTCTTGGAGCTGTGAGCCTAGACGAACTTGACACCCAAATTCTCGTCTCCCTCCGTGGCACTACTGCCAAAGATTTGTGCACACTTGCGTGCAACGAGCGTATCGAGGGCCTGTCGTAGCATGTGGGGCGGTAAGCCTAGTCGTTCCACGCATACACTGTGCTGCAGCTCATAGAGCGTCAACACCACTCTTGTTTGTCCTGTGTCTTTGACCCAGGCGTAGATTTGATCGCCCCACTCTGACGGTGTGTGCCAATACACCCAAATTCTGTTTCCCGGCTCGACATGGTATGTCGGCAGAGCCCGCGCGGCTGATACGCTCAACGCATGTGTGCGTCGATCCGGCTCGACCTGCCCGACCTTGGGCGCCTTGTAGCCACGCGGAAGCGGAGGATCGTAGATGGCACGGCCCTTGTCTACCATGTACGCGAAGATAAGCCGAATCGTGTCGGGGGACAGTGCGCGATCCAATTCGCGGTGGCAGAACAGGTCTGATGTGCGTTCCCATTCGCCATCCACGTCCAGCTGAAAACGTCGATGTGCTGCGCAGTAAGACAGGATCAAGCGCATCCACAGATCAACTTGCAGTGCCATAGTCTGTGCATTGGGCTGAAGAGTGTAAAAGGGCGCAAATGCATGTACCTCAGGGAAGCTGTATGAGGCAGCGTCTCCCTCGTTCGGCGCCATGATCGTAGCTGTGACGCGCGTCCCACGCTGCGATGTCTTACATAATACGGAGGGGAGGGTCAGTTCCGGCAGGACGTGTGGGCAGTGGCTACATCTCATGTCGCATGTGCCGACAGCCGATGGCGAGGCCGAGGTGCCCCACGAGCCTTCGACAACAGCCTTATCTGCCCCTATACCGGCGCAACCAGAGGACGTGCAGCGTGACGATGAGTCGCACGCTGCACGTGAGCCGCTATCAAGCGCGGAGAACCCCATGCGCCTGAGCTCGATGATCTCTGATGAGCCGCCGCGTGAGCCAGAAACTCATGCGCCCGTGCCAGACGAAGTACACCGTATACCATATCATGATGATGCGTACGCTGTGCCTGTTCCCCGATCTGCCTATGAGATGCCACGTGAGCCAAGTCGTGTAACCAAGACGGAGCATGACGACGAGGAGGCACCTGCGCCTCACCCGCACCATCACCATCACCATCATCATCACCACCATCATACCTCGCATTCGACGGCTTATGCTCCTCCCATTCATCAGCCGTTGGCTCCGCGGAAAGACGAAGCGCAGGCACCCGGCAAGGAGGTCACACCACCCACATACCACCCGGGACCGCATCATCATCACCACCACCACCATCATCATCACCATGCCATGCCCCATACCCAACTGCCTCACCATCATCACCATCACCATCCCCACGCCCCACACCACCACCACCACCACCACCACCACCGTGTCACGCCGCCGGCGAGCGAGGAGACACATCCAGCTCCAGCGATGGAAGAGCAAGTCCAGGCCGCCGAGACACAGACTGAGTTAGCGCCCATGTCACCCCTGGAACATAAGCTCCGTGAACTCGCGAGTGGGCCGCGTGTGGACAACGAGCCTGTGTGGCAGTTTTTGGACCACTGTGAACAAATGGAGGAAATTAGGCGCATGGAGCAACGCGGGGAAGCAGGAGCGCAGCCGAAGAATTTGCCCCTTTTCGGTCTTGGTTTGGATCGGGGTCGTGCTGTGCGGCATTTAGGCTCGATTCTGTACGATCCCACCGGCGCTTCATCGATCCCAACAGAGTTGCTGGTCAACAATATCGGTGCAACGATCGAGGTGCGTATTAGTGGCCGTTCCATTGGTCTCGGTATCACCGAAGACGAATGGCGTCGAGAAGAAGCCAAGCTACAGGCGGAAGTGAATGAGCGTATTGCTCGTGAGGCGGACCAGGGCATGGCGCCTACGCTCGCTCTGGACCGTGCGTCCTCGTATATGCCTCCTTCAGACGAGTTCCGCGGACGTTGGCGGCTAGGCTGGCGAGGATTGGAGCATGCTCGCATCAATCGCGAGATTCGACTCACACATGCATGGAACGAGCGACGAGCACAGGAGCGCATGCACAAGCGCGTGCGCCGCACGGTGCCAGCGGAGCAGCTGCCATCCTCCTCACTCCCGCCGCTGCCTGTCCACACACTTGACGAACCGACGCTCGAACGTGCCGCTTGGAAATTTTGGGGCCAGCGCAGCTTGGAATCCCGCCAACTCTGGGGCACGGACGTGTACACGGACGATTCAGACGTGCTTGCTATGTGTGTCCATGCGGGCTGGATTGAGGCGCCGCACATTCCCGGCGTGCCTGAGTGGCTCTGTGGTGGCGGCTGTCCTCGTGTTGCCAAGGCATGGAAGGCCCTCTCTGACCGCGAAGTCGAGCAGCTGGGTGGGCCGCCGGCACCGCCGCAAGCACATGCACCCGTGCGAATCGTGCCGACATCCACCTGTGATCTCTCTGTAATCCTACGAATCGCGCCAAAGCTGGTGCTGTACAAGGGCTCCCACCGTGGCGGCATCCAAAGTCGGAGCTGGGGAAATACACACGACGGAGTCAGTTTGGTGGTGGAAAGTGTGGAGCTTCGTTCTCCAAACTATGCTACCTGTGGCGGACGGCGATCAGCCAAGGCGCGCATGTCGCACATGTCACAGCTTCGGCAGGCGGCCACGGCAGATCATAAGCTGCCGCCGCTGCCGCCGCATGCATGCGCTGACCAAAAGGGCATAGCTTTGCCGTCTCTGCCACCACCAGGTGCTCGCGTATTTTGGGATACACAGCGATCTTAATGTACCATGGACACGCGCACAAGCACACAGGCGTGTGTATGACGACGTGCTCTCTTGGCGTGGTTGATATCTGCTATGCAATACACCCCACATACCGAGCTCGCGTTTGCAAGGTACCTTGGCATAGCATTGTGACACTCCAGCGACGCTGGGGTCTCGTGTTCACCCTGTTGGTTCTACTAGCCGCTATAGTACCGATCACCGTAATCACCCAGACCTGGAAGAATATAATTGCGGTCAGATAGCTTGGTATCAACCCAGGCCGAAATTACACGCACGTCTGGGAATGCCTTCCACACATTGTGAAGACCCTCAGGGCTCGCAATCATGTTGAGGAACAAAATCTTGCTGGGCTGGACGCCGTGATCCACCAACACCTGCATCGCCTGGATGGCCGATCCGCCCGTTGCCAGCATCGGATCAAGAAGAAGGACCCAGCGATCCGCAATATCTTCTGGCAACTTGGCGTAAAATAGCTTCGGCTTGGCGGTATCTTCGTCGCGCTGGATCAGAATCTTGCCTATGCGCACACTGCGACAGCACTCTCGGAGACCCGCCTCCATAGCTTCACCGGCCCTGAGTATTGACACACCACATATCCGGCCCTGAAATGCAACGCCACGGTATGGTACGCCCGTCGGCGTGTTGACCGTGTGCTCGAACACAGGCAAATGATTCAGACCCTCTTCGACTAAGAGCCGAATAATTCGGTCCGAGTAGAAGATAAAGTCGGAGCGCTGTGTGTTCTTGTCACGAATGATCGTGAGGAGAGCATGCAGCTGCGGCGTCTGTGGCATCCGCTCTGCATTGGGCGGGAGCGTCGGCGATCCTGATGAGACGCCTGACATGGCTCGTGGCCTACCCTGGCTCCTCGAGGCCCATCGGTGGTGGTGGAGCTGTCTTATCTAAGCACGGAGGCCTCTCGTCCCATCGCCAGTCGTCCCCCTTTGCCACTTGCCTTTTTCCCTTGCAGCATGTCGGTGGTAGCGCCAACCCGTGAGCAAATTTTGATGCTGTACCGAGCGCACCTTGCGACGGCGCGCTCTTTTGCATCTTACAACTTCCGCGAATACTTCGTGCGTCGCACTCGCGACCAGTTCCGAGCACTCTTGTACCCAGAGACGTCGTCGGCTGCAGAGAACGTGAACGCAAGCAACAGCTTGCTCTCCAACGTGCCGACTACCAATAAGGCCATGCCGTCGGTGCAGCCCATGTCGGCGGACAAACTGAGCAAATTTTACCAAGAGGCTACGGAAGAGCTCCAAGTGCTCCAGCGCGCGGCCATTACGAACCGCATGTATGCCGGCGAGCGCTTAGTCGTGGAGGACGAGGCGCATCGTGAATGGATCGTGCGGTCCTCGGACGACCTGGGTCGTGAGGCAGCATCGTAGGTGGATACCCATAAGGATGTAGGCATGTATATCTATCCAATTCTAATCAAATGAGGGTTATTCTTTCTCGCACGTATCCAAATCCCAGTTGCGGCGCAGCCTGTCCATGAATAGGCGGAACGTTGCGAGCGAGCCCTTTTCGTGTGTCAATGTCACACTAGTCGCGAAGGATGGCGTTAACGTCGATGGTCCACCCCCCAGCACGGGCGACATGGGGCGGTTGGAGCGTGGATCAAAGCCTGGCATGCCCGGCGACGTCGGAGTCACATTACGGCCTCCTCTCTGCGAGCGCACGGGCAAAATAGTGTACTCGACGCGGAAGCGCATTGGTTTGCATGTCTGCGCAGTTTGACCCATCTTGGGGTCAAACAACTTCTCGAGCAGGTACTGCTTTGGGCCCTGCTGCGTGAGTGGATAGCTCATCTGCGCCCGCGACATGGCCGTGGGCGTTGCGCCCAATTGGGCCAGCAGAGCATCACATTCTTTCATCGTAAGTGTGAGGTTTTCGACAGACATCAGGACGTGCATCTGGCGCCTGGGTAAAAGGCCATGGAACCATGACTGCCGCGCACCAATCGACTGCGCATCGCCACCCATCGGCGACGTGGGCCGCTGAGGCACATGTGGGGCGTCGGAGTCAACGCCAATAATGTCCAGGCCGAGGCCCTTGGGCTCGTCATCATGGCCACGCAGTGCGCCCATAAAGCTCCGGCGCGTGCGCACTGTCCAATTACTGCTGCCTGTGCCAGATGACACCGTGCGACCTGATGGCTTGGGCGACGCCACCGACGAGCTGCGACTGGCCAAGTCAAATGGACTCTGGGGTCGCCGTGGGCTGCCAAGCGGACTTGATGGCTGTTGCGGAGGTGGCATAGTTTTGGGTCGGGAAGCTGACGTCGTCGGACTGGTTGGGCGTCCGGGCGATGCCATCGGACTTTGTGATCGGCCTGGCGACGAGGGACCAGGCTGGGATGGTCGGCTTGCGGACGCCATAGGGCTCGACACGGGCACCCTGCTCGGCATGCTCGGGCTGGTTGGTCGGCTTGCGGGCGTCACAGGGCTCGACATGGGCACCCTGCTCGGCATGGTCGGGCTGGTGGGTCGGCCGGCAGACACGGCAGGATTCGACAAAGGTACCCTGCTCGGCATAGTCGGGCTCGATGGACGACCCATGCCCACGGACAAATTCGGCTTGGGCGACGTCGGCAGGGGCGATACTGGACGTACAGACATGGCAGGATGCGGGCTCTGGGGCAGTGGCGGCGATGCTGTCGGCGGCCTCGTGGGCATGCGCTGTCCGACCGGTGGCTGCTTGCTTGAAGGCATCGCAGCACCAGGACGCATATGAGGACTGGCCGGAGGGCTGTCGAGTGTCTGCGACATGCGTGGCGACTTGAGCTCGCCCGGCGGTGGGATATCGCGAGCGCCTTGGGGTTGCCGAACCTGGGGCATGCCCGGCACCTGAGCTCGGCCTTCGCTCTGTCGCGGTCGGAGCGGCGCGCGTGTCGTGGGTGCTGGATTTTGATTCTTGGCATGCCGTGCAAAGGCCGCATACACGGGCGTCTGGATACGCTTAGACGCACCCGCTTGGGTGTCAGGCAGAGATGGCTCGTGGCTTGCAACAAGCAAAGAGTCTTCATTCGCATCGTCATAGCGATTCGCGCTCTGTACAGATGCATCAGGCTCAGAGTCAGACGATAATGACATGGAAGGCGCCGGCTGCGATTTCGCCGGCTGCGCTAATTTCGCCGGCTGCGCTGCCTGAGCTGGCGGCGCCTGCGATGTGGGCATCGGCATGGCCATCGACGTGCTCATAGCATCGAGCGAGTCGAGTTCATCAGCAATCTCACGCATAAACATGCGCATTAATGAATCTTCACCGGTGCTATCATCACGACCATTTTGCGATACAGAACGCGCTGGTTGTGACAAAGAAGGCAGACGCTGTTTCCATGCAGCAGCATCGGGCGGAGCGGCCTGTGACACTGGCTCCTTTTGAGTGGGTCGAATCGTGCTCGCAGCCTGCACCACCGGCTTATTTGTTTCAGGCTCCACAACCTGTTCAGATACACGGGGCATCTTGGGCACCTCAGTCGAAGGCACAGGCTTGCGTGGCAGCGATGCGCCAAACGCAAGAGTAGATGCCTTCGTCGATGGACGGATGGTCGTCGATTCCATCACAGGTGGCGCAGGACGGACATCCATCGAGCTTCGCGAAGAACTGCCTGACGCTTGTCTGATCGATGCAAACGAGGGCTTGCGTCCAGTCAGTGTCGTGAACAGGGACGACAAACGTCGGCCCGATGCATCTTCACGCGATGGCATCTGCTTAGACTCAGCCACTTCACGAGCTTGCTCCGCACGAGCCCTTTCAAGGCGAATCTGCTCGGCTTTGAGTTGCTCAGTCTTTGTCTGTTCGGCCTTTGCTCGTTGGACTTTGAGCTGTTCTGTCTTGGCTTGCTCTATCCGGACTTGTTCCTTAAGCCTTACAGCCTTGTCTTGCTCGGCCTTGAGCTGCTCAGCCCTTACTTGCTCGATCTTTGCTTGTTCGGCCTTGAGCTGCTCAGCCTTGACTTGTTCGATCTTTGCTTGCTCAGCCCTTGCTTGCTCGACTTTAGCTTGCTCGACTCTAGCTTGCTCGATCTTTGCTTGTTCGGCCTTGAGCTGCTCAGCCTTGGCTTGTTCGATCTTTGCTTGCTCAGCCTTGGCTTGTTCGATCTTTGCTTGCTCAGCCTTGGCTTGTTCGATCTTTGCTTGTTCAGCCCTTGCTTGTTCAGCCCTTGCCTGCTCAATTCTGCGCTGCTCAGTCATTATGCGCTCAGCCTTGAGTTGCTCCATCCGACGCTTCTCTGCCTCGAGCTGTTCGTTCTTGAGTTGCTCTGACCGTGCATGCTCAGCACGCACTTGCTCGATGAGCCATACAGAAGCTGCATTGCTGGCTGGCGCCTGAGCAGTATCCTTGGAGCTGTAATCCTCATCCACTGACATGCTCTTCAACGTCGAATTACTTGATGAGTCCATCCTACCAGCTGTACGACCAGGCGCAGTGCGAGGTGGTGTTGAGGTAAGCTGAGCGGCCGCTGGCGGTCCCACGGGCGTGACTACAGGCGCAGGCTCACGCTCATCGAGACCCTCATGTAACACACTGACCTGGCGATGTTCAATAGGGTCTTGTACAGCCTGCGTTAATGGCGTTCCCATAGATGCTGGAACGATGGGTGGCGCTACGCGGGGTGAGATGGGCTGCGATTCCGCGCTCGATGGAGCCGTGGTGACGAGCGGAGGTGCTTGTGCGCTGGCCTGCTTGAGCTGGAGCCGTTCGTCCTCGTCGAGGTCATCTGCCTCTTCTTCGTCGTCAGAACTGTGCGTATCACGGTGGATTACAAGGAGTGTATAAAATGTCTTTTGCCAGTTCTGTCCTGACTGGAGAAGCCTTCGGATAATCTGCTCGTGCGAAAGTTCCGGCCACAATGTACTGAGGTTGCCAAGAATGTCTGGGTCGATCTCTGCTAGCCGGATGGGTTCCTTCGACAAGGTGCCGACTTCCGATGTGACGGGATTTTGGGAAGAAAGTCGGCCATTGTCAGTGAACCACGGATGCGAGCAAATCTCCTGCATGCTGGCGCGTTTCTTCGGGTCCACCTGAAGCATACGGCTAATGAGGTCTTGAACGGAGGGTTCCAGGTGCGATGGCATGGCAAACTTGCCAGAACGTACCTTGCCCAAGAGTACTTGGATGTTGGGATCGTCAAAAGGAAGGCGGCCGCACAAAAGAGCGAATAGGATAATACCGCAACTCCAAATATCACTCGCTGTACCATCGTATGTCATACCACTTACAATCTCTGGACTTGCGTAATGCGGGCTTCCGCAGCTCGTTTCCAGCATCTTCTCCGTTGGCTGAAGCGCAGCCATACCAAAATCTGCAATCTTGACCGTGCTGCGTGAGCCATCGAGCAGCAAGTTCTCAGGCTTCAAGTCACGGTGGCAAATACTGAAGGTGTGGCAGTAATCCACACCAAATATAATTTGCCGGAAATACTGCCGGGCCTCATGTGGTTGAAGACGGCCACGCGCCACGAGATAGTCGAACAACTCGCCTCCTGCGACGTACTCCATCACAAGAAAAAGCTCTTTGCTCGTTTCATACACGTCCCACAAACCTAGCAAATTCGGGTGCACAATGAGCTTCATGATCACAATTTCACGCTCGATGCCAAGTGTGAGTTTGTCTTGTTTCGCGCTCAGATCCCGCAGACTCATGCGGCTATTGATGAGCATCTGCTTTGGAATGATCTTGACGGCTGCTAGCTGCTGCGTGCGCGTATGTATCGCGAGACGAACGCGGCCTGATGCACCTTGCCCGATCAGCTTACCCAATTTCCATGGACCCACATGGGGCGGGTCATTGTAGTGGCGCTTCTTCTCACGCTCGAACCGTGTTTGAGGTCGTCCTCCGTTTACTCCGACGGGCGGTGGCACTGGCTGCACCTGTGCCGTAGAAATGGGTGGAGCGGGTCGGATGTCAGACGGCGTAGGTCCTCGTCGTGCAGCCTGTGCCGATTTAAGTGGTGGTGCGACAGGGCGTGTTGCTTCGCGATTGTTCGACGCGGATCGCTTGTCGAAAATCGAAGCCATGTCTTTGGTACGCTTGCGCGTACCAAGCGTGTTAGTAGCGACCTGTAACGGCTGTGCTACAGTACGCAGCGCAGACGCAGGGCGTGATGCCCTGGATTGTAGTGGCGCCCCTGCAGATGAGTACTGTGCGGACATCATGCACACAGTCTACTGGGCAGCAGGTCACAATAAACGAGCGTCGAAGTCTGCTCACCAAGCCAGGTCGAAACGAAGCGGATGGGAAAATTGGTGCTCGTGGCCGGAGTGACTGACGTCGCAGGGTCTGGCGCCGCGTCGCGCGCACCTGCAAGGCAGACGTGCATTGCTTCATCATGCATGCTATACGTGGAGGCATTGCATAATGCGCGGCTGGTGGCCCCTTGCGCGTGTCGTGCACTGGAGGAAGTCGTATATCACGTGCATATTCCTATGTTACCTGCATGTACGTCGGCGGCTGTCAGCAGCTCGCGGAATTGGATACGGGTTCGGTGGGCAAAAAATTCTGTCGCGGTAAGTACGATCGGTCGAGTTGTTACACGTACGCCAACGATCATGGTGGGAATCTGCGGTGTTAGTTAGGTAGATCCAACGTACATTCCACTTGTCACGCCGAATTGTAAAACTAAAGCAGCATGAAATATGCCGCGACGTATATTTCGCTGCCTCATCCGACGAGGTGGCAGTATGTGAGCTGTCCGTATCTGTGTTCTGGGTATCTTGAGGAGATATGCCTCCCTCGGACGATCGCGAACTGTTCAATCCCGAACGCAGCGCCTTGTTTCGTGTCTTGAGGGTACACATGGTAAGCACTGCCTTCTGACTCGAGTCAAAGCACACGGAGCCATATTTCTCCCAGTAGTTTACTGCGCTCTCTTCGGCCATCAGCTCATAAATACACAATCGGCCATCGCGGAGCGCTTGGATTGGCATACCAACCAGCTCAGAAAACTCCTTGTTTCCCTTGTAAATTTCGCCCGTACGTCGCCACAAACACGCCGGAATGCCCTGGATCGAAAATACACGGTCATAGTCCAGAAGGAGTCGCTCGAAAGCTTCCTCGACACAAATCAGGTCATAATTTGTGAGACTCTTAGATAATGCGATAAATACGGGCTTAAAGACAGAGAGCGGACGTAGTATACGGCGACGCGAAGCCGGCGACACATTCTTTTCCATCCATTCATTCAACCGAGCATAGCCATGCACATGATTAAAAGGGCGCAACAAGCCAGTCTCCCATTTGGCACGGATGACCTGTTGGAGTCGTTCGTCACGACTTCCATCCGTTTGGTCCGCGGCAGTAAGCAAAAATCGCTCGGTCTTGGAGTCGGTCGTCTTGCTAGGAGACTGTCGATTCAGTGTTGCCAGAGAATCCGTACTGGATGAGTTGGTGTCCACACCACTCGACAGGGAAGGTGCTGATGCTGACAGGTCCATTGGGCGTTCGCTCAACTTGTCGGGATCCAATGTTCCACTAAATGAGTGCCGCCGGTGATGCGACGATGACGACAGCCCCACAGAAGACGAGGTATTGCTAAGTGTGCCTGAATCTTGTGATCCAAAGGGTAAAGTGGATATCATAGGGTCATCAGACTTGAGCGGCAGGGACAAAAGCTCATTCGAACGCATCACTTTATCATCATCTAAAGAATTGAGGAACTCGTTTAGAGTGTCAAGTTCACTGCCACCTCCTGCATCTCCGGTTTGCTGAGAGGTGCCTCCCAAGCCAAGCCATGCTGTTCCGCCCAGCTGAATGCCCGACATCTGAGTCGATGAAGGCGCCTTATCAGATTCTATCCCAAGAGTTGATTCGCGCTGCGCGGCAAATACGGTTTGGGCTGGCGCTGACTCGGCGAACGGTTCCATGCTCACATTCTCACTACTGCTGGGGGGAGTAGCAGTAAGGCTCTGAAGCTGTCGAAAAAGCGGGGACGTCGAGTCCACATCTGTTTGCTTAGAGTTTGGGATAGATGAAGAGGGAGTCTGGGCCGTAATAAGGGAAATGTCTGAGCCTGCTGGCGTATTAAAGGTCATATCAAGTAATCCTGCATTAAAAGCATGATTGCTTGGCAAAGAAACGCCAGTTGGAAAGCTTTGGGGCTGTGTTGACTGCACGAGGCCGTGATCCAAAGGCAGCACATTGGCGCTTGATGCAGCGGACGAGTCATTCAAGTCCTGGGGTAGTACGCCCCGATTAGCAGCGACCTGGTTCATATTAACAAGCGCATATGGCGAGATCATGGTGTTAGATGTCTGTGCCACTGCAGGCACGGAGGGTGGTGGGGGTCCCTGTGAAGGAGTCACTGCGGCAGTCTGCTTGCGCGCAGATCTGGAGCGACTTCCATGCGTGCTGCTGGTCGTGGACTCGTTACGACAAAGATGGCCGATATCTCGCTTAATGCAGCGCTGACAAGGCCTATTTTCGTCGCACGTCATATGGCTTCGGCGGCAGTAAATGCAAGCCATGTTGACTTTGCGACGCGTCGATGGCTTTTTCTTTGCGGGTGGTGGAGCGTCGGCCGTCTGCTCTTGTTTCAGATCAGCATTGACCGGCAAGCCATCTTGAGCTCCAGTGACCGAAGCATCACAATTTTGTGAGCGCGACATGTCGGTCCGACTTGATGCAGTGCCTGTCAAGAGGATGGATGAAGTGCGAAAGAATTTCTGTTGGTGGGTGGTGGTTGGAAGGATCAGGGATGAGTGTGGAGGTCACAATCCGTTGCCTCAGGGCAGCTAGAGGGCGACCAGAGCCGAACTCTGCGATGGCCATGATTAGTCAGCCCTCGCAATGACAGGCTGTCAGACGCATGGCCACCGCGCCACTTTTTTTATTTTTTTTTAACCTGCTTCGTTCTTTGTCGACGACCCACGCCATACTCGAAGGTTGGAGGTCTCGAAGCACTTGAAGACATGTTTGCAGCGCCTATGGTACACGATGATGTGCGTGCATTCACGCCACCACCGGACAATGTAACTGAGCTGGCCATGTCACCTCTAGCTAAAACGACGCTGGAAACACTGCTGTACCGAGGCTCGACGGCCGCACAGCTTGAGACGGTACTGGATCAAATTGATGTTGACACATGTGATGCAGACGGCGAGAACGCATTTTTCGTGGCTGACCTGGCTATGGTGTACCGCCAGTATATGCGCTGGGTGCGGGAGCTGCCGCAAATCATTCCCTTCTACGCAGTCAAATGCAATCCAGAGCCGCTTGTGCTGCATCTTCTCGCGGCATTAGGCCTTGGTTTCGATTGTGCATCGAATGGCGAAATACAAAGCATCATCGATATGGGTGTCTCACCGTCACGGATCATCTACGCGAATCCATGCAAGGCATCGTCGTTTGTGCGTCGCGCAGCATCACAGAATATTTCTTTGACTACGTTCGACAACATTGATGAATTGTACAAGATAAAGCGCTTCCACCCAAAGTGCAAGCTGGTTGTGCGTATTCTCACGGATGATTCAAAGAGTGTGTGTCAGTTGGGTATCAAGTTCGGTGCGCCGCTCGCTGATGTGCCGCGTCTGCTGGCCAAGGCGCGGGAACTCGAATTGGACGTTGTCGGTGTAAGCTTTCATGTCGGTTCAGGGTGCTTTGATCCCGAGGCGTACCGCGATGCCCTGTGCCGCTCACGCAAGGCCTTTGATATGGGCCGCGAGCATGGCTACACGTTCGACTTTCTCGATATTGGCGGCGGCTTTGAACACGACAACTTTGAGGCTATAGCCAAGGTTGTGCGTTCAGCACTGTTGGACTACTTTCCTGACCATGAATTTGCGCCGGGCGGCTCGCTTGTGCCTAGCGGGCTGCGCATTATTGCCGAACCCGGCCGTTTCTTTGTGTACCACGCCTTTTCGCTTGCCACGAATATTATTGCTCGGCGCGTGTCAGAGTCGAGCCAGGACGACGAGGACTCGACGCGGCCCAAAGCCATGTACTACCAAAATGACGGCACATACGGCGCATTTAACTGTATTCTATTCGATCACCAAAATGTACAGCCCAAGGTGCTCTCGATGCAGCGGCAGTATGTGTATCAGGCTCACCAACACGCACCGGGCGTCCAACAGGACCTGTGGCCCTGCAGCGTGTGGGGCCCGACGTGCGACAGCATGGACTGCATCTTGCCGCTGACGCACCTGCCGCGCACACTTGACGTGGGCGACTGGCTTGTATACGAAAATATGGGCGCATACACCTTGTGTGCATCCTCGACATTCAATGGACTTGCGCGGGCGCAGGTGCGGTACACGATCGGTTGCGACGCCAATGAACAAGACGGCGCGCCCCTGGCGGTGCTGCGCTTGCTCGAGTCGGCGGGTGTCGCTCACGCGCTGTAATAGGTATGATATGTATAGTATGACACGTTAGCGACGACGCCGCTTGGTCCCGATCTGATGAATGTGAATCAGGTCGGCTTCCACTTCGAGGTCCTTGGCCGCCGTCAGCTGACTAAGGCACCGCGCCGTGTCCCAACGCAGGCGACCGCCTCCCGACGATAAGAGGGGCGTGGCGGACACGGCGTCTTCGTCATCGCTGCGATCCGGACTGGCTGAGGTCGAAGTGGCGTTTGAGTTGGCCGAGGAAAGCGTCCTGGACGACAGCTTGGATGCCGCCTCTTTTTTCTTGCTGCTATTTTTGCCGGAGGCTGCCAAGTTGATGCCGGCCAGTAGCGAGCTCTGCGACGCAAAGGTCTCGTATAGCGGTAGTCGGATACTGCTGCCGTCTGAAGCACTTTTGCACAGGAGCATACCATGCGCATCGTTGTCCGCCTTGGCCGACGTAATGGTCGTTGTGGCATCGGCCACAGTCCATCCCAGCAACTGGGCCACGGCTTTGGCGATGCGTGGGTACCCGTTCGCAAGCACGTCGTCATAGTCAAGTAGCTGTCCAATCCGTGCCGGCGTGCCACCTGCAGAGCCGTCCTTGTTGCGCAACTGTCGCGTTGAGTGTGGCCGCTGCGTTGACTCCACGATAGGGTCGCCAGCAAACTCGCCGCTATCGCGTTCCTCTTTTAGACGCTTCTTGCGCTCTTCAATTACACCCAACATTTTGTCGCGAATATTTCGTTTCGAGATACGCGCTTCGTCTTCGGCTTTGGTACTCTCTGTATCGTACGTATGTTGGCTCCGATCGGACATAAATGCAAAGTACAGCGATGCCTCGCGCAGCGAGCGTTCTCGCCAAACTGTCTGATCTGCCAGTTCCATCGCGTACTCACGCACGTAGGATGGACGCATCATCAAAGCATGGTATGTCGATGTAAGACCCAAGAACGCATCCTGATAGATGGGCTCGCGATGCTCCAAGACATCCCAATGGACACGATCGAGGCGCTCAAGGACTTCCTTGCGCTTACGATCGCGCTTTGATGCAGGTGGTTCAGCCATATGCGATGGCGGCATCGGCGGCATTGCCATACGTCGGACGGACGAGGACCGAGGCTGTGGCATGGTCGGCATTCGACGCGCCAAAGGCGGAGGTTCTTCATGCACCATGCCTACAGGCATACGCGGCTCGTGCGGCATCATTAGACGATTCGCGCCGTCATCATGCGGCATGGGTGGCGGCGGCAACTCATGTGGCATCATGTTGCGCATCGGTACATAGTCCATCGACTCGGGCGGATACCGCGACAGCGGCGGTAATGACACAGGATGTACCTGCATGTCGTGCATAGCACCGCCAGTATACGCTTCATGCGACTCTGACATTCCGAGCGGTGGTAATGAGCGGGGTGGCGGCGGGTGCGCCGGTCCATGGTACGAATAGTATGTGGGCGGGTCAGGCACCGGGACTGGTATCGTGTGGTAGTAATAGCCTGGGCGCACATCACCTTTAGCGTCCATGGATCCATGATACTCTGTCTGTAAGAATGCAACTCTTGAGGACATACCGTTAGGTGGCGGCGCCGGCACCGCTTCATAGGGCATCATGGTGGGACACGACAGCCGTAGCCCTTAGGAGCACAGGCACCTCTCTCGAACGAGGTGCGCATAGTGGAGGTGCTCGGCCGAGTGTAAGTAGCCCTGACCGTCGGGCCTGCTAGGAAAGGGGCCAGAGCCATGAGCCAAGGGAAGATTGCCTTTTGTACGACGATCACCACGACCATGTTTGCGACCAAGGCAGTGCGATTCGTTCCCTCGGCCATGCGCGCCAGCACAG
This sequence comes from Malassezia restricta, assembly GCF_003290485.1. Taxonomy (NCBI): domain Eukaryota; kingdom Fungi; phylum Basidiomycota; class Malasseziomycetes; order Malasseziales; family Malasseziaceae; genus Malassezia; species Malassezia restricta. The sequence continues at coordinate 1,030,616 of NC_040195.1, forward strand.
CCACCAAGTTTTTGCGCACAAAGCGCACGACTAATATTGCTGGTCTTGAGATTCATCCCGATCCGCTGCCGGAGCTTGTGTCGACGTATACCCATACGCTGAATGTGCTCAAGGGTCTGCCCGAGTCTGCTGTCTTTCGCCAATCGTCGGAGGCTGTGACGCAACAGCGCCTTGATATTGTGAAGGAGGCCATGACGCCCACGTCGCGCGAGACTGTGTACGGCTCCGAGGCCGCCATTGACCGTGTCGTCGCCGCTATTGACGCGGGTCTTATTGAGGAAATCGTCGACCAGGCGAATGACGAGTTCCACCTTGCTACCAAGATGATTGACTGGAAGCCGTACGTATCTTTTTTTGCTGCTCACACACCCACAGACACGAACCACTTCAGGTGCCCGCTCCCCCTGGTCAATGGAATACGTTCAATATGCAGGCTGCCTCGGGCGAGGGTCACTAGAGCTGTCGATAGATCTCATAAACACGATCCGTCTTGGCTGTGTTGCGCCTTGGTCTCTTATTTTCGACACGTGCCCCTCTCTTTATCGTCGTACCATGACGCGTCATTCGAAACAGAATTCCGCCCAAGGCCATTTTACCTATGCCGAGTACCAGTATGTACGAGCGACATCTTACCTGTAAGAATGCTCAAGGACCGCTGGGGCTCACGAAGTTTGCGCCTGTCGAAAGAAAATATGCGCGCGTTCAATGCATGTCACTTGTGTCTGCAGACAGCACAACAGCCTGTATGCTGTTTCGAAGGACACCTATACTGCAAAGTATGCATTCTTTCTGATCTTTTGAAGCAGAAATCGGTTCTCGCCGAGCACGCGAAACGGTGCGAAGACCGTGCTCAGGAAGAGCACAAGGAGGCAGCCGAAGTCCAGGCTAGTGCCGATGCTGAGCGAGTGGCTACTTTTGAGCGCAACGAGTCACTCATTGCTCCTGGCAGCAAACGAAAGCATGAAGAAACGGGTGATACGCCACGCAAGAGGGCAGAATCTTCTGATGCTGCGTCTTCCATGCCGGCCTTCTGGCTCCCAAACATGGCACCCCAGGCACACGATCAAGGCGCAAAGAGTAGCCCAGAGCGAGCCTCTACGACACTATGCACTGCTGCCAGACCCCACAAGCTTCTGGCTAAGCATCTTGTCCAAGTCCGCTTCAGCATTCGCCCAAGGGATGGCCAGGACCAGACGTTTTGTCCCTGTTGCAAAAAGGAATACACGAATGTGTCTCAAACGTATGTGCTTCGCCCCTGTGGGCATGTTTTCTGTGCATCGTGCACCGCGACCCTGGTGACCAAGCCACTCGAAGAGTCAGGAAAAGCTTCCAGCTGCCCCGAATGCAGTACGAGTATCCAAGCGCGACGTGACGTGATTCCGCTCGAGCGCGAAGGAACGGGTTTTGCCAGTGGCGGCAAGTCGGAAGTGCACACCCAGGGCATTGCCTTTCAAGGCTAACTACCTACGTCCTCGACGGAGAAGCGCTGTTAGCACAACACCGGTCACTGTGACGGCACCTCCAAGGAGAGCCATGCCAATATACCCCTCTTTCGCAATACCCTGCTCGATTAAGGCATGCAGGCTCTGTGCTTGTGAATTATTCGGTTCGCGTTCCAACAGGAGAGCATTGAAGCGTTTCGCCTCGTCAAAGTTAGACAGCTTGTAATGTCCGAGAGCCAGATAGTACAGACATTCTCGGCGGCGGGGCGGGTCCGTGCGGTAGATATCGGTCAAAAGGGCGACACCTTGCAGCATTTGGTGGCGCTGCGTACTTTTGATCAGGGCCCATGCATAGTTAAACTTGGTCTGAGTCGTGATATGCCCCGATGCTGCCTCTGCATCATACTGATCATGCAACACCTGCAGCTCAACCGGAGACAAAGACGTCTCGGCGTCGACCACGTACGGCAATGTCATTAGGTGGCGGAGTCAACGCGTAGGTGGCGCTAGCTGATGTCGATCATGGGATATATGCAGTCGCGGTCCTCGCAGGTGGCCAATGCCTCACCTCTTGACTAAGGACGGCCATGACTGCGGAACAGGACGCCGAGCAGCTCTGGCTGGGCGAATTGCGTGTCCAAATTATCGATCCGCGGAAGGAGACGCCTGGTGCTCAGCCGCAAGAAGATGGTGATGAGGCAGCGTCGACGTCGACACAAGGCCGATCACCCACGTTTGTGTCTTATGGCGTGCGCGCTGAAACGACGCTTCCTCACTTTTCACGCTCGCACATGGTGACTCGTAAACGTTTTCAGGACTTTGTGTTCTTGCATCATACGCTCGTGACAGATTTTCCTGCGTGTATTGTGCCGCCATTACCGGACAAACACCGCATCGGTACGTATGTCTCTCCTCATTTCTAGGTTACTTGACGGGCGATCGATTCAGTGTGGAATTCATCATGCGACGATGCATGGAGCTCCAGCTCTTCTTGGAACGCATTTGCAGGCACCCTATTCTGCAGCGCGCCGAGATTGTGCAGCGGTTCCTGGAGTCAAAGGAATGGCACATTGATATGCATACACATGCGGGTCATCGCATCGCAAGTACATCGGCAGCGGATGCGCTGCCGCTCCCACCACCAACGTCTTCTGGACTGCTAGAGTCGGTGAGCGACATGTTTGTGAATGCTTTTACGCGTGTCCGTAAACCAGACCCACGGTTTGTCGCGATTAAGGCGGATTTAGAGGGCGAGGAGGACCGTGCTACGCAGTGGGAGCGTGTCCTCTTGCGCAATCGGATGCATGTATCAGGTACGTGTTCGGGTTCGATTCCATCGTGCCTCGTTTATGCGTGTGAGATCTCGATGACTCATGCAGGCGTGAAGTGGCGGCTTTTGACGAATTGTATGCTGCACATTTGGGCGCCTCGACTGAAGACTTGACCTCTGATTACCACGATGTAGCAACAGCGTTCGAACAGCTGGGTGAACTAGAAACGGGCATGACGCAAGACGTACAGCGCACGGGTCAGGCATTGCACGAGTTTGCTGAGCTCGAGTCGCGATTCACCTTCCGTGTGCTGGACGATATGCTCACCATGCTTCGTGCGAAGCAGACCTATATCACTGCTCACAAAACGCTACTCAAACACCGAGAAGCGAAGCAACTTGACTTTGAAGGGCTCACTGACTATCTGCATTCGACGGTCACAGAACGCGACCGCCTCGCCAACCTCGGCACACCCGATGGCGAGCCTGTGCACGGCAATGTCCGCGGCAAGGGTATGCGCGGCTACATGCGCCACATGGTCGACCGCGTTTGGGGCGTCGACGAGGAGCAGGCGCGTATTGATCGTATGCAGCGCTTAGATGGCCGGATTGATGAGTTGCAAGACGCCGTGTCACAGTCGCACGCACAGTCGCAGGCTTTTAATCAGCACGTGGCCAAGGAGCACTATATCTACGAGCTTGGCCGTCGTCGCGAGGTGCAGCAGTCGCTTAAGCTGTACGTCGACGGCCACGTTGACATGTATGAGCAGGGCGTCCGCATGATGGACGATCTGATCCGAGCACTAGAAAGTGGCACCGCCGACCCGGAGGAGCTGGCGGGAAATGACACAACCACCACATCTGTATAGTACGACTACGATTTTTAGTTAAACATGCTACCAGCCGTCGGCTGCATCATGATCGGCTCAACGCCACCTGTGCCGCTTGTCAGGAGTTTGTTCGCAAAGGCGCCAGGTCCGAGAATAGGCGTGTCGAGATCCTCCTTCTCTTTCGCCGAATCCTTGGCTGCACGCTCACGGACTTCTTTTTCAAGAGCCAGGAGCTTGGTGCGAGTGTCGCGTGCCTGTTGGATTTGGTATGGCATAGTAAAGTCGGATAAGGCGTGGCGCCACGATACTTCCATGACAAAGTCGGGTGCGAGCAGGTCGTAGCATGCAAAGAGCATAGCTGCGTAGCATTCCTTGTTGCCCGTCTCGACAAAGTATTCCAGCAATTCCTCGGCCACCTCGGACACGCCTGAATGTGAGGCCGTCTCGATGGCGTCACGGAAGAGGGAATCGGCCTTGGACAACGAAATACTGTCGTCAAAGCGGTCATTCTTGCGGTACAGATGCGCAGCAAGACGACGGAACTCGAGCAGTTCGTGGTCCTTAAGCCGCGATGCCAGCGCCAAGGCATCGAAGTTGTCATACGCATCGATCGACACACGCAACGTGTCATAATCTTCTTCCTCAATCAGCAAGTCATTGTATGCATCGTTGACAGCCTCCAAGTTTTGCGGTTGAACTGACATGAGGTACGAGCGAATCAGCGGCACGTTGTCGTGGTCATGCTTCTTGAACATACGAACAACACGCGCGTGGTCAATGCGCTTGACGAGCACCGTCAACAGGTCGTTCAGCAACAGTGGGTGCTGCTCCAGGTAGAACGTCAAAGCGCGGTAGTAAATCTCAACGTTGGCAACCTGGGGTAGCACAGCCTTGAACTGGTCGTGGTCCCACGCATCCGAGCAGTGTTCCATAATCGTAAGCGCCGCATTGTCCGGCTCGTCGTACTTGGTGTAGAGGAACACCAACTCGCGCCACAAGTGAGCCTTGTCTGTAACCTTGATGAGCTGTGGCAGGTTGCTTCGCGACCAATACAGCTTGAGGTATTCCATCAGACGCTCAGGGCGGTACTTGGCGAGGGCAATGCCCATCTGCGTAAATACACCCATATGCGCACGCTCCAGTCCCAAAGCGGACTCAAGGAGGTCGAGAAGCTCGTCAAAGTAGCCCTTGACTTCGTAGGCGCGGATCAACGTTGGCACATCTTCAGCGTGAGGCACCACAGCTAGACCTGCAATGCGCGCGAGCTTAAACTCGCCCTTGTTAAGGCATGCAGCGTGCATTTGCTTCCACACAGACGTGTTACCAGCCTTACGAGCGGCCTCAATCGCACCGGGGAAATCATTGAGGTACACGAGGGTCGTGGCCAGACGCGCATAGTTCGATACGCTTGAGAATAGCAGACGCGATGCCTCGTAGAGACCGTCGTTGAAGCACTTCTCACCCACATGCAGCACATCGGCCACGTTGGTCATCGAAAGGAACTCCTCCATATCAGAGAGGCGGTGTGCCTTGGCCAGACAGTACGCGTACTCCGTGTCGACCTTGGGCTCACGCGTTAGCTTACGGGCCATCTGCAAGTAGCGGATCAGCTCTTCCTCACGACCAGCACGCTCGGCAATCTCGATGACTTCCTCAAAGTTCGATGGGTCCTCTGCGCGAACGTACGAGTCCATCGCGTCTTTGACACGCAAGCCATCGAGCTGAGCTTTACCAAGGCGTGACCAGATCTCAGGCAAGTTGAGCTTGTTGGCAAAGTGTTGCGCGCGGTCAATGGACACGATGTGTTCTACCAGCACGTCCATCGCATCCGTGTTCTGACCAGCTTTGGAGTAGATCTGGAATGCCTCTTCGAAAAGTCCGTGGTCAATAGCAATCTTGGCAATCTCATCAACGTCATAGCCCGAGAGACGCTCAATGTAACCCGTGACCTTGGCCTTGTCTGTGCGGATCGCCGTGAGCATCAGCAAATTCTTCAGGCTGCGGTTATCACTGAATGCAGATGGTTGCAGCACAATAGGCTCGAGCAGCTTAATCAGCTCGTGGGGCAGGTCTGCAGCCATGAACGCCTTGACGGTTGTCGACACGTCTTCGGGGTTGGTCGATTCAGGCACGGCCACGGCCGTCACTTGATCAATCAGGGCGCGGCGATGCACATTGTCTTCTTTCAGGACAGTCGCCCACAGCTCTGGCTCACGACGCAAAACAAGGTAGCGGGCCTGATGCTTGTACATGGAGTTATCGTTAGTGATGGCGATAAGCTCAGCATCACAGAAGCCCTTGGCGTATGCAATGTAGGCCAGGTACGGGTCACGCTTCTCACAGTATTTACCGACGATAAGGGGGTCGTACAGGTTGTTTTCCTTGAGAAACGCCTCAGGATTCTGGTTGCTGTCAATGCTGATCTTGGCCATAGCATTGTACAGTGCCTGATCCTCACTACCCGACTCGATTTGCTTCTTGAGCCAGGGCATAATAAGCTTGAGCCTGTTGCGCTTCTCGACCTCGTCGGTAAGCTCATCTACAGGGATGGGGCCCGTCACAGACTCGAGGATGTTCTTGATGACACCCTCGTCGCAATCCACATCTAGCAAGGCACCGATAACCTGAGGCGTGCGCGTAGAGTTGACCTTCTGAACGTACACCTCAATGTAGTTCAGCATCATGTTTTGGTACAGGTACAGCACCAGGTCGTGCACATAGTCGAAACGGTCGCACACAATAATGAGAGGTAGCTGGTCTGGCAGTTTAGCCTCCTTGAGGAAGTTTTTGACTTTCTCGGGGTTGTACGCGTTTGACTCGCGACAAACGCGCTCGACTTCGCGCATCTGACCTGTCCGTGACGCAGCCTGAATGTATTTGAAATGTACCTCTGAGTCTTCACTTAGGTTCACAACTGAACCCAGGTAGTAGTACAGACCCTCAAAGCTGCGGAACTTTTCGAACATCGTAATCAAGTTCGAAGAACCCAATAAATCCGAGTACTTGGTGGCGATCTGCACGACGACCTGCAAATTCTGGCGGATGTTCGCGCGCAGCATTTCGTACAGCGACTCGAGCGATTGCTCCACTGTAAGACGTCCAAAGTAGTTGACCAGCCACTCGTTGTCGAACAGATTGGAGTGCACTACCACGCGCTTGATATCAGCGAGGTCATCATAATGTTCGAGGGCGCGCTGCATGAGACCTGCTTTCTCGCAGAGGCTGGCAATGCGAGGACGATCGTAGTGCGTAAACATCTGGTTGCCCAGAATCGCATCAGCCACCTGTGGTGCGTTCAGCAGGTTGGCTTCGAGAAGACGCGTTTGCAGATTGGCATGCTCTGGCAGGTCATCCTTAAGAGCGTCGAGCAGGAAAGACGTTGCCTGTTGCACGAGATTCTGGCTCAGGAATATGTCGGCGACACGTTCCACGTCCACAAGTGGGCCGTCTTCATCCGACACGAGACTCGACGCGAATTCAGCTCCTTGCTCGGGGTTCACACGCACAACGTGACGCAGAAGCGTTGCATAATCAGGTGTGTAGCCCACCTTCTTCGAATACAGCACGATCTTGTTAAATTGGCCCGTCTCGGCGAAGCAGGCCACAACCTTGTTGGGGACATTCGCGCGCAAGTACACACTTAGGGCCAGGCTCATGTCTTGCATGCGCACAATATCACCCAACTCTTCGCTGCACTCGATCTTGTCTTCTTTGAGCCACTTTTCGAGCAAGTGCTTGCGCCCCTGCGCCAGGACAGGCTTGGAAAGCTCCAAAGACTCGTGCTGGTTCAGCGAACCACTTTCGAGGAGCATGCCGAAGTACTGCAAGATGGGCGAGAGCGTACCAGGTTGACTCGGCACCTGCTTCAATTGCTCAATCATTTGCGGCGTACGTAGAATACCACGCGGCGAATTTGCCGCAATCTTGATAGCCTCCGTGTACTGGCCTGTGCTGAAGAGCGAATGGAACTGTTGCAGGTACATCTCGTCTGCACCCGGCAAATTGCCGCGAGACGCTAGCTTGAAGGCCAAGTCGGTGTTGTTGAGTGTGCGTAGGATGTATGGAATAATGGTATCAGCATCAACCGAGACCGACAGCACCTGGCCGCGGCGGTTGACAGCAATGATACCGTTGGAGCTCTTCTGCTCAGCAGCCACGAACACCGTTTCGCCCGAAACGCGGTTCATATATATACATGCACCCGTCTCAAGATCGTACAAGTGAATAAAGCCGTACTTGGTCATCAAGTACACAATGCCGTAGCGCTTGCTGACCTGCATTGCAACGGGGAAATCGTTGGTCGCCTCATCGGGGAAGAATACATCCACGGTCTTCTTCGAAAAAGCAGGATTTTCTGGAGCATGGTCAATTTCGACAATGTGCAATTTGGCACCAGTGGACGTGCGCACGGCAAACGTAAAGAGCTTGTAAGGCACGTTGGCGTCCTGTGTCTTGAGCTCAGCAAACGCAGCGGCATGTCCATCAATAGGCTGCGAAACTCCACGCTCCTTGCTGTACAGCTGCATTGATCCTTTGATACGGAACGCATTCGCATCAACCGTGTTGCTCGAGATTCCAATGAGGACCATCCACTTGCCATCGGCCGATGCACGATAGTTGATAATTTGTGTGTCTGCCAAGCTGGCATGACGATCAAATACCTTCTGCGGCGCAGCATCGTCTTCAATGCTCCAGTGGTAGACACTGGACGTTGTGACAATACCAAGCACCGTAGCTGAAATCCAGCGCCAGTATATCACGTCCTGAGGTGACATGTGCGACTTGAGCTTGGCCTTGGTCTCCAGATTGAACACCTGAAGCTGGCGTTGTAGCTTAAGCGCCAAAATATTCTCTTCAGGGTTCATGATTGCCGAGTCAGCACTCATGGGTCGCCGGACCATGTTGTGGATATTGTTGAGGTCGACAATCGCCACGGAGTTGCCCGACTCGCCGCTCTCGCGAACACACACATACTTCTCCGACTCGAGCGTTACATTGGCAAAAGATATACTCTCTGCTGCAATGCCCAGCTCTTGCAGCTGAACATGCTCCGCAAAGTTGATCGGCTTGTCCGCTGCCATGTCGGAATGGTGGACGCCGTAAGAGAGGTACACGACGATGGCGTACTGCTTCACGTCGGTCGACCTGGGCCGCGGGGGCCTTCGGCCGAGGCATGCCGCGTGGCGCGGCGAGCGAAGAGCTTACGTCACTCCACTTGTGTTGGGAATTATGCCAGGCCGCGCGGTCGACGTCGTCGATCACACGCATTCCTTCCTCTTGGTTGTCAACGCCGCGCACAATGGCAGACGATTCCAAGGATGTGGCCCTAGCAGAATATAGCAAGGCGCTGCAACAACATGAAACGATATCCGAAAACCTGAAAAATTTGAGACTTAAGTTGCGCGACAGGCAAGCCGAATATGACCAGACAGAGGAAGATATCAAGGCGCTGCAGTCTGTCGGACAGATCATAGGAGAGGTTTTGTGTCAACTGGACCCAGAGCGGTACATTGTGAAGGCGTCTTCAGGACCACGATACGTGGTAGGTGTGCGTGCGATTGTGCCGCGTTCGAAGCTTGTGCAGGGCGTGCGTGTTTCGCTGGATATGACAACGTTGACCATTATGCGGATTTTACCTCGCGAAGTGGATCCGCAAGTCTACAAAATGAGTACAGAAGATCCAAAAGGTGCCTCGTTCGCTGGCATTGGTGGTCTTAGTGAGCAGATTCGTGAGCTTCGCGAGGTGATTGAGCTGCCGCTGATGAACCCTGAACTTTTCCAACGTGTGGGTATCAAGACGCCAAAAGGTGTGCTGCTCTATGGCCCACCAGGTACGGGTAAGACGCTACTTGCACGTGCAGTTGCTGCGACGCTCGAGACCAACTTCCTCAAGGTTGTGGCGAGCGCGATTGTCGACAAGTACATTGGTGAAAGTGCGCGTTTGGTGCGCGAGATGTTTGCCTACGCCCGTACCAATGAGCCATGCATTATCTTTATGGATGAAGTGGATGCAATTGGTGGTCGGCGATTTAGTGAAGGCACGAGTGCTGACCGGGAGATTCAGCGGACGTTGATGGAGCTGCTAAATCAAATGGACGGATTTGACCAGCTGGGCAAGACGAAGGTGATTATGGCCACCAACCGACCCGATACACTGGACCCGGCGCTGTTACGACCAGGGCGTATTGACCGGAAGATTGAGATCCCGCTGCCGAATGAACAGAGCCGTCTTGAGATTCTGAAGATCCACACGCGGCCGATCGCCAAGCGCGATGAGCTGGACTATGAGGCGATCGTCAAGCTGTCGGATGGCTTCAATGGGGCAGATTTGCGAAATGTGGCCACAGAAGCTGGTATGTTTGCGATCCGTGCGGACCGTGACTATTGTATCCAGGAAGACTTTATGAAAGCGGCGCGCAAGCTGCAAGAGGCGAAGCGGCACGAAAGCAAGGCGGACTATACGGTCGTCTAGGATCACTGCACCCATCCCGACTGTATCCAGGGATCGGGTGTCATGAGAATGTTACGATCAAGGAACGTGAGAAAGCGCATACGGTACTGTCGTGGCGTGATAATCGTTGGCTCGCCCTTTCCGCCGCCGCCGAGGATCGCCGTTTCTTTGACGAAGCTCTCGACACGCTTGTCCCATGTGTATGTACGCAGGTAGTCGATGATACCGATCACCATCTTGTTGCGCGAAGTGTCCAGAGCCATGATAAGCGAGTAGTCCATCACATTCATCTCGGTGAGGAAGAGCGAGTCGTTGTGCAGAGCCGTACGCAGGATGCGTTTTGAGTGTTCGCGCACAAGAAGGGGAGAAGATTGCGCTCGTTGCATCAAATTTTCATCTTGCAGTACCTCGTGTGGCTGACCACTTTCCTGTACGAAGCGATGGCGTGTGCTGCCTTTCAAGTCAAAGATGCGGTCGACGCTGCGTCCATACAGCAGATTTTCCATGACCATAAAGTCCATTTTGAAGCTGCGACCTGTGTGCGTATTCTTGAAACCGATGCGAAAGTAGCCAAAGATCTTGGTTAGTGCGGTAGGCCGCAATGCTGATTGACACTCAGCCAAGTATGTGAAGTACTGTGGCGCAAACTTGGAGAAACCATCGAGCTCAGTTCGAGAGAGCTGCTTGACGACAAAGCGGTCGTCGCGGGTCTTGAGAAATGCTGAGCCTGACTTGCCGCCGCGCGAGTCCCATTTGAAGCAGCGTGAGAGTGACTGAACAAACTGTTCGGCACATCCACACATATGCCGCAGGGCATCAAATTGCTCGGCGAAAAAGATCTTACACCACAGCTTGATCGTCTCGGTGTCGAACTCATACAAGTAGTGCGACCCGTCAGCATGTCGCAGTTCTGTCAACGGAGCATCAGATCGGCTCTGCCGCGAGTTGGCGAGCTGCTCGCGGTAGTTTTGCGAGTCGAGTGTAAAGGCGATGATCGAGCTTGGCTCGTCCTCACGTACGACGACGCGTGCATCGGTGAACACATGATCTGTCGGCGAGAATGGATACGTCAGCGGGAAAAATTCGTCGACGGGCAGAGGCCATGCCGCTTTTAGCAAGTGAAAGAGTTTAGTACGCTCCGGCTGGGACGTATCCGTCATGTCGACGTTGCCTTCTTCGATCATTAGGCTCCTCGACGTATCGTGGTAAGTGTCATTTTCTGTACTTGGAGTGCTGGGCACGGACAATTCGATCAGGGTATCATGAGTGGATGGCTGAGGCGTTTCAATCGGTCGCGAGCCAAGCCATGCCTCACCACGCGTCTGCTCAGGACGCAGGTCGTCTTCGTGATCGCTATCGTCGCCTCGCACTGCATCTCGCAGGCTCTTGAACACTTCCACTGTCGCGTGCGTTGTGGTGACGGGGCGAGCTCTGTGCATACGCGATGCTTGCTGCTCGGCGTCTCGTGTCATTTGCTCGTACTGCTGCGTGAGCATTGCGACTTGGCCCGATGGATCGCGACGAGGAAGTGGCCGGCGCGGCGACTTGGACGGCGACACTTGTTCCACGAAAGACGGCGTGCGTTCAGGGCTGGCTCGCACAGGCTGCGGAGCTATTATGTCTGCCTCTGGTGGGTCATACTGCGCCAAGAGACGCTGCTTATCCTGGTCGCTCTTGGGAGCGTGTTTCTTGAAGTCGAGGAACAGATTTTCCCACTCGACCACGCGGTCCTGGAGCGTGCGACGCACAGCATTCATGGTGAGCTGGCACATGTCCTTGTCTGATTCACGGTAGGACTCGGAAATGGACTTTTCGATTTCAAATCCATCGGCCATGGCGAGCTGCACCATCTGGGTGAGAAGGGTATCGGTATGCGTCTTGAGGCGTGCGGGGAGCATCTTTGCCGCGATTTGGCGTTGCAAAGCGTCAAGTCGCATGCAAACAGAGCGCCAGTACAGCCGGTTCTTATCGTAAAGCTTGACAGCCTCCGTATTCCGCAAGACACACATCTGAGTGTAGTCAATGATGAGGCGCGTGGGCGGCACGAGAATGTCCCATGGCTCGATCGTGTCGGCATGGAAGCGAATCGCGAGGTTTCTGAGCGCAAAGTACCGCACCGTGTTTTGGAAGTAGTCATGCTCACATACCGTCGAGTGGCACGATGAGTTCGGGTAGCACTGCAGCTCGAGAAACTTGGCAAAGCTCAAGGACCAAGCCTCATCACTAAGGCGTGTCATGGGCGTTGAAGCCTCACACACTTTGCAGTAACTCCAGCACAGCAGTTCGTGTTCGCAGTCGCGCAGGGGACACGGAAAATGCTCCACGACCATTTGGATCTGTGTGGTGTTGTGGGTATAGGTCAGGTAGTGCACGAGATTTGCATGCTCACAATGGCGTGCCTCGCATGATGCCGCGTGCTCATCACATGTGCGCTCAAGAAACTGGCCGAGCGGCTCATCATCGACGCCGTAAAAGTCAGCACAATCAAAATGGGGTCCCATGCAAGTGTGTCGATTGACAGCGCACGTTTTGAACACGAGGGCCACGAGCTTTTGGTGCGCAAAGGGCGTCAGCATTTTCGACATGCCGGACACACACGCGTGCCAGCATGCCTGGATGCTTTCGTGCTCTGACTCCAGGACGGCGACCTCGGTAGGGGCCGCGTACGTCTCAGGCGCACACAAGACGAGTCCCTGCGTCGGCACGTCTCCCTGGGCGTCCGTGTGCTTGTATGTCATGCTCTTGATGGGGAGCGCCTTGAGGGTGCGTATGCGGTCGTTGACATACTTCATGCGGGTCACGAGGTAAGGTGGCGGCAGAACTGCTGTGACGGAGGCACTAAGCAGGAGACGCTGGTATTTTTTGAGCGTCTCGTCAAGAATAATGTGCCGATGCACGTCTTCCTCCTCGGTTGGCATAGGCGCAGCCAGCTCGCTGACGGTGTGAAAGTTCATAACGGACCAATCGAGGGTCGCACCCATATCGCGGCGCACACATTCCTCGAGTTTCAAGTTGTAGCCGACAAACACCATCAGAGCGAGGATGGCCTTGATGCGCCGTAGTTTGGGCTGGATGGTGCCGCGGAGTATGAGGGCACAGCTGACTTCTTTGGACGCGACTTCGACGCGCAAGAGTGGTTTGCGCTGCTCCGGATCGCCCGCCTGCTGGTACGTATCGATGGAGATGCACGCACACCGACCGAGGCGTGGCTCGAGCGAGAGCCGGTCAATCGAGGCAATCACATCGGCCTGCGTACAGTGCGCAATGGTATCGATGGCTGTGCGCTTGAGGCGCGAAAAGACAACGATGCCCGCTTGTTCAAACATGCTGAGGGCGATATGTGACACGCCTTTTTCAGCCATCACAACGTGGGGCCGCTGCGCCGTGATGCGAGCCACGAGAATGCGCAGAAACTCGTACTCTTGCGCCATAATCGAGTCAAGTGACATGAGCTGCTTCGCATTGCGGTGGTACTCGATCGGGAATGTAATTATCATGATGCGGGCGTGGTGTATGGGCAGGAACGATGCCATTCGGCGCGTAGCGACATTCTTCGTGCAGACGTACCCATCGAGGAACTCGCAGTCCGACACACGTCCACCGGGAAAGCACTTGATTTTGACACATTGGCGAATATCGGTGAGGTACATGTTGCGTGTGCGCACGCGAATACGGTCAATCACAGCGAGCGCAAGCAGCTTGATGGTCTCTTTCCATTCGGCGACGTGGCCCACATGCTCGGCCACCAGGAGCTGATGTAGCATGCGCAGAAAGTACACGAGCGAAATGGCACCAAGGGCCGTGCTGGTGACGAAGCGCGACGTGCCACGCATTAGCTTTTGTTGCGCCGTGCTCCGCTTGATCGGTGAGGGCGGTAAGGGTGGAAGCGATGCAAGGGCCTCGGTCGCATCGCGCGGCGTGTGCTGCGGTGATGGCGGAGACGTATCGGGGGAAGGTGGCGGGATGTGGGCAGGTGCCTCGATCAAATCAGACGCATGTGTCTCGATCTCATCAAGACCGGATCGGAACGGGGCCACCTCTGTGGCTAGCGCTTGTGGCGCCTCGGATGCACTGAGGTCACCGAGCACTTCTCTGTAGCGGTCCTCCAGCGCATCCGCCTCATCGCTGCCAGCCACGTCGCTTACGACGTCATCGCGATAAGGAAAGGCGTCTTTGGCAAAGAGCGTCTTGGCAGCAAACTGGGACTGAGGCGTATGTACGTCATCGAGGTCCGGCACAAGGCCGGGCGATGGCGCCAACAGGGGCTGCCGCTGGCTCTTATCGCGCGCCTCCGCATCCATGCGCTCACGCCGATCGTACTCTTCGAGCATGGTATGGCACTGGTCACACATCCGAATGGCATGCTTCTGTCCCCACCGCGCACCAGGCACGAGGTTCGAGGCGCAGCGACTGCAAAAGATCTGTCCACAGATCCGGCAGTGGTGCTTTCGACGCAGCGACGTGAATGGCATAAGGCAGTCGCGGCATTCTTTCGCCGTATCATCGGCCATCCAGTACTTGCGGCTGAGCCCTTCGCCACGAAAGCGGCGAATCCACATATCAGCGCTGGGCCGTACACTGGAGGTACCCTCGTCACCCGTCTCGGGTCGCTGTGACAAGGACTGCGTATCATCAAGCACGTCGCTGCCAAGAGGGAAGCCAGGCACGCCACTTATCATACCTCCCAGCGTGGACCATGCCTCACTGCGCCCTGTATCGATGGACGTCGTATCGCTCGCCTCGCTCGGCACGACCGGCGAGGCGTGGATGGGCGCCATGCTCAGGCTGGGCGGAGCGGTGCGAAGTGGCAGAATGCGACTCGCTGGACTCGAGTTGTCAGGGGCGCGCCGTGGCGTGTGTCGTTGTGATGGGCCGGATGGACCGGCGGCGGTGGCGACGTCGCTCTCGGTCTTGGACGGTGGCGCAGAAAACGCCGTGCGCATACGGTCAAAGAGCGACGTAAATGCAAACGAAGATGGCCGATCATCACTATCATCGAGCAAGTTAAGTGACACAAACTCATTCGTCATGGGCTGGGTCGTCGGCCCGTCCCTGGCCATGCCCGTCGTGTCACACGGCCAAATCGCACGCGGTCCGTGAGCGGCGACAGGTGTGGAGGTTGCTACTACCACTCTCTACGGTACTCGCGATCGGTGCGCGTGATCAAGTTGAGGCCTGGGACGTGCTGAACCGCGACGCATCGGTGATGCAGGAGCTCTAAATCGCGGAATAGCAGTTTTGGTCGCAGGGGCGCGAGAGGCGCGTATGTCGCGTCAGCCTCTGCACGACTGGGCGGCAGTGCGTGCAAAAGGCGCACCATGGAAGGGGGAGGGACCGTCGGCGTCCAATCGATCGGTGGCAAAGACGCGTCGACCAGCTCTTCGCGCCGTGAGATTCGCTTGGATGGAGGGTACATTTCAAGGAAGCGGCGCACGAGCTCGAGGCCTTCGTCGATACGGAAGCTCTTGGCATGATGCCGGATCATCAGAGCCCACATACGAGACACGAGCTTCGCATCGATGCCTTGATGGCGCCGTTGGGGTGTGTGTGCATAGGCACGCTCCATATCCGTCCACTGTGCCCATGTGCGGCGCGCAACGTCGTCGGCGAGTGCGCGATCACGCGACACGGCGCACTCGCCTAACAGCATCGCCAGCGTGTGCCCGTTGGCCTGCACGTGTGATTGCGCAAAGACACCGTGCTCGACTTCGTGGACCAGGGCGTGAAGGCGGCGTTCTGGCGGCAAGTGGTGCGTCAGGACGGCAAGATACGCATGCAAGAGGCGTGGCGATACACGCACCGACGATAGTGGATGCGCCGCTGTCTCGTCATGGCCCTGGTCCGCCAGAATGCGAGCCATGAGGGCACGCACTTCTGCCAAAACGTCACTGGATGTCTGTGGCAGCGCATGCGTAAAGGTGGGCGAGGGCGCAGCCTCAGCGACGTGTCCCTCGGCGTCACTCGACTGTGTCGCTTCGATCGACGACAACTGGTGCCGATCGATGGGCGGCTGGTACACGGCATACGTCCAGAATACATGCGCTAATGTATCCTCGTTCGGTCTGCGCAGCCGGTGCGCATCAGCCATGACACTGCGCACCATGTCTGCCAGGATCCACCGAGCTGTGGTAAGGTCGCCATGCCGTGCGCTGCCCTGGAGCACGGCATTGTACGTATAAGCATCGGGCCACAGCCGCGTGTGATCGCCCTCGACGAGCTCATGAAGCAGACGCAGCGCACCGGCATAGTGGTCTTTTCGGCGCGCACACGTAAGGATGAGACTGTCGTACACTTCCTTGTTGGGCCGCACGCCGTGATGAACGGTCATCTCGCGGAACAGGTCGAGAGCCCGCTCTGCATCCGCCTCCATCGTGCGTTTGCGGCGTAAAGGCATGGTATTTGGCTGGGGCACACCCGCCGCACACGCACGGATCATCATTGCGTACAAAACAGCATCAGGGACGGGATGCGCTGCGTAGCGCATGTGATAGAACAGCGACCATGCGATCGGGTGGATGTCTCGCACCGGGTGCTTGAGGACATGCTCGATCGTGAGTGTGTAAGCAGACATGGGCGCCGGCTCGCTGCGCTCCCATAGGGCGAGGTACTGCACGGCGTCAGAGACTTGATTCATCTGCACATAGGCCTTGACGACTGTGTGCTTTGACGCGGCACTAGGCGCGATGCCATGTGCCTCCATCGCTGCACTCAGCTCGAGCACAGCATGGACGTGCCCCGCGCTCGCATACACATCCATCACCTTTTGGAAGAGAGGCGCTACCGGCACGCCGTCTCGGGCGGCCAACGAGAGCGCCTGCTGAACATGCTCTGTATCGCAGTCGCGCGCGCTTTGTATCGCGAGTGCCGTCCAAGCAGGCGCGGGTATGTTGGATCGGTCACTGAGGCACGCCAGGAGCTGCGCGCGCTGTGTGCGCCGTGCGTCGGCGACCGCGGGGGTATCGGCGGAAGCATCCGCAGGTATCGGCGGCAGACCCAGCTCGGCGGTGAGTTGAGCCAGCGACACTTTGGGCGAGGGCGGTGGAATACTGAGCTCACTGGGCGGCGACGATAAAAGATCCTGGTAAATGGCATCGAGCGTCGCCTCATCCAGGGGTGGCAAGTGACGCGTCAGCTGCTCAACCTGCGCTCGTTTATCCGTGTCCTGCAGCTGACGCTCCAGTTGCGCGATATCACGTCGAAGCTCAGCTTCGCGTACCTGCATCGGGCGCTGATGCCGTCGAGGGTACCGCGCATAGGCGGCCCGGCCCGTCGACAAGCATCGCCGAACTGCCCACCGAAGCATGCGTGTGTGGCGAAGGAAAAAAGAGGGCTGCTGTGTGGAGTTTCACGTGGCGTCTATGAGAGCAAATCCACCCCGGCCATCGGATCGTGGGCGGCTGGCGAGGGACGAGACGACGTTGGTGGGGGAGGGGGATGGGCATGTTCGTCGAGTTCGCCGAGTAGGTCGAATACGTCGGAGCTCGTGGTCTTTTTCTCGCTGGACGAGGGGGCGGCGGTCGGCGCCGCAACGGGCTTGGGTGGTTGGGACATGTCCAACGACGCAAATTCGTCGAGAAGCGACTGTGGCTGGGACGCGGGAGGCACCTGTGCGACGTCATCATCCTCGAGAGAGATGAGCGAGGACCCTGCAGCGGCCGGTTGCCGGCCGGTTGCGACGGCCTCGTAACGCTGCAAGACTTGATGGATCGCGTCGTTCACCTCGAGAAAGCGCGTCAGGTGCTGCGACTCTTCGCTATCATCAGCCTGCTCAATCCAGCGCTGCAAGCGCGGCTGAATGCTTTGCAGGCTCGAGGCAACTTGGTCGTAGGCGTCGCCCGACACAAATTTGTCGGCTGGGTTGGCCTGATCGAGCATATCGCCTAGGAGCTTGACGCGCGACTCGATCTTGTCCATCTCCCTGACAATCTGGCGTGTCTGTACATGGTCCCTCTCCGGCTCGGCGCCCGACAGAATTTTCATGAGTTCCTGCGCCTGATGCAGATCGCGTGGCGTGCCGCGACGAATGTACTCCTGCAGCTTGGCGCTCTGAGCAAGGCGCGTCTCCTCCTCCAGCTCCTCTGGAGACTGCAGCGGCTGCGTCGAGCTCAGTACAGAGGCTGAGCGCGCGTCGACCTTGGGGAAGCGGTAGCCCTTGTACATCAAGAGACGGTGCATGTCGCGGATGTGCACGAGATCTTCTTTGTGCTTGCTCGTGACACAAATCGTCTGCCGCCACTCGTGAATCATCTCGAGGATTCGCGTCATTACAGGCCCTGGGTGCATCGGAGGTCGTTCTGGGAATCGGCGCACCAGCTCGTTCAGAAACTCTTTGGTCGCAATCTGCAAATGCATCAGAAAGCCGCAGTTCTTTACAAGGATGTCGAGCAGATCGAGCGCAAGGATGCCCACATGCGGCACACGAGCGTTGATGCGCTGCACAATCTCAAACGCAGCTTCGCGTGCCGTGTTGGCCCGCTTCGTGTTAATGTAGTCGGCCAGCTCCAACGCCAGCGGCAGGTTCAACTGCTCCATCGCCGTGTCGCAGCACCGATCAATGTACGATTGAATCTGCGTAGGACGCCACGTAGGCAGGCCATATTCGGCTGCGTACCGCGACGAGGCAGGTGTGACCGCCCGTGACGGCCTGTACATCTCACACCGCCGTCGTCAGAGCTCAACCGCTGCCGGCTCCTTTCCCTCTCCACGTCGACCCTGGTAGAGAGTCACGTGATGCCAAAGACGCAGGCTCCTCAAGGGACGTGCGTGCCAGGATGACGCGTCGGGGTATGTGGCTGCTCTACACCCACTATGACGGTGAGCAGGCCCCTGTGAGTGCGCGAGTGCTGCATAGTGAGCGTACATACAAGGTCGGACGCAAATTGGACGCCGTCGACTTGCATGTGCCGATCGCGCGGATCAGCCGTTTGGCCGGCACACTACGTGTCGGCGCTGTAGCGCCGTCTGACGTGCCATGCACGCGAAAGCGTGCGGATCTCACGTGGACCATGCAAATGAACAGCAAGTCTGGATCACTGGTAGAGGGATTTCGTGGCAGGAACCGCGTCGAGCAGCGCATACGGCCCGAGACGCCGGTGGAGTTGGGCGATGCGTCGCGGATCTGTTTGGTATCAGGCGTGTATGCCGACGTGCGATGGCTCCCTGTCATTTTGTGCTGTCCATCGCACTTGCATAAAGACGATATGATACGTGTTGCTGCTCGTGTCGGCGTGCATATCGTGCCTACTCTATGCGAAGCCACGCATCTCGTCGTGCCTTTTGCGCGGCCCAACAAGACGCAAGTTTTGGCGCTGGTACGTGGCGTGCCGATCGTGTCTGAGGCTTTTGTACAGGCCGTTTTTGATGCAGCGCATGCGTCTGTCTGGAAGATGCCTGATCCTGCCGACTTTGTGCCGTCGTGTGATCCATCGTTGGCCCCGGAATCGCGTGTCATGTCATCGCAATGGACCGTGTGCGCCGCGCGACGTCATCTTTATGCGGGTCTGCAGTTGAGCATGTGGATCTCTCACGCAACGCGGCGCTATTCTGACATGGCCGAGCTGGCCGAAGCGGCTGGTGCGACGGTGCATATCCATGACGTGTCCCAGGAGCCTATGGCCGATGTGATCGATGTACGCCGCGTCCTGGCCCAGTATCAGCCGGCGTCGGATGTGTTTGTGGTGGCTGATGACATGCCCCTGGTAGAAGAGGCGTGTCGTACGCTGCGCCTGCCCTTCCTTCCCCAGGGCCTTTCGGCCATTACGCAGGGCATTCTCGACGTCCGTTCATGGAGGGACATGGTGCCGCCAGTGGACGATACCCCACTCACAGAGGACGTCACGAGCTGGCAAGACGACGAGCACGGTATGAGCGCGACGGATGGTTCGGCGTGCGGCGCTCCTGAATCTGTACAGCGTTCCAGTGAGCCACCTGTTCATCCTCCCGTGTCCGTTGAGCGCCCGGCACGGAGGCCCCATGCGCGGCGTTCCGTCCTGTTGGATGAGATTCTCGGTGTATCGAGTGATCCACCGAGTGCCAAGTACCGACGTCTGCTAGACGCATCGCCAGCCACGCACCAAGATGCGGCACCGCCGTCCTCGCCGATGCGGTGCATAGAGCGTCCATCGCTCATGCCAGTGCATGTTGAGCCTATGTCGCGAGGTTCGACTTTGACCTGCGACTACAAAAAGTTTCGGCGGCGCCCTAGGCATGGGCCAGCGCACCGCGTGGCACTCTTTCTAGATGTAGATGTACATGCTACGGATTAAGGTAACGGTAATGACGGCAGATCAGACGGCACGTCCAAGCCTGGCGAGAGTGTCGCGGATTCGTGAAGCTGGAAGAGATTCGAGCTGGCGCCGAGCAACTTGCGCTTCTTTTTTCGCACGGGGGGACGCGTCTCGTCTGTCGTGCGTGTGCCGAGCATGGGCGTGCCTTCGACGTCCAAATCCGCCGCTGAGACGGCCGTGCGTCGGAGCATGGGCGTCATACCCGGTTGCAGTTCTGGTGGGGATGGCGTGGGCGCTGCTGCGTCGACAGGAAACGCGGGCGATGGCGGCAGTACGGGCGATAACGCTGCAGGTGGGGCGGCCGGCGGTGCCACGGGCGGCGCAGTCCAAGCGGAGCGCTGTTGCACCTGTTCTTCTGCCGCTAGTCGCGCTGCACGTTCGTGCTCGAGCTGATGCTCGAGGTGTGCGATGTGCTCGGATAAACGACCTGCCTCTAGTGTCTGAGCCTGGGCGAGCTGTGTGCCGCGCCACTTGTACAGCCCGAGCAAGAAGGATGTGTGCTCGCGAGCCAGCTGAGCTTGGCGCCGCTGCTCGACGAGTTCCGCCTGGAGCCGGGTGACTTGATTTTGCTGCACGACGAGCTGGACCTGCACGGAACTGCTGGCATCGCTTGATACGTCGGGAGAGCTGATGAGCAGGCGCCAGTACCGACTATCGTACTCGGTCTTGGTGTCGGCCATGTGCGATTCCAGCACACGCACACGCTGACGCATAGCCTTTCGGTCGTTTTCGCGACCGCGACGCACCTCGTCCAGCTGCTGTACGAGGGCGTCATGCTCTGTCGAAGAGCCCATGGCATCTTCCCGCACATGCTCCAGGCGGTACTGGAGAGCGTCCACTTCGTCTTCGAGCTGCGCGCATCGATCTTTCCATTTGAGCAGCTCTTCTGTCAAGAGCCGATTCGAGCGAGACGGCACGGCGGGCGTCGTACGTAGAGAGCTGGGTATAGACGTACGTGGGGCAGGTCGTGGACGAGAAGGTACAGCCGGCGAGGATGTCGCAAGCGACGAGGACACCTTGGGATGGGATGATACGGGCGATGCTTTCGCTAGTGAAGCCCTGCGAGGCAGCGGAGCCGGCGAACCTGCCTGGACGGGAGACGCCCTCATGGGCCGCGGCGCGGGTGGGGCTGCCTGGACGGGGGACGCAGCCGCCTGCTTCACCGGCGACGGGGCCTTGGGAGGCGCGACGCGGAAAGGGCTTTGCGAGACGCGCTCCATGCCTTGTCTGGATGCCAAGGGACTCGGCGAGCGTTTTTGTGGCGATACTTTGGTCGGGGACGACGAGGTCGGCGGCGCCCGACCAAGCGCTGGCGACATGGGCGTGCGCGGCTTGGGGGGCGCTGTGGTTTGGCCCCGCATAAACGCACGACGAGTATCTGTGAAAGGGTCTGTGATCTTATCAAAGTCGATCGTCTCATAGTAGCCGGCGGCCTGCTCGTAGGCTGGCGTGCGTACGGGCGAAGGCTGACGCCGGCTCGGGGGCCCAGCGTCTTCGCCGGGCGGGGGCGTCGACGAGGCAGCCTCAGCCTCTTCGTCGTCTTCCTCTATATCTTGCTCATCATCCGGTTCAAAGTCCTGGTCGTCCTCACTGTCGT
Source organism: Malassezia restricta (assembly GCF_003290485.1). NCBI lineage: Eukaryota > Fungi > Basidiomycota > Malasseziomycetes > Malasseziales > Malasseziaceae > Malassezia > Malassezia restricta. The sequence goes on from NC_040195.1 coordinate 1,052,492, forward strand.
CTTCATGGTCGCGAGGAGGGGACGGTACCGCGTCGGTCGGCATGGCAAGGGAGCCCAGCCCTCCAGCCGTGATGGGCGACTCACCGAGCGACACGTCCCATGCAAGACGGAGGGAGCGCTCGTCCTCGCTGCGTTTCGGCGTGCGTGCCGTGTGGCTGAGCGCAGGCAGGCGCCCAATTTTCCGCGACGCCATCGCTGCCGATCGTGGCTCGACGACCCACGCCGAGGAACGAGCGACGCGTCGCAGGGCGTGTTGCATCACGTGATGCACATGCTGAGCCAGCCGTTCGGCGCGCGAGGCTTTTCCTCTGTCCCAGAAAAAAGTGTGGATTGCAACTCGGTACCTACGTCGAGTGGTCGGTCTTCGGTCTCTGCACTACGTAATGAGTCGTCCCCCCATTCCATCGAAGCACGAGTTCCAGGGCGTGCCGCTGTTCCAGCGCCTGCCCAAGCTGCCTGAGCTGGAGGGCACGGATCCAGCGCGTGCGCCGCAGGATGCGTTCCGCCTGGCCATTGCGGACCAGCTGTCCAAGACGCTCGGTACGTCGCTCAAGGACACGTTTTTGGCAGTGGCGACGGGCGGCAAGGAGTGCGACTACAAGGTTGTGCTGCCTCGTTTCCGTCTGCCGACGAAGGTGGATGAGCTGCAGGCCAAGGTGCTGGACGAGTTCCAGGCGAACGCATACGTCGAACGCGTGTCGAAGCAGGGCCCCGCGGTGCTGTACCATGTGAACCTGAACACGCTTCTTCATCTGACGCTCTCGACCGTGCATGCGCTGACGCACGGCGAGGGTGCAGCGCTCGATGCCGACGGCCAGAAGCAGCCGTCGTACGGCTCGAACTATGCGGGCAAGGGCAAGACGTGCTTGATAGAGTTCTCGTCGCCGAATATCGCGAAGCCCTTCCACGCTGGTCATCTGCGTAGCACGATCATCGGTGCGTTCTTGGCGAATCTGTACGAGGCCAATGGCTGGGACGTGAAGCGCCTGAACTACCTGGGTGACTGGGGCAAGCAATTTGGTCTGCTGGCGCTCGGCTGGCGTCGCTTTGGCGACGAGGAGAAGCTGAAGGCGGACCCTGTGCAGCACCTGTTCGATGTGTACGTCGAGATCAACAAGCTTGCGTCCGAAGAGGGCGGCAAGGGCGAGCAGATCCACGAAGAGGCGCGCGAGTTCTTCAAAGGGATGGAAGACGGTGTGCAGGAGAATCTCGTGGAGTGGGAGCGTTTCCGCTCGCTGTCGATTGAGAAGTACAAGGAGACGTACGCGCGTCTGAACGTGCACTTTGACGAGTATCGCGGCGAGGCGAAGGTCGACAAGAAGCAGATCCAGGACACGCTCGCTCAGCTGCGTACGAAAGACTTTGTGTCGCGGGAAGAGAACGGGGCGCTGCTGGCCGACTTGAGCAAGTACAAGCTGGAAAAGGCCGTCATTGAGCGCAAGGACGGCACGCCGCTGTACCTGACGCGCGACATTCCTGAGGCAGTCGCGCGGCACGAGCAGTACCACTTTGACAAGATGATCTATGTGATTGCCTCGCAGCAGGACCTGCACTGTGCGCAGTTCTTCAAGATGCTCGAGCTGCTGGGCTACCCATGGGCGCAAAAGGAGGCGGATGCGCTGCTGCACGTCAACTTTGGTATGGTGCAGGGCATGTCCACACGGAAGGGCACCGTCGTGTTCCTGGACCGTATCCTGGACGAGACGAAGGAGCACATGCACGATGTGATGCGCCAGAACGAAGTCAAGTATGCCCAGCTCGAGAACCCCGAGCAGACGGCCGACATTGTCGGTATGACGGCCATCAAGATCCAGGACATGACAGGCAAGCGGATCAACAACTACACGTTCGACTGGAAGCGCATGTTCTCGTTCGAGGGCGATACGGGTCCGTACCTGCAGTACAATCATGTGCGTCTGTGCTCGATGGAGCGCATGAATGCCGAGGACGGCTTGGTGCTGCCGCGCGAGGAGCTCGATCTCGACGCGATGCATACCGAGCGCCTCAACACGCCCGAGGCCCTCGAGATTGTGTGGCTGCTCGCTCAGTGGCCGGACGTGGTGCGTGTCGCGAGCCGGGACCACCAGGCCTCGACGATCGTGACGTTCTGCTTCAAGCTGACGCACGCCATCAGCTCGGCCTGGGAAAAGCTGATCGTCAAGGGCCAGGAACGCGACGATGCCTTGGTGCGTCTGTGGCTGTACCGCTGTGCCAAGGACGTGCTCGGCAGCGCCCTGCGTCTCCTGACTATCACGCCTCTCGAGCGTATGTAGATATAATACAAAACTACTTGCGCTTTTGCAGCTTGGGATTCGACGTGCGACTCGCCTTCTTGTTCGCACCCACGCGGCTGCCGCGGTCTCGGTGCCGGCTCTGGGCATGCAGCTCGCTCATAGCGGCCTGCTTCTGCCGGTTGCGGTTCTTGACATTGGCATGCGTGTAATAGTTCTCGGCCTTGCGCTTGTTGGTCGTCATGCGCTTCTCCTTGGGCCGCGGTGCCTCGTCCTCTGATACATCCGGTGCGGGCTGTGCCTTTTGATCAAAGACATCTTCCCACGCGAGATCGTCCAAATCGTCGCTAGACTCGTCGTCTTCCTCGTCCTCGTCAGGCTCCTCGTCCTCGTCATCCAGGACATCTTCTTCCTCCGGCTCAGGATCGTCGTCGCGCTCAAAGTCTTCCGGCACACCGCCATGCACGTCTTCTTCCGTGAACTTGCTCAGCACAGGGATCTTGGCAATCGGCTGATCCACACCCCGCACGCGCTTCTCGCCCACCGGCTCATCATCGCGCTTGGGCGGCATGGGTGGCGGCACAAAGAAGGGAATCTTGCCTCGAATCCAGTCATTGAGCACCATCTTGGCGCTCGTATCGAGATCGGGCTCGCCACCACGGAGCAACTTGCCCATACGCGCCGACAGCTGCGCCAAAAAGTCATCAGCATTGCGCCACGACTCGAGGTTGTACGTGCGCTTGATGTACTCGGGCTTGACACGACTCAGCACCGTGGCAATATGCTCACTGGGTGACTCCAAGTTTTCTACACGCACCACACCCTTGAGGACCGTGCCTGTCTCCGAGTCATGCGCACTGACCGGCACAATGCCCGGACAGTCAATCAGGTAGATACGGCGCATCAGCGTGATGTACTGCCACACTTTGGTCTCGCCCGGAATAGGCGCCACATTGCACACCTTCTTTTTCTTGAGCGTATTGATGATGGAGCTTTTGCCGACATTCGGGTAGCCAACAAACCCGACGCTGATCTGCTTCTTGTCCGAGTGCAGCACACTGAATTGACGCAATAGCTGGATAAGACTACCCTTACCAAAGCTGTGGTTGATCGACGCATGGAACGCCAGCGTCGGGAACTCTTTCGACAGGATTTTGATCCATCGCGCCTGAATGTTAGTATGGCTCATAAAATAGGGGAGCGAGAGACTGTTCGTCTGTGGATCCGTGCCGTGCTCAATCCCAAAGCATACCACAGACCCGCGACGCCAGCGCCTAGGACGTCCTTCCCACATCCGGCCCTCAATGGCGGGAGAGGACTTGGGAGGGGTGGCGTTGCCACGATGAAGTCCGCACACTAGGCACCGTTCATCTTCCACATTCGTAACAGTGTATGCGCCACAGAGCAAACGGCACAACCCTTGACTTGAATGTGGGGAAAGGGGAGGAGAGGGGAGTTATACGTACCGTGACCCATGTAGGAACCAAATCGACCTTGTTGAGGATATATACTAGATGCTTGTGGGGCGTTTCTTCGCGGATGTGTTTCTCGACGTTGCGGCACCGCGTTCCCATAGGATCGCGTGCATCGAGCACATGCAGAATCACGTCCGAGCTATCAATCACTTTGTACAGCTCAGCCCAGATTCGCCGCGACTGGCCCTTGGTATAGACGGCTTCGGAACGACCGCGCTGTACAGGGATGGAGTACAGCTCATCGGGGTGGGCAATGTGGTCCATGTCGGACGATCCAAGAGGGATCTCGCGATCGGCTGGGACGAGGCCGTCGCCCTTCGCCCTGGCCTCGATCGATGCGACCTTCTCATCCTCCTGTTCGCCCATGGCCTGAGACGTCTGCGCCAAGTCCTCAAACGAGCTCATGCCCATATCTAGACGCGGCCTCTTGCGCTGGGCGCCAGGTCCAAATGTCTTGTCGAAGGGCTCAACTTCCGTGAGAGAGGGCGCCTTGCCACGCGATGGCTCCTGAATCAGACTCATGGGCAACTTATTGCGTCGCAGCACCACACTGTATGGATCATTGACCTTGGCACCCAGGGCCGTGCGGAAATGGTCGAGGGCATCCTGACCGATCACACGTGTATTTCCGAACCACCGACGATCGGGCTGGACACGGCCTGGCTTGGCCTCTGAGCTTTGGAAGTCGGCCGCTTGGACGATGTTGCCACGGCGATCACGCGTAGCCTTGGTGGCAGGGCTATCTTTCGAGAGAAGTTTCACGCGCTTGGCCGCTTTAGCATCGCGGTAGAAGTTTTCTCCTTTGACGCTCTTGATGCCGGTCCGCTCATGGTTCTTTTGAACGGCCATGCTGAGAGCGAGGAAAAAAATCGCGTCGGCCGCCCTTTTTTTGCGCCTCATCTCCACATGCACGTGATGTCCTGACGCAGTCCTAGCATAAGGTGCACGACCAATGCGTCTACGAGTCGTTTCTGCACAAAGAGCATGGCGGCATCGTCACGACCGCCGCCACCGCCCATCAATGGAGCGCGTCCGTCGCGTCGAAATCAAAAACGCGGCAAAAACAACAAGGAACAAGAAAAGAACCTTGAGCCGCCGTCGTCATTAGAAACGGAGGTGCATTCCACCGCGGCCCTGAGTGATGAGCGCGTGACAGACGATACGAATAGAGACGAGGACGAGCTACCGCTACAGCATGTCGCTGCATCGACGACGGAGGAAGACGTATCGAACCTTACAACGAGACTATCAGAGTGTGAAGAGGCCGTGACTCGGCTCAAGACCGAGCTCCAGGAACGCGACGATACCATTGAGCAGCTCAAGAGACAGTCGACCGCAGAGAGAGACGAACTACAGCTCGTTATTGCGCAGCGGGACGAGCAGCTAGCTGAGCTCGAGGCTCAGGTCAAGGCGTCTTATGCAGCCAACGTCGAGCTGGCGTCTGTGCAGCAAGACCTGGCGCAACTTCGGACGCAGGTATCAGAGCGAGACGAGCAAGTGGACAAGTTGTCCAGGCAGCTCGATGCGTCTGTGCGGCAGGACACTGACGACAGGCACTGGGAGCAGGAGCGCGAGCAGCTGGAGGCGCGCCTTGAGGAGGAGAAGAACCGCGCGGATAGTGCTGAGGACTGTGTGCGCAATTTGCGGTACACGAATGAAGAAAGTCGCCGAGCGATCATGCGGCTTCAGAGCATGCGGTCTTCGTCACAACGATCCGACGACGACGGCGCCGATCGACGGCGATCAGGACACATTCTCAGCTCACTGAGCGGGCGAAGTGACGCTGATTCAGAGACGGACCGCTCGGGCCTTCGTGACTTGCGGCTCGTGTCGCCGTCGCAGCCATCGCAAGAGCAGTTTTCGCCGCCGATGCGACCTGACGAGCCCGCTACTGATGACGTTAGCTCGCAGCATGGCGACGATACTGTATCTACTACGACGCCCGCCATCGCTGGCTTTTTCCCATCTTCGCTTCTGCGCTCCTCGCTGGGCTTCTCACGAAAAGGGCCGGGTGACGAGGCGTCAGGCGCCGACTTGTCGATGGAAGAGATGCGCGTCGAGCACGAAAAAACACAGAAGGAGCTACGCGCTGTACAACAAGAGCTTGCGCAAGTGCATGCACAGCTATTCGAGTCTCGTGAAGCAGAGCAAGCGAGTCAGACCATGATTTCGTCCCTCCGTGCGTATATTGCCGAGGGTCAAGCCACCTCCTAGCGTTTTTTCTCCACATCGTAGATACACACACCGCGGGAGTTTGTGGTCCCTATGTGGCTGCTGGTGGCGTTGGTATGGGCAGGTGTCGGCCTGTGCCGCATGTGGTTCGGCTTGCGTACGTGGGCTGAGAGCGATGTGCCTGTGTACATGCGCGCACGTTCCCAGGGCTACGAGCCGTACTACGGCACAGACGGAGCACGTGGCGCTGTGTCCTGTGAGCTGGACGTGTGCTCCAATGTGGGTGTCTACCTCCTCGACAAGGGCGGCTCCGCAGCGGACGCGGTGATCGGCGTAGCAAGCTGCGTCGGTGCGATCGACTTGTTCCACTCGGGCATCGGTGGCGGTGGCTTTGCGCTCGTCAAGACGCATGGAAACGACCCGATCATGCTCGACTACCGCGAAACGGCCCCGGCTCAAGCGCATCGGGACGTTTTCGTGGGTATGCCTGCGAATGCGTCCATCTTTGGCGGGCTGGCCGCGGCTGTGCCTGGCGAGGTGCGTGGCTGGGAGCAGCTGCACAAGTTGTATGGTCGTCTGCCATGGCACGAGATTCTCGCACCGGTTGTGACGATCACGCGCCGCGGATTCCGCGTGCCGTCGCAGCTGTATGACAGATTGCTGCTGTTCGAGGGCCCTATCTGCGAGGATTCTGCACTCGGGCGCATCTACTGCCCTCACGGACGCCTTGTCCAGACGGGCGAGGTGATCCGACTGCCGGACTTGGCACGGACCTACGAAGCGATAGCGCGGCACGGGCCTGATGCGATGTATGCGGGACCGATCGCTGAGCGGATGGTCAAAGCGGTCCAAGCGGCCGGCGGCATCATGACGATGGACGATCTGCGGTCGTATCGCGTGATGGTCCGCATGGCTCGGTCCATCACGTACCGCAACGCGTATCGCATTTGGGCTACGAGCATGCCCAGCTCGGGCAGCGTGGTGCTCTCTGCTTTGAAAACGATGGAGCACTTTCCCGATATGCCGTACGATCCGCACGATGCGCTGCACACGCACCGCCTCATTGAGGCGACCAAGTACGCGTATGGCGAACGTACGCGGTTCGGTGATCCGGCCTTTGTGTCGAATGTGACGGACATGGAGAACCGAATGGTGTCGGCTGAGAATGCCGAGACGCGCTTCCGGAGCATTCGTGATGCCTACGTGCATCCCGTCGAAGAATATGATCCGCTGCAACTGGATATCGTGTCGGATCGCGGCACGTCGCACATGAATGTCGTCGATCAGGACGGCATGGCCATTGCGGCTACGACGACCATCAATGGCATTTGGGGCAGTACTGTGCTCACGCCCGATGGCATCCTCATGAACAACGACATGGACGACTTTTCCTCGCCGGACCGCTCAAATCAGTTTGGGTACGTGCCGTCGCATGCCAACTTTATTGTGCCGGGCAAGCGACCGCTCTCGTCCATGTCGCCGATCATGGTCGAGAACCGGCATACGGGCGCGCTCGAGCTGATCGTTGGGTCGTCGGGCGGTTCGCGCATCATCACGGCCAACATCCTCACGGCGTATGCGTACCTCTCGCACCACGGCCAAGTGTCCATGGACGATGTGATTGCCCGTCCCCGGTGGCACGATCAGCTGCTGCCGCCGGTGACCGTGTTTGAGTATCCTGGCGCTCAGACGCCAGGGTTCGACAATGCGACGGTTCGTGCGCTCACAGCCAAAGGACACCGCGCGGCGTACACGGCCCCGGGCTTGTCGAATGCGCAGGCGATTCAGCACACACACGCCGGTTTGTGGCATGCGGCGTCCGAGCGGCGGCAGTATGAGGCGCGAGGAGCTGCGATCTAGAACAGACGGCCACGCCACATGCGAGCATACAACACACCGGCCAACAAGCCGCCGACATGCCCGACGGAGTCCGTGTGACTCCGGGGGGAGGGAAAGTGGGCGTTGTACCATTCCCAAGCAAACAGGCCACCGATACAAGCCCAGGCCGGTATTGGGATCGCAAAGAACAGGTAGATGGTGCTCGAGGGACGCATCATCGTAAAAGCAGACAAGATGGCGTACACGGAGCCACTGGCGCCCTGAGAGTATGTATAGCGCCGCCGCGCCAGGGACGAGCGTTCGCCGTGCACGATAGGGTCGACGATGTAGGGCCACACAATACTGGTGAATGACGATGCAAGGCCTGCGCCCACATACAAGCTCACGAGGCTAGGTGCACCGATGATGGGCACGATCGCCGGCGCCGTGAGAGCAAAGGTGAGCATATTGACGCCCCAGTGCATCGTGTCCTGGTGACTAAAGCACGACGTGAGGAGCGTCCACCACCGGCCGGCAAGTAGTTGTGGCTCTCCGCTTGTAAAGTGCCGCATCATGAAGGCATACGGATGCACGTCACCGTGCTGCGCCCGATCGCGAGCGTACATCCACGCGCCGAACACGGCGGTGTTCACGCCAAGGAGGCCGAGAATGACAGATTCAGGCGGCAGGGATGAGGCCTTTCTGCGGCGCTTTATGTTGCCGTGCGCTCTTTCTGGCGTAGAGCGCATGGTACGCAGCCCTCTACATGGCGCACGCAGGAGCGAACGCAGTCCCACGAGCCACGTCATGGTGTCGACGAAGCGTCGTAATGGCCTCCACCTGTACGTATCACGTGCGTTCGTGGGTGGTGCGTGGGACGCGTGGCCTCTTCTTTCCTTGTCGCCAGGATGATGCAGAGTGGGCGACTTGGCATGATGCAGCCGCCTGTGATCCTGCTCAAGGAGGGCACGGATACGTCGCAGGGCAAGGGACAGCTGCTGTCGAATATTGGTGCATGTCTTTCGGTGGTGTCGTGTGTGGCGTCGACGCTAGGTCCGCGGGGTATGGACAAGATGATCGTGAATGAGCGTGGCGAGGCGACGATCTCGAATGACGGTGCGACCATTCTCAAGCTGCTGGACATTGTGCATCCGGCTGCTCGTACGCTGGTGGATATCGCGCGCGCGCAGGATGCCGAGGTTGGTGATGGCACGACGTCGGTCGTGCTGCTGACGGGCGAGATTCTCAAGCAGTGCCGGCCGTTTATTGAGGATGGCGTGAGCCCGTACGTGGTAGCTCGCGGTATTGTAGCTGCGTCGCAGCTGTGCATAGAGCATGTGCGTCAGCTCGCCGTGCGCATTGACAAGACGAATGAGTCGTACGTGTCGAGTGGCTAACAGCAGGGAGTTTTATGGACTGTTGCTCAAGTGTGCCGGCACGGCCATGTCGTCCAAGCTGATTGTGTCGCAGCGTCCCTTTTTTGCGCAGATGGCTGTGGATGCGATCTTGTCGCTGGACCGTGAAGATCTCAACCACAAGTTGATCGGGATCAAAAAGGTGCCTGGTGGCGCTATGCAAGACTCGATGTTGATTCGGGGTGTGGCGTTCAAAAAGACGTTTTCGTACGCGGGCTTTGAGCAGCAGCCGAAAAAGTTTGTGCACCCGAAGGTGCTGTGCCTGAATGTGGAATTGGAGCTGAAGGCGGAGAAGGACAATGCGGAAGTGCGTGTGCAGCAGGTGTCGGAGTACCAGGCGATTGTCGATGCGGAGTGGTCGATTATCTACCGCAAGCTCGAGGCGATCGTGCAGACGGGTGCGAAGGTGGTGCTGTCGAAGCTGCCGATTGGCGACTTGGCGACGCAGTACTTTGCTGACCGGGATATCTTTTGTGCGGGACGTGTGCCGGCGGATGATTTGCAGCGGGTCGTGCAGGCGGTGGGCGGCTCGATCCAGTCGACGGTGTCGGACCTGGACCCGGCGCGCCATCTGGGCACGTGTGGCCTGTTTGAAGAGTGCCAGGTGGGTGGAGAGCGCTTCAACCTGTTTACCGAGTGTGAGGGTGCGAAGAGTGCGACGGTGATTTTGCGGGGTGGGGCGGAGCAGATGATGGCGGAGATTGAGCGCAGTTTCCACGATGCGATTATGATTGTGAAGCGTGCGATCCAGAACCATGATGTCGTGGCGGGCGGTGGTGCGATTGAGATGGAGCTGTCGAAGATGCTGCGGGCTCATGCGCGGACGATCCAGGGCAAGCAGCAGATGATCCTGTCGGCGTACGCCAAGGCGCTCGAAATTGTCCCGCGGCAGCTGGCGGACAATGCGGGCTTTGACGCGACGGATCTGCTGAACCAGCTGCGCATGCAGCATGCGAACGGCCATGTATGGGACGGCATTGACATTGCGTCGGAGGGTGTGTCGAACAACATGGAGCAGTTTGTGTGGGAGCCGGCGCTGATCAAGATCAATGCGCTCTCGAGCTCTGCCGAGGCTGCGCGACTGATCCTGAGCATTGACGAGACGATCCGTGCGCAGCCGAACGAGCCGGCTGGCGGCGGTCCACCGATGCCGCCGGGCACCGCGCAGCGTGCGTTGCGGAGCGGCGGCCGAGGCCTGCCGCGTCGTTGATAGCTACTACACTCCACATGTGGGCGGTAGGCTCGAATAGTGAGGGGCAGTTGGGTGTCGGGCACACGAGGGATCGGGCGTCGCTGACGCGGTGTGTGACGGAGGCGGGTGCTGCGTTTCCGCCTTCTGGATGGCAGGTGGTGCGTGTGGCGTGCATGGCGACGTGCACGGCGGTGCTGTGCCGGGATGCGACGCAGACGGCGGTGTGGCTGAGTGGCCGCCCGCCGTGGGAGGCGCCGGTGACGACGGCGTTCCGGAGGTTGGAGGAGGCGAAGGGCGTGGTGGACGTCGCGGCTACGTGGGACTGCTTGTATGTGGTGGTGCGCGACGAGGTGTGGGCGCTGGGTGCGTCGAATGCGTATGGCCAGTGGGGTGCTGGCCGGGACGCGCCGCCGGGGGCGTGGCACCGTGTGCAGCTGCCGCGGGGTGTGTGTGTGCGTGCGATCGTGGGTGGCGTGCGGCACTGTGCTGTGGCCGTGGACGAGGGCGGACGGCATGTGGTGTATGGGTGGGGCCAGGCGCGGCATGGCGAGCTGCGACATGTGCCGCCGACGCCGCCGTTGGTGTGGTACACGCCGGTCGTGGTGCATGCGTGGCCGGCGCCGCATACGAGCTCGCTGGCGCTGGGTATGCACCACACGGTGATGGGCGTTTATGCGCGGGGCGAGACGGAGCTGGTGGCGTACGGCTCGAATCGGCGTGGCCAGCTGGATGTGCCGCGCGGCGGGCGGGCGGGCCGCTGGATCCCGGCGTGCAATTGGCACACGACGCTGCTGTGGGGGGACGACGTGATCGAGGTGTATGGAGCGCAGCAGCATGGCCAGGGCGTTGGGCCGGGTGTGCCGTGCCGCGGTGCGGTGCAGCTGTCGAGTGGGAGTGAGCACAGCGCGATGCTGCGCGACGGATGCGTGTATGGATGGGGCTGGAACGAGCATGGCAACGTCGGGGGCGGCGGTGCGGCGGCGGCGGTAGGCGCGCCGAGTGTGCTGGCGCGCGACGCGGAGGGCGTGTGGACGGGGTATGGGACGACGTGGGTCAAGCTACGGGCGTGATCCAGTGGCAGCCGGGCTGGCTGCGGCGCCGATCGAGGCGCCATGGGTATGTCGGCAGGGTGTCGGCGGGCGGCGGGGGCGGCAAGCCGACGGCGTGGTTCGTGCCCTGCACGACCGAGTCGAGCAGGAGCGCGAGCAGGTCGGGCGCGTCGGCGGGCGACACGAGGCGCCGCAAAAGCTCGCACACATGCTCGGTGGTGCCCTCGGTCTCGAGGACGATGCGGCCGTTCCAGCTGGCATGGGCGTCGTGAGCGCTCTCGATGAAGCCGGAGGCGGCGATCGACTCGGGCGGCACGTTGATCGTGAAGGCGGCGCGGTACAGCCACTTGGCGACGCGGTACACGGGGCCGTGCGGCCGCACGACCTCGACGTGATCGCGGGTGAGGTGCAGGGACGAGATGATGTCGGCGCGCCACGGGAGCACGTCGAGGAACAGCGTGGGTGTGTCGGTCGGCGGCAGGATCCAGTCGTAGTACGTCGTCGGGAAGAGGAGCGCGTTGATGAACGGCGGCAGGTGGCCTGCGGCGTCGAATCGCGTGTCGAGCGGCGCGAATGCGTCGCCATGGAAGAGGAATCGATGTGCGTTCGTCGCATTCACGACGACGTCGCCGCGCTGCAGGAAGCGCCACATGCCGGCGAGGAACAGCTCGCGCTCCATGCGCCGGATCTCGGCGCCCCACGCGTCGTCGTCGTCGCCATCATCATCCGTGCACGGCACCCACGCACGGAACGTCGACACGTAGCCGGGCACAAACGGACTCGACATGCCGACGTCGTGCGGCGTGCCATCCGGGCCGCGGATCGTCCACGACGCCGGCACGTCCGGCACGCCCTGCGGCTGCAGGCGGATGCGCGCCAGCACGCGGCTGTACGCGCGTGCGGTGCTGCGCGCCAGGCGCGGGATGCGCCGGTCGAGGCGGTGCATGTCGGTCAGGTACGCGTGACTCGCGACGGGCAGCTCCATCTCCGTGTACATGTACATGTGGAACGCCTCGCAGTCGAGCAGCGTGAGCGGGAGCGGGTCGTCCAAGTCGGGCCACGGAACGTAGCCGGCGGGCCCGAGGAAGCGGCACAGGAGACGCTCGTGCACATCGGGCCGCGCGATCATGTAGCGGAGTGGCCTGGCCACGTCGTACAGTACGCGCACGTCGCGCAGGTCGAGCGACGCCAGGATGCGGTGCACGACTGGCGCGTGCTCCCACAGCGCGAGGAACGACGCCACGGCCTGCGGCGCATCCGCACGCGCGGTGCCGAGGGCCGCGAAGCCGGCGGACGGCTCGGCGGTCTCGAACGTCGCGACGGACGCCATCGACTGGCGGATCCAGGCGCCGAGCGCCTGGCGCGGCGTTCGCGCCGGTGCATGCTCCAGCGGCTGCGGCAGGCGGTGCTGGATCAGGTACGTGAGCCACGCGAGATCGGGATGCGGCACGCCGCGCAGCTCGGACGACGGCGCGCGCGTCTCGTGGAAGCGCAGTGCCGGCTGGGCTGTGAGCGCTGCGCTGTGCCGCGAGAGGATGCCCTTGACGGCCGGCGGCTGCTGCCGCGAGACAATGTGCAGCTGGCTCATGACGGCCGTCAGCTGCGACGCGTCCGAGGCGCGCGATACGGCGGAGCGCTCCGTCTCGGCTACGGATGCGTCGTCATCATCATCATCCTGCCGTCGTGCCTCGTGCCGACGCGCGTGCACACGCGCCGCGCGATCTTCGTCGTCCGCCTCGCGCTGGGCGCGTTGGCGGGCGCGCTCCTCGATAGGCGATCGCGTCGGATGCGTGCCGAGGCGGGCTTCATAGGCTGTGACACGCGCTTGGAGAATCTCGTCCATCGACTTGTGGCGCATCGACGCACGCAGCGCCTCTTGCTCTTCACGAGCGCGCCGCGCAGCTTCCTCGCGCGCCCGTCGCTCTTGCCGCGCGGCTTCGTCGGCACGGCGCGCGGCTTCTTGGCGCTGACGACGCAGCTGCTCTTCGATGCGCGCATGCTCCTGCTGGGCGCGCCGATCGCGCGCTTCGCGGCGTTGGCGCTCGTCCTCGTCGCGGCGCCGCGCTTCGTCGTGACGCCGGCGCTCCTCGGCTTCCGCTTGCGCCTGGGCATCGCGAGTCGCTTGCGCCTCGCGGGCCTGCTGCTCGGCGCGCCGCTGCTGCGCTCGCTGCACTTCGTGCTCCAAGAGGCGCATCAGCTCCTGCTGCTCGCGCGCCATTTCCGCCGCGAGGAGCTCGGCCTTGCGCGCGGCCTCGCGCCGCGCATCTTCATGACCGAGGCGCAAGTGGCGCTCAAGCAGCTCGCGCTCCGCCTCGATGCGCATCGACTGGCGCTTTTGGTAGGCGACGAGCCTCTCGCGGTGCCGATGCTCCGCCGATGCACGCTCGCGCTCGTCGACTTGAGGCGCCCATGAGGCGCGCACGCTTTGGATCATGCTGACCGCGTCGTCAAACACGTCTTCTTCCTCCTGGGACGCAGCCGTGTGAGAGAGCTCCGTCTGGACGCTCGACGACGACGACATGCCTCGATCTGGCTCAGGGACCGTGAGCTGCGCCGGCGGTGTCGGCTGGCGAGGCGGTGTGCGGCCCAGCGTCGGAGAGGACGCGCGCTCGTCGTGCATCGTGGGCGTGGCGGGGACGCGCACCGCCTCGCCAGCCGACACGGGCTCCTGGGCCTGGCGCGCGACGCGGCGGCGACCGAACGCGCGACGCGAAGCGTGAGGCGACGCGGAAGGCGAGGCAGGCGGCGACGCGGAAGGCGGCGACGCGGGCGGCGAGGAGCCCATCATGGTATAGGACGCCGGACTGGAGGGCGCACGTACGACGCGGCGCTGCGAGATGGGCTCAGATGGCGTCGATGCATGCCACGACGCATCCGCGACGCCCAGGGACGAAGACCAGCTTTCGTCAGGCGCGTCAGTCGATCGGTCCGACCGCACGCGTCGCGCGCTCGCCAGACCGGTGGGCGTGTTTCGTCGCCGGAGCGGGGAGGACAGACGCGGCAGACGGAGTCGGCGGCGCCTGCGCTCGTCCGACGGCGGCTCGTCTGCCACGGCGGAGCTCCGGTACGTGTCCGACCTGGATCGGCGCATACGCGGTGCGTCCAGCGCAGCGCGGCGGCTCATGACGCGAAGAAAAAGAGGCGCGGTGGCCTCGGCCGATGATGCCACGCAGGCCGCCCGCCTCGCTACCTGATCACGTGACGTGACAAAGACGCTGGGGGGCGAGCGCCGCCGCTTTCTTCGCCTCAGCGTGATGTGGACAGCGATCCGGGGCGCCGTGCGAGCGCTGTCGACGGCGGCGGGCGCGCGCGAGTGGACGCCGCACTCTCGACGCGTAGGTCTGCTGACGCGGAAGAAGGGCATGACGAGTATGTTTCTGCCCGATGGCGAGCGTGTACCGGTGACGGTGCTGCTGGTCGATGCGAATCAGATTTCCATGCATATTGAGCGACCCGCGCCCTCGCCGGACGAGGCGCCGTACATCGCGATGCAGGTGGCGGCGACGGACGCTCGGGCGCACACGGTGACGGCGCCTGTGCGTGGCCACCTCGCACGGGCGGGGCTGGGCCCCAAGCGCGCGATCAAGGAGTTTCGTGTGACGCGCGATGCGCTGCTGCCGGTGGGCACGCACTTGTCGGCCGCGCACTTTGTGCCGGGGCAGGACGTGGATGTGCGCGCCGTGACGCGCGGCAAGGGCTTTGCGGGTGTGATGAAGCGGCACAACTTTGCGGGTGGCAATGCGTCCCACGGTGCGTCGCTCGCGCACCGCACGCCGGGCTCGGTCGGCAACAACCAGGACCCCGGGCGCGTGTGGCCCGGCAAAAAGATGCCCGGCCGCATGGGCGGCACGCACCGCACCGTGCAGAACCTGCGCGTGCTGCGCGTCGATGTCGAGCAGGAGCTGCTCTTCGTCCAAGGCCACGTGCCAGGGCCGAACGGCGGTGTGGTGGAGGTGCGTGACGCGCTCAAAAGCCTCGTGAAGCAGGCGTACTTTTTGTACCGCAAGGGCGTGACGCCGGCGGGCGAGCTGCTCGATCCGGCGAAGGGCCCCGCGCAGTACCTGCCACACGGCGTGGTGGGTCTGCCGTTCCCGGCGGGCACGCGCGAGCTCGCAGCGACGCTGCCGCCGATTGTCGAGGTAGAGGCGTAGTTACTGATGGACCTGCGCTACGAGTTGGTAGATGGACTGGCGCACGCGCGCGAGGTTGGGCGAGAGCGTGCCGTCGACGACGATGCGGCCGGCGCCGTCCTTGGTGACGGTCACGTTGCGCGCGTCGCGGTCGCCACACACGAGCATGCCTTCGCCGGCAAAGTCGGCGCGGAGGCGATGCTGCCGGGCGAGGTACGCTTTGAGGGCCGAGAGGCGCAGGTCGCCGACGTACAGGGTGGATGGCGCCTGCGCGGCGTGCAGTGTCGACGCGTCCTGCACGGGCACGAGCGTCGGGGTATCGTCTTCGTTCGGCGCGACGTGCAGATGCACGATTTGGTAGTCCTGCATGGGCCGCCAGCGCAGATGGCTCATGAGGGCGTCGCCGAGGCGCACGGTGTACGAGTGCGCGAGGCCGCCGAGCGCGACGCACGAGCCGACCGGCGGCATGTACAGCGCGTCGCCCAGCGTGCCGCGGAACTTGGTGTCGAGCGCCGCGTGCGTGGCGGGATCGCCGTTGACGAGGATCAGGCGGCGTGGCTGCAGCTGCGGCACGAGCGTCGTCAGAGCGCGTCCGTCGCTCAGGCCCTGCATGTCGATGTACAGCAGGCGGCACCGCATGTCTGCATGCACCGTGTCGCTCACCAACTTGGTCGGGATCGGCATGGCCGGCGCCGGCGCCGGCGCCGGTGCCGGCGTGGGATCGAGCTGCGCCTCCTGCTCGGCCTCGAGTCGCTTGCGCTTCGCGAGCCAGCGCGACGTATCGATCCACTCGCCGTAGCCGTCCATGCGGCGCTTGCGCTCAATGTGCGGGAACAGGCGGAAGTGCATCGCATCCCGTCGCTGACCGCGGAGGAAAATGTCGAACGACATGTCGTCCGACACGACGGGCGCCACGTCGTCGTCCGAGCTGTCCGACTCGTCCGCGTCCTCGTCCGCGTCTCGTCCGCGGTGCATCGCGCGCACAGGCGGCGCCGGCGCCGGCACACGCTCCATGTACGCACGAAGCTCGTCGCCCGCGAGCGGCACTTGGCGGCGCAGCTCCAGCGCCAGGTGGCCACCGACGCTCACTGGCACGCCGACATGACCGGTGTGCCATGCCTCGACGTCCGGCTGCGCCGCGTTCCAGCGGTCCCACAGCGTGCGCCCGAGACTCGACGGATCGCCCCGCGAGGTAAGAAGGACCATCGCCTCCGGGTCGCTCAGGAACTCGGGCAGCAGCTGGCGCGCCAGCCCATGCGAGAGAGCAGGCGGCGTAGCGAGCACGAGCTTCGGCTGCGACGCTGGGAGCGCGTCGCGCAACGCTTCGACGGACGAGTAGAAGCGCAGGCACGAAAAGTCGAGCGGCGACTTCGGCGCCGCGGCCGCCTTGCGCCGCGAGGGCGCATCGAGGAACTGGATCGCCCACTCGCGCGACATCCACTCCATGAACGTGCGCGCACGCTCGACGACTTCCTGGCCGGTGTGCGACACGAGGCACATCGGAAAGCGCTGGTGCTGGTACGCAAAGGCCCAGTGCTGATCGAGGAGGACGAGCAGCTCGAGCAGGCGCGGCGCGCCGTCGACAGGCAGGAGCACGGAGTGCCCGCTCGTGAGGGTGCGGTGCACATGGTCGAGGAGCGTCGCATCGCGGTCCTTGCGGCGCGCATTGGTGTAGAGGCCGCGCTCCATGTCGGTGATCAGGAGGTCAGGGCGGCCGATCGCGTGTGCGAGGGGCGCGGCGGCGGTGCCGACAGCGAGGAGCGCCGTCGCATCGAGGTGGCGCTCGCGGTGGTGGTTCCAGTCCAGCGCCATGACGATCGTGCCGACGGACGGCGAGCGCAGCTTCCATACTGTGCCACCGAGCGAGTGGCCGGCATGGTAGGCGGTGAGCACGAGACCCGCGCAGCGGCCCTCGAGCGGCGTCGGCTGCATGTAGCGCAGCGCGCGAATCGCGTCGAAGGCCTCGTCGACCTCGGCCTCCGTCGGGACGTAGCGCTGCGTGTCCTCTTGACGCCACGCATGGACCGTCTCGAGCATTTGGAGGCGGCCCATCGTCTGGACGGGCAGCGTCGCGTACACGGGGCACCGCAGTCCGTAGTGTGCGTACGCGTACGCATACAGGCCGATGTGCGACATGTCGGCGTGCACGAGAAGCACCGCGTCGATCGTCGGTCCGAGGCGCTCGAGGGCCGAGGGCAGGTCATCGGCCTCGAACGAGAGATCCTCCGGCGCGCCGCAGTCCAGGAGGATGCGGCTCTGATCGACCTCGATGAGATACGATAGGGCCTTGGGCCGCTCGTGCGTGCCGACGTACGGCCCGGACAGCGGCGTAAACTGCAGCATCCCACGAGGCGAGTGGCAGGAAGACGACACGGAGGGCGGTATAGCTTATGTAATGCTACCTACGCCGGCGTCGAGCGGGCGTCACGGTGACGCGGGTCGTGACGGTCTCGGTGATGGTCTCGGTGCCGGTGTGCGTGACGGTCTCGGTGACCGTCTCGGTGACCGTCTCGGAGGCGGTCGAGGAACCGGATACGTAGCTCGCCTCGGAGTCGGTCGTGGAACCCGAATCAGAACTCGCCACTGAACCCGTCTCGGAACCCGAATCAGAAGCCGTCTCGGAGCTCGTCTCGGAGCTTGCCCCAGAGCTGGTCTCGGAGGCCGCCTCGGAGCTCGTCTCGGAACCCGTCTCAGAGCTCGTCTCAGAGCTCGTCTCGGAGCTTGCCCCAGAGCTGGTCTCGGAGGCCGCCTCGGAGCTCGTCTCGGAGCTCGCGTCCGAGGCCATGTCCGTATCGGCATCTTCCACCGAGCTCGTCTCGATAGCCGCCTCGTCCGCGCCCACGCTAAAGGCCCGCCAGTGCGTCCACAGCCACGGCTCGGCCACAAGCAGCTCGTCGTGGTCGTACCTCGCAAGAAGCCGATCCAGCGCTGGTATCGGCACATCACGCACTGCAGGCAGCTGCGTCGGTGCATCCATGCACAGCGCCACCACACCACGCTCCTCGTGCTCGCGCGCCACATAAATACCCGTGTGGTCCATTTGCACACAGCTGCAGCCAGCCAGCGCCCGAGACACGTCGGACCATACGTACACCGAAAACGGCGCCTCGTCAGCCGTCGACGGCACACGCGTGAACGATGGGCGCGGCGTAAGTGGCATCGGCACACACAAATCGACGAGCATCATGAGACCACTCACAGCCACAACGCGGCCGTCGTGCACACACAGCTGGCCCTCTCCATCGCGGTGCCGTGAGCCCAATACACGAGACGTGCGCCGGCCCTCGGCACACCGCACAAGCTCAGGAAACGCATAGTACACGAGCTCCGGCGCGGCGCTGCCCCGCAGCAGATGCGCTTTGTAGTGGCGGATGAACAGGAGGCCGCTGTCCGACAGCGCCACGAGGGTATCTGTGCTCGCATCGGGATGCACGGCGTCCCACTGCCTCATCTCGATACCAGGCTCGTGCCGAAACGCCTGGTACGCGGATGCCAGGACGATGGGCGAGCGGATCGCATGCATCTGGCGCAGCTGGAAGCGCGGCGCACCACATGGCTGCGGAAGTAGCTCAGGCACGAACGAAGCAAGGGGATAGCCGGCGATCCAGTCGTGCAGCGTCATGGCGACGCGCTGCGAAGCGCGCCCAATCACCGTCAGAGACAGCTGCCCCGCGCCGGCGACGTAGAAAAAGTCGTCGTCCATATCAATGTACGTGACATTGCCATGCTCGTGCTCCGTGCCGCCGAGATGCACGAGATGCGTCTGCGCAAGCGAACGCACGTCGTATGCCAGGAGCAGATCATCGAGCGTCGCTACCAGCACATGCGCACCCACGAGGCGAAAGGCCCGAATGGCATGACCCGCGCGGATCGCGCCAGCCCGCCGATACACGCCGCGCCGCTCGCTCTGCCACACATCCAGCTCGTCAGGCTCGCCGTCATCAAACACCATCCAGCCCTGATCGCACTCGAGATGAGGGTATCTGTGCAGCACGTCCACCTCCCACAGCCTCTCGCCGGTCGTCATATCCGCGGTGCACACGCGACCCGTCGTGGTCGTCATCACCACATAGTGCTCCTCAGGCACTAACCGGATGCGCCACGCACGTTCGTCCGTGAGCCGCCGAGCCGCAGGAAACAGCTCGTGCACGTGGTGGTGAGGCGGGGGGCGTGGTCGATATCGGCCCCAGCACACGTCGTGGCGCCGCTCCCTTTGGCACAGCTCATAAAAAGAGGAGAGCGCGCCAGGCGTCGTACGACGGCGACGCTCTGCCGTCGCGAGATCGTCGGAAGCTTGGCACCATCCCTCGACCTGCGCCCTGCGCCGCCACAGTGTGTCGTTGCGCGTGATCCTGTACCATTCTAGACATCAGCAGCATATACGTACGCCTGCACACCTCGGAGGCATGTGCGAGCGACGAGATATCAAGATGCTGGCATATCGCCAACACGACCTCGTCGGGAAACAGCCACACGATGCCAGGCGCCCACCGAGCGTGAGGAGGCGAGGCAACCAAGTGCCTCGCTCCACGCACCTCGGCCGACGTACGGAGCTGACGCGGCCCCTGCCACCACTTCCGCCTCCGCCCGCAGCCATGGGGGACGACGAGAAGCACGTCGAGCAGGCGGCCCTAGAGCACGAGGACCTCGACGACAAGTCTGAAACCGAGCGCACGCCGACTCGTCGCTCGCGGCGCATGCATGCTCAGGACGAGCAGGAGGACATGGAGGCCGTCGTGGATGCGCCGCCCCCGCCGTCGCCGACAGCACCGCACATGGACGGCACAGAGAGCGGCGATGAAGGCGTGACGCGATGCGTGTGCGGAAGCCCTGACGAGAATCTGGGGCTGATGATCCAGTGCGAGACGTGCAAGTCCTGGCAGCACTGTGCGTGTATGGGCATGCACACGGAGGAAGACTGCCCGGATGTGTACTACTGCGAGCAGTGCCGCCCAGAGAACCATATCGAGCTTCTGCGCTCACTTGGATTCCTCTCGGCCAAGATACAGCGGCGCGGCACGTCGCGCCAAAGTGGGCGCCCGATGTTTTCCCGCGAATCGGCCCAGGCCCTACGTGAGGCCCGCGATGCCATCCGGGAGATGGCCATCGAGAATGCCGCGCGCTTGCGTGGCCATGCGCCCAGCAAGCCTGCCGCAACGCCCCGCAGCGCGTCGGAATCGCGCGCAATGCCCAAGCGGCGCACGATGAACAGTCGCGATTTTGGCGAGGACGGCTGGGAGCCCATCCCACCAGAGCTCTTGCGTGAAGACGAGAACGACGACCATGATCAGGACGATGCTTTGGATCGTAAGCGCAAGCGATTCTCGGACGAGGCGAACGAGCACGTCGCGTTGGACAAGCGGCGGCGCACCGAGCAGCGGCGATCGGCTCAGCCGCCCGACGAGACGCATCGCGAGACGCCGCAGCCCGAAGCACGCCTCCCGCGCAAATCGAAGGAAACAGAGAAGCCGAAGCATGCAAACCAGTACACATACCGCCACAAGCAAGACGAAGACACGCAGCCAGCGCCAGCGCCGCCGAGTCTCGCTCGCTCACGCGAGGGACGTCGCCCAGGGCGCGCGCAGGACAGTGCCAGTCGGTCTGGCACGCCTCAGCCCGACGCATCGCATCGCGCCACGGCTCATCATACCCTGCCAGAGCACCTCTCGCACCTGGCGTACCTGTTACCGCCCGCGCTGGAGGACGAAGAGCCACGAGCACCGATGCAGCCACCTCGGCCAGGCCTGCCGCCGCCATTTGAGTGTGTGACACCGATCGACACCTCCATCAAGATCCGATTCCCACAGAAGCGCATGACGATGGGCGAGATGCGCAAGCGCGTGCGAGTGACAGGCGAATACATGACGCGCATCCAGCTGGAGGCCGTGGATCGCGAAAAGCGCGTGGCCTTCCTCCGATCCGTCGTGAGCGGCGACAAGCCTCCGACAGACGAGTTACCTCTGAGCATGCAGCTCGCCGATCAGCTGTCGCGCGACTTGGCCGCCTTTCAGCGGCGTTTTGGCATGCAAGGCACGCTGGGCTCGCGCACAGACGACGTGGCGTCGGATGCCTAATACACGTGGCTCCACGTGGTAGAGAGAAAAAAAAAGTTTGTATAGATGCGCCCACGGCTCCGAGCAGCGTTTCCTGGATGACCACGTCGCTCGCCTCGCAGTTGGCAGGCATCCGCTCGCACCATGCGGAGCGCCTGTCCAGCTCAGGTGCGCTGACTATGCGTGACTCGTACCTGTTTACGCCGCGAGTCGCGGCTGAGCAGGACCACCTGACCGTGCATGCTTTGGGCGTGACGGGCTGGGAGCAGCTGACAGAGGAGGATGGCGTGCTGGCGGCATGGCCTCATGGCGAGCTGCTGTTTGGTGATCAGAGTGTGAAGACGGACCGCGCGACGCTGTCGAAGCAGGCGAATGCCGATATCGACGTGGCGGTGCGCGAGCTACTGTACTTGATGGGCCCTGTCTTGCTCTCGCGCAGCGCGGCCAAGTGTCTGGAATGGCTCGTTCGGCGCTTTCGGATTCACGAGTACACGCCGCACGACCTACTGCATGCGTTCTTCCCGTACCATCTCACGCCGCAATTCGCCCGTATATTGCAGCTCGTGCCGGTCGACAAGCACGCCGAGATGCGGTTCCTCGTGCCGGTGAAAAAGAGTCAGACACCGCTCCCTACGTCGGTGCTGATCCAGGCGATGGGGTCGAACATGGATGTGCTGCGGTGGGTCGCTTCGGCTCGTGCGCCCACGCCCAGCGTCGCTGGCACGAGACGCATGCACGTCCCCTTTTGGACGTCGATTCTCGTGCAGTTTTGTCTGTTCCGCCGCCTGAACAAGCGTTTTCGGGCCTCGGACGCGCAGACCATGTTGGCGTTCCTCGTGCCTGAGATTTTGCATGTCGCCCAGGGCGCGATGCAGGACCAAGAAACGGCCGTGGGCGCGATGATGGTGCTGTGCTCTCTTGGCGTGGCCTTCCCGCTGCGTGCCAAGGCCGTGCGGGGTGTGTTGGATGCTATGGTGCCACTAGCTACGTCTGCGACGCCGTCGGTGGCGCGTGCGATGGTCGCAGCGTGTATGTCGCTGTGCTCGAGTCCCGACGACGTCGCCGATCCCTTTGAGACATCGCAGCGGCTGCTGTCAGACACTATGGTCGATGCGCTCGTGGCGCTGCCTGAGCTCGTGCCGCAAGTGGTGCGGGCATGGGAGACGCACGATGTCGAGCCGTTCATGGCTCAGCTGCTGGGCGCCTTGGTGGCCCAAGCGTCGTCGGACGCGGCGCAGTCGGTGCTCGAGCGCTTACTGGATCAGGCCACGCTGCCTGCGTCACTCGCGCGCCGCACGTATGTCAGTCTCCTGCGCCGGCCCACGGCGCCCGAGGCATGGCATGCGCGTGTGCGTTTGCTGGCGCGTCTACGTGAACGGCACCCAGCGACGCTGGACGAGGCGCTAGCTGTGGCGCGGCAGACGCACGAAGAGCAGGCATGGCAGGTCATGCGGGCTGTGCTGCATATGCAAGCGACCGGCACGGTGCCGGACGACCCGCCACAGGATGCTGCTCTGTGGTTGGGTGTACACAGTGCGGACGTGCATGCCCAGCACATGGCTCTCGAGCATCTCCTGCAGGCTGTGGACCAGGGCGAGATACGCGCCCACGACTCGCTCGTGCGCGACGCCATCCATGCAGCTGTCACGCGTGCGCATGTGCCGCTCGTCGAGACGCTGTATGCGCATGCGCCCACGCTGTTGGCCGCGATGGAGCCAGGCGCGCTGCTGGATATGGCGGTGACACGAATGCAGGCCACGTCTGTCTCAGGACAGGAGCGCCACTTGCACGTGGCCTTTGTGACACAGCACCTCTTGCCGCGGGCGCCCGAGTTGGGCGAGCGCGTATGGCGTGACATGCTGTGGCCCGAGCTGATGCCTAGGTCGGGTGCCTGTACGGACGCCTTGGCAGCTCTGCAGCATGTGGATGTGCCGCCGATGGCGCGCGCCGTCGTGCAAGCGACTCTGCATGCCTCGCCGCGTGAGCCGGTGGCGTGGACGCTGCGTGTCGCGCAAGCGATCGTGACGTACCTCGTGTCATGTGACGAGGCCACCCTGCTCCGAGAAGCGGATGGCCTGTGTGACACGACGGCGACGAAGCCCATTTCGTACGGTGGCGCACTCGCC
Organism: Malassezia restricta; assembly: GCF_003290485.1. Classification (NCBI taxonomy): domain Eukaryota; kingdom Fungi; phylum Basidiomycota; class Malasseziomycetes; order Malasseziales; family Malasseziaceae; genus Malassezia; species Malassezia restricta. Next base: position 1,076,153 of record NC_040195.1, read on the forward strand.
CTCCTCGTGCTGAGTCAGTTACTTGCACAGGACGTGCCGCCACGCGTATGGATCGCGCTGGCGTACCGCGCTACGACAATTGTGCATACGCAGCAGCTGCTCGCCGGCCAGGTCGACGATGTCATGGTCGGGCACCATGTGGATGAGGCCCTAGTGCAGCAAGTCTTGTCCAAGCTATCGCGCCAGAGCGTGCGTCTGCTTGGTGTGCAGGTGCTGTACATGGTCCTGCAGCACCTGCCTACGAACGTCGATGCATCGCTGATGATGGCCGTCCAGCAGCGCACGACGCCTGGGGCGCAGCTGATGCTGCATGTCTACCAAACCCTGCATGCGCCGGGCGTGGGTAAGATTGCCTCGACCAAGCTGGTGCCGGTGCTGTTTGAGCGCATGGGATGGCATGCGCTGGCCTTGCTGGCCGGTGTGTGGACGTCGCCCGGCGGGCACGATATCAAGAACACGGCCACGTCGCTCCCATCTCTCGTGACAGCGCTGGATGCCGGCTCTGTCGTGCCACGCAGCGATGTGTCGGTGCGTCTGATGGCGATGCGGCATGCTGCGCTGCTTGTTACGGCAGCTACGCAGCACCGCCGGGCCCTCGATGTGCAGACGCTGTTGCCCAGTCTGTTGGTGGTGTTGCAGGATACCGTGCCGGTTCTTCGCGATGCAGCGGCCCAGCTGCTGTGCGCTCTGGACGCATGGAATGCGGCTAGCGAGCAGGACGCGCCGCGCGAAGTGTATGGCCTGGAGCAGGTGTACGGCCAGCACAGTGCCGCGCTGCAGTACCTCGACACGCCGACGTATGTCAAGTACACGTCGCTGCTGGCGAAGGAAGCTGGCGCATTCATCAACGATGCGGCGTATCTCGCGGCGACGCACACAGCGATGCTGCGCGGCACCGGCAAAAAGGAGACGCTGTTCCGCTCCAAGGTGCTGTGCTACCTGCTGAGCCATGCCGTATGCACGCAGGACGTTCACATGCGCATGGCACTCCTTGGTATCGTACGCGACGTGCCAGCGCCCTGCAAACTCACCACGGTGCTGCCTCTCATCCAGGAGGCGGTGGATGGCCACGTGCAAGATCCCGTGTACTTGCAGCTGCTGTACGAGACGTATGATGCGAGCGCGGACCTCGATCGCACGTCGTTTGCGTACTTGGAGCGCTCGCTGCGCGGTGGCGTACACCTGCAGCAGGCTGCGCTAGGCACGCTGCACGGCCTGTATCCCGCGCTGCGCATGGAGCACAAGCAGACCGTCTTTTTGGCTATGGCTGAGACGCTCGCGGATCCGCATACGCCCAGTGTCGCGGGTGCGAGCGCCGCTCTGCGGTCTCTGCCCGTGTCGGACGCCGTGCTCGTCTCGGTTTTGCGCTCGCTGTGCGAGTCGCTCGAGGAGGAAGACGAGGAGGCGCCCAAGCGAGCACGGACTCACTCGACTCGGGACGAGCAGGTCCGTCATGCCGCGGTGGTGCTGATCACGGTGCTGGAGAGCATGCAGAGCCGCACACTCGGTATGGAGGCATCGCTTGTGGCGGCGCTCTTTGACGTGGTGCGCACGGCGATTTCCCTGCATGCGACGCACCTGTTCAATGCCGAGTACGTCTTGCAGTTGGCGATGCAGAGTCTGTGTGACGTGTTTGACCACATTACGGTGCTGCCTGTCGACGTGGCCCAGGTCATTCGTGCGGACACGATTGTGAATGCCATCAAGGTCTCGACGAACACGCAGAGCATTAATCATGCGATCCTGCTTCTCGCTCGCTTTGCGCGCCTCGACGCGGAGCTTGTGCTGCACAACATCATGCCGATCTTTACGTTTGTCGGCCTGAATGTGCTACAGCGGGACGACAGGTTCACGCTGTCCGTGGTCGAGCAGACGCTGCGGAGCATTATTCCTGCCTTTGTGAAAGCCGTGCGGCCGCAAGTCATCAACGACAAGGACGCCCTCCTAGCGCTGTGGTGCGAGACACGCAGTCTGCTGCGCATCTTCAGCGACGCGTCCACGCACATCCCGCGGCACCGTCGCCATGTATTTTTCCGGCTGCTCGTCGATGTGCTCGGCGCTGATGACTTCTTGGCGCCCGTGTGCATGCTGCTGGCGGACCGTGTCACACATCGTGTGACGCGCTCGCCAGGCAGCAGTAGCAGTCTGCTGCAGCTGCCGCTCGGGATCATGCGGGCTGAGCCGTTCCATGTGCGTGTGCATGCGATGAACCAGATGTGGTCCGAGATTGTGCGACTGCTGGATAACTCGGACGATGTCTTTTTGGTGCCGACGCCGCGTCGTGAGTACTCGGATGAGCACTTGTCGACGATGCACCAGGCACATACGCTGCTCCTGTTCTTGCACGACGCCATGACGCAGACGCCCACGGACGAAGCCAGTGAGGAGCTCGCCCAGTATGCATGGTACACGCTGTGTGTCGCACCGGAAGACGAGGCGCTGCAAGCGGCTCTGCACAAGGCGCGCACGCCCGTCTTTCAAAGTCTGCCGACGTCCACCTTCCTCACGCTCGTGCTGCATCTCTTGCATGGCACGCGCGAGGCGCCACCTGGCCTGCAGGGCACGGTACCACAGCGTGTTGACATGCCACGCACCGCTCTCGACCTGCTGGCCTCGCGTGCGATACGGACGGACCGAGCGGCGCACGTTGCCCTGTTCGAGGAGCTGCACAAGGCGCTCGTGCACGTGTACGAGACACACCCGTCGCTTGGGGCCGATGCACTGGATCTGCTGCACACGTCGATCACGCACAGCGTATCGTCCGAGCACGCTGCTCTGACGCAGCTCATGCCGCCGTTGTGGGCGCATGCACCGCAGCCTCAGGTACTGCATGTGCTCACGGCCATCCTCCTGCATGTGGGTGTGCGTGCGCTCTCGCACCTTGCGGTGCTGGTGCCGTATGCGTGTGAGGCGGCCGAGACTGGCAGTGATGACGACGTGCACAGTGCGGCTTTGCTGTTGCTGGCAGCGCTCTTCAAAACGCTCTCGCAGTTCATGCATGGCTATGTCGCGCGCGTGATGCGCTTGCTGGTGTCGAAAGACACAACGCACGTTCGCAGTGCAGCCCGCAAGGTCCAGGATGCGATGGTCAAGCGCATGCCGCCCGCCACGATGCTCGAGGCGTGGGGCGTCGTGTGGCGCGAGACGCCGGCGTCAGCCACGTCGCTCCTGCACATGCTTCAATGGACGGTGCGGCACATGGACAAGGCAGCGGTGACTGCGCACTACAAGACCGTGTTTCGGTTTGTGCTGCAGGCCATGGACCTGCAGCGCAAGGCGTCTGCACCGTCGCGTGGCGTGTTGCCGGCCGTGGAGCGTGCCGTGCATGTGTTTGTGACGCTGTCGTTGAAGCTGAGTGAGACGCAGTTCCGCCCGCTGTTTTTGCGCACGTACGACTGGGCTGTGGTCGACTTGTTGGAGGAAGATGCGCAGGGTATGGAGGCGCGATCTTTGGCGCTGTATACCCTCGTCCAGATGCTCTTTGAGCAGCTGCACGCGATGATGGTGCCGTTCTATGCGGTCGTGATCGAGCATGTGATCGAGGTACTGCAGCAGGCGACGCGCACGCCGCTGTGGTACGAGGTCGTGCGCAGTGTGCGTGTGTGTGCTGAGGCAGATGAGGGCGTGTTTTGGAACGCGTCGCGTGCGACGCCCTGCATCGCGCCGCTCGTAGCCGCGATGTGTGAAGAGGACGCAGCGCTGATCCCCGAGACGCTGCTGGCCCTCGCTCAGGCTGTGCCGGACGACGAATTTTTGCGTGCGCTGAATACGGCGCTCATGGCCGCGGCGCACACGGAGCATGTGCCGACGCAGGTACGTACGCTGCACACGTGTGCGTCGCTGTGGGCAGCGCACGGCATGGCGCTTCTTGCGTTTGTGCCGGAAACGGTGGCATCGCTCTCAGAGCTGCTCGACAATGCTGATCCACGCACGTCCAAGGCAGCGCTCGAGCTGCGTGTGCACATGGAAGAGGCGCTCGGCGAGCCGCTCGACTCGTACCTCGACTCGATGTAGCTCATAGCCTGTGGAGGTTCTTCTCGACATTCATGCAGCCCTCGTGGGTGGCGTATGGCATTCAGGGGGCAGTGCAGTACATCCGGCGGCATGCGCCGGGCTGTTTTCGAAGCATAGATCTACGTGACCTCGTGCATGCCCGCATTGCGATCGACGCGACGCTACTCACGCAGCGCCTATTTTACCGTGCGAGCACGGATCCAGCACGGCATGTCACGGGGTGCCGCGAAGTGATCCAGGCCCTGCATCGAGTGCCATGCCATCCCATCATGGTGTTCGATCACCCGAATGCCCGTCTTCCCCAAAAGGCTCGCGAGCATGCCAGACGGCGGGCCGCGCATCACCTCGCTCTGCAGCGCCATTCGTGGGAAAGTGCGCGCCACGCACGTCTGGAGGCGCTCGCGGCGTGTGCGGATGCCCATGCCAGTCTCACGGACGGAGAAAAGGCGCAGCTCAGCGAGCGCTTGCGTCAGTGGCAGCGATGCGACCTGCGCGGTGCACAGACGTATGCCCCCCTAGCAGAAGAGCAAAGGGAGTCGTTGCTGCAGCACACCTTGGATCCTGCAGCGCAGTTTGAGGACGATGCGTACGCGTCGTTTCGGGACGACGAGTACGAGATCGTGGATGAGCCGGAGGTCGCTGACGACTTTGAGCCCGTCGCTGTCAGCACGCTTGATCAGCTGGCTCATGCGATCCACGCCCTTCGGCAAGAGTATGCACAGCTCGCCAGGCCGCGTGAAACGCTCTCGCAACGAAGCCTCTCTTGCGCCGAGGAACACGTATACGCTTCGTTCGAGAGCGGGGCGCTGGGCGCTGACGCATGCCTCGTGTCGCACGACCCGACACAGTGGCAGACGATTCGTCACGAACTCGAGCGAGCCGTCCAGCGCCTCGAGTGGGAAGACGGCCGATGGACCTCAGACACACAGGGTCCCAGCATCCGCGTCCGAGACATCATCACGTACCTGTGTGCATGGAGTACGCGTCTCATGCGCATATACCAGCGCTCCTCGCGCCTCGTACCCAAGCAGGCCTACGTGGACGTCATGGAGCTGTGCCGCCACTTGCATGTACCTGTCTTGGTATCGGGCGACGGCACGAAAGAGGGTGGGCCCCTGCATGAGGCTGAGGCACTCGCCAGTGCGCTCGTGCGCGACGGCTATGCCGACATGGTCGCTAGTGAAGACAGTGATGTCCTGCTATACCAAGTCCCGCTCCTCCGTGGCCTGTCCAACATGTCGCTCGAGCTGGTGGACACGCTGCGTGTCTATCCCCACATGTTTCCGCAAGCGACCTCGCCGTTCGATGCCTTTCTCGAATTCGCGCTCTTGTGCGGCACGGACTTCAACCGCACGGTGCCAGGCATCGCCGCCACGACCGCGTGCCGGTCGATTGCGCAGTACGGCTCCGTAGAGGCGGTGCTTCGCATGTCTGAGCCGCGGTATGCGCCGCCGGATCAGCTGGAGATGGATGCGTACCTCGCCGAGCTCGAAGAGGCGCGCAGCATCTTTTTGCACCCGCCGCGCATCGAGCTGGCCATGGCTGAAGAGGCGGGCCTGCGGCTCAAGTCTGCGCTCCCTTCCTGCGAGCCCGAGCCGCCGTGGGCCACGTTCCTGCACACGCATGCGTGCTTATCGCCCATCTGATACGATCCCCCCAGGCGGAGCGCTTCCTTGCACGACCATGGCAACTCTGTATAGATACCCTATGTAAAACGCGCACGAAACGTGCGCTCGCGTGTCCCAAAAAAGTCTAAGCGGTGCCGCGAATAGCCGTGCCAAACTGTGTGCGGGACGCGCTGCCGTACAAAGTCGACGACGGACTCGGGGACGTGGGCACACAAGTCAATGTCCAGATACTCAAGCGCCTCACAGGCCACCAGGGTATCAGGACGTGCTTCTCGAGAGACAGCACGCCACGCGTCGGCCAGGGTTTGCTGCTGTGCGAGACCTGCGCGCACATGCACGAGATGCAAAAGTTCACGGCCTCGTATAGTATTGGCGTCTTGGACGTCAAGACGCCGAAGACGCGGACAACAAACGCGCACGTGTGAAGCGCTATTCGCTAGGGCGCCCGGCGTAAGCATCTGCAAAAGCAGAGATGGCGTGAGAGGCTGAGCCAGCGCCGCATCCCATGTCGGCCACAAAAGATCAGGAGGCGTGGGGCCATACGCATCCAGGACCACATGGAGCGTGTGGATCCGCGAGCATGACTCGAGGATCGTGCACGCTAAGCGGGTATCTGAGTTGGTGCCGATGCGCAATCGAAGCACCTCGAGGGAGGCGCACATGGCCTGCGTAAGCGCCAAGAGATCCGCCTGCTCGCGCAAAGCAGCATCATCAGGTATAGACACTTCGAACGAATCGAGGGCAGGCCATAATGCCACGCGACCCAACAAGGCTAGTGGCGCGTGAAAGTGGCGCAGATGAGGGTAGGACACAGGCTCCTGCGTCGTATGAGGAGGAGGACACTGAATATGCCACGCGGCTTTGCCACGCAATTCAATATGCTCCAGTGTCGCATGCGCATGCTGAACCAAGAGGCTAGGAGGTGTGCCGTACTTGGTACGCATGTGCTCTGTCGCATGGAGCGCGTCGCCCATGTCATACACAAAGTGCGCGAGTGCATCACACGCGCGGAGCAGCGGGGTATCTGCGACTGACATTGTGACGCGCTCTAGCGTCAGACTCTGCAGTTGGCAGGCAGAAGAGCCTGGCGCAGGAAGCAGGTCAGGCACCGATGAACGTAGGCACAGAGTACGTAGGTGCGTCTGTTGTAGAGCCCATACAAACCACCGAGGAGCATACTGGCTCTCGACTGCGAAAGAAGTCAGTGGTATCCTTGCGAGAGTATCTGGCAAGTTTTTCAGATGCGACAAAGGCCTCTTGATTGATACAGAACGGACAGAGGAGCCACCGCGTCGGAGAAAGGTGAGGAAGGCTTTTTTTTGATAGTGCGCGGCAGTCTCCGCCGCCATCTGCGGTGGTGGGGCACGAATGTACACCGCTTGCCAGAAGACAGAGTGTTTGATAATGCTTTCGTTCCATCGTTGGCATACACCTCGGCACTGGACCAGCGACACAAAAGGGAGAAGGCGGAGCACGCGGATCAGAAGCTCCATGGGTATACGAGACATGGCTGTTGAGACAGGCTCAGCCACCTCTCTGGCACGAGCCATGACCCTGAGGCGCTCTCCTTTGTCATGGTATCCGAGCTTTTCAAAGACCTGCGCCGACTGCATTAAGATCTCAGTCTGACTCGGGGCTAATCGCAGGCACCGGCGAAGATCCGCTAATGACTGCTTAATATCGGACGCCTGAGCATACAAATGTGCGCGTCTCAGATAAATATAGGCACGCTTCGTGGCATCTGTCGTCTTTGCCAGCTGCTCGGTCGTGCGATGGACATGCACATCCCACGGCTCGGACGCCATCATCGACCCACCACACCATCGGTGGAGGTCAAGCTACGTTTTCGACCGCATGCCAGGACAAATCGAGCCTCGACGCGTCGCTGTGGCGCTAGCCATCGATTATGACGAGAACCGAACAGATCGTGCGCTTGTGATGTTGGTACGCTCGCGCAAGCATAGCGATAAGTGGGTCGTACCTAAGGGCGGGATCGAGAAGGGCGAGTCGGCCAGGGAAGCGGCAGCCCGAGAATTATGGGAGGAAGCTGGCGTGAAAGTGGGCAAGGAAGCACCGCCATGGGGCCTCGATGCTGAGCCTGTCATGCATAGAGACAAGCGCGCACACAAGAAATGCCCTGCTGATTTGATCGACACGCCCAACATGATCCCCCGAGCAGTGTATGTGCTGGAGGAATTCCGAATGCACCCCTCCAATGTGCATGCCAAGTGGCCCGAGGCTCATGAGCGGGAGCGTCAGCTGTTTCCGCTACACGAAGCCATTGAGCACGTATCATGGCGTGAGGGCATGCGCGAACTGATCGAAAATGCACGAATCGTAACATCTGGCTTTTACAAAGGAACGTAGTGGCTATCATTATGAGAATTTGAGCAGGGAGTCGCCGCGGTGGCACCGGTGCAAGAAGTTCACAATTGTATCGATCTCTTTTGGTGGCGGCAGAGAGTTGTAGTGTTTGGTCGCCATGGCTGCGAGGTGTGTATGCTCTTCGTCGCGGTCAAAAAAGTGGGGATGGCCCTCCTCTCTGTGACGCTCGGTGGTATGTGCTGTGGCAGATCGTGTAAGTGGGGCAGACTCTGTTACTTCGTCCGTCTGCTTCTCGTTTTGTGGATTTTGGACGGGCGGCTCTGGCTCATCAGCTAGGCTAGGATCTCTGATCATGCTCCTCGGTGGATAATGCGGCTCGATGCCATGGTGTACCATGTACTTCAACGTGGCATCCAGAGGAAAGTCTGCAAAGTTGACCGACATATCTGGAGAAGCGTCATCTTTGAACGTTAGATGCACACACGTACCGCCCTTCTCGCGCTGCCCCGCATCTCGATCGCCTGGCGCTTGGCTCATCGCGGCGTCCAAGAGAGCACCTGTTGGCCTCACACGCGGGGGAAACCTGTTCCTCGTCACGTGAGGAGAGGTCTGGGAGCCTGCACGACGTGCGTGTGGCATGACGATCAAAATGCATCTGGGCCAGCGCATGGCACGAGCAGCATACATGCAGCGGCGCATGGCAAGCCGCATGTCACAGCGAACTGCTCCAAAAAGCCCTCCAACGTGGAACGAGCAAAGGTGGTCCAATCGGACCGTGGTGACCCTATCGACATTGGTCGGAGGTATCGTACGTGAACGAGACTGACCCAGATGTATGTGATAGGCTTTTCGCAGGGATTTCGCCAGGCCCAGGCACGCGGCTTGACATCCCCAACTGAAACATCATCGTCAACAGAGTAATGGGGTGCTATGAGCATCTACCAACCCTGGACAATTTTTTGGGCCATAGGAATCCACAGCATAAGCTGCTTCACATCCTATAGCAGGGAAATATGAGCACGTCTAGTGTCGTCGTCATTTACATTAGAGCGAATCCTTGGCAACCGTAGCGGGGCTCTGGCCAGCAGCCTTGACACGCTTGCGCAGCTTCTCGACCGACTTGTTGCCACGAATACCACCGCCCCAGTGACGACGAGCCTCGTCGTACTTGTCAAGGTAGTTGGCCTTGGCAGCCGACACGAGGTCAGCAAGCTCACGCTCGTCCTCAGAACGAACGTCCTGGATGACAGCGATAGCCGTGCGCTTCAGGTGCACCACGGCACCGAGACGCGAGCTCGACTTGACAATGACGTAAGGAATGCCCATCTTGCGGCAGAGGGCGGGCACAAACACCACAAGCTCAATAGGGTCAACGTCGTCAGCAATCACGACGAGGTTGGCCTTCTTGGCCTCAATGAGAGCAACACAGTGGTTCAGACCATACTTGACGTAGAGCGGCTTCTTGCCGTCGGCCTTCGGGTCGACCTTGTTGCCGGCAGCCACCTCCTTGGCCACGGCGTCCAGACGCGCCTTCTTCTCCTGCTTCGACTCGGGGCGGTACTTGTTCATGAGCTTGAACAGAGCCGTCGCCGTGTTCTTGTCAAGCGTGTTGGAGAACTGGGCGATAGCCGGGGGCACCTTGAGGCGTTGCTGGAGGATCACACGCTGGCGCTGGAGACGAACGTACTCCGGCCACTTGACAAAGCGCGTCAGGTCGCGCTTGGGCTGAATGTCCTGACCTGTATTTGTTAGTCACATGCGCCACATACCAATGCCAAAGTGACGAGGGCGGCTCTCAAAGAGAGGGTTCGTGTTCGACTTGCTCGAGCTACTCTTCGAGTAGGGAGCAGGTGCAGGCTTCTTACCAGTGTTCTTGGTGGCCTTAGGCTGTAGATCATCGAGACGAGTCAGCATCATGCCCATGCACACGCCGAGCTCGGAGCTCTAAACTGCTTCACCCACCGGATGCATCAAGAAGATGATCCGGATGGGATCACGCAGACATTATATGCGTACCATTACGAAGAATCAACAGAAAACGTAGTAGACGAGGAAAAGACTGCGAGCCATGGCAGTGGCAAAAATTGTTGCCCTGTCGATCACGTGAGTATATTGTAATTCCTCACGTGATGACAATGTGCATGTAGGATGGTCCGTGCTCCTTGGATTCACTAAGTTATGGTACCGATGCAAGTGTGGTTCGTGGCGGTGGCGGCGGTGGCCCTGGTCGCTTCAGCCAAGGATGTGCCTTCAGCGTGCACGCATCTTGAATTTTCTTCGTGGAGCGATACAGGGCTACGTGCTTACCTGCTGGAGCGAGGCATCACATCGCCTGGCGCGACGCACGACAAGCTCGTGACACTTGCCAAGAACGACTGCGAGACGCTTATGGCGGACGCCGAGCGAGTTCCGGATGGCTCGTCAGCACAGTGGAATGAGGCTCTTTCTTTAGCGAGCTCTGTGCGAGCCAATTTTGCACCCAAGACAGCCATCCCCAAGAGCATGCCGTCTGCCACACCTGTAGGTACCGAGCCCATCAAGCGTGGTGCATCCACAGCGGCACGCAAGGTAGGTCAAAGCGCCTCGAAAGTCGCCGAGAAGCGGTGGGATGATGTAAGTGCGTATCTTGACGACACCAAAGACTATGTGTACAGCAAATGGAGTGAGGTCGACTTGTATGGCTGGCTCCGATCGCATGGCCTGGACGTACCGACCAATGCGGCACGGAGTACCATGCTGGCATTAATGCGCGAGCCATTTGCGCGTGAACACTATGATCGGCCTTATGCTCGCCTGTCATCTGAGTACCTGCACCGCTGGCTGGTGGAGCATGGCTATTTGCGAGGCGAGGCACCACAGTCGCGCCAGACGTACGAAGCTTTGGCGCAGCGCTACTATTACTATATGCAGGACCGCGTGTATGATACATGGACGCAGGCAGACCTGCACAAGTGGCTCGCAGACCGTGGACTAGTCCCCCAAGACTGGCGTGCGACGCGTGATGAGTACCTGCGCGTCATGCAGGACAAGTATGCACGGGCCGCCGATACCATATGGGCTGGTTGGAAAGAAAGCGATATGCGGCAGTACCTCGCGCGGAAAGGCGTGCTGACGCATGCAAGCACGTATGAAGAATTGCTCCAGCTCATGCAGAAGCACGCTCAGTCTGCAGCCGCCACAGCGAGTGCCTATGTGAGCTGGTCCGATGCCAAGCTGCGTGGCTTTCTCAAAGACCGCGGCGTACAGGTGGAGGCATTGCCATCCAGCCGCTGGGAGCTGCTGCGGGCCATGCGGGCGCACTACACCCCCAGCTGGAGCGTACAGTGGCAGCAGACGTTTGAATCTGCTTTGGCTCGTGTGAAGCGCAGTGGTAAGTCGCTGCTAGGTGTGCATGATGAATTGTAGCTAGGAGCGCTGGACGATGTCTCGCTCGATTGTAGAATGTAAGTGTGTATCTCTTGAGACGCGCCAATAGTGCTCCAAGGCATCTGACTGAGAGAGGCGCGTCAGGAACTCCTCGTCGTGGGTGATGACAATGAGCTGGAAGTTGGGCTGGTGCTGCCGCTCAGCAAGGAGGTCTACGAGGCTTGCAGCAAGCGCCTCGACGTTTTCACGATCGAGGTTCGTGGTCGGCTCATCGAGTGCCATGCAGCCACAGGCCCCGCCAAACGAATCGGCCAATGCCAGGCGGATAAGGATACAGGCGAGTACTTTTTGGCCCGTACTGCATCGACCACGCATATCAAGCTCGATGCCGTCCTTGCGCATGCACACACGGTACTGGTAGGCACGAAGACCGCCACTCGTGCCATCGCTGTCGGCCCGAATGCACACTGAATCAATGTCAGTGCCTTGATAGGTTTTTTTCCATAGGTAATCGAGAGTCTGGTTCACCTCTTCCATCTTGATTCCATGGTACTGCAAGATGGCCTGTTGAAATGCGGCACAGTACGTATCGAGATCGCGATTTGCCATGCCAGCCACCTTGATATGCACGAGCTGCCGCATGTAGCGCTCAGAGATACCGCTGTAATCATCTTGAAGCTCCTTGTGGCGCCGCTCCAACTCGGCCTCGATTCCTGCCATCTCGCCGCGCAAATGCGCCGCACGTCCACCGAGAGCCTGCTCGGCCCGCCGCGCTTCGTCGTACACCTGGTTGGCCTTCGCATGCGCCGAGTACGCCGCCTCCAAGTCCAGCGCAGCGTGTTGTGCCTGTGCATCTGCATAGGCTTTCTCTGCCTCGCGGAACTGGACATTATCGCGCACATTCGACTCATACGCACGCGCATCGCGCATCGCTGTCTCAAGGGTATGTGAGTCATGCATGGCACGCTCCGCGGCACGAACTGCGTCATCCAGTGCAGCCGATGCACGTTTCAGCGATAAGTTGCATGTTTCCAGACTCGATGCATCGTCCGTGTCATCGAAGCGGGTCATGACGCGATGAAGGCGATCGAGCACATCTTGAAACTCTCGTCTCTTTCCTTCATGCCGATCTTCTACCTTTAGGCGCTCCTGCCGCGCCGACTCAAGCGACGAGCACGCTGCTTGCAACGGCTCCGTCATATCATCACACGCACGGTTTAGGTCTTCTAATGCCGCTTCTAACTCACGGGCATCAGCGGCATATTCGTCAAGACGACCTTGTGGTGCTCCACGAGCTCGAGCAGCCGCGCTTTCTGCGCGTTGCTTGGCGTCTTGCATGCGCGAAGACAGGGCGGCATGGGATTCGAAATGCTCAGTGCGCTGGATATGTGCCTCCTTGGCCATATACAGCTTGGCTTCCATCTGGACCCACGACGTGAGATCCGCAGCGAGCGAGGCGTGTGCACTGCTACGCTGGCGCAGCTGGGCGATATGTGCATCAAACGCAGGGAGCGAAGATGGTGGCACAGCTTGCTCGCATGCAAGGCACACGTGTTTGTCGTGTGCATGGTGCTGGATACGTTCAAAGACTGCCGAGGCATGTTCCAGCAAGCCAAGAGATTCTCGAATCGCGTGAAGTTCTTCTTGTACATTGCGCAGGCCGGCGTCGACCGACTCGAAGCCACATTGCAGGTCGTCAAGGCGCGCGGAAAGAGCTTTGCCGCGCTCCTTCGAGGCTTTCCATGCTTCATGTAGTACATCGAACGTTGCTCGCCATCGAATAGCCTCTGAGGCAGCATCGTCACCGCCTTCCTCGCATGCGTGGATTCGTTCTCGTAGACGCTCTAGTGAGGCTTGGGTATGTTCGCGCCGCGCGTGCAAATCACGCAACTTGGTCTCGAGGCGTTCGTGCGTTTCTCGCTCTTGTTGCTCGCGATCTTGCAAGGCACGTCGTTCATTTCTAGCCGACGCGTCCCATTCTTTTTGTTGAGCTTGCCATGAAGTGTCCAGAGAAGTGGCTGCGGCGCGTATCGCGTCCCAAGTTGCGTCTTTCAATGACGCTCCCATCGCCTCTAGTTCTTGCGCGCATTCGTTGCGTTGGCGCTCACGCGTGCTTCTGGCAGCCTCGAGCTCTGCATGCCGGCGAATGAGTCGTTCATGCTCGACGGCGGCAGCTTTACGTTGGTCAGTGTACGTTTGCATATTCCGCTGAAGTTCTTCTAGCTGTGCCTGTTGGGCAGCTAACTGCTGAGGGTGCGATGTGAGCAAGCGTGCTAGCTCATCATCTGGTATATCAAGGTACGACATGCGGGCCTCTAACGTGCGCTTGTGTTCGGCATATAGGGCCATTTTTTCCTCGAGGATCTCGGCGCGATTGACAACTTCGCGAAACCGCGTAGCGTCATCATAGAGAGTCTGGTTCTCGGCTGTCTTGCGTCGAATGTCGTCATCAAGGTCTTCGAGCAATACACGCTTTTCGAGAAGCGTTTCTTGCAATGTCGTGATGGTCCTGCGGATGCTGTCCGCACGCTCCTTGTCCTGCTGCAAAGCGCGCAGCTCCGCCTCGTCCACGCGCGCATCTTGCGCACGCTGCTTGCGAAGCGAACGGATCGTATCCAGTGCCTTGGTATATCGCGACACTTCAAAGATCTCGTCAAAGCGTTTCTTGAGGATCGCTGGCTCTGCCAAAGGCCAATTGGCTTCTTCCTGATGGCAAAAAAGGACATGCTCAAGGATCGCGCGAGGCACACCCAGAAGCGACGCCATCTCTGTATCGAGCTCCGCACATCGCGTCGAAATGGAGTTACGGGCATGCGGCTCGGCCTCTTCGTCGTCAATGCCCAGGACGCCCTCTAGTGTTTTCATCGAAAGGCCCCCGCCCTTTTTCTTCGATACTTGCAAATTGCGGACGCAGTTCATGCGGACCCCATGCGTATTGCGGAATCGTAGGCGAACCTGCGCCTTGACTGTATCTGTGCCCGCCATATTTGGGTCGTGCAGAAAGCCGCCGCCTTTGGTATGCGGCGGTAAATCGCCCGTGGCCGCATATTTGAGACACTCAACAATTGTCGTCTTTCCACTGCCATTGTGCCCGACAATGACTGTGAGTGGTTTGAAGAACTGGATGATGTTGACATCACGCGGTCCAAACGAACGCACGCCACGGATGGCGAGCTTGTCCAACTCGGCCATCGTGGGCAACGAGCGACCAAGGACAGCGACGCGCGTCGTCGGTGTGGAGGTGTCACTCGACCCCCAACACTTCGATGCCCTCGAGGTGGCGGCGATGGGGGAGTGGCGTGCTCCTGGTCAGCCTGCTTGCCTATGCGCCCGTCGTTCTGACAAAGGTGATTCTGTATGCATATCCTACGCAAATGGGCATGCGAGCGGGTCTCGCTGCGTTTTTGTGGAGCATGACAGCATGGTCCTTGGTCACGGTCCTAGCTCGGCCGTCGGTGTACACGCCGACAGAACCGTTGCCTGTGTGCGTTACAGTCAAGAGATCTAATGGTGCGCCTCGGTGGTGCTCAAAGTGTGAGTCGCCTAAGCCTGACCGGTGTCATCACTGCCGATTTTGCCGGCGTTGTATCGTCCGGATGGATCACCATTGTCCATGGCTGATGGATACTTGTATTGGCCAGCGCAACTACAAGGCATTCGTACTGCTGCTACTGTATGCATCACTCTTTTGTATATATGCACTCGAGACGACCGTGCGTGCCTGCATCTCGCTGCGTATCATCAACATGCCCACGACCTGGATCGTTCTACTTACCTTAGTGCTATTCGTACGTTTATTGTGCTGACGGTAGTTATCGCTTGTTCTCACGCCTTTTCTTGGATTTCACGTATATTTGATGACGCATAATATGACGACGCTCGAGTTTATCGAGGGCATGTCCCATGTCCGGCACAAGACATCGGAGAACGAGACCCGGGCACAGCTGCAGCGATTGTTACCCCACACCCTGTCTCGGCGCTATTATGTGTACCATGTAGGTGCGCTGGCTAATATAAGACAGGCCCTCGGCCGCTGCGTACTCCTATGGTGGCTCCCTATCGGTGGCCCGGCGCTAGACCTGACCTATCCCATCAACGAGGCCGAATTTCATGCGATGCAGGCCGAGCTTCAGTCGCGAGACGCCTCAGGCGCACCAATGGAGTGAATGTCAGCTGTGCCGTGGAAAGCATCGAGGATGCACCAGTTGACAATAGGC
Source organism: Malassezia restricta (assembly GCF_003290485.1). Taxonomy (NCBI): domain Eukaryota; kingdom Fungi; phylum Basidiomycota; class Malasseziomycetes; order Malasseziales; family Malasseziaceae; genus Malassezia; species Malassezia restricta. Next base: position 1,091,703 of record NC_040195.1, read on the forward strand.
TCCTCGCGGCGGCCCAGTGCATTGAGGATGCTCTGCGCCACGATACCTCCGAGGATGGCACATGTAGGAGCAAACGACACTGTGCGATGCGGGAATGCCGCGCGAGCAAATGCGGTATAAAAGGCCTTGGCATTTGTACGCCGGAACACGGTTGTGGGTTTGACGCCCTTGGCCTGCATGAGCGCCTCTGCTTCGCGTTCGAGAGCCTCTTGGAAGGCGTTCACATCTTTCGAGCCCTTGAGAGACCACAGGCCCCATGTGGCGACAAGACCAGGGCTCGGTCGAGACGGCCATGGCGCTTGGAGTGATTCGGCGAGGGGCACGAATGCCTGTCGGAACTTGACTGGCGTCTTTTCTTTGGTACCTGGCACGGGTATATCCCGGACGTAGTCCAAGGACACCAAATCACAAAATACATAGCCACTTTGGCCGTATGTCGCGGCGGCAAAGAACATCGCGTCATGAGCGCGGCACAGACTGTTCCAACGTACGAGTTCATCGCGCGTGCCAGATGTGACAAGCACAAGGTCAGGCCGAACACGTTGAAAGAAGTCGTCGTGAGCATCGTCGTGTGACTCGCCTTGGATATGTACGTGTGGATTCAGCTGCTGAATCCGCTGGAGTGGCGCTGTGGCAACACGCGATGTCCCTATATCATCAGGGCGGAAGAACAGCGAAGCAGACAGGTCCTCCGGCTCGACGTTATGGGCATCGACGATGGTCAGTGCCCCGATGCCCGCTAGGACGATATTCTTCACGATCTCCTCAGCGACACCAGTGAATGACACAACGGCCACATGCGCTTGCCGCATGTGATTCTGTGCTTCAAGACCCCATAGCCGAATCTGCCGATCGTACAGCGCAGCTTCATCCTCCGTCACACCCGTTACTGAGGTATCCATGCTGTGGTCGTGAAACGAGATGACTAATACTATACTACAGACTCCTTTTGGATTCAGGCTGAGAGCCACACACATGTGGCCAGGGTCCATACCAAGACCATGGATACGCTTGCTGCAACGTGCGCGCCTGCACCTTGTGGATTCGACTGATCCACGATATGGTATGAAGGTGTTTTTCCAGGCGACGAGACCATATACGATGAGCCATACTGCTCGGGCTTGTCGCAGCTGCTACCAATTTGGTCTTCGCATGCCTTGATGCATTCAGCACGTTGTCGGAAATGTGTTTCCCGCTTATTGTTGCACACATCTTTGCATGTCTGTCGACGGATCTGGCAGTCGCTCGACTGAACCGGCCATTGGTATTGGGCAAGACGCGACACACTTTTTTTACATTTACACATGGTGGCCATGCCCTTATCGACGTCGCAAAAGTTGTACTCCAGCTCGTCTTCATCTTCCTCGCAGCCAGATCTTTTGCAAAAATCGACCTGAATGTCACATACCAATTGCTTGCTGTCCTTGGGCAGTGTCGAGTTGGCCAGATTGAAGTAGAACTTGGGCAAATTCGCGACCGACTCATTGTTGCCGCGGTACATGTTGCTTATAAGTGATGGTAGAGGACCATCTCCCCAGCTAGCCACATCCACGATCTTGGCCGTGCTCACGTTGGATGATGCACTCTTCGATGCCTGAGGCAGACTTGATGGCTTGGCATACACGTCAAACGATGATATGGGCGCAGGCTTCGCCAATGTGACACTCGGATAGTCAACACCTGGAGGCGGTCCTTCGCCTTCGTAAGTGGATGTGGACGAGGAAGCCGCCGAGCCAGAGGGTGGGGGAGACGGCGGGGTATGAGACGAAGGCGGTGGGGACACCGTGCTTCCAGATGGATCAGGATTCATCCGTAAACGACTGGCTGGATTGTCGCGCGCCACGATACTCTCCGCACGAGCTATCCACACGACAAGGAAGAGCACGCCCAGGAGTGCGCGCAGCATGATGGCACGCATCATCCCGGCGAGGGAATGCAGAAACTTTCTGTTGGGAGGCGAGCCCCAGCTGACACGGCGGCCACGTGATGCCGAGTGTGGAGGAAAAGAGCAGGGAGACGCAAGCACAGGAGGCTTGGTCGCATGCATGTCGCAACAGCGGCGCGTCTGTGCCGTGTGTGGCAGTCGGCGCTTCCGCCTGATTGCCTCGCAGCTTGTGTGTGATGCGGGGCATATACAGCGTGACTTTCGCATTGAAGCAGCTCATGATGATGATGGCTTTGATACCCAAATAACGACTCGGACACGTTCTTTGAACCGTGCCTCGCAGCGCGATAGCGAGCGAGCGGAGAAGCGCCAGAGAGCGCATGAACAACGCCGAAAAATTCATGGGCGCACGATGTATGTGATCCCTGGATCTTTCGAGCATTTCTCGTTGTCAGACCCGGATGCCGCACGCCTGCATGGGCCGCGTGTGATGTTTGCCATCGTGCAAGCCTACCAACTGATTCTACGTAAGCAGATTGAGGCCCTGCGCAAGTACATGGGCGATGACTGCCCGTGTATGCTGGAAGCATACGCTCGTGACTTTTGGGCTATGCACGTATCTAACCACCATATACCCGCGGCGCCGTTGGAAGCAGCGCGAGACGCGGCAGAGCGACGAGAGCGCGACGTGCGGCGGATCAAGCCCGAGTGCCATGACTCTGCTCGGCGTGGACGGCAGAGGTACCAGGATGAAAGCGATGTGACGTGGCGCCTAGAGCCTGTCACACTCAAATCGACCTTGGCCATTGTGTTTTTGGCGTGTGTGATGTGTCGTGTCCCCATTACACTCGGGGATATGCGGAAACACGTCATCATGCGTACATTGCCGTACCTCAATGCGATTCGGTATTTGCCCACGTCGCTTACGGATTCGCTGTCGCTTAGCGACCTGCAGTTTGGTGGGCTGGACACGAATCACGTCCCTAGCGTCATGGAGCTGCACCGGCGCGTGGTGGACATAAGCTCGGTCCTGCAAAAGCAATGTGGCGTGATGTGGCCTGAAATGAATGCGGCACCGGTCCTCAGTCGGTACGTCCATGCTTTTATGCTGCCATCGACGTTGTATGTGATGTCCAAGGCACTGCTTACGATGTTGCGCATTGACATGCACGTCCGAGGTGCTGCGACACTGACGCCCAATGCCGCGGCTCGTGCGCGTGAGGCGCAGCATGATAAGGAGTGGCTCTCAGCATCGTGTGCCTTTTCACGCAATACACTTGTGCCGCGGTGTGTGATGCTGATGGCGGTTTTGATTGTTGCCATCAAACTGCGCTACGGACTCGATGGTATGGAGCGGCAGGAAGTGTCTACGACGGTGCAAGGACGCCAGATCTACTCTGGTGCCCCGAGGCAGGCTGAGTGGCTCGATGCCGTATGTGCATTGCATGACACCAGTCATTCGACGAGCTCCTTTGCGCCGTGGGACACCAGTGTAGATGTACTCACTTTGTCAGAAGAGGACATGGACACATACCTTGATTTTGTGGAAGACATGTACTTGCCCACTCATATACCCGCCAGTCTTCCTCTTCGGCGCCGTGATGACGTCGATGACTTGATACCCTGTGAACCACCTGCGCGTCGTGAACGTGGCGACTGGCTAGCGTATGCGCGATACATGGAGGCGCAGCATGCCGAGCGGCGCAAGCAGTTCGAGGCTGAGTTGTATGCTGGCGAGCCGACGACCGAGTGTGAAACGGATATCGCACCCGGCGAGGCTTATGCCCTGCACACGCACGATCCTGGCGGCACGATGTCACGCGATATGCATCGTGTGCTTGAAACAGGGATGCGCATCGTTGGGTTGGACACGCACCCCTTGCCGACGTATCAGCCAAGCAATACGGCATGGACGCGACCGCATGACCAAGACGTCCTGCTGGACTGCGTGATGCAGCTGGAGGAAGCCCTTGTCACGACCCTGATGCGCCGGCGTCGAAGGTAGCTCTGTAGCATGGTACATGTGGGGAAGCTATGTATCGTTGGCATTCTTGTTCTCGGCCCGTGACTTTTTCGTAGTGGCGGGCTTGGGGGCCGGTTTAGCATCGTCCGTAGAAGCATGCAGCTCGCGCTTGCGCTTGGCGCCGCCAGCCACAGCGAGTACAGCAGGTCCATTACCACGTCCACGCGACGCTGCTGCACCGCGGATCGATGTGCCTGCTTCAGATGCCTTGATGGGCACGGGTTTTGGAGCTGCGCCGCCGCGGCCGCCGCGCACCACAGCCGGGCGGGGGTTGGAGGCGGGTGTCTCCTTCTGCTCGGACGTCTTGGCTGCTGCGGCTGGCGGTGCATCGACGCCCAGCTTGGTCTTGAGCTCGGCAATCTCGTTCGTGAGGTTCGTGATTTTCTTATCGCGCTGACCAATCATGATCTGGTTACGCAGGGCCGCCTCACGTTTGCCGTCCTCGTAGCGCGACTGCAGCAGCGGCTGGTAGTGCGCCTGCAGCTCGGCCTCCTTGGCCTGGACAGCAGCTGTGCCTTCAGGTGCATTGCGTAATGCTTGCAATTCGTCTTCCTTGGCCTTGACGGCCTTGACACTCTCGTCCTTGATGTGGGCAAGCTCCGTCTCGAGCTCGGAGATGCGTGCGTTGGCCTGGGCAAGCAGGCCCTCGAGTTCTGTGATGCGCGTCTGCAGTGCCTGATCCGCCGGCTGCTCCTGGAGTGATTTGAGCTGGGCCTCGGCGGCGCGCTTCTCCTTGAGAAACGTGCGCGCAAAGTGCTTGTGCTTCTCGCACTCCTCGGTCTTGGCACGCAGCTGCTGCTCGAGCGAGGGGATATCGGGTGTCTCGGCGGCCGGCGCCGAAGCGTCAGGGGTGTCGGAGGCGCTCGTGGCATCGGTGGCCTGAGGTGCCTCGGCAGGATGCTCACTGGGTGCATCGGCAGGGGCTCCATTCGCCTCATCCTTCGTGCCCTCGTCCTTGGGCTCTTCGTCCTTGATCTCCTGTTCCTTCTTTTCGAGCTCGGCGAGCTTGTTCTCGAGGGCCTGCTTGGCTTCCTCGGACGCCTGCGCCTGCGTCTCGAGCTGCTTGGACCGCTCTACGGCCTCAGCCACAGCACGACGCTCCTGAGTGATGCGTGCTCGGACCTGTTCGCGCAGCTGCTCAAAGCGCTTGTTGGCGGCTTGCAACTCGGTCGAGAGCCGCGCCGTCTCGGCCTGGGCCTGCTCAATGCGGGCCTGGGCTTGTCCACGCTCCTGCTCGGCCTGCTGCATCGCTTGCTCGACGCCGCTGCGTTGCAAGAGACCTGAGGCGCGAGCTTTCCACCGAGCGACGTCCTCCTGGACGACACGCAGCTGGCTCTGTAATGCATCGAGCTCGGCCTGTGCATGCTGCAGGCGCTCGCGGTGTGGCTGCAGCTCCGCTTGTGCATGCTGCAGCTGTGTCTCGAGGGTCTGGTTGCGAGCCTCAAGGGCCTGTTGGGCCTCGGTCAGTGTGGCGACATGTTCGCGGAGAGCACTCAGCTGGTGGATCTTGTCGAGTAGCTCTGTGTACTGTGTGTTGGGCACAGGTGCCTTGGCAGCTTCTTGGGCCGCAGCGAGCTCGGCACGGCATGCTGAGAGTGCCTCTTGCGTCCGTGTAAGGGCCGCCTCGGTCCGTGTGCGTTCCTGGACGGCCATGTCACGCTCGAGCTCCCGCACGTCCTTCTCGCGGCGGAGGTAGCGCAGTACTTGCAGCTCGCCTGTCGCAGGCGCGGCAGGCGCTTCGTCATTCTCGACTTTGGCGACTTCGTCGGAGTGCATCGTCGCAATTTGCTTGCTGACCGCCTCGAGGTGGGTGTGGAGCTGGTCATTCTCCTGTTGCAAGTCGTCGCGTTGCGTCTGCAGACTAGCCTCGGCCTTTTCGAGCGCCAGGACACGTGCCTGCGCATCCAGGACGTACTTGTTGTGCTCAGCGGCCAGCATGTCCTTGGCCGTGCGCAGCTTCTCGGCCTCGTCACGTAGACGAGCCATGTCTGCCCGCAGCGATGCGATCTCTGCTTCAGCCGCAGCACGTCCTTCGTCGGCTGCCTTGGCGCGCGCTTCGGCGTCGTTTGCCTGCGCACTGAATCGGCGCACCTCGTCCCATGCCGAGGCATGCTCGGTGGCCTCGCGGGCCTCGGCGTCTTGGAGCCCCGTGACAGCGCCTTCCCACTCACGGGTCTCGGCGGCATGGCGCTCCGTCTGTGCCTTGAGCTCGTCTTCAAGGGCCGTAACCCGTGCAGACGCCGCATGGCATTGCTCCTCGAGGGCCTGGATACGCTGAGCCGTCTCGGCTCGATCATGTTCGGCGGCCTGGCGCGCGTCGCTCAAGTCCTTGTGGGCCTGCTCGAGATCCGCCTGAAGACGCTCCTGCGTCGCTTGCGCCTCGGCCAGAGCCGAACGAGCGGCCAGAGTCTCGGCTTCCGCAGCCGCTCGGCCACGACGCACGTCAGCCAGTTCCATCTCGAGATGACGCTCGGGCGGCAGAACAGCATCCCCCGTTGGAGCACCCACAGCTGCTGCAATCGATGTGCGCCAGCGCTCCTCAGCTGCTGCTTGCTGCTTTTCCAGGAGGGATGCGACGTGGTGTGCATGCTCAAGCTGTACCGTCAGATCGGAGACGCGCCGCTCCTGGTGCTGGGCATCGGACTGCGCCGTCGCCAGCGCCTCGCGCGCCGCTGCATGCTGCTGCGCTAGTGCCTCGAGACGCTCGCGCAGCTCGTGTGTCTCAGTCTCGCGCCGCAAAGAGGCAGCGGCTGCCTCAGCGCGCGCCTCGGCCGCATGGCTTTCCTGTGTCGTGGACGTCGCACGCAGCACGGCAAGTTCGTGCTGCAGACGTTCCACATGCGCTGCGTGCGCCTGTGTGTGCTCGGCATCCACCTTGTGTGCGTCGCGCGCAGCTGCCTCGGCGGCCGCTCGCGCTTCGCCTAGGCGCCTGTTGTCCGTGAGAAGCGAGTCGCGCTGCTCCTGCACCAGACGCAGCTCGGCGTCGCGAGCGGCGAGGCGCGTCAAGGCATCGTGCTGGGCGGCACGGCTTGCCGCAAGGGCCTGCTCGGCCTCTCTCACAGCAGCATCGCGGCGGTCCAAGGCAGCTTGAAGATGCGAGGCCTGTGTGGCTGCTTCAGCGAGGCGTGTCTCGTGGAACTTGGTTGTCTCTTGCAGCATGTGAATGCGCTCCTCGGCGGCAGCGCGCGCTGCCGCCTCGCGCTGTAGGTCGGCGAGCACGGAGGGAGGGAATGATGGCTCAACGGGCTTGGGTGCTTCAGGCGCTGCGTCACTGGTTTCGAGACCCTTGGCAAGACACACATTGCGATACATGTCGCGCTCGCGGCGAGCATCATGCAGTGACGCACGCTCTGTCTCGAGTTCGCGCGTGACGCGCTCGAGCATGTCGGCAGCCTCTTTGAGCTCGTCGTCGCGCGGCTCGCGGGCCTCAAGCTGCTGGCCAAGCTCGCGCGCAGCCTGGAGGAGCCGCTGATTTTGCGCACACAGCTCAGCCAGCGAGCGGAACGTGACGAGCTCCTCAGAAATGACGTCCTGGATATCGCCGGTGGCCGGCGCATCGTTGTCGTCAGCGAGTCGTTCGGCCGCTGACGGGTCCTTGAGGAGGATCGTCTCGCGAAGCAAGGTGCGGACCTGAGCCGTTGCGTCTTCCAGTTGCTGTGCGTCAAGGGCGTGCTCGCGACGCACGCGCTCGATCTCGGCACACAGGGAGGTATGCATCGCCTTGGCATCATCGCGTTCCCTGCGTGCCTCCTCAAGCTCTTCCAGGGCCGCATCGAGATCTGAGCGGAGCTGCGCGGCCTCGGCGCGCTGTGCCTTGAGTTGCGGTGCATGTGCATCGAGATCAGCCATGACCTCGGTCAGCACGCCCTCAAGACGCGCCCGCTCCTCGCTCTCGCGCCGAAGTGCCTCTTCCGTCCGCGCTGCATCAATGTACACGTCACTAAACCGCTTGCCTTCGTGGCGGACCTGCGCCGCCAACGAAGCGGCACGTGATGGCATCATCAGGCCATCGTCCGAGGCGTCTTCGACGCCCAGGGCACGTGCCATGCGATCGAGCGCCTCTTGCAGGGACACCACGTCTTGCTCGAGGCGCTCACGATCCGCGATGGCCTCGTCGGCCTCGGCGCGGGCATCGCGCTCGCGTGCTGCGCACTCGGCCATCAGCGCGTCGCAGCTGGACTCGAGCTCCATCGCACGCTGCTCGGCGCGCTGCACCCGGGCCTCGGACAGCTCGATGGCCTGGTCGGCGGCCGACTTGGCGAGCTGTGCATCGCGTTCCTGCGATGACAATCGCATGCGCAATTCTGAGTTCGTGTGAATGGCATCGGCGTGCCGCGTCTGTGCTTCCGTCAGTAGGCGCTCGGCCTGCGCAAGCTGTGCAGCTGCTGATGTGCGTTCCTGCTCGGCCATCTCGCGCGCCGCTTCCGCCTGCGCTGCACGGCTATACAGGTCGGCACGCGTCGTCGCATGGGCTTCGCGCTCACGTGTGAGTTCCGTGTGCGCCCACTCGGCATCATTCTGCGCAAGAGCTAGTCCCTGCTCGAGCGCGCGCGTCCGCAGCTTCGTAGTATGTTCATTGGCATGCGCCTGCTCCAGTGCGAGTGTCGTCGACGCTAGCTCTGTACGCACGGACTGGTGCCGGGCCGTTAGAGCGGCGAGCTCATCTGATGCATAAGTCTTTCGTCCACGTACCTTGCTGACTCGCACACTTCTCGCGCTCGCGTTGCCAGCTCTCGAGAAGCCGACGCTTTTCGTTCTCGAGCGCCGCGACACGCGACTCCGGATCGGCGGCCATTCGACGTCGCCGTGGACAAGAGACTGGTAGCCTCGTGGCACCGAAGTGGATGGCTTCGTCACGTGATGTGGTACGTTTGGCCCTAGCGCCCCACAGGACAGGGTCAAGGCGTGATGTGGGTGCAGGGAGGATGAGGAGTACCGTCCCAACCCTGTCATACTTCCTCTCGTGACGTTGTGGGCAGCAAGCATCTGCAAGATTGTATATACCTGTGACAAGGCACCCATGATCAAGTGCGCGCCTCATTGTCAACGACCTCGAAACCAGCAAGTGTTTCGCACGCCGGCCTTGTAACCGTCCCCACGACCAGGGTTGCCGATCAAGGCGTACCTCACGGGGAGCTTGGCCTCGTTGTGGTTTTTGATCTACGTAGTCTTGGCATGTATCCACAGGTTAGATGCGGCGCTGCTTCAGTGTACTAGGAGTTTTTTCTGACTGGTCCTTGATGATCTCCCCTTTTTCCTGCGTCACAGCCGTTCCTGTTGGCTTTTTCTCGGCCATGGGCTTGGCAGGCTGTGGATCTTTCACCAGAAGCTCCCTCGCGTACGCCCCCACAAGTGCCAGTACACGACCACATACCGTCGTCCATACCGTGCTGCTCACAGCTCCTGCAGGAGCGTTGGGGAAGCTGAAAAAGTAGCCAAGTGGTCCGAACCAGTCGCCAGGTGGAAGATAAAACATGGGTGTCCACTTAAAGTACCAATTCAATGCAAATGGTACGGCACTGTTTAGCACGAACATAAATACCTTGAACATGATTGAGAACATGAACTGTGACGACGCCAGCGACTTGTCTGTGTGGTCAGTTGACTATGCACACATACTCTGCTCATCCACCTGCGCAGTAAGTTTATCGACTTTGCGGCGCAGCCTGGCCCATTTCGAAAACTCGTCCTGTGCACTTGTCATGTTCATTTGCTGCCGCGTTTCGAAAAGATCCTTTTTCATCGAAGAAAGCCTGGACGACGCGGAGAAGTGCACGATGCGCACATATGCAATGCGGAACTGCTGTTAGTTGCGTCATACGAACAATCTCTTGTAGGGTATCACGGCCAAACCATGTTATAAGATGGTTGACCAGTGACACCAGAAAAATTATGAGAGCTGGATGCATGGTTGGTCGGGGTTCGTCGTTGCCAAGTCACCGGACGACGGTCTACCAAAAATAGGCACGAATTTTTCTCCACACCCATGCACTCCGCTTTTCTATTGACATACTATTCTAGGCGATGCAGCCACCGCAACTTCTGCTGCAGCGGCAGTGGTCATGCCTGTTTCGTGGAGTGGCACAGACGGATGAAAACCTGCGCGCACGGCAAAGTCAGGATTGCGAGGGTGTTCCTCTGGTGAGTCGATATGGTACTCATCCATAATAGGGTACGTGAGCACATTGATGCTGGGCGTAATGCACACAATCGTGTTGGAGGGAATCTCCATCCAGTCCGCTGTTGTGTCAGTTGTGAATACTCACCCTGCTCAAATGTAAGCGGCTCACTCGCAATAACTACAATGTTCTGCTGCCGTCCTGCCTTCACCATGCGGTACTCGCCTTTGGCGTGCTCATAAAACGAAGTACCCGTGGAGAAGTACTGCCAATGAGTCGCGCGTATACGTACCAAACTCGCAGCTTCGTCGGTTTTACTCGACACATAGCGCGTGCAAACCACACTCTCGCCATCTGTTATGCAAAAATTCAACAGACTCGGCTGGATTATAAGCAATCTCGTACGCACTTCTTCAATTCCAGCCTCTCTGGACCACTGGTTGATATCCTGAATCGTTCGCAGCATGGCCTCCTTTAGTTCGTGATACGAAAATTTTTCTGAAGTCTCTGGGTCTTTAAGGTGACTTAGGTATAGTGCAAATGCATATTCTGAATCCGTTTGACCCATGGGCATCAGGAAAAGAGGCTCCGGCAGAGCTGCCAATAGCTTGCGCTTAATTTTGGAAAACTGGGATATCTGGCCATTGTGCATCCTGAACCCATTAGCCGGGCGCATACACACCACATAAGACGTCCATATCTCCATGGATGACAGTTTGTTTCACTAAGGGCACCGGCTGTCGATGCTCTCACATGACCACTGTCGCGTCAGTATGATTTAATGTACACATACAAGACAAGTGGACTCTTAATCTTTTCAGCAAGACGCTGAAGATTTACGTTGTTCCATGCCTAGTACAGTCAGCTGCAATCATTTGAAGCACACATACAGGTGTAACGCTGGTAAAAATACACGGCGCCTGCCCGAGCTCAGGATCATCGACAGAGTCATACCATCCAACACCGAATCCATCGCCCTACGTAAGGCGTATAAGTACATCTCAATCGACGAGGAAATACTTACATTGATTGGTCGAGCCAGGTCTATTCGCAGACGAGAATCGAACGCCTGGTTACATTATGAGTAACCAAACTTAGTTGCTCACATACCTGATTGATGATACTGTGCGCAGGTCTGGTCAGGAGATGCGACAACAGAATGGGTTCCGACCCCTTGAATACTGGTCTTGTGTTAATAGTTCTTCCCCCACAAATCTAGAATATATGTACCCAGCTGACGACACATGAACAGTAGAGAGTTTCGAGACTGGCCGAGATTCAAAATAGTGGAGGAATGGGTGTCGACCTGACCACCCGAGTCAAAAATATATCATTTTTAATTTAATCATACTAAATTATTAAATAACATGTTAATTATTTAAATACGAGATATATAATCATCATCGACTATTCAATTATTTAAATCATATTTATGTTTATTATTCATTAAATTAAACCATAACTGAAATTTCACTGTAGCTTTCTTGATTTTATATAGAGATCGTTTTAATTATATTTATTCACAATATATTTTTAAAAATAAATTAAATTAATTCAATATCTTGCTGACTGAAATATTTTTCTGTATAATTGAAAATGCATTCATATTATTCTACACATTCATACATCTTTTAATTATTTATTTAATTTGTATTTCGACCGGGAAAATTAGCCACCAAAACCCAGTGTTCCGACTTGGATGAGGGGGTACAAATCACATGGGGCAAAAGCATTAGCTGTTATGGACATTACTGGGTCATAATTATATACAAAGTTACGCTCAGAGCTTACAGAGAAGGCAAAGAATCACTGACTCGACAACCACAATGTAGACAGCAATGAACAGAACAATATCACCTGCAGTGCGGAAACTCGGGAATTTTGTGTGTAATTCAGACGAGGGATCAGCTCGCAAGCCATTATCGTCAACTCGATGCACATCGAGATTGCGTCGTGCTTGTATCGTCAGATAGACACGTTCCACATATTTCATAGTCATACGGTGCCGGAACACTGACGTTAAGACCAGGCCTAAAGCCAATACACAATTTGCGAGCCCAATCCAGAAAAATTTTGGCTCGAAAATCTTGATGATAGCTAATGAGAATGTAAGTTGCGATAGAGCTGTGCGCATATAGGCGCCATCAAATGTGCGCTGTGCGGCGCTAATGTTAGCAAATGCATACGCACCGTAAATCGAGCGTCTCATTCGGCGCAAGCAGCATGTGAGGCCCTCTAAGCTTTGCTAGACGCTGTCGAATTAGTCTCGAGGTTTCTTGTGAAATACGATGCACATGCCCTACTTGTGATGCCTGTGCAACGTCCGTAGCCATGTTCGTAGTTGGTACGCACGAGCCAAGGTCCACACACCGCTTTGCTGCGTACTTCACGTGACATAGCCACTCTTGTGTGCAATGCAAGAAACACTTACGTACCTGCTCAGCCGACGACGACAATGGCGCGTGCATGGTCGGGCGTGTCGTGGCTATGGGTCGTTGTATGCATACTGGCTCTAATAAAAAGCGTACATCCAGTTTACTTTTACTTTGAGGCAGGTACCTCAAAGTGTTTTTATGAACAGCTTCCTGCCGATACAATTGTAGTGGGGCACTATTACCTTGAAGAATGGGACGAGACACAAGGTCATTTTGATATTCCTAAAGATATTTCGCTAGGCATTATGGTCAAGCATCTAGATTCGGAGCACATGCTTGTGAATTCGCGGGGCACAGCAGATGGTCGCTTTGCGTTTAATTCGCACGACGCTGGCAATCACGAAATATGTTTCCAGACCGAGTTCCACGGCATGCCGATGCACAATGGACGGTTGCCGGAAATGCGCATGCATATCGATATCATTATTGGCGATGCGCACCGCTCGAATACGCAAGAAGACCAGGAACATGCGCAGGACCTGCTGTCACGCGCACGATCGCTGAACGGCAAAATGCGTGATCTGCGCAAGGAGCAACAGTACCAACGTGAGCGAGAAATGGAGTTCCGCAATCTGAGTGAGCGGACAAACGGGCTTGTTATGTGGTGCATCATTGCCCAAATCGTGGTCCTACTAGCGTGCTGTGTGTGGCAGCTGTTTAATCTCAGGACTTTCTTTGAAGACAAAAAGTTCAGGTAGATACACAGTCTTCTATGATTCGTTTTCGTACAGGGTTGTAGATACCTCGGAGAGGGGTACAGACTCGGTCGAGATGCTCTCTGCTGCGACGAAGCGTCTTAGCCAAGGCGTGCGACTGCACAAACCACACACCCACAACCATACTGCCTCGAGCAGGTCACTGAGCTCGCCTTGTCCCACGGAGAATTCAGCACCCGATGCTGCGTCGAGTGAGACATAAGATTGCTCATGGAGAGCCATGTGCCGAAGCAGATCCTTGATCGTAACAATGCCCACCAGCTGACCACTGCGACATGCGAGCACGACACGCGGGCCTAGCCGCTTAAACATATCCGCCACGACCTCAAGGTCCATTTGTGGCTGTACAATGAGTGGCGCCGGATCGACCCATTCGCCCAGTTGCAAGGGCTCCTCACGGAGCTCCATGGCCTCTTCCGACATGCTTTCGACAGGTCCAGGAGCATGCCTAGGCGGTGCTTCCTGTGACGTAGCCAGTGCATATACTGCGGTGCTCTGTGGCTCAAAGAGGCACAGGGTATCAGGGTGCAGTGTTCGCGATGCATGTGCACGGTCAATTGCTTGCTGTAGGTGCTGGCGCTCCATGTAGCCTTTGAGGGCATAGTCGTCGGAGCTGCGGACGACAGGGAAGCCACGGTACGTGCAGCGACCGAGGTATGCCTCAACTTGATGCAGCGGCATGCCGCTAGCATACAGCACGTCAGGGATGCCTTTGAGGCATTCTTCAACCGTCACGCCGTACACGTGGTCATCGATATTAAGAAATGGGTAGCCATTGAACTTGATGGATTGGTCCGAGATGCCGCCAGTACCAAACATGTCGGCCACGAGTTTGGATGTACTGACGACGAGCATGATGGGCAAAATGTACGTGAGGGCGCCTGTCAGTTCAAACATAATGACCACGACGGCGACCGTGATACGAGTGACGCCAGCAAGGCCAGCAGCGGCACCGAGCATTGCGTACGTGCCAGGCACAATGCATGGCCTGTCTGCTGGACATGATGAGAAAATGGAGAGCGACGGGAATGCCATTTGCACAGCTTTGACAAGAATACCAACCATGCGACCAAACGTTGCGCCAACAGCCATAGATGGAATAAAGATGCCGGCCGGCACTTTGCAACCGTACGACAAGATCACAAGCACAAAGCGGAGCACCGTCGCGAATAAGAGGGACGTGAACATGGACCATTGCGTGCGCGACTGACAAAGTACGTCATCGTCACTTGCGCCCTCGCATTTCTGGAAGAGCATCTCTAGCATCTCGGTCATTTCGATGCGCATGAATCGGTTGAAAAAACTGATCATGGCTGTGATGACAGCGAGCAGAATAGCCTCTTGTACGCCAAGGTGCGATAAGTACTTGCGTCGGAAGCGCTGCACCTGTAGATGGAAGCGCACGACATATTCGCCGTAGAGGCCACCAAACACACCGAGAAGCACAAAACTCACAATTTCAAAATAGTGCCAAGTATCATTGTATTCCACCTGGAAGAGCACTAATTTGCCGGTGCGGTACGGGTTCATGAACGAAAGTACGACGGTGCTGGCCAACGCACAAAGAAATGTGCGCCACATGGTATGAGGCGGAAAGTGCGAAGTCATTTCTTCGAGTGCGAAGAGCACGCCGCCTACCGGTGATCCGAACGCCACGGCGACGCCGGCTGCACTCGATGCCGTGAGCAGCTCACGCAGCTTCGCATGACTAGGCACGAGCCATCGCAGCGCATGAGCGATCGTATTCCCGATACAGCAGGCGACATGCACGGCGGGTCCTTCCTTACCGACGCTGAGACCGGAAGCAATGGCTAGGGGCAGACCCAAGCTTTTGATGGCTAGTGTCCGAGCACTAAGGAAGCCGCGAATTGTAAAGCCAGAAAGCACACATTTGATTTCGCTGATGCCGCTGCCAGCGGCGTACGGCGCATAGCTTCGCACAAGCACGGCGCTCGCACAAGCCAGCAGGGCCGAGATCAAGATGTATGAACACCATGAAGGCAGCGTCCACTCTGCCCACTCGATCCATTCGGGGCAAGTATCCTGTACGACGGGATCGGTGCTATTGTTTCGGGACACGAGTGCTGTTGTTGTTGTTGTTACATTGGCGGCAGCGGCCGCCGCTGCGGCCGCCACGGCCTGAAGGCCCTTGTGGCCACCGCCACCTGGGCCACCTGGATCCATTTGCTCCCAGCAGCAAAACTTTTTGTTGAGCCACCAGCCCGCTGAGCAGTAGCCATGCTTGAGGTCGGAGGCCCATTCCGCGACGACGGTGATGAGTGCCATGTTGATGCCAATAAGCCCGCCAACAAGCACGACGACGGCACTCTCTGCAGTAGTAAGAAGCGGCGTCCGCATGCGTCCAAACAGCGCATTGCACCATGAACTCATCATACGCAGTACGGCCAAGATACTCTGACTGCACGGCAAGCGCTGGACAAACGCCGTCAATGCCTGCCATGCGACGGAGCTATGCTCGTGCATGTGCTCGGCGATACGCCGCATCTTGGCCTCATTTTCCTGCACTTTGACACGCTCGCGCCGACCGTCGACGACCCAGTCGACGGTCATGAAGCGCTCGTACTCATTTGCCATCGCGACGCGCGCTGCGTCGGTAGTGGGTGCGAGGGGAAAACATGTGGAGACTATTTTTCCAAGGGAGCGGCGAGCAGCTGAGCGGATTGGGCTACGGCGCGTCGAAGCCGCATACTGGCATCTTCGGCGCTGCGGATGCGTTTGGGTGTATGCGCCGGCGGTGTGCATGGCCGCTTAGGTGGGAGCATGGGCGGAGGTGCCGGTTGCAGTCCTGTGAGGAGTTGCATACAAAGCTGCCGGTACTCGGGGACCACGGATACGTCTGGCGCATACTCGGCTCCCTCGAGGGCGAGCGTAAGGAGCGTCTGCATAAAGGCGCCGGGACGAAAGGCGTGGCGTTGTGCACGCTCGACGACATGGGCACGCAGGAGAGCCACGGATTCGTCGTGCCAAGGCAGTGCCTCCAGCTGAGATAGGGCGAGCACATCGGCCGGCGCGGAGCGTTGTTCGGGAGGTGGAATGGTACGTGGGGCTCCCACAGTTCGGAGAAAGGCGTTCGCGAGGGTCGTGAGCACGTTCATTTCCTCATACGCATCTTGCACGTGCATAGCATCGCATGCATCGGACGTTTCGAGCCACACATTCCACAGCGGCTCCCACGCGCTCTGTGACTCGGTGCGCTCTGCCACAGCGTGGATAGGCGGCACGAGTGTATCAAGAGCATGGCGGAACAGCGCATCAGGATCTGCGCGTGGATCGTCCAGGACAAGCGCAGGATACGGCAGGTCCCTGGCTTCCGAGGCATGCCACACGATGGCCAGCACGGCGGACGCTGAGCCCACGTCGTGCTGGCCATGCACCAGCGCCAGTTGCGCGTCTTGGACAGGATACACACTTGCATCGAGAAGTTGCACCGTCGTGCCTTGGGGCAGCGTGTGCACTAGCCGAGTTTGTGTGTCCAGCGCGAGTTTGTGCCGGAGCCAGCGATCTCCAGCGCCGGTCGAGAGGTAGATGGCGGCTGTCCACATGCCCGGCGTATCGCTGGACTGGGCGGCCACATGCTCGATCAGTGCACGCGCCATCGATCCATGCTCCCAGAGCCGAGAACTGGTGGCCTGTGCCTCGACAAACGCCGCCTGCCGCTCGGTGTCGGACAGCCGAGGTGCATGAGCGCGTTGGTGCACGGGAGTGTGGTGAGACACGACGCGTGGGGGCAGTCGTGCACGGAGATATTCGAGGCGCTCGGCCTGCGTGTTTCGGTCCTGGACTTTGGCATGCACGGCGCGCCAGTGCGTCCAGATGCGAGTCTGCATCGTGCGTTCATGCCGCGCGGTCGCGATGCCCTGCATGGCAGCGACACGGGTGCATGTCGCAACTGGCTCAGCCACGAGGCGCTGATACACACGGCGGGTCAGGGCATTCAGCAGCGCATGCCGCCTTTCTTTTCGACGGCGTCCATGCTCGGCTCTCATGGCAGCGTGGACTGCATTGTGGACGCTGGTTTGTATGACCTCGTGGACAGCTAGCGCAGCAAGCTGGGCGGCCCAGCGGTCGCGTGGTATACGTCGAGCGGGGGCAGGAGGTGCAGGAGGTGCAGGAGGTTTAGCTGGAGGGACAGGGGGCGCTTTCTTGGGCGCCATGAGCGGCGGTACAAGATGGGGGGCTGGTGGGGGTGCCGGCGGGGGTGCCAAGAACGACTTCGGTTTGGACGCCGTTGTGGCCGCCGGTGCGGGTGCGGGTCGGGCCATGGGCGGTGAAGCGAGACGAGGCGCCGGTCGGGGCACAGGGGGTATAGCGGCAGCGGATGGGGGCGCCGTTTGACGCGCATCGATGATGTCTTGGCATGTACTCTGCCCACGCTTGGCCTCGACGATCGTACGACTGAACGGCGAGGGCATGGACTTGTCTTCATCAAGCACGAGCGCCCGATTGATTTTCGCCACGTCTCGATCCACTTCCACGTTGAGCGTGCGCAAAAAGGCGGTCGTGTCGTCGTCGGTGTCCATGCCGAGGATGCGAGTGAGGTATGTGAGCGGGAGGCCATGGTGCTGGGGAAGGTAGGCGCGGGCAAGTGCCTTGACAGCGCCGATGCGTACGGTGGGAAAGAGGTTCTCTGCGAGGCAGGCCATGAGGTATCCGACGTCGGGACGGCGCACAGCATCCATGGCACGGGTGAAGAAGTTAGGCGTCGCCTCGGTGTTGCTTGGCTGCCCGCGCTTCTCGAGCAGGTTGGAGCGCTGGATCATCGTGCGGAATGTCAGAGCCCACTGCAGCGGCGGTGCTAAGAACACGGGCGCCGGCAGGAGTTCGACTTCTCGTAGTGCCTCGGGATCGCGGACGTGCAGCAGCAGATTGTAGGCGCGGAACTCGGGCTCGGTGTCGTACGTGTGTCCGATAGCGCGTGCATCATCATAGTACTCCATAAGACTGCGCAGTGTCTTGCGGAGCTGCTCGAGTTCCTGCTGCTCGCTCCACGCCTCCGCACCTACGCCGCCCTTCCAGTGCAGACACAAGATGTGGTAACGTGCGATGCGCTCGTGACAAGCGATCGCAATGGCGCCGCTTTCGCTCTGCACGATAAAGTCCTGCCGAATCGCACGTGTGCGATTCCACAGGAAGGGCTGAGCGGCGGCAAAGTGCGGATCACTTGGCTCGCGCGGGACGAGCTGGTGCACCAGATAATCCAGCGTCTGCTGCAGGACCGCGGGCGGACGCACCTCCTCCGGCAGCGGCAGCTCACGACCAGCTGCAGGACGCCGGTAAATTTTCACGGCTAGACGCGCATCGGCTTGCTGCGTGCCTGGCACGACCTCGAATCGGTCCAGCTCCTTTTGCACCTCACGCTCCACGCGCTCGTACTCAGGGCACATGTCCATGCACGTCCCGACGAGCTTCGTGCCCTGTGCCACGTATGCCTCGCGCTTCCGCGCATACTGCTCCTTGAGCTCCGCGAGACGCACAGCCGCTACATCCTCACGCGGCCGAAAACGCTCGGCACGCTCCTCGGCGTCCATCGTGGCAGGAAGCACAGAAAGTGGAGGCTGACGACGCCTGGCTGTTTTGCCTCCATGGTCGTGGACGTGTGGGGCGACTTGCTGCGTGGCGCGCGGTCGCGGCATGCGTTCGTGTCCAAGACCATCGTGGTACTGGGAGAGCCAAGTAGCGGCAAGTCCACGCTTGTCCAGCAGCTCGCCGGCGCGCGTGGCACGACCGTGCCGCGCGAAACGACCGGTCCGTTGCGATTTGGATACATGGGCGACGATCGCTCCTTGTCTGACGAAACCCTGCGAACGGGCGTGTACACCGTACACTCGTCCGATCCATCCGTGGTAGCCACGCTGCCCTATGCATTCCCGCCTGTACAGACCGCGCCGGATGCATCGGCTCTCGGCTCGTTGCGCCGCATGCGCGATACACTCTTTGTGCTCGTGCTGGACTGGTCCAGGCCATGGTCCTTTGCCGCGCAGCTTGTGGCGTGGCTGCACATGCTCTGCCGACTCGTGGAGTCTGCGCACGCCGCGGGGTGTGAGCACGACGCCGAGACGGAGCGTGCTGACATGAAGCAGCATCTCGCCTCTATGCTGTCATGCGAAGCTGTCGACAACCTGGGCGTGCCGCTTGTGATCGTATGCACCAAGGCGGATGCGATTGACACGGCTCTTCGCGAACGGTATCTACGTGACGATCAGTTCGATTTCCTACAGCAACTCCTTCGGACCGTGGCTCTGCGATTCGGCGCTGCCGTGTTTTCTACGACCATCAACAGAGCCGCCTCCTTTGACGCACTCCGCTCGTTTGTAACCCAGGTCCTGCACCATGAGACGGCGCCTTCACTGACGCCTAGCACCGCCGACGCCCAGCACCTGCTCGTACCGCCTGGCTGGGACTCGTGGAGCAAGATCGAAGCGATCCACGAGTCGTTTTCTTGTGCAGCATGGCACGAAGCATGGGCGCACGATATCCCTGCGGCGCATGCCGAGCATACCACACGACTTTGCGAGCGTATGGTACCCGCACCACCACCCGACGCGTCGGCCATGCCTGATGATGTGCAGGTCCCATCTGAGCACGACTTTCTAGCGGATCTCGAGGCCCGGCAAGCGACAGATAATGCAGCGCCTGTGTCTACGGCTCCTGCGCGCAATGCCATGGGGCCTTCGATGCATACATCCACTCTGGACCTGCCGTCTGTCGGGCGCGTGCTTGATAAGCAGACGCAGCCTGTGCCGCGTGAGGAAGCACGAGCGCCAAGCTTGACGACGCCCAAGCAGACTGAAGTGCTACACAGCTTCTTCCAGAGCCTGCTCAAGAAGCCATCAAGTCCCGCGGGGTCGTCGCCACGCACGACGCATCGCGCGCGTCGACACAAAGACAGTAGCTAGGCAGGATAGTGGTTCTCCTTGTTGTCATGGGCATATGTGACTGTCGTAGCGCGTGGCGGGGCGCCGTACACGCCGCATGGGTCTTCAAAGACGGTAAATTCGCGGGCGACGCTACCCAGTCGCACGCCTTTGCTCTGATGTCGGCGCGGCCGCGCCGTCTGCAATAGCGATAGACGACGGCATACCTCATCGACTACATCTCCCTGCATGGACCTTTCTGCCACCTGTTCTGCATCCAGCTCGCTGAGCGGCCGTCGCTGAGCGCCGCGCTTGCCGTCCATAGCGAACACGCTCCAAACAACACGTTGGGCAGCAACGCGCGTTACATCACGTGATTATGGGTATCGAGGCATCTATACAGAGGGCGAGGCCTCCCAGTAGGGTCGGCAGGCCTCGAGGCGCTGTGCGGCGCGGGGAAACGCGGCCAGGAGTGCATCGCGCAAGTGCCGCTGCTTTTCGAGCGCCTCGTGAATCGCGCGCATCGTGCGAAGCGAGGCGAACCACGAGTCACGCGGCGCACGAAGATTCGCATGGTGCACCATGTCCCGTGCAGGTTCGTCCATTTGGGCCACCGGCATGGCCCGATCCATGCGTCGGTTGGGCGGGTCCGTGGGCCCGGGTGTGCGTCCATCGTCGACAGAGGCGAATTGGTATAAGGGGTCCGCAGCATACAGACGCACCGCCTCGTCGTCCGTCACCACGGTCTGCTGCGACTTGGGCGGCGCATCGGGCAGGACCTGTTCGACGATGCGCAGCGCGTCACCGAGGCGATCTGCCCGCACAAGCGCGCGGCATAAATGATTGTAGTTGTGCACGTCAAACGACAGGCCGTCGCGCTTAGCACGCGTCCATATTTCGGCCACACGCTCGTGGCGCCCGGCCCGCGAGGCCGTGTCGATAGCGAGCGACAAGGGAATACAGAGCATATTGCGCTGGAACGGCCCGATGCTCGGCGTGCCGGTGGCTTGGCCTGCCAGCATATCAGCCGCAGCAGCGTCGGAAGCAGCCCGCATCACCAGCGTAGCGTACAGCTCGTCCCACAGACGCAAGACTTGGTTCACGTCGCCCACGGCGCGATAGGCATTCATAAGCACGGTGAGCGCCTGTGGAGACAATGGCTCGCCGCTGTCCACGAGGCGGCGGAACAGCCGCTCAGCCTCCCACACATCACCGCGTTTGCCGTGCGCATCAATAAGTGGCACGAGAAGATGATGCCAGCGCATGCCCTGCTCAAGCACCGGCACCTCCCACGTCCGTTCCTGCGGCTCGTCCAGCAGACGCATGACAAGCTGATGCGCCATGGCCAAGTGCGATTCGGTCCCGTGGGCATAGCTGTGCACGAGGATCGCGTGTGTGATATGCGACGGCTGAATGCCACGGTGTTCAAGCTGATCGATCATCGCACGTGCACGTTCGTGGTTGTTGTGACGCAAATACGCATGCAAGAGAATCGTGTGCAGCGCCAATGTCGCACCACCCGTGAGTGTGTCGTCGGCCAGTTGGAAGAGGTGTTCGGCGAGGAGCACGCGTCCGCTATCGCATGCACTCTGCATGACGAGGGCATACGTGCGCGCGTCTGGCACGAGGCCACGACGGCGCATATCCAGCAAGAATGGCACAATGTACTTGACCGGCGTGCCTTTGTGGACACACGCCTTGAGCAAAGTATTGTACGCGCTCGTGTTAGGCCGCAGCGCAGCCTCGGGCTGCTTTTCAAGCCACGCAAAAATGCCCTGCGCAGCCACATAGTGTCCAGCGCGGATATACGCCGTCATAAGCGCGGTATACACGCGCAGTGGCGGCCGCATGCCCTGCGCCCGCTGCCACGCAATGAGCGCGGCCGCCCGTTCTGGCAGGCATGCATGGCCCAGCGCTTGCACAAGGTACGTCAAAGTGCTCACGGAGCATGCCATACCCGCACCCTGCAGCTGAGCGGCGACGTCCAAGGCATCCGCCGTACGTCCGAGCCGCGCGGTCATCCGAGCCATCTCGCCATACAGGCGCTCCGAGGCAAAGCGCTGCGTCGCTTCCCAGAACACATCACGTGCTCCACACACGTCGTTGTGGCGGACCAAGGCACGGAGCAGCCAAAACGCGTGTTCTTCGGTGCGAGGCGCACCTGGGCCGGTATAGGAGCGCACTGCAGGCACGTCGCCGCGACTCGCCGCACAGATAAGGCGTGCGCGATCGCGCACGACATCCTCTGGCTCGTGCTTGAGCATACGCTCCATCGACTCCGCATCGCCCAGCTCAGCATAGTACGTAGCGAGCCACCGAAACGATGCTGTCGACGTGCCATGAACGACGAGCCACTCGACTAGAGGCTGCACCACATTGCGCTCGCGCAGGGGTGCAGCCGTGCGTAGCACGCGGCGCATCGCACCCTCATGAGGCACGAGTCCGTGTGCCAGCACATCAGCCATGAGCTGGGCGCTCTGCTGCGCCGCGCCTCGGTTGGCAAATGCCAAGCAAAGGACACTGGCCAGGTGAGAGCGCGCATCTGCCGAACAAGGCAAGGATGCGATCCGCTCGAGTTGTGCGCGCGCGTCCGACACTGATGACAAGAGCGTGTACACAGCCTTGACGACGCGCGGGAACGGCGGCTGCGCCATTGCTAGGAGCCGGGGATGTGTCCACAGCCACGTGGCAAAGTGTGTCGCGATCGTATCCTCGTACGGCGCTGCGGCAGCCTTGGCGTGGATACAGGCCGTTTCGAGGGACGAAAGCACAGCGCTGGCGGCGCGATACAAGTCGTCCACGACCGGATCTTTTTGGCGCTGACGGGTATGTTGGCCACGAAGGGATTGGGCCTGCAATGCACGCATTTGCGGCGCATGATGCGCGAGAAGTGCGTCAAGTTGGGTGAGGGCCGCGGATGTATCGCCCCGCAGAGCTAGGAGTTCGATGGCCATAGTCTCTGACGCGCGGTATGGCCACAGACGCTCTCCGACAAACCGGCGCAGCTGTGTGTGTTCTTCATGCGACGTGACTGTGTACATGCACGAGTCGACGAGATCGAGAATGCGGTACATGGTAGGCACGTCCGGTGCCGAGTCGTCGGAAGCCAGGGCCGTGTAGACGACTTGCGACACATGCGAGAGATAGGACCGCCGTGCCGTGCGACGCTTCTGCACAGCATCAAGAGGAGATGCAGTTACTTCTTTGAATGTATGCTGAAAGGCGCGGCCGCGGGGTGGACGAGCACTCTTGTACGGCCGCCACGCCAGGGGGGCGTAGACCAGCTGCTGTGGCTTGACAGCGTGCCACCGCCCCGCCAGCCACCACCGCGGTGGATGGAACTCGACTGTGTAGTTCCACAGCCACTGCAAGGCATGGTGAGTGAAGACGGCGGACGTAAAGAAGCCCACCGGGGGGCTCGTCATTCGTCGCCACAGGTGAGAATTCGTCCCTGCTCCGGTCGACGGCGCACAAAAACGAAGAACCATGTGCTGACTAAAACTACGAATGGCTGAACGAGAGCTCCTGGTGGATGGCATGCAAGCGCTGCTTCCAGGCCTGGACCTGCTCGAGTTTGGAGCGGAGATCCGTGAGCTCTTGCTCGATCGTGAGCTTCTGCTCATCTCCAGCCAGATTGATGACTTCATACTTGTCGTCGCCCTTCATATCGAGGAGCAGCTGGTGGTACTTGAACAGACTCGGACGGTGCGAGATGGTAATGAGAGTGATGCCCATGTCCTTAGCGTGCGCGTACATCAAGCCCTCGACGTCCGTCGAGACGGCTGATGTGCACTCGTCCAACACCGCGAAGGATGGGTGGTGGTAGAAGAGACGCGCCATGCCCATGCGCTGTTTCTCGCCGCCCGAGAGCACATCCTTCCACTCCTTGCGCGTGGTCCAACCGCCTTCCCGGTCAGGGAGGTAGGCCAGGTGCACGCGGCGCAGAATCTCCATGAGATCCTCGTCCGTGCGCCCGGACTCGAGGTGCTGCTGGTACGATGCCGGGTAAATGACCTGTTCACGCAGGCTGCCCGTGTTGAGGTACGGACGCTGCGGCAGGAACATGATGCTGTCATGATGGGGTTTCTCGAGCACACCGTCAAAGAGCGGCCACAGACCCGCGAGGATACGTGCCACAGCCGTCTTGCCCACACCGTTCGAGCCCGTGACCATCATGTGGTCACCGGGCTTGATGTGGACGCGGAGACTGTGCAGCAGTGGCTCGCCGCCACGCTCCTGGCCTGGCGCAGGCGTAACGATGGGCACGTTCGTGAACTTGATATGGTCCTTGTCCTCGATCAGCTGGCCGCGCAGGTGGCCCAAGTCGTAGAAGGGCATGTCGGCCGGCAGGTCGGCGGGGCGCGGCACACTTTGGTAATCATCGTGCTGCAGCAGATGCAGCGACGATATGAGCGAGTACACACGCGATGTCTGGCCGGCGAGGGTAGCGATACCCTTGTAGCTGTACATGAGGCGACTCCCTGCGTCGGCAATCGCGAGCAGGATGCGCCTGTTGGAGATGTAGCTCTCGGTCTGCTTGACGATGTGTGGGTCCGAGTTGGCCTGGCCGCCACGGCTCTTGGCCTGTGCACGGAAGGCAGGGACAGCCATGAGCAAGTAGCCAAATGCGGACCACGAGTACTTGAGCACAAAGTCTTCGACCGAGTTGTAGCCCACACGGGCCTGGAGGATGGAGCGGATATGGCGGACCAGGTCGCGGTACGAGCGCCGCAGGATCCCTTCTTCGGTAGATGCGCCGTTGTAGAAGGCCACTTCCTCGGCGTTGATAATGAGGCGGCTGTGTGCATTGTAAAAGTTGCCCTCGAGCTTGGCCTCGAGCGCGGCGAGTTTGCCGAAAGGTGGCGACACGGCGCGCAGTACGTGCGAGGACAGCAAGTAGCCGAGCATCGTGCCTGATACACCGCCGAGACCCAGGTTCTGGCCGATCTGCCACACAAAGATCAGCATGTCAAGCAGGGGCTTGGATATGTTCGAGTACAGCTCCGAGAGCACGTCACAGAACTGCACAATGTCGTGCGTGATATACTGGCTCACCGCATCGAGTCGGTTGTCGAGATTCGTGACGCGGTAGAAGTTTTGGTGCTGGTTCAGGTACAGGTCGTGCACGTAGCGCGTGAGTCGCGTCCGGAACGAGATCGACAGCTTGGACTGCAGGAAGCGGATCATCGAGTTCGTGTAGGTCGACGGCACCGCAAGCGCGAACCACAGCCCCAGGCCACGCAGGAATCCCCAGCGGTCTGCTGAGATCAGCGTCTTGACGATGTATCCGTCCAAGCGAGCGACCAGTAGACTCAGGTAGGTGCGCAGCACGAGGAACATGCTGTGCAGCAAGAACAGGTACGTCTCCTTCGAGCGCAGGCTCGGGAAGATGATGCGGAAGAGGGCGCGGAGCTGCCGGAGGAACTCGCGATTGACGCCGACACACATCGCACTCGCACTCGACATACTCTCGCCGGCCTCGGGCGCGATCGTGCTCTCGTTCTCGCGGACGTCCTGGGCGTTTTCGCGCGTGATACTTCCCCATGGACTCAGGATGCCGAGGCGCGCCTTGGCCGCCTTTTTGCTCACGGGCGGCGGCAGGGAAAAGGACTCGTAGTCCCTCACAAACGTCGCAGGGTTTGTCGGCGTGACATGCGCTGCAGTCAGACGGCCGCGGTCAGGTATGAGCAGCTTGATGGTGCCGTTGCCGCTCTCTGTCGGGTAGTACAGCTGCTCCAGGCCCTCGTCCAACGTCATGGGATCGACATGCTGGCGCTGCCAACGCAGACGAGCCCAGTGCCCGCGCAGGCGCCGCAGACCGAGCAGACGCTTATGGCCCAGCGCCAGCACCAGCAGCACCAGCACGAGTGCTCCGCGTGAGCGGTGCGGCGCTGTGGCCAGCCGTGACTGCACTGCTGCCATTCCCGCACAGCACGTTGAGGGAAAAAGGCTCAAAACGTCTCCACTGGGCCGAGGCCGCCGGCTGCGCGTGCGGCCCCCAGCCACGCCGGCGTCGGCGCCACTCTGATCACGTGAGCGTCGGCGTGGCAGGGGCCCCTCCACGCCGGAGTTGCGTGGCCTTTGGCGCCACGACGCGTGTGGCTAGAAGCTTGGCGCTGGCGCTGTCATCGCCCCATCATGGTCGTGTCGGCGGCTGCGAATCGTGGAGGCCGCAGCAGTATGGAGAGTGGCAGTGCGGGACTGCGTGCCTCGTTCGCGAGTGTGCGCTCAAGCATCGGTGCCGGTGTGGGCGATCCACACCGCATGTCGTTTGACCGCTCGGAATCGCATGCGTCCATACGGCCCATGAACGCGTACCAGCCGCTGGAGGACGGGCCGCACCGGTCGTCGGTGTCGTCTGCCATGTTCTCGGGACCGCGTCTGAGCTTCTCCGTGGACGGGCCGTCGTTCACCTTCAAGAGCGCCGATCTTCGCCGTGCGTTGGAGCTTCACGAGGCACTCGCACGCAAGGCCTACATGGAGGGGTACCTGCTGGTGCGCCATGCCCTCGGTGTTGACGGCCAGCCAGATCACCGCACGAACCGCTTTGACACATGGACCGAGTGCTTTGTCCAGCTCCGCGGCACGGTCCTGAGTCTCTGGGAGGCGCAGCGTCTCGCCGACGCCGCGCAGCAGGGCCGCGACGTGCCGCCCATGTACATCAACGTGACTGAAGCACTCGTGGACTATATCGGCATGTACGTCGATGCCCCCTTGTCCGACCCCGGCACCCGCCGCACCCTATACCATGTCTTTGCTCTGAACTCGGCGGGCCAGAATCGCGTCCTGTTCTGCTTCCATATCCCGCCGCCGTGTGACCCAGCGAAGGTCGAGCAGCGCCTCTCACCCAAGAATGCGCAGCATCCCGAGCATGCCGCTGTCGTTGAATGGCGCCGCATCGGCCTGCAGTACCTGCAGGCGTGGATCAACGCCATCCGACTCGCGTCGTGGGAGCGCATGCGTCTCGACGAGATTTACACGGGCGCGCTCATCCGCGCGCGCCTCAGTGCGGTCAAGGGGGCTGACGTCGCCGACGTCTCGGAGCTTGCCGTGCGCTCACCGCTCGTCAAGGGCCGGCACGAGGGCTTTGTGCGCGCACGGTTCATGGGCTCGACAGAGTGGCGCCGCTGCTGGATGGTCGTCCAGTCGCACTGGTCGGATGGCGAGCAGGCCACCGGCCTCCGCCGCATACTCCGCCTCGGCGGTGATCGCACGAGTGTCGTGGCCGAGTCGACGCACCCGCCGCCGCCGCCCCCTGGCGTGATTCCGTCGCCGGCTGTGGCGCACTTCTACGACTCGCGGCGCAGCAAGCAGCCCTTCGCGAGTCTGTGGCATGTGCGGCACGTATATGCCGTGTACCCGTCGCGTGCGCAGCTCGTAGAGGACAGCGTGCTGTTCAAGGCCGAGGGATCGCTGCCGCACGCGTCCACGACGTCGGCGACGCTGCACCCACGCACATCGGGCTGGGTCATGTTTATGCCTGACATTCCCGCGGGCCAGGCGCGCGGTGCGAATGCTGAGATGATGAAGTGGATTATTGCGATGATGGATGCCTTTGGGCTGTATGGTCGTCCGGATCAGTTTGCGTGGGACCCACGCAGCGCCCACTCGCCGTTCTTTGCGTACCCGATCGGGCCGTTCAAGGACCACCTGTTCCTTGATCGCGCGCTGGCCGAGTGCCTGGACATCTCGGTCGAAGACCACATGGCGACGCGCCAGATGCTGCATGACATTATGGCCGCACGTATGCGTGGCGAGCAGACGGCGATCGCGCCGCCGCTGCCGGCGATCCTGTCGCAGAGTGCGTCGCAGCCCGCGCCGGCCCCGACGACGCCCGCTGACGCCCTCCCGACGCCGCGCGCACCGCTCTCGAGCGAGATGCCGACAGACGCTGCGCCCGCCGCTGACGCCAGGCCCGGTTCAGGGGAGGCGCTGCCTTCGGCCGCCCTCGCGGCCGGCACCTCGCCCACGGGCGCCTCTTCGTACGGTGTGCTATCGTCCAGTGTCTCTTCCTACCAAGCCGCGCCCGCATCCCGGGCAGATCGAGACGCTGCGGAAGCTGGCGCCGCGCCCTCAGCGGAGGCAGATCTGACGG
This sequence comes from Malassezia restricta, assembly GCF_003290485.1. NCBI lineage: Eukaryota > Fungi > Basidiomycota > Malasseziomycetes > Malasseziales > Malasseziaceae > Malassezia > Malassezia restricta. Next base: position 1,119,851 of record NC_040195.1, read on the forward strand.
CGCCCAAAAAACTCAAGGCCGCTGCCTTCCAGGCGCGCCGCTCATCGATGGAGCCGGCGGTGCAGGCACCACCCGCGCCTCATCCCACGTTCGACCAGGCCTACCGCGAGTACGACCATGCGGCGGCGTCCGGCCCATCGACTTCCCTGTACGAGGCCCTGCCGACGTTGCCGCCGGTATCGTCGGAGATGGACGAATTGGACCGCACACTCCAGGCGCTCACGACCGAGCCGGACACGCAGCCGATCAACCCGCGGCACGATCTGATTTATCCGTGGCCGATCCCCGAGCAGGCGGAACAGACGCCCCTCTCGCCGATCGCCGAAGCATCGCAGGCCAGTGCGCCGCCCGTCAGTACGCAGACCCAGGCGAGCGCCTACGCCGGCACGCACAGTGCCCCGACCGATGCGCCAGGCGCCAGTGCCTCGAGTGCCTCACCGGCGCTGCCATCGACGCTGTCGTTCCTCGCGCCCTCCGTCGGCGCAAGTGTGCATAGCGACATGGAGCACGAGACGGAGGCGCCTGTCGTGCAAGACTACATCGAGGAGCGCCAGGCGCTGCCCCCCGTCACGAGCTCCGTCGTAACGACCTCGCAGCCGCCGAGGCGTGCGCCCATGCCGAGCAACGACGACGACGCGTACGGCGTGCCGGACGAGCAGCGCAGCCCGCCGGATGCACCGCGGCGGCGCGTCATGCCGATCGACGACACGGGCGCGTACCCCTCGTCGTTTGGCCGCCGACAGCAGCCACCGCAGGCATCGAGCGCGCATGCCAAGCACGCGTCCGTCCGTCCAGGCCGCATGCCCGGCGCCGTGTCTCAGGCCTCGCACGAGTGGGTCGATCACGACGTCGAGCATGACGTGCCGGAGGCACCAGCGGACGCGCCAGCGCCGGACCCCAGCGAGTTTTGGATCTCGCCGTCCACGCCCGCGTCGGCGCATGACCCGGCCCCCGACCCGGCTCCCCTGCCCGCGGCACCGAGCATGGCGCCTTCTCAGCCGCTGCCGACCGCCCGCACCAAGGCATCCGCGCCGCCGCGCACGACGTTTGTGAAGCTCGACGATCCCCGCGCATCGCGCGCGCACCCCACGCAGGGCCTCCTCGCCACCGCATCGCAGGAGCGGCTCGCACGGAACGCACGTCAACAGGAGGCACGCGAGGCCGGACAGGCGCTCGTCCAGGTGCCCTCCAAGCCGCCGCCGCCGCAGGCCGGGCTCATGGGCGCGATCCACTCGCGCCACACGTCCACCGCGCCAGGCGAACAGCCGCGCCCGGCGCGCCCCGCGTCGGCAGCTGCGCCTCCCGTGTCGAGCCCACCGACGCCCTTGTGGCCGCAGCAGCAAATGATGATGCACATGTACTACTGGCAGCAGCAGCAGATGATGATGATGGGCATGATGCCGTACATGTCGCGCGAGAACATGATCGCTCAGCAGCAGGCGATGCAAGCCGCGCAGCAGGCGTACTACCAGGCGTACATGCAATACGCGCCTTCGTCCGCCATGCCGACGCCCGCTTCCTCGCCAGGTATGCCGAGCATGCCGATGATGCCGATGATGCCGATGCCGATGATGGATGGCAGCATGCCCATGATGCCGACGTCGTCTTCGTCCGCGAGCCACGGCTCGGCTGCGCGCGATAGCAGCGCGCCTAGTCAGAGGTCGTCGACGGCATGGGACGCGCCCAAGTCCAAATCTCCACCGCCGCCCATGGCACGGACGCACCGAGCCTAGATCTTGTCCCGTAGCTCAGCGACGATATCGTCCACACGCGCCTGCGACACAGTGATGGCCTCGTCAGCATCGGGCGGCTCCAGCGTAGCGAGCTGCGACGCGAGCATGTCGGCCTTCATGAAATGACCGCGGCGGCGCTGGAGTCGGTCCATTACGACAGCAGGATCGACCGGCAAGTACACAAACACCACGCGCATCTCTGTCGCGCGAAGCACGTCACGGTACGCACGCCGAAGGCACGAGCATGCGACGACGCACCGCGGATTCGCAGCGCGCTCCGCCGCTTCACGTACACGCACGATCCACGGCCACCGATCCTCGTCCGTCAATGCCTCGCCCCGCGCCATCTTGGCCACAGCTGCAGGCGTATGAAGATCATCGGCATCACAAAACGGCGCTCCGTACGCGCGCGCCAGCGCCTCGCCGACCGTCGTTTTGCCCGCGCCGGCCACGCCCATGACCACGATGCAGGTGCGCATGGTGGAGAAAATCGGCGCATTTTTTCTATACACATACGAGAAAGGTATCATGCCGACTCGGCAGGGGTCCGAGCAAAGGGGCGCGATGGGGCATGGGCATTCGCGTCCGCAAACACCACGGCCTGACGCACGAGCGTATCCCACGTCGCCGAGGACGCCCCCGTGCTGGGAGCATGCAGCACCAGCAGGAGCGACTGGGCCAACAAGTCGCCCTTCAGTCCATCCGGGCCCGACGCCGAATCGACATCCGTCTCGTCTTCGGTCGAAAAGCCCATGTCCAGGCTCTCTTCTGCAAACGTCTGCGCACGCAGATTCGCCACGGCATGGTGCGTAGCCGACACATCACCGACGCCCGGCCCCGAGCTCGTGCTGTTCGCAAACGAGGGATGCCGCGATCTCATCCGAGAACGTAGCGGACGCCGAGACAGCCTCGTCTGCCGGCATCGCTCGTGCTGCTCCGTGATGGCATGAGCGTGGATCCGCACGATCAAAAGACGCCCATGCTCGCACTCGACAAACATGGGCGTATTGGTATCACAACTCTCGGACTCGGTCTCTGCGCCCGAGACACTCTGGTCCTCGGACACGGCGCCCTCCATGTCACGAAGAGCGCGGCGCATGGAGGCACGCGGCAGACCCGGTCGCTCGGAACTCGGGCGCCGCTCGCGCGCGGAGTGGCTGCTGTGACTGCTGGCGTCGCGTGGACGCGACGTGGACAGGCGCCGCTGCGTGCGTGAGTTCCGCACGGACGCTGTGATCGCGGCAGAGGCGGACGCCGGCACCGGCCACTCGGGCACCGGCATCGTCGTGGCGCGCCTGACCTGCTTAGCGTTCTTTCGCCAGGCCGTTATGGCAATCGCTGCGAGCATTCTGGCACGTTCTTCTGCAGAAGGCGGCGCATGCGCAGGTGGCGCCATCAGTCCCGCATGGGGCCATGGCTCGGTTCCCTCACCGGCTTTGCATGCATACCCGTACAGCTCACCCGATCGATCGCAGAGGATCAAGGCGGTATGGGCACCATGTTCGTGGATATCATCACCGACCAGCGCATGCAACTGCGTCGAGATAAGCGCTATGCGCAGCATGGCACGCGGGAATCAATCACGCCAGCGTCGAGACGATCCTGCTGTCTTGATGCCCTGGCGCAGTGACGCAGCAAGAAAGCCTATTTTTTTTTTTCAAGGGGGCCCTGCGCCCCTATCATGCCGGACGCACGTCGCTGGGATTGGCCGCCGACATGAGCCGCGGCGGCCAAATGTGCATCGGTCCAATCATGTACGCCCATAGGATGACATAAGATGACGCATGTCCCCCTCAAGGTTCTGTACACGTGCTCTGTGCGTTAAAGCCAAGTCTGTCCCAATACGTTGGGCACGCTTGGCTGCCATCAGCCACGTCTCATCGTAAGCTCGCCTTGCTTCGCACCTGGGCGCAGGAGCTCGGCTGATTGCTTCGACCCCAGCTTCGAGTCCAGTCTTTGCTCGTGTGAGGGTAGCTACCGAACGACATCGTCCGTGTATCCAGCCACCATCGCGCCATCGTTTGCCTTGTTTTGAAAAGGGACGTGCTTAGTCCTGCTTTCTAGATACCATTCGATCTCAGATACCATCCATCATCCGCACTCATGGAGTTGTCTTCCACTCATACTACGCAACCACATACCACTCTGCCTAATCAGCCACCTGTATCTTCTCCGTCCTTGTCACCACCCTCTCATGCCTCGAGCGCGGCGAGTTTATCGCAGCGTGATGTCAAGGCGGAGCAGGTCGTGCCACGCCTCGATACCTCTCATGGCAACAAGCCCCTCTCGCACAGCAGCCACAGCAGCAGCGGCCAGGGCAACAACAAATTCCGCTGCCGCGTTGCCATGGCCTGTGTCCACTGCCGTCACCGCAAGATCCGGTGCGACGGCGCCCAGCCCTCCTGCTATACATGTACGCGACTGCAGCGCAAGTGCGAATACGAGCGTGTGTCAGAACAAGATAATCTATTGTCTCGTGAGCGCAAGCGCCTAAGTCGCGAGCGCAAAGCCGCGCGGCTCGCAGCCTCGGCGTCGCAGGGACAGGCGCCGCCGGCTACGCAGACCAAGCAGCGACGAGCCGCCGCCGATGAGAAGCACCATGCGCCCAAGGCAGATCCCGTGTCGCCGGCGGCGCTCCCGCCGTCGTTCCCTGTGTCTATCCCCCCTCATGTCCCGCCGACGGAAATTGCGCCCGCGCTCATCCAGTCGCCGAGCGATGCCATGTCGGTGGCATGGTCGTCGACGCATGTGACGCCGGGCGGCGAGCCGAAGACGCCGTCGACGAAGGACCTGATGCCGTGGGTCACGGTGCCGCCCTATGTCGATGCGATCGAGGCGTCGGTGCCTGGGCTGGAGGCCACGTCGAGTCTGGCTGCGCCGTCGGCGACGTCGACGACGGAGCCCGACTCGCTCGTTTCGCTGCGCTCGACGGCAGACCCGAGTCTGCTGGAGCTCAGTGCGCCGCCCTCGGCGCTTTCTGACATGAGCCCGACGCTCTCGCCCACCGAGCCGTACTTTGGCAGCGAGACGGGCACGTCCAAGTCGGGTGACTCGATATCGTCGGAAGCGACGCATGTGGATCCGCTCGAGCTGACGACGTCGCTCGATACACCGCTCAAGCTCTTTAGTGACCAGCCGCTCCCTCCGAGCAGCACCATGGCACCTACCCCCCACTCCCTCGAGAGCGAGGGCCATCTCGGTTCTCGCAGTGACGGCCCGCGCCTGGCGACGGGCTTCTCCCCGCTCTCGCCGCAGCTGGCGCCGCCGTCTATGGATCCGATGGAGCTCGGCTTTGAGGATGGCGCCACGGGCGGCGCTGCGGGCTGTGTCCCTGTCGTCGACGGCGTCGGCAGCGACGTCAGCAGCCTGTACAGCTCGTCGCTGCCGATCTCTGGCCACGCTGGGTTTGGCGCCGACCTGGAGCCCAGCAGCCTGCCGATCCTCTCGTCCTGGACGCACCCCACACCCATCAGATAATTTACGTAGTTGGACGCCTATGTGTTATGGCCACTGTGCAGGTCCGCTGACCTGGCCGAGCGATACCTGGCACCACTGGTCCTGCATCCACACGACGGACCACGTACCTTCCTGCGACGTCGGCACGCGGTACTCGTTCGCATGCCACGCCTCGACCGTGTGTGTTTCGAGCACGCGCGGCCGCGCGTGCGTGTCGGCCGGCTCGGTGCGCTGGTATGTGAACGAAAACGGCGGCTCGCCGCGCAGCTGGAACACGATCTCCGTCTGTGCGCCTTCGTGCAGCGACTCGATGTGGTGCTGCCCGGCCGATATGTGCGCACTCGGCAGCGCATGCACGATGCGCTCGAGCGGTGCATGGGTCTGGCGACACGCGTTCGTGCGGTGAGCGGCTCCCAACACGCGCAGCACGCCGGGGCGGTCTGCCATGCGCCAGAACTCGGCACGGCGCGACGTCACGCGCGACGTCGCACCATCGAACGTGTACGTGACGGTCCATGGCGGCGTGCCCTGCAGCACAAAGTCCATGCGCTCGCCGACGCAGTAGTGTTCCCGCGTCGTGGGCGCTACGACGCCCGCGCTTTCCACGACGTCCACGACCACGGGCGGCGGCTGCGTCCCGTCCTGGCGGCAGTGCGCGTCTTCGACGCGCAGGACGCGCACTTCCCACGTGCCTGGCACCTGGAACGGCGCCGGCAGCGCGACGGCCCATTGCGTGCCGTGCACCGTGTGCGTGAAGCGCATCGCGTCTGCATGGCCCTCGGTGTGCACGGGCCGCGCCTCGATGTCCACACGGAACGGCGGCGTGCCGCGCAGCTGCAGCGTCGGGGCCTGCGCCCACGTATCGCCGAGGCAGGCCGAGCGTCGTGCGGGCGTCGCGGGCGCCCATGCCGCCTGGGGCTGCGGCCACACGCGGTACTCGAGCGCCTTTGTGTCGGGCCGGGCATCGGCGTAGTAGGCATCGCTCGTGCCCATGATATGGTACATGTACGTGCCGGGCACACGCGTGCCGAGCGGGAGAGACACATGGGCCTCGGAGCTGGCGAGCGTCTGTGCATACACGCGGGTATCGCCCTGGTCGGTGAGCAGCGTGCGCTGCACCTTGACGTGCACGGGCGGATGGCCCTGCAGCGCGATCGTCGCCTCCAGCGGTGTGTGCACACACACGGGCGGCAAGGCGACGATGCCCGTGGGCGCCTCGCCGACGAAGCGCGCCTGCGGGCGCGGGCGCATCACGACCTGCGCCGTGTCGTCCTGCACCACTTGTCCACTGCAATGCGCGTCGCGCACGCCCGTCAGTGTGTACGTGCCGGGCTCATGCACCGTCAGCGCCTCGTTCGCATCGTGCAGCGTCACGGTGCCGTTCACCACGCCATCGCGCGTGTACGCCACGGTCCACGGCGGCGCACCACGCAGACGCAGCGGCAGCACCGCCGGCTCGTGCTCCTGCAGCGTCACGTTCCATGGGGCCGCGAAGCTCACGGCCGCCGTCGGTGGGCGCACGTCGATGCGCAGGTCGCGCGTCGCCAGGCGGCGCACACATCCACGGCCATCGCGCAGGCTCAGCAGCGAGACGGTCGCGCGGCCCGCATCGTGGCCGGGCGGCAGCGTGATAGCGAGCGTAGCGCGGGACTCGGTGATGTGCGACAGCGTATGCAGCACAGGCTCCTTGGCTCCGGCGCCGCGGATCGCATACTCGAGCGTGTACGGACCATGGCCCGTGAACGCGACGTCCGCCTGCACACTCGGCTCGCCACAGCTGCTCACCACCGCATCGTGGTCGCGCTCCGCGCCGACAAACGACGCGGTCGCCAGGGGATGTGCCACGTGCGTGAACGAAGGCCCATCCAGAGGCACGTGAGCGTAATTCGCGTCGTGCAGCTCGAGAAAGCGGTACGTCACACGGCCCTCGGTGCTCGGCCAGAACTCGAGCTCGTCGCGCGTCTGGTCGCGCACGATGCGCTCGTGCCGCGTCGGCGCGCCATCGCGCTGCGTCTCGTACACGAGCCGGAAAGGCGGCTCGCCCTCGAGATCCGAGAGCGCCTTGACACCCACCGTGCCGGCACACGCATCGTCGATGCTCTCAAAGTGGATCGAGGCCCGCGGCGGCGGCACGTCCACGACCTCGCACGTCCACGGCGCGCTGACGCGGCCCACGCAGTGCGGGGACGCAGCGCTCTGCAGCGTATACACACCCGTCTCACGCACATGAATCGCATGCGTGCCCCGCGAGAGCGGCCGCATCGTATGCACAGTCTCCCGGTCGTCCCGTCGGTGGACGTACTCGACGTCCCACTTATCGTCCCAGCTCTCGTCCATCTCCACGGCCACACGCAGCGAGAGGCCATCACTCGTCCGCAGCAGCTTCAGCGGGCGACCCGGCACACACTGCTTGGCATCCCAATGCACCTGCGCCTGCGCATGCACATACGCTGTGGATGTCTCGTTCAGATACGCCACATTGCCGCACACATCGCGGACATGGCGCAGCTGCAGCGCATGCGCGCCGGCCGCCGGCACATCGAGCGCAATCGTCGCCGGCGCGCCCGGCGTGTGATGCACCAGCGACCGCTCGCCACGCGCATGCGCATACGTCAGCGTCAGAGGCGGCGTGCCGTGCAGCATGACCTGCCACTGCGCCTCGTCGCCCACACAGTAGTCAGACGCGGCCGAGACAAACGACGCACGCGGACACTCGACGAGCGTGATGGCCTCCGACACAATGTGCGCCGCCTGCGACTGCCGATCCAGCACCGACTCTAGGCGCACAAGGCCCGTCTGCTCTAAGCGCAGGTAGTGGACCGTGACCGGGTCGCGCACGTCAGCTGCGCCGCGGGCCGCGCGGCGCGCGCGCCTGCGCTCCGCCAACGACAGCGTCTTGGCGCCATGCGGCACATCCGGCTCGGCATCCGCCAGCTTTGTATAGACACTCGTTTTCGGGTGCTTGATCGTATGCCGCGTAACGTGGCCGGTCGCCGGATCCGTGATCGAGTACGTGAGCGAGACAGGAGGCGACGTCTGATTCAGCACGATCGGAATGTGCACTTGGCGCACACGCTCATCCAGGCACATGCACGTACCAGAGACGGACGTGTCGATGCGGGCCGTGCCGTACGGCACGATGTGCACCGTATGCTGGCCGGCAATGTGGGCGCGTGGCTCCACGACATGGTCGAGACGCACGCGGCGCTCACCGACACTCCATACCGCTGGGCCAGGCGTCAGTGTCGCGATCCTCACGAGCGCCTCGCGCTGCAAGATCGACAGCACATCCAGCACCGCCAGGAGGAGGAACACCACGACGTACCATCTCCGCCCCCTGCGTCGGGGCGGCGGGGGCGCCGCGACGCCAGCGCCCACTGCAGGCGCACGCGGAGGAATCGCGAGCCAATATATGCCATAGCACAGCGCAAAGTCCAGGAGCAGCGCGGAAAAGAGCGTCGTCGGCTCGATGCTGCGCCCTAGGCCGCGGACCGGTGCCTTGTGGAGCCAGTGCAGCGCCACAATACGCGTCCACTTCCACGCTTGCACTCCCACAAACACGGCCGCTGCATAAAAGCGCTGCGTCGGCGCATCGACAACAGCGAGGGGTATGCGCGGCTCGCCACGCTCCCTCGTCGTGGCGGCCATGCGAAAGCGGCAAGCAGGCACCGCGTCCGCGGCAACGATACCATCACGTGATACCACATCCACCGTCCGTCCGGCGCCCTTTTCTTCGCTCCACGTCGTCATGGCTGTCAAGAGCAAGGCTCGGTACGTCTCTTCGACTTACGCAGCGTCGTCATCGCCCGGCTCATGTCGACGGCCGGCACCGGCTACATGTACACGACGCGCCGTCTGCGTGTGATGGAGCGTCTGAGCATGATGAAGTACGACCCGATCGGTACGTCGCTCCCCACTGACGCAGTCAAACGCCACGTCCTGTTCAAAGAGGTCAAGGGCAAAAAATAGATCTATACCTACAGATTCTCAAAAAAGTCGAGATCGGCTCTCGAGAGGCCTCCTTTCCGAGGGGGCGAGGATCTAGGCTCACGCGCTGCCGGCGGGTGCGACGGCGGTGACGGCGGCCACGGCACCAGCGGCGTATTCTCGGGCGTGTCTCGATACGCCGGCTCCGTGTGCGGTGCGCTCGCACCGAACTGCTCGCCTTCTCCGCGATCGACGTACGGGGCAGGTCGAGTAGAGATAGGGGCGTCGTACAGGGGTGCCGGGCCATCGGTATACGTCTGGATCTCGCCAAACTCGTCATCATCTTCGTGTTCGTCATCATGGTCCAAAGGATTGTACGCGCGAGCAGATAAAGTCATCGGCCCGAGTCCGGGTACTAGGCGCCCTCCCGTGTCTTGGTGGGCAGCAGGCGCCGTGTCGGAGGCCGGGGAAGCCGCCGCCTCCTTCTTCGACGTAGCGGCATCGAGCCATGCCAGATCATCCGCATTCAGCGTAGTGCTGCTACTCGGCGGCTTGAGCGAAGTGTCCTTCGGAGGCGGCGGTGCGCGCTTGAGCCAGCTGCCTAGTTTGCTGCTGGTACTCGTAGAGGCAGGCGCGACACGTCGCCATCCTTTGGACTGCTCGGCCTCTGCCTGCTTCCTAGCTTCCTCCTGGGCTGCCGCTCGCGCTTGGCGCCATTCTGCTACGCGTGTGCCAAGTCGCGAGAACGCTGAGCGCACGCTGCTGGGCGCCGGTTCGCTCGGGGTATTCGTGTGTTCCTGAGCTGCTTCCCGCTCAGACGGCCGCTCATCGACAGACTCGGAAACATGTTTGGAAGGCTCTTTGGCACGGGTCGGCGTGGGTGCTGAAGGGGACTCCTCCGCCACATCCTCTGAAGGCTCTTCGGCACGGGTCGGCGTGGGTGCTGAAGGGGGCTCCTCTGCCACATCTTCTGAGGCCTCATCGACGCGCTCAGTTACTGCCTCTTTCGCATCTTCCCGAGCACCCGTCTCTGTCGACTCATTCCATACATTCTCGTCGATCATCATCGATGCCGAGGTCAGTGACGCGAGATTCGCATCATCCGACGTAGGCGGAGCGGGCACGATCGGCTGCCCACTCCATGGATCCACATCAAGGCTCGGCAGCGCACCCACCTCCAACGGTGGTGAGTCGGAGCGCGGCAGCGGCACAGGCGCCGCATCGTCCGCGTCCGCCTCCCACGGACTCGCCCATGGATTCATGCAGGTGGAGGCTGACGGGGGACGAAGGGTGTTGCGGTGCGTCTGGTCCTGCGAGTCACGTGAGAAGAAGAAGGAGGCGGCAAAGGGCGCTCCTCCTCCTCCTCCGACTCGCCTGTGTATCGCCACCATGTCGTCGGTGTTGGCTCGGCGAGGCCTCCTCTCGCGACGGTCCGCCCGCATCCCTCTACATGCCCGCACGGTAGTAAGTGCACCGACGCCCACGGTGACGACGGCAGCGGCAGCACCTGTGCAGGCACCTGCGCCTCCGATGCCGGCGCGCGCACGGCAAATGCTGCGCTGGCTGTGGCTCGAGCCGAGTGAGCGCCATGAGCTGCAGCGGTATGTGGACCAGGCGGATACTTCCGATGCGCCTGCATGGTTTGCGTCGGCTTATGCCCAGGCGCGGCAGTATCGCATGGCCCGCTCACGGCGCTGGCTCCCGTCGGCGGAGCTGGTCGGCGGCGATGTCCAGGCATTCCTGCGTAGGGAGATGGATACGATGCACATACAGATCGAGCGTGGTGAGCATCCCCTCTTGACGCTCGAGACATGGACCGCGATGGATTTCGACGAAAAAGCTGATGTGGTGCTCCAACGCGTGTGGCTCCGCATGTCGGAAGAGCAGCGCGCCGCGGCACTGACGCGCGTGACATATGAATGTGCTCGCCGACTCGGCTGGCGCTCAGGCTTTTCTTCCGGCTTTCCTGGCGACGATGCGCCGAAGGATCTGGTGAAGCGCCTCACCGCGTCCATCGGCAAGACGGACGTGCGCCGCGAGCTGCAGGCTATCGAGGAGCAGCGCGCGTGGGATGCATGGCAGCGTCTCTCGCCCGAAGAGCGCCGTACTGAATGGCAAACGGCCTGGCAGCAGCGTGACCGCTCTATGATATACGTCGATGATGCACCTACGACACGGCTCCACGGTGCGCCCGCGCCGAGATGGTACGCCGTGCCGCAGCGCGCTGGCTCGCTGCAGTATCTTCCGAACATTCTGATCCGGCTCGTCCGGAACCACACGCCCCGGGGCCAAGCATACGACGTGTGGAAGGCCACGTTCCGCGTGCCGCTCCACATGCACAAGCACGAGCTGCGCTCGTACCTGCTGGCTGTGTACGGCTTGCGCACGACCTGGGCGCGCTCGATGGTGTACCGCTCCCCGATTGTGTTCAGTGCCGCCAAGCGCCGCCGTGTCGTGGGCCAAGGCCGGACGTTTAAAAAAGTGGAGGTAGGTCTGCTGGAGCCGTTTGTCTTCCCCAGTGTGAGCCAAGCCTTCTTGCGGACGCATCTCTTTAGCCAGGAGATGATGTACGAAGAGCGGCGTTTGCTGCTCAAGATGACCAAGGGCCGCCGCTGGCGCAGTCACAAGAGCGTCACGGATCTCTCGCGGGCCCTCGATAACCACTGGGAGGGCCACAATGCGGGGGCGCCGGCCGAGTCAGCCGACGGACAGCCCTCGGCGCAGCTGCTCGTGCGCAAGCGGTCGGTGCCGACGGCGCGTCACAGCAACATTCTGTCGGCGATCTCCGAGCGCCGTGCGCAGCGCGAGGCGCGTGTCCGGGCGTTCCTGGACGAAAAGCGCTCGTCATAGTCATCTAATCTACACTAAAAGCCGCGTAGGCCTAGGATGTGGCGCACATCACTTGCATAGCGCAGTCCGTCCAGCACGGGGAGCAAGTCGAGCAGGGCCTCGTCGTTCGGGTCGTGCGTCCAGCCTTCCACGGGTATCCCATTCGCCTCCTGCAGCAGGTAGCTGATCGGCGAATTATCAATGAGGCACACACGACTGAGGTCCTCTTCCACAATCTCAAGGTTCTTTAGGTACGAGCCGTTGCGCAGCGTACACGAGTCACGGAACAGCCGCCCACTGATCAGGCCCTGCCCCCCATCAAGCCAGTTGATCACAGGGTCGGCATATTCCTTGATCGACGCCGTGAATATCACCACATGGTACCACGACGCTACCTTGCGCAGAAAGTAGTCGACCCATGGCCGCTTGTACACTTGATAGCAGACGCGCCGCCCGTCCATGTGCACCTCAATGCCGCGGATCTGCAGTCGCGCGTGCGATGGAATCCCAGATCCCAGGCCCAGCATGTTCATCCAGCCGTCCAAGAGCCACGTACCCACATGGTCTGACGTCTGCCACCGATTCCAAAGCGAGCCCGAGCCAAGTCGCGAGTGAATCAGCGTCTCATCCAGGTCCAGCACCAGCACCTTCGGCGTGTGCTGTATCACCGCCGGTACCTTGCGCGGCACAGTCGCTTTCTCATCAGAGCCAGTCTTGTGGCTGTCGCGTATCTTGCGCTGCCGCACGAGCGTCTCAACCGTCGGAAGCGCACTTGTACTCGCCGCCATACGCACCACGCAGCCGCCGTCCCAGACGCGTGTAGCCAAGGTGGGTCGTGGAGCGGCGTCGCTGGGGAAATAAGCTACGCCACTCCACCGCTGCCTGCTACCTCGACGCTGGGATGCCGCCTGCGACGCGGCCCACGTCGTCCATTGGGCAAGAGTACCCGACGGTGCTGGGGTACAAGATCGTGCAGCTACTAGGTGGCGGTGGTTTTTCGCGTGTGTTTCGGGCTGTGAACCCCGAGTCCGAGGCGCATCCCCAGGCGGCTGTCAAAGTGGTGTCGTACGTATCGACCACGCAGCGACAGCCCATCGATCGACGTGCACTCCAGAAGGAGGTGCAGATCCACAGCATCTTGAAGCATGATAACGTGCTGGCCTTTCTCGGCTCCGTCGAGTACGCGGCGAGTGCGCCGGACAACTACGTGCGTGGCCTGTACATTCTGCTGGAGCTATGTGCGGGTGGCGACCTGTTTGACAAGATTGCACCGGACGTGGGCGTGGATGAAGACCTGGCGCACTTTTACTTCACGCAGCTCATGTCCGGACTCACGTATATCCATGGCCAGGGCGTGACGCACCGCGACATCAAGCCGGAAAACATGCTGCTCGATGCTCAGGGCAACCTCAAGATCGCCGACTTTGGCCTGTGCAGTGTGTACAAGTACAAGGGCCGCGAGCGGACGCTGCACGGAACGTGCGGCAGCCTGCCATACATTGCGCCCGAGATGAATGGGCGCCCCTACCAGGGCGAGCCCGTGGACGTATGGAGCAGTGGCGTTGTCTTGTTTGCTCTGCTCGTAGGCAACACGCCGTGGGACGAACCGACACAGCGCAGTCCTGAGTACCATGCGTACTTGAGCGGCGAGCTTTTGCGCATGGACCCATGGACACGCATAAGCATGGATGCTTTATCACTGCTGCGCCGCATGATGCATCCTGACCCATCGCGTCGCGCATCGCTCGCTCAGATCCAGCGGCACCGTTGGTTCACACGATCGAACCCGCTCCTTGAGGCTGGCAAGTGCAGTGATCCCGTCAGTCTCGCCGAGCGCCTCTTGCACGGCCTGATCGTGTCGGGCGACATGCACTTGCACACCGACGGCCAGCGAGCCACGCTGCCCGCGCATCCCTCTCTTTCGCAACCTGAGGCTTTGCCTCGACATCCCCTGGCTCTCAGTGCGCACGACATTCCTTCCTCGACGGCTCAGCCAGGTCGCATGTCGACCGCCATGACGACGCAGATGCCCCGGACGCAAGCCGCGGACGAATTTACCCAGGCCCTTGGCTACTTTACGCAGTCCTCGGCCGCTCCGATGGGCATGGTTCTTCAGCTCACGCGATTCTACAGCACCGCTGATCCGCCGGCCATATCGGCGGCCCTATCGGCGGCGCTCGAGGCACAAAAGGCACAGTTCAGTGTGGAAGCTATGGCGGACGATACCACGAGCGACTGGCTCGAATCCCATGACGAGAACGTATCTCCTGCATCACTGCAAGGCGCGCGCGGCGCCCGCATCCGACTGAGCGTCGTCGACCGCCGCAAGTGTGCCCTCAAAGGCGAGGTGCGCATTGAGCGCGTAGCAGAGTTGCCGCCCGACGTCGGCGTACACGCAGGCCAGCCTGGATGCTTTGTGCTCGTGCGCCGCAGCAAGGGAAACCCACTTGAATGGCGCCGCCTGTTCCGCGAGCTGTGCAAACATCCACAGGTTCGGCCGCACATCGCCTAGGCCGTGTCGTCCCACCGCGTCTGTGGGTGCGCAAGGAAGGCATCGTACGCCGCGCGGTGAAACAGACTCAGCTCTGTCTCGTTTTGCACACCCAGCGACGCGAGAGGCGCATCACTTGCGCTGTCGAAAATCCACTCCGGATGATCGAGGTTGATGATCAGATTCGTCGTCTTGGCGCCGTGGGCCTGCGTGTATAGTTTGATGGTATCCAGCTGATCAACCACGTTGCGATACGCTTTAAAGCCTGGCTGTGTACGCACGGCCTCTTTGCATTGCGCAATGAGCTGTGGCGTCGTCAGCGTCGTGAGATCCACGTCTTTCAGCACAAGGGCCTTCATCGCGCGGTACTCAAAGTTCTTGATGACGCGCACCGTAATGACCGCCTGCGTCAGTGGCCGGGCCTGATTCGTCACCGTCGTGTCGAGAAAGTCCGTCTGCGGCGCATACGGATGGTGCTCAAAGCCCTCGCTGCGTGGCGCTACGGGGTCCATGATCGTGGCACAATCTAACGCCTCAGCTAGCCCGATGACCCCGATGCGGTGCCGACGGCCAAATCCATCACGCGCAGCAACAGGGCCAAGTGGAGGTCGAGAGACACCATGGGATCGGTCACGACTTGGTGCACGGTGCCCAAGGCGTCCATCACGGCCTGCTTACCGCCAATGCCGAGGGCGTACGCCGCCTGGGGCGGCGTGTAGCTCAGCACGATGGCACGTGCCTCGTCTGCGCGCTTTTGCATCTCCTCAGGCGTCCGTGCGGGTGTCGACGCTGTATTCCACGTGTCATGCGGCCAGCATGTCTCGCGAAGCTGGCGGAGCCACGAGGCTTGCTCGGTCGTCGCGAGCTTGCTGGAAAAGTACGCAAGAACGTCCGACACTGTATGGAGGTATGTCGAACGAATGAACTGCTCAATCACACGCAACATGCCGCGGCGCAGTGTCCATGCCTCGTGCATATTCAGTGCCTCACGCGTGACGGCAAATACGGCTGTCAGGAGAGCGTTGACGTCTTGCATCGACGGAGCGTCGTCCACGTCGCGAGACTCGGTGTGGGCTGCGGAAGGACGCGCGCCGTCTTGGGAGGCTTCGACAGCCTCGGGCGGCTCGGCAGCTGTCTCGGCAGCCTGAGGCGCGTCGGACGACGCCTTGTCTTGCGGAGACACGGACGTATGGCGCGGAGGCAGCGATGGGGGTATAGGGACCGCGTCTGTCATGTCCGGGCGCAGTCCAAACACGCGTCCGGCTCGCGATGGCGCTGGTCTCCGTTGTCCCATGCCTTTTCGCGCAGACCCAGCGGCGCCTGCGAAACCCGTGGCGAAGGTACGGCCTACGCCGCCAAGTCCCGACATGAAAGCATTCGTGCGCATGCGCGTCTCTTCGTCCGTCGTCGATGCACGCGTCTTATCGAGGAATGAATGCACCGGCTGCGTGGATGTGTACCAAGCCATGCCGTCGCTCGATGGCGAGAGCAGTTGCTCCAAGTACGTTTGGATCGCCTGGCATGCTGCCGCGCTGGTAAGGCCCCTTATGAGCGGCAACGCTGGCGGACGCGACATGTTCGACCCAAGGGGCCGTCGCTCGTACATTCGCACCAGGTCGGCCTGCAGTGCCTCAAACTGGGGCCATGAACGTAGGACCGCATACCCATCTGCCGCGTCTTCCTTCTCGCCTGCTTCGACCGTGACGAGCACTTGCATGGAGCGAGGATCCACGGGACGATCCGGCTTGGTCTGCGTACTCACATCCACCACTGAGATAGATCGCGATGGACTGGTATGCACCACCGTTTTGCCGCGAGCTTCTGCGACAAACATATCATACAGTGTCTGCAACCGCTTGAGCAATGCTTTACGCAGAGGCTTGACCATGTTGGGCTGGATGTCGTCGGCCTTGAGGAGCGCGGCCATGGCGGTGCGTACGCCCTTGGTGCCTGAGGTCTCGGGCAAGATGGCGAGGGAGGCTTGAACGACCGTTCGCACATCACTGGCATACAGGTCCGACGAGCTTGCCTCGTGGCTCACAGATTCATCGAGGGCCTCGAGATTCGAGTGCAGCTGGATGAGCACGGCCCCTTCAGGAGGCTCGAGCGTCGGATCTAGCCGGGACAGGAATGAGTACCAATCGTCGTACGTATTGCTGTCTTTCTTGTTCAGCACGTCCCCTACTTTTTTTGGGTAGCGAACTTTGTAGGTCTCTTTGGGGAGGCGACTAGTTTCGAGGGAGCGCGGCAGCGGCGGCTCCTTCACGTCAGGTGGGATGTTCATCGGGACGGCCGGCTCTGCCGTATCGGATACTGGCAGCATTTGCTCCGTCTCCTCGGATGGCTCGTCCTGGGACAGGCTCGATTCTCGCAGCTCACTCAACATCTCTTCGAGGTGGTCCGGAAGAGACGACGAGGGCGACTTGATGCCGCTCGGTGCGTCGAGATCCCTCAGCGCTTCCTGGACGTCGTGGCTGGCCGTGGGCTGTGCAGGTGTTTTGGGTGCCTTGGTACGTGGCTCGTACGTCAGTCGCTGCTCTGGCAGTCGGCCGTACTGCAAAATATAGCCGTTCAAGACATCGGGGTCGCTGTAGGTCTGCAATAGCGTCCACAGCTGCTTGGACGCAAGTTCGGATAGCAGCGCCACCACCATGGGTGAGTGGCGATCTTCCTCCGGCAATGTCTGCCTGAGAAGCGTGCTCATGGACGTCTGTAAGCTCTCGATCCGAGCGGATGCATTGTCCCACAGACCAGGTGACGGGGCGTCTTCTGACCGCTTATTCTGCATCGCCGTCACGATGACAGAGAGCGCCGTGAGCGAGAGTTCTGTCGCAACCGTCGTCCGACTGTACTGCTCGAGCCGGAGGGCTATTTGGGCGAGCACATGCTCGGCCGCCGCGATGGCCTCATCAGGAAACGTCGGCAGGCCAAACGAGATGGGGTCAAACCAATACTGAATGCAGTCGCGGCGGACCAAACGCAAAATGTGCTGTGCCTCCGACTGGCAGGCGGGTGGCAACGACGCCAACGTACAGCGCCCCGGACTGGTGGAGGCCGCGTCATGGCGACGTGTGTGAGGCAGCATGTCCTGCACACGCGATCGAAGCACCTCGATGACGTTGTGCTCGCGCTTTGCATCGATATGGGCAGTGCGCTCACCCGGCAGGGCGAGCTCGATGTATTCACGCACGGTAGGGTGACATGTGAGCGCGACAGACAAGAGGGCCACACAGACCATCGGGAGGAATCCCATGCCCATGACCACGAGCGATAGCGCTCCGATCGCCATCGACACGGCCATGGTGGGCGATATGGGCGGCGACGGCACTGATGCAGCGGGTGCAGGCGGGGACGTAGGCTGCACCATAAGAAGCGTCGTCGACAGGAGCAACCACAGCCAGCGCGTCGTGCGCTTTGGTGTCACACCTCCACCGGCCACGGTGGTCTATGGGGGTCCATGGTCTGTGGCAACTGCTGCAGCCGGTCGGTCGGCCCGTGACACTCGAGTCGTTGCAGGGCAAGCGACTAGCGATCGATTCGTCTATCTGGCTGTATCATTTCCAGATGGCGATGCGTGATCGGGATGGGCGGACGATGGCGCACGCGCATCTCCTTGGATTCCTGTGGCGCATTCTCAAGTTGCTCTACTACGGCATCAAGCCTGTGTTTGTTTTTGATGGCGGTGCGCCTGAGCAGAAACGACGAACACTGATACAGCGCAAGCAGCGGCGCGCGACGGCGGCTGAATCGTATGTGAGAACGGCGGAAAAGCTGCTGGCTGCACAGATGCGGCAGGCTGCTCTTTCGCGGCCGGAAGCTCTTGAGCCAGGGACTGTTTTTCATGACGAAGTGAATGCGGCACCTGTCAAGTATGTTGTGCCCAAGGATCCGTACCAGCTGCCAGCCATGCCACCGAATGCACTGCGTGCGTCGGACCGAAAAGACATTCGCCTCGCCACCGAGGCAGAGCTGCGTGCGTTGGTACATTCCATGGCGCCGGAAGACCTCGATATACACTCTGATCTGTTTACGAATTTGCCTCCTGAGCTGCAGTACGAATTGGTGGGCGACCTGCGCATGCAATCGAGAACCACGTCGTACAAGCGTCTGCAAGACATGTTGCATGCGGCCCCTACGGCGATCGACTTTTCCAAGGCCCAGGTCGCTGCGCTGAAAACACGCAACGATCTCACGCAAAAGGTACTGACCGTCACGGACGAACTGGGCCATGCGAATATCCCCATGCGTGTTGAGGGACTCCGGAATCGCGAGTATGTCTTGACCCACATCGATGCCGGGGACGGCGGCTTTGCGCTGGGTGCGCGAGACGCTGGAACGTCACGAGATAAGCCTATTGTGATCGAAGACATCAAGCCTGTGATCGAGGAAGAGGACGAGGAGGAGGAGATGGACGACGTGGACATTCCCACGATGCCGCCGAAGGTCGAGGCTATGAGCCCGCCGCCTCACGAGGAGCTTCGCGAGCTCGACGAGCCAGCGCTTCGATCCCATTCGGAGCTCACTCGAGTAGGCGAACTTCCTCCAGAGGCGCCTACCGCCCACCCTTCGTCCCCTGCGTTCGAGTTCCTTGGGGCCTCGCCAGAGCTCTCGCCATGCGAGTCGCATGTCTCACCCGACACCAGGCCTTCTAGTCCCATTCGAGGCGCCGTATCCCCGTCATCGTGGGAGGCCGAATCAGCGCACCTGGAGCAAGCGCCAGCGAACGCAGGCCGCGGCAAGTCACCGACTCCTACTCAGCCGCATGAAGCGCCCCTCGAGGCAGCGTCTCCTGGGGCGTCTCCTGCCTCTTTTGAGCATGTCTCAGAGCCTCGCACGGAAGGACGTAGTACGGCGCGTGACTCGATCGAGCCGCATGTGATGCCCCGGAAGACTGCACACTCGGCACTAGGCGATGCTACTGTGCTCGTCGAAGAGCCTCGCATCGAGCCACGCGCCACGTCCGCTCAGCCTGTTCCCCTGTCGCCTGAGTCTCCACCGAACGAACGCGACTTGATGGCCCTGCCTACAGAGACCCATGCAAAACAGATACCCACTGAGCCATCCCCCCCTCCTGAGCCGCCCCTGTTCATGCCGTCACCATCCCCACCCCCGCTGGGTCTCGATGGCTTTCCGCTCTCGGACACGGTGGAAGAAGAGCCTGAGCTCGAGGCGGACCAGACCGAGTTTGCCGATTTTGCCAGCGCCACCAGTGGGCAGAGTCTGCCAGACATGCGCCGCCAGGTTGAGGCGGATGTGGATGCGCTACGTCGTGAACGGGCGCGACTGAAGCAGCCCGAGCAGGAAACCACGCACCAGATGACTCTAGAGATTCAAGCCATGCTGCGCCTATTTGGCCTACCCTATATCACGGCGCCGATGGAAGCGGAAGCGCAGTGTGCACAACTTTCGATACAGCACCTTGTGGATGGCATCATCACCGACGACAGCGATGTGTTCCTGTTTGGTGGCTCGCCGGTGTACCGACACATGTTTAATCATCGTCAATCTGTCGAGTGTTACTGGATGTCGGACATGGAGCGCGAGCTGGGCTTGTCACGCACGCGGCTCATTCAGCTGGCATTTTTGCTGGGCAGCGACTACACCGAGGGCTTGACGGGCGTGGGCCCCGTTCTAGCGATGGAAATCCTGTCGCTGTATCCGGGCGACCATGCTCTTGAGTCGTTCCGCGACTGGTGGCGCGAGGTGCAGATGGGCCACGACACGATGCCGCGGTCCAAAGTCCGCGCTCGCATCCAGCGCGCTCTTCGTGACAAGGTGCACTTGTCATCCGACTGGCCCGATGTGTATGAGCGTGAGGCGTATGTGGCGCCGCACGTCGATGACAGTGACGAGCCGTTTGTGTGGGGCCACGCAGATCTCGATGCGATCCGCGCCTTCCTGCACGAGTACCTGCACTGGCCGGCGTCCAAGACGGATCAGTACGTCCTGCCTGTCCTGGAGCAGCAGCGCAAAACAGCCCGACTGCAACGTGTGCAGGCGACGCTGGACCAGGCAGGATTTGTCGGCGGACGCGTGCCGCACAAGGCGACGTCCTTCACGTCGACGCGTCTGCAGCATGCCGTCGAGCAGTTTCGAGCATCCAAGCGGCCTAGACCTTCTACCTAGCATCTATTCCTCGTCTTCGCGCTCCTCGAGGTCCTGCTCGGTCCGAGCGGCGGCCTGTGCACCGCCCAGCTCGTCAGCGAGGCCGTCGCGGGGGAACGTCTTGCGCACCATAGGTGGCTGGAATGAGTTCTTGTACACAAGCAGCGAAAAGGCGCCGACGGCTGTGACGGCCATCAGAAAGTGGCGCAGGGCCAAGGGGCCGGGTGTCTTGTATGCATCAGGCGACCACATGTTCAGCACGTCGTCCTGCTCGTGAAGCGTCTCGCCGTACTGGCGGCGGTCCTGCGTGTCCCACCAGTGGCGGCTGTATGGGCGGAACTGCTGGTTCTGGAAGGGCATGGCGGGGTAGTCGCCCAGCTGCGGGTCGACCTTGTCGCCCGGCACGACCGTGCCGCGCGGCAGGTCCTTGGGCGCCTGTGTCGGTGGCAGCTCGTGTGCACGCACGGCCGTCGTGCTCATGCAGCGCGACGGGATCGCGCGCGCCATACGCTGGAATACACCACGCTGCAGCATGTGGAAAACGTCGGATGACAAACGCCGCCGACGTCGCAGCCTGCGCTGGGCGGCGGCAGCGAGCGGTCCACGGCCGACGCACGCGAACATCACGTGACAGGTCAAAGAAGCGAAAAGCGTCCAGCGCGTCGACCTTCAGGGTGGCGGGCCGTCCTGGGGCACAACGATGGTGGATATCCAGGAGCAGGATCAGTGGATCAGCTACCTCAGTGAGTGTAAGCAGCTGAGCGAAAATGATATCAAGCGCCTGTGCGAAAAGGCGCGCGATGTCCTGCTGGAGGAGTCGAATGTGCAGCCCGTGCAGTGTCCCGTCACCGTGTGTGGCGATATCCACGGCCAGTTCCATGATTTGTCTGAGCTCTTCCGTATTGGAGGCAACTCCCCGGATACCAACTACCTGTTCATGGGCGACTATGTAGATCGCGGCTACTACTCGGTCGAGACGGTGACGCTGCTCGTGGCCCTCAAGGTTCGTCACCCTGACCGTGTCACCATCCTCCGTGGCAACCACGAATCGCGCCAGATCACGCAGGTGTACGGCTTCTACGACGAGTGCCTGCGGAAGTACGGCAATGCGAACGTGTGGAAGTACTTTACCGATCTGTTTGACTACCTCCCCCTGACGGCGCTGATCAACGACCAAATCTTTTGCCTGCACGGCGGCCTGTCGCCTTCGATCGATACGCTCGACCAGATCCGCCAGATCGACCGCGTGCAGGAAGTGCCGCACGAGGGACCGATGTGCGATCTGCTCTGGTCGGACCCCGACGACCGCTGCGGCTGGGGCATCTCGCCCCGTGGCGCGGGCTACACGTTCGGGCAGGACATTAGCGAGGCCTTCAACCACAACAACGGCCTCACGCTCGTTGCGCGTGCGCACCAGCTCGTGATGGACGGCTTCAACTGGTCGCAGGAGCGCAATGTCGTCACCGTGTTCTCCGCGCCCAACTACTGCTACCGCTGTGGCAACCAAGCTGCGATCATGGAGATCGACGAAAACCTCAAGTACACCTTTCTGCAATTCGATCCCGCGCCGCGTACGGGTGAGCCGCTCGTCTCGCGCCGCGTCCCCGACTACTTCTTGTAATCTGTGTGTAGTCTATGTAACGATAGTATGAGTGCCAAACTGCTTGGTGATGGTGCCGCGGGTCTCGTTCCACTGGTATCCATTCGCACGGAACACGCGGCTGAGGAGGAAGGGCCGCACGTCGTACAGCTCGACACTCTTGGCGCGTTCCTCCAGCTCTGTGAGCGGCACCGACACGACCATCGGCGCCTCGTCATCGCGGTGGCGGTAATGCGTGAAGCGCATCTTGTCTTTGACCATGCCGCCCAGCAAAAAGGCCAGCAGCTCGTCGTGGTCACGCGCCTGGTACAGATACTTGCGGAAGCCGCGCTCGAGCGTTCGCTTGATGCTGATCTTTTGTGCGCTCACGAAGCTCTCGACCGTCGTGCGAATCGCGACATCAATGTCGTCGGCCCGCACATAGTCGCGCAGGTGCATCTTGGCACTCGCCTCGGCCATGCGGATCATGCTCTCGAGGTGACGCACGGTGATCGGATACGAGCCCGTGTGCAGACTCTCGCGGCGCAGGTCTGCATACAGCCGCGCAAGGCGCTCCTGGTCGAGCGCATCGAGACGCGGCCGCACATGGTCGCGGGCATACGTAATGTACTTGCGCAGCATGTCTTGCGGGATGATATCGGCATCCAGCGACGTGGCCGCGCGCGTCTCATCGACCGCCTCGTCAAAGAGCGGATGCGCACGCAAATGAGAGCTTACCACGAAGCGCGCCAGCATTTCATCCTGCACGGGATCGACCAGATCTTTGACGACACACAGCACATCGAATCGACTCAGGATCGGCTCCGTCAACTCCACATTTTGGCTGAACGGCACCGTCGGATTGTACCGCCCACGAATCGGGTTGGCGGCGGCGACAATCGCGCAGCGTGCCTGCAGCGTAGCGACAATACCCGCTTTCGAGATCGAAATGCTCTGCTGCTCCATCGCCTCGTGGATCGAGGTGCGGTCTGCGTCGTTCATCTTGTCGAATTCATCAATGAGGCACACGCCCTTGTCGGCCAGCACGAGGGCACCGCCTTCGAGCGTCCACTCGCGCGTCACAGGATCGCGGCGCACACCCGCCGTCAAGCCCACGGCCGACGCGCCTTGGCCCGTGGCAAACACGGCGCGATTCGCCGTCTTTTCGACGTACTTGAGGAACTGCGACTTGGCCGTGCCGGGATCACCGAGCAGCAGCACATTGATATCACCGCGAATGCGGTGCTTGCCACCCACATCCTTCGATACGCCACCAAACAGGCTCAGGGCTATGGCCGTCTTGATGCTTTGGTGGCCATAGATACTCGGCGCCATGCTCTTGATGATGCGCTTGCCGATCCGATCATCGCGCGCCAGCGCACGAATCTCCTGCTCGTCATCTTCCGTCAAACGGAAAGCCGCATACGCATCGTCGCGCTTCGCAATGTGATTCGCCTCGAGCACCGTCGCAAAGACGGGGAAACCATGGCGTGTGTTGAGCGCGGCGTCGAAGTTGTTGCGGTAAATGCCCGTGACCTCGACTTCCTCGCCGGGCTTGACACTGTCGACCAAGTCCCACAACAGAATCACCTCGCGGTGGCGCGGCAGGCGGCCGGGGGGCACGCTGCCGGGCGACTCCTGCAGCGTCATTTTCTGGTAGTTGCGGTAGACGGTCTGCTCGTTGTTGACACGGAACGGACCGCGACGCGAGCAGTTGGAGCAGTAGCTGATTTTCACTTCCTGGTGCGAGTCCTGCCAAAAGGGGCCCAGTACCTCGCCGCAGCTCAGGCAGTCAAACTTGACATACTTGAGCTGAGGGAAGACGCCGCTGCGCCGCGTCACCACACCACTCACGCGCACGAGCGAGTTGAGGTGGCTCTGGCGCAGGTCTCGCAGCGTAGACGACGTGGGCAAATCTGCAATGCGCACATGGATCTCGGGATGAATGCGATCGTACGAGGGGTAGTAGAGCAAAATGACATCAAAGGCGACCTCGTCAAAGATCGGGAGGAGGCTGGCGGGCGAATTCGCCAGAAAGAAGGCGAGAATGGCTTTCGCATCCACCAGGTGCAGGAACGAAATCTCGAGCGACTCGAGATTCATCTCACCCAGGGTCTTGATCCGCTGGCCGTACACACTCACACCCTGTTCGTCGACGTACGTCACGAGAAAGTGGCGGAACTCGCGCACAATCGTGCGCCGCACATTCTCTGTAGCGACCCAACTCGCGATACTGTCCGCCTTGATATCACTCAGCTGCTCCAGAGGCAGCTCATCGGCCATGGCCTCGTCGTCCATGTCCGGTGCCTCGTCATAGTGCCGTCTCCGACGCCGCTGTCGAAGCACGCCATCATCGCTCTCTTCATCGCTCTGCAAGAAAGAGGGCGCCCGACGACTCATGCGCCCCACACCCTCAGCACGATCACGCCGCGCCATACGCATCTCGGCCAACTGGCGCGTGGTGGTATCCATATTCTCAAACTCGCCTTCATCGTCCATGCCCACTTGCTCGTACGTATCCAGCTCAGGATTCGCACGGTAGTCTGCCATCATAGTATCGTCGAACAAGTCTTCGCCCTCTGCCTCGTCCAACTCGTCGTCGTCGTCCAGCCCACTCGGCGCCTCGTCCGTCAGGTCGGAGAGGGCGCCAGGCGGCGACGACGTCGGCACGACCGACGAGTGCTCATGACCCGATTCACTCGCACCAGATTCGTGCCACGGAGAAGAGGGGTCCAGAGGACCTCGCGACGTCGAGCGCCGGCGCTTGCGGTACGACGAGTCTCCCTCTGACGACATGTCGTCGTCAGCCCACACGCGTCGGACCGCGGCGCCTTGAGGGGTGATGACTAAGCATTCGTGCCTTGGCTTCTGCCCTCATGTCCTGGTGCGCCGCGTCAGCGGTGCTGAATCATGGCGCCGTGGCGCCGTCGTCGCGTGCGGGGCGCACGCGCGTACCCACTTCGATGCAGCTCGTGCTGCTGGAGCACTCGATCGCACAGTCGAGTGTTGGTCTGTGTCGTGAGATGATAGTGCGAGCCGTGGAGCGATCGTGTCCGGTCGTGGTGGTGTGTGTCCAGCGTCAGCCGCAGCTGTACCCGTCAGGCGTCGGCGTGCACGTCATCGACTACCACTACCGCTCCGTCCACGATGGCATGTCGCTCGCACACGTCGAGCGCAGTATCCTCGCGGCAGTCGATAAGCTTGCTCAGCACACGCGGATGACCATCGTCTTGGACTCTTTGGATGCCCTCGTCGAATCAACGCAGTGCTCGGATCGCGCTGCGTACGCCTTTGTTCGGAGACTCTTGTCGTTTCTGCCGCGCTTCTCACGCGTCGTGCTGGGCTACGATGGCGATCCGACTGCGTCGGCTGCGTCGCTCGTTTCGTCGCTGCGGTGCCCACAGCTATGGGTCGGCATCCAGCCGATGCACGATGTCTTGTCCGGTCCGCCCTGGACGCACGCCACCCTGTCTGTGCGTGTGCACCCGGCTGCCTTTGTGCGCTACATACACGAGACCTACGGCCTCGCGCCCCCTGCCTCTCACGCCTCTCTCCGACGCGCCGCCTACGAAGACGCGCTCCTTACATACCCCAACGACGACGCCATGCCGCCAGATACGTCGCCAGACATGCGGTTCTGGTCCGTCGTGCACCATGCCGCACGCCGCGGCCCATGGGGCGTGCTGGACGAGCCTGGCAGCACGGGCTGGTGGGGCGCGCCGCCGACTCGATGGGCGAGTCTCGAGGCCGGCGCTGCACGGACGCACTCAGAGCCCGTCATGTCATGGGACGATATTCTGCAAGACACAGATGGATGCCTCTTTCTCGAGACGCACATCTACCAATCCACCGGCAAGCAGGTCGACGAATGGGCTCTATGCGCCTACGACACACATCACCGCCTGCGTATCAAGGCACTGGACCACTACGCCACAGCGCCGATCGCACCGCCGCCGCCCCAGCACACTCAGGTGCCATTCAATCTGCACGAGACACCACAGCAGCGCGAGCGCCGCGACCAGGTGCCCCTGCCCTTCGCGTACCAGCTGCAAGATGCGACGCCGCGTGGATCCACGGGCCAAAGCACCATCTTTTTCGATCCGGAAAGTGAGGACGACGAGGATGACGACGATCCCGACGACGACCTGGATATCTAGTTATGCGCGGCCCCACATGTCAAAGAGCTTTGCTGCGAACAAGCATGTCAGCACGACGGTGGCCATGATGCCTATGTTCCAGGAGCTGGACGGCGGCGGCGGCGGCGGAGCTGCCGCGGGCGGGGCTGGCGACACGGGCGTTGCCGGTGTGGGAGGCTTCGCAGCCTGCGTCATATTCGGCACATTCCGCGCCTCGGGTCCTGCGTAGTCGGGAAAGAGCTGCACAAAGCGGCGCTGCGCCACGTTGAATGAATGCGACTTGGCTGCAAGCAATTGGCGCTCGCGATGCGTGGCCATGACCGAGCCTGCCGTCATCTCGTCCGTGCACATGAACGACAGCAGACCTACCAGGATACCGGCGACGGACCATGCGGGGTTCCAGCTGCCGGGATGGTAATCGCTCATAGACGTACATATTTTCTGATCTGGCGCAAAACGCCCACTGGGCGTCTGAACTTTGATACCCGGTGGCTTGAACGGATAGTCGGACGGAAAGAGCAGCTGGCCCCAGTACTCTCCACCCTCGTACGACGTGCCCGGCGGACCGCGCAATATAAAGTGCCACTCAAGTACATTGTCTTCACGCGGACGAGCATAGCAAAAAGGCGGCGGGTCTTTTTCCATCAGCGCAGCCTCTTTGGCCAGGCGCTTCGCCGCCGCTTTGGATGCCATGCTAGGAGCCTCGTCTGGCTACGCCGCGGCCAGTGGAGTAGGAATCATGATCACGTGCTGCCATCGCGCCACGCGGCGCAGCTCGCTGCCAGCCCTTGTTTGGCCACCATGGCATTTGGGCAGCAGCGTACGCACGGGCGCCGTGGGCGTCCACCGAAGGATCCAAGTGCTCGTGCGGCAGCACAACGCGCATCTTTACCTCTGGAGGAGCCGAGTAGCTCCAGCATGCATGCACTGTCGCCCTCTGCGACCGGCATGGCGCCCCTCCCATCCGGCCACGCGTCGAAAATGCGCAGGCTGAACGAAACAGATGCCCAGTCATCTGTGGAAGAATTCGAAACGCTCCTACAAGATATGCGCATGCGATACGAGAAGAGCATCGACGAGCGTGTCCAGCAGGCCATTCAGGAGCGCGATGCTATACAGGCGCAGTTTGACCGGCTCAAAGACCTGCGCATGACCCAGAGCGAGAAAACGCTCGTGGAATGGAAAAAGGCAAGTGAGACGCGGCACCGCCATGTGCTTGAGTCCCTCGCTTCATGGAAGAATCGCGCCGAACATGCCGAGCACCGCGTGAAGGAGCTGGAGCGTACCACGCCCAAGGGCTCAGAGCCTGAGCCTCGAGCCACGCAGCTCGAGCAAGACGTGTCCAATCTCACTGAGCAGCTCGCTCGAGTGCAGCGTGCGCTGGGCGATGAGCAGGCACGGCGTGCCGATCTTGAGGAGCAGATGCACGCCTACACCGCGAATGAAGACGAACGGGCTATTCGGCGCATGTACGAAGACCTCACTGGCTTCATGGTACGCCAAGTCGATTTGCCTCATCCAGAAGAGGCGCACCGGCGTTATCATATCGTTTTCGCCGGCGCCGACTTTTACGATTTTCAATTCTCGCTCGAAGAATCAAAGCTGCATGTATCATCCAGCGATGGTGGTCAAGTGGTGCGCGATGACTTTGTGTATATGCCGCATATCAACCATGCACGCGATGCCCACCTATTGGCATCAGGCCATATGCCGGATCACTTTTTGGAGCAGATCCGCTTCGAACGCGGCGCTGCGACCAAGTTCCTCATGGCCCTCCACCGGAGTCTAAAAAAGTGATGCCGAGATCTCATCTCCGTGGACGACGTAATTTTGCTCGCTTGTCGCGTCGTATACCATAATTATTCATCAATGCCAAGTCCGCGGATTCATCACTTTTTTTTGGATTTTCACACATATATAGGCTGCTCGAGCCAATTTCACAAACGTTTTCGACGACGACTTGTGCTTGGCAGCTAGATAGCCAGGGCGACGACCATGACTGACGCGAGGTCATACCATAATGCGCGTGAGCGTCAGCCTGGGTCAACCGAGTCGCATTCGGCTACGATGGACTCGGTAGGCCCCACGGCTACGCGTTTCCTTCACGCCGAGCCTGCTCCAGCGCTGCCAACAAGCGAGGCCCCGCTTGCCTATACGGAACATACGACAGAAGCGGATGCCCCACCTGCCAGTACGACGGCCGTTGACCCTCCTGCCTACCATGTGCCTGTGAACCGTAAAAGCCTGCCTATCAACATCCTCGATCCTGAGGGCGTCGACCGTGTGAGCCGCTCGTTTCAGGAAGAGGCACGTAAGCACGCACATGAGCCAACGAAGAAAGATGATCTCGAGGCACCTCCGCCCAAGCCCCCGAGCTCGGCGGATCCATTCGACGAAAATGCCCGCTTCGATCTCGGCGCATTTCTCAAGTATCAAAATGAGGTTTTGCGTGAGCGCAACCATGAACTACCCAGCATGGGCCTAGCGTTCCAGGACCTTGATGTAACGGGCTACGGCTCCGGTGCTAAGCTCAACACGAGCGTGGGATCGATGATGCTTACGCCGCTTCATTTTGTGCCGCTATTGCGTGAAATGATCAAACCCCACGTGAAGCATATTCTCAATGGCGTCACTGGCTGTGTCAAGCCCGGTGAGATGCTGCTCGTGCTAGGCCGCCCTGGTAGTGGCTGCACAACGCTACTCAAGTCACTGGCGTCGTACCGCGATGGATACCGCACTATCGATGGCAAAGTCTCGTACGAAGGCTTTGATCACAAGGTCATTGACAATATTTTGCGTGGTGAAGTGGTCTACGCGCCGGAAGATGACGAGCATTTCCCCACGTTGATGGTGAAGGACACGCTCAGGTTTGCTGCTGCATCGCGTGCGCCCAGGGGTGACTATCGTGTGACGTTTGCAGAGAAAGATTCCCGTCGCGCCTTTACCAAACTTACACGTGAGGCCATCGCCACGATTCTTGGTTTGCGTCATACGTACAACACTGTCGTCGGAGACTCCATGTTGCGTGGTGTATCGGGTGGTGAGCGCAAGCGTGTGAGTATCGGTGAGGTACTGGCTGCGCGTGCCAAGATCGTCATGTTTGATAACTCTTCGCGTGGTTTGGATGCATCTACGGCACTAGAGTTTGTCGAGGCTTTGCGTATCGCCACGGACATCAATGGACTCACGACGATCTCGAGTATGTACCAGGCTGGTGAGTCCATCACGCAAACGTTCGACAAGGTTGTTGTGATGAACCGTGGCTACTGTGTATACTATGGTCCCGTGTCCAGTGCTATGGACTACTTCAAGTCCATCGGTTTCCAACCGCTCGACCGCCAGACGACGTCCGACTTCTTGGTGGCATGCACGGACCCTGTGGCCCAGAACGTCAATCCCGACTTTGAGTACGTGCCGCGTAGCGCAAAGGACATGGCCGACGCCTTCAACAACTCGGAGTATGGCCGGGCCAATCGTAAAGAAGTGGAAGAGTACATGGCTGAGCTGGATAGCAAGCATGCCGAGTCGCGCAAAGAATATGTGAGCGTGACGCGTGATCAGCGCGCCAAGCACGTAAGTAAGCGCAGCATGTACATGCTCTCGATGCCCCAGCAGGTACGCTTGGCGATCAAGCGTCGCGCGCAGATCTCGTGGGGCGATCGCCAGACGGCTATTATCATGTCTTGCGCCGTCGTTTTCCAGGCCATTATTATGGGATCCGTGTTCTTCCAAATGGACGACTCGTCTCAGGCCCTCTTCTCGCGCAGTGGTGTTATGTTCTTTGCCCTGCTGTATAACAGTTTCGCGGCCATGGCCGAAATTCCTAACAATTATCGCCAGCGCCCGATCGTTATTCGGCACAAGCGGTTCGCTATGCTGCGTCCCGCGGCCGACTCTCTCGCGAATGTATTATTGGATATTCCATCACGTTTTGTTCCTATCATGTTTTTCAACATTGTGCTGTACTTCATGTCCGGTCTATCGTACCGTGCAGACAAGTTCTTCATTTTCTTCTTCCTGACTTTGCTAATCACATACACGATGGTGACGTTCTTCAATGCGCTTAGCGCGTTTTTCCACAGCATGGCACTCTCGACCATGGCTGCGGGTCTTGTTATTATCGACTGCGCCCTTTACGCCGGTTTCGCTATTCCCCGCCCGTCCATGGTGGTTTGGTGGCGCTGGCTGTCCTACTGCAATCCGATCTCGTTTGGTTTCGAAATTTTACTGGCCAATGAGTTCCGTGATAAGGACATTACCTGTGCCCAAATGATCCCACCTTACCCGAACGCCTCTGTTGAAAACCAAGTCTGTCCTATCGAGGGTGGTCAACCAGGTAAATATCATATTGATGCACTCGCGTATCTGGACAACAAATATGGCTATTCCTGGGACAACACTGATCGCAACGTGGGTATCATTATCGCATTTTACGTCTTTTGCATTCTTGCCTACATGGTGGCTTCCGAGTTCCAGTCGGATCCATCGTCTCTAGGAGGTGTCATGGTGTTTAAGCGTGGCAAGGTTGATAACAAGATTTTGAAAGAGTATGCCGATGACCCTGAAGACGCCATTATTGAGCAAGAAGAGGCACGTCGCGCTAGGGGAGAGGACGAAAAAGAACACGAACATGACACTGGTGCCCTCGAAGTATCTGATGAGGTATTCAGCTGGCGCCACGTCTGCTATGACGTCCAAATTAAGGACCAAACGCGTCGCTTGCTTGATGATGTGTCTGGTTACGTTGCGCCCGGTAAGATGACAGCCTTGATGGGTGAGAGTGGTGCTGGTAAGACCACGCTTCTCAACGTCTTGGCCCAGCGCACCGATGTTGGTGTTGTAACTGGCGATTTCACTGTCAATGGTCGGATTCTCCCCAAGTCGTTCCAAGCCGATACTGGCTATTGTCAGCAGCAGGATGTGCATTTGGCGCAGCACACGGTGCGCGAAGCCCTGCAGTTCTCGGCGATGCTTCGTCAGCCGCGTGAGACACCGAAAGAAGAGCGTCTGGCGTATGTGGAAACCGTCATCGAGCTGCTGGAAATGCAGCGCTTCGCCGATGCTATTGTTGGCGATGTGGGCCAAGGTCTAAACGTCGAGCAGCGCAAGCGACTGACGATTGGCGTAGAGCTGGCAGCGAAGCCGAGTCTGCTGCTGTTCTTGGATGAGCCGACGTCGGGTCTGGATGCGCAGGCAGCATGGTCAGTGGTGCGGTTCCTGAAGAAGCTGGCATCGGAAGGACAGGCGATTCTGTGTACGATTCACCAGCCAAGCGGAGAGTTGTTCAACCAGTTTGATCGACTTTTGCTGCTGCAGAAGGGAGGCCGGACGGCGTACTTTGGAGATCTCGGACCGAACTCGATGACACTGATTCGATACTTTGAAGAACGGAGTGGGGTCAAGTGTGGAGAGAATGACAATCCAGCCGAGTATATTTTAGACGTGATTGGAGCCGGTGCGACAGCCACCACGGATAAGAACTGGTTCCAACTGTACCGTGAAAGCCCACAGTACGCTGAGATGCAAAGCGAGTTGGATAGGCTGTCTCGCCTTGGTACAGAGGCGCCCCTTTCAGCGGAAGCCAGCTCGCGTCTTAACCGTGAGTATGCTCAACCTTTCTTTGTTCAAGTGTCCGAGGTCGTCCGCCGTGCTTTTGTCTCATACTGGCGTAATCCGACGTATGTGATCGCTAAGCTGTTCCTGAATACGTTTGGTGGTCTCTTTATCGGTTCGAGTTTCTGGGGCCAGGGCGCCAAGACGTCGACAGCCAGTCTGCAAAACAAGCTGTTTGCTACGTTCATGTCGCTAGTGCTCTCGACATCGCTGTCGCAACAGCTTCAACCAGAGTTTATTGATCAGCGCAGCCTATTTGAAGTTCGAGAACGACCCTCTAAGATGTACAGCTGGGTGGTCTTCTTGCTTGGTCAAGCCATCGTTGAGATTCCATGGAACTTTTTGGGCGGCACATTGTTCTGGATTCCGTGGTACTACATGGTTCAATTCGGCAGGGAGAGCACTCGCGCCGGTTACAGTTGGGGCTTTTACATGCTCTTCCAGTTGTACTATTCGTCCTTTGCACAAGCTGTGGCTACCATCTCACCGAATGCTATGATTGCATCTATGCTGTTTGCGACCCTCTTTTCGTTTGTCATTGTGTTCTGTGGTGTTGTACAGCCACCGCCTCAGCTGCCCTACTTCTGGCGCAAATGGATGTTCCGTCTCAGTCCGTTCACGTGGATTATTGAGGGTATGATGGGTAACGTCATACACGACCAACCTGTGCAGTGCGAGCCGAAAGAGTTCAATGTCTTGTACCCACCATCGGGCATGTCGTGTGACGACTACCTGGGCGACTTTAGCTGGACGTTTGACAAGGCCCCACCGGAGTCGCGCACAGGTTACTATGAGCAGGGTCCGAACGGCACCTGCCACTACTGTGTCATGCGTCACGGTGAAGACTATTTGCAAAGCATCCTTCTCGATTCTTCCCACCGGTACCGCGACATCGGCTTCATTATTGCCTACATCGCTTTCAACTATGGTCTGTATATCTTTTTGTACTACATATTCCGCGTGCACAAGTGGCGTATGCCCAAGATCAGCAGGACCAAGGCTACTCCTCAAACTAAGAATGAAACGGAAGGCAGCAGCAACATGCCCGACACGATCGAATCCGAAAAGCAGGTGCCACCTGAGCGCAGCTAGGATGCTCTGATGGCTTGGCGTCCAGGGACTGGTTCGAGTCCGCGGCCCCCGGCTTTTCTCAGCATCGACTAATTATTTCTGGGCGGACAGGCCGGGGCCTGTCCTTTGGTAGATGTACGTAAGCCAATGGGATTTCCTGCACGATTTTCTACTATGCAGCCTCATGCATGGTTTTTAGGTCAGGTGCCAGGGCCGTGGACCAGCGAGGGCTGCGCTAGTCCAGTGTTGTTTTCCGCCAGCGCCCGGACCAAGAAGGCTTGTTGGCCCCCCAGCAAAAAAAAATTCCACTCGCTCGCCGGTGTATTCTTCGAGCCCAAAGCACACCGTTCACGACACTTGCGCAAGTCTGTCCGTGCGTGAACGCATAATGCAGCGAACCGAGGGACTTGGCCTTGCGCCCCCTCATAATATATATCCTATGATGGACGGTGGCCAAACGACTCCGACCACACATGATCATGAATTCCTATCAGCTACGTCCCATCCGGGCATGACAGATTCGCCCATGGCTCAGCCGCCGAGCATGTACACACACATATCTCAGGGTGATAAAATCATGACACCGTCACCCCATCCTGCTCAGCCCTCTCCGGATACACCTCTGGGCAAGCCGTTGGAGCGGCCATTCGGCACGCCCATAGAACTGTACGACCAGGGTAACCGTCGTGCACGTCCCACTGTGCCGATGAACACACTTGATCCTGAGGGTGTCAATAATCTCTTTCGGAGACTCTCGACACGCACCCGTCGATCAAACACACAGCGCCACTCCAACTTTGTGGGACCAAGCGCTGACTCTGCTTCATATGTGGCGTTCGGCGAAGCATCGCCGAATTTCGCATCACCTTATATGAACGCGTCTGATTCCAAGTTTGTGACAGAGGCAGATGTGACGTCTAATAGCGCAGGCGTTGAAGCGACGTATGATCCCTTTGATGAGAAACACAAATTTGACTTGTCGTACCTGTTGCGAGAAGTGTATCGTGAAATGGCTGAGCGAGGCACCGAGCAGCGATCCATGGGTATTGCATTTCGCGACCTGCGTGTGACGGGATACGGTACGGGCGCCCAACTCAATGAGACGTTTGGCTCATGTCTTATGCTGCCTATTCGCATGATCTCCAACATCCGAGAAATGATGCACCGCCCCGTCAAAACCATTCTGCAAGACATTGAGGGATGCGTCAAACCAGGTGAAATGCTGCTCGTCTTGGGCCGCCCTGGTAGTGGGTGTACGTCCCTACTCAAGGCACTTGCGTCGTATCGCGATGGGTACCGCAGCGTGGACGGCACGATCTTGTACGAAGGTCTAGATCACCGCAGCATCGACGGCCCACTGCGCGGCGATGTGGTTTATTCGCCCGAAGACGATGTGCATTTTCCAACGCTCACTGTGGGCCAGACGCTGCGCTTTGCCACTGCCACACGCGCGCCGAATACCAAGTACCGCATCACGCTCGGTGAGACAGGCGATCGTCGAGAGTACGTCGACGGCACGCGCGAGGTCTTAGCCACCGTACTGGGCCTGCGACATACCTACAATACCAAGGTCGGAAACGACATGATCCGCGGTGTGTCGGGTGGTGAGCGAAAGCGTGTGAGTATTGCCGAGACACTAGCCGCGCGTGCCAAAATCGCGCTCTACGACAACTCTTCGCGAGGCTTAGATGCATCTACGGCTCTCGAGTTCGTCACAGCTCTACGCATCCAGACCAACATCGCCAACTGCACGACCATCGCCTGCATTTACCAGGCTGGTGAAAACATCACGAAGCTGTTTGATAAAGTGGCGCTTCTCAATCAGGGTTACTTGGTGTACTTTGGCCCTGTGGCACTGGCCGTCGAGTATTTCAAGTCGATTGGTTTTGAGCCCCTCAATCGTCAGACCACCGCCGATTTTCTTGTCGCTTGCACGGACACGGGTGGTCAAAATGTGAATCCTCACTTCCCAGGTCCTGTTCCCCGCTCGCCCAAAGAACAAGCGCAAGCTTTCCGAGATTCATGGATCGGCGCTGCCAACCGCACCGAAATCGACAACTATATCGCTTCGATGATGGCTCGCCAGACGAAGCAAAATGCGGACCATTACGTGAACCTTGCGCGAGATGAGCGAGCCAAATACACTTTGCGAAGCAGTCGCTACCTGCTATCGTGGCCCATGCAAGTACAGCTGGCCCTCAGGCGCCGTGCACAGATTGCCATGGGTGATATGGGCACGCACATTACTGTCGTGCTTGCTGCGCTATTCCAGGCGCTCATTATTGGTTCCGTGTTCTTTCAGCTGCCGAAAAACTCAGCTGGCTTCTTCTCACGTGGTGGTGTATTGTTCTTCTCGCTCCTGTACAATTCCTTCACAGGCATGTCGGAAATCTCGCTGTGCTACGAGCAACGCCCCATCGTGATTCGTCAAAAGCGATTTGCCATGCTGCATCCCTCCGCGGATGCACTGAGCAATACCATCCTCGATTTTCCCATCCGTGCCGTCTCCATCTTTGTGTTTGATATCATTGTGTACTGGATGACGGGTCTGAATGCCGATGCTGGCCGCTTTTTCACGTATCTTGGTGTGACGGCTCTTGTCACGTACTGCATGACTTCCTTTTTCCGCATGATCGCCTCGGCCACCAAGTCTGAGCCGTTAGCAACAACATTCGGCGGTCTGGCTGTGCTTGACGTGGCGCTCTATACCGGTTATATGATCCCGCGCAAGTCGATGAAGCCTTGGTGGAAGTGGCTCAACTATTGCAATCCCGTCGCGTTCGGGTTCGAGGTGCTTCTGGCGAACGAATACCATGACTCCTTATTTGACTGTGAGCAGCTTGTGCCTGTTGTGCCTGGCCGGCAAATTGACCTCGTGAACCAAGTGTGTCCTGTCATGAGTGCTCAGCCAGGCGAGGCCATGGTCAATGGTGACAGGTATTTGCGTGACATGTACGACTTTTCGTGGGACAATCGCGTACGCAACTCGATGATCATCCTAGCCTTCTGGGTCTTTTTCATCTTGTGTTTTCTGTACGCGTCCAACCACCAAATCGATCCAGCAGCGTTGGGTGGTGAGATGCAATTTGAGCGCTCTAAGGCGAAACACATGAAGAACCTACCGTCAGCGAATGACCAGGAAAAGGCGCTCGAAGAAGACGCACCTGCTGAGACGCAGGATGCAGCTGAGCCGCCACCCACCAAGGGAGGTGGCCATCTCAAAGTGTCTGACGCAGTGTTCAGTTGGGACAACATCACGTACGATGTCATGATCAAAGGCAAGCCTCGCCGTCTGTTGAATCATGTGTCGGGCTACGTCGCGCCGGGCAAGATGACAGCCTTGATGGGTGAGAGTGGTGCCGGTAAGACCACGCTTCTCAACGTCTTGGCCCAGCGCACCGATGTGGGCGTCGTCGCAGGTGACTTTTTCGTCAACGGCAAGCCACTGCCGAAGTCGTTCCAAGCCGATACTGGCTACTGTCAGCAGCAGGATGTGCATTTGGCGCAGCACACGGTGCGTGAAGCCCTGCAGTTCTCGGCAATGCTTCGTCAGCCGCGTGAGACGCCGAAAGAAGAGCGTCTAGCGTATGTGGAAACCGTCATTGAGCTGTTGGAAATGGAACAATTCGCTGATGCTATTGTTGGCGATGTGGGCCAAGGTCTAAACGTCGAGCAGCGCAAGCGACTGACGATTGGCGTAGAGCTGGCAGCGAAGCCGAGTCTGCTGCTGTTCTTGGATGAGCCGACGTCGGGTCTGGATGCGCAGGCAGCATGGTCAGTGGTGCGGTTCCTGAAGAAGCTGGCATCGGAAGGACAGGCGATTCTGTGTACGATTCACCAGCCAAGCGGAGAACTGTTCAATCAATTTGATCGACTTTTGCTGCTGCAGAAGGGAGGCCGGACGGCGTACTTTGGAGATCTCGGACCGAACTCGATGACACTGATTCGATACTTTGAAGAACGGAGTGGGGTCAAGTGTGGAGAGAATGACAATCCAGCCGAGTATATTTTAGACGTGATCGGAGCCGGTGCGACAGCGACAACGGACAAGAACTGGCACGACCTGTTCTTGCAGAGCGATCTCAACCGGCAGCTGCGCGAAGAACTGGCACATATTTATGCTACGAAGCGTCATGTACAAGACGAGACATCCTTAACGTCGATGCGAGAGTATGCACAGCCGTTTATCGTGCAGCTGTATGAGGTCACAAAGCGAGCATTTATCGCGTACTGGCGCAATCCTCTGTATATATACACGAAGCTGATGCTGAACTTTGTGTCTGGCCTGGGTGTGGGCTCGAGTTTCTACAAAGAGGGTGAGAAAAACTACTACATTGCGTTGCAAAATCGTCTGTTTGCAAGTTTCATGGCTTTGGTCTCTGCCACGTCATTGTCACAGCATTTGCAGCCGGAGTTTATCCGCTTCCGTGGTCTGTTTGAAGTACGTGAGAAGCCTTCCAAGATGTACACTTGGCCCGTCATGGTGCTGAGCGCCTTGATTGTCGAGATTCCATGGAATCTCTTCGGTGGTACGACGTACTGGCTGCCATGGTACTATCTGATTCACTTCCCGACGGACAACAAGCATGCAGGTTACAGCTGGGGGCTGTACATGCTATTCCAAATTTACTACTGTACTTTTGCGCAGGCCATGGCCGCCGTGAGTCCGAACGCCATGATTGCCTCGATTTTGTTCTCTACATTCTTTTCGTTTGTGGTGGTGTTCTGTGGTGTGGTGCAGCCGCCGAATCAGATGCCGTACTTTTGGCGCTCCTGGATGTTCCAACTGAGCCCCTTTACGTGGATCATGGAGGGCATTCTCGGCAACGCTGTGGGTGGTGCGCGTGTCGAGTGTGATCCACAACAGGGAGAGATGCAGACCATCCGGCCCCCTGAGGGTATGACGTGCGGAGAACACATGGAGCCCTTCTCGTATCGCTCTGGCCCGCATGCGCCGCCAGGCAGCCAGGGCTACTATGTCGAGGAGAATGATGGCACATGTTCCTTCTGTCTGTACCGCTACGGCGATGATTACCTCTCTACGGTCCGAATGGATGCGGGCAACAAGTACCGAGACCTTGGTATTATTGTCGCCTACATTGCATTTAACACTGCCCTGCTCTTCCTACTGTTTTGGCTCTTCCGCATCTACCGCTTTGGCAAGAACAAGAACGCCAAGAAAACCAAGACGGCGCCGTCCGGTCCCGAGGAACAGCTGCCCATTCCCACGGGAGCCATGCAATTAGAGACGCCCGCGATGGCCGTCAATGTACCGCATGCACTGGGCGCCAGTGTCACAAACATGTTTGATGCAGCACACCATGACCACGATGGATCCAGACTAGCATCGTCGTACATCCACCCAGACCTGGTGACATCCAAGACGCAGCTCATGTCGGAATCGCCCCTGCTTGACCAAGACGAGATCGTGAGCACGCCCATGTCTCACCCCCTCGAGCCACGCAAGCGGCACAAGTTCCCTCATGAAGACTCGATGTACATGGAGACGGACGCGTATGACTCGCCCGCCTTGCACAGCCCGCACGACGACTCGAGCAATATGGAGACATGGCACACGTCAGCGGGGGCAGTGGCACCGTCTGGGCCGCCGATCCTGCAACCGGAGGCGACTTCTGCACAGCCACGGCGTACGATATCGGGCATTTCATACTACTACCACTAGCCATATGCCATGCAGGCCATGAGAATGGCGCGAATGTGGTCGCTTCGCAGAAACAACGCTCAGCGTATATTTACATGATGAATACCAGCAATAGCAATAGCAGCAATACCTGAAAGATTAGTTTTGCATCCACGTACCGCCACCAAGATCCAGACGCACCATCCGCCCACACGAGCATCGGCACGGGCGACGAAACGGTCCATCTGTGTCATGGCCCGCTGGAGTCGCGTCTGTGCTCGGTCCACATCCGCGTCCAGCTCGCCCAGCATAAGGACATGCTCATCAGTTTCTTGCCCGATCAGATGTGCTTGCGACCGCAGCGTCGACAGCGATGATCCAATGGTATCCAGTGCCTGGTCCTGATTCGCCAGGAGCATTTGCTGCTGCTCGCGTTCCCATGCCAAAGAAGTCGAGGCTGGGGTATCCGATGCCACGCTCGCACTAGACAAGCGCTGTAGCGCCTGTTCACTCTTTGATATAAACTCTTTCCGTCGATCTAGCTCACGGGCATCAATGCCAAAGCGATTGGCATCACTCTGCTCGACGATGCGCACCGTCTCTTTGACGTCACTCAGGTCCTGCCTCAGCTCATCGAGTGTGTTTCCCAGCGGCGTCCGCACACTTGCATCAAAAGGGGCCTCTCTGGATAGCTTTTCTGCATGGCTCAGCGCCTGCTTTATATCATGCTCATAGTCCCAGTACGGATCACGCGGCATGCCACGCTCCACGACGGCCATAGCGCAGGCGTCCGTCTCAGCATAGGACGCGTGTCGTTCCACGTGCCAAGTCCAACGCGGTGTGGAGGGCCTCTCGAGCCAAGGGCGTGCCTTGTCCAGCTGAGATGCGGCTCCTGGTGGCCTGGGCCGCATGTCTCGTATGGTGCCTGTGCTGGGGCGCACAAGCTCAAGTACCCGTACGCGTGAGTCTGCGGCACAATTGGCACAATTATAGTGACAGTGCCACCCATGCTGCTCCTCTCCTCGAGATGATGGAGGCGGCCGGACAAGTGTGGCCTCATGCCTTCTTCTCGCTCGTTTCTCGCATTTGGTCCCACCCATCAGCGGGTGGTGAGCTAAAGGACATGTCGTATGAGCGCCTTTATCATCACATGGAAGGCGTCTTGCGGTCGCTAGCCGTTGATGTGCACGATGCATATCCGGAAAGCCATCTGGAGGAATGGCGCA
This sequence comes from Malassezia restricta, assembly GCF_003290485.1. NCBI lineage: Eukaryota > Fungi > Basidiomycota > Malasseziomycetes > Malasseziales > Malasseziaceae > Malassezia > Malassezia restricta. The sequence goes on from NC_040195.1 coordinate 1,159,658, forward strand.
CCTTAGTGGCGCAACATGCACAAGCGGCGAAGGTCGAATCGTATTATCAGATGTTTGAGGCAGGCTCGAATCTCCGTTCGCTTAATGTACCGTGTGATACGTTTGTGCATGTAAATGGCCATGCCTACTGCTCACTTCCGGCCGCGCGGCAGGCCATTCAGGCACTAAACACATCGTCCCCCCTCCTTGCTCACGATCACGTACACCCATCGCATACGGCTCCTGGGCCTTCTCTCGTCCTGTATGCCGACCCATACTCCACAAGTATTCACGAATTCCACGACATGCTGCACGCGCTGTCCAGTACGTCGCACGTCAAGTACGTCTTTCGATGGCGGCCGTCTGTTGCATCAGTGAAGTCACGTCCCATGTCGCGCTACTTTTCTGGATTCGGGACGACGATGCATTTAAAAAAGGTGGACTATCTCGTCTTGGATGATAGGCATATCGACAAGTCGCACCACGCCGAACTGCCCATGTCGCATGAGCCTGATCGAGTGCGCATCTTCTCAGACCAGCTTCAAAACAAGCTCCACCGTCTCTTGGGCACGAAAAGGCCTTCCGTGCAAGACGCTGTGACGCGGCACAGCAACCTGACTATTTCAGAGTTGGCCCAGCTGGATGTAGCGGCTACACATGCGATCTTGTCGTCTGACGATCCCATGTCAACGTGGGAGTCTATTGTGCTAGATTTTCCCATTCACTCAGGCACGCTTTCTGACTACATGGATACTATACCCGACGATGATACAATTTTGGATACTTTGAACAACGTCGAAAAACGGTTGATATCACCAGGTATAACTCAGCTATGGATCAATGGACTTCCTGTGCCTGTCACAGAGCTGCAACCTCTTTCGTTTATCAAAAGGATGCATGACGAACTTGATCTCATCGAGGCCTTCGGGGCGTCTGAGCTAGGCATCTCGCCGGATGGAGCCGAAATGATCATGGCGAATCCCAGTGTGAATGCTGCCTTCGCACCTATCCAAGCGGCACCGCAGTTCTACGATGCAAGCGATGCCCTCGAGTCGAGCTCAGAGCTTGGCATGCCCGTGATTGCTTGGGTGAATGACCTGACGAATTCCATGTACGCCGACTGGCCCAAGACACTCAAAGACATGATGCGCTACCGTTGGATGAGTGGACTGCCGCTCATACAGCAAAACTTTTTCCAACTCGTCGTTCTACTGGACATGCGTGATCCTCGGGCTCTTTTGCTTTTGGGCATGTACTTGGACGCCACACTGATGGATTATGCTATACGCTGGGGCATTGTGCCCCTCCTGGAAGACGAAGACTGCCATGTTCTAGCACAGCTTCTTTGGCTCGGTATGGAGCAGCTAGCAGCGCTAGAAATACCCCTCTTCTTGCAAAAGCTTGCCGCGACGCCACTTACACCTGAAGGTCGTGTGGATCCGAAACAGGCCCGCGCTGTGCTCCGATCCATGCTCCCGGCAAGTGCGCAGGAAGACAATGAGCTGATGGCCTTCTTGAATGGTGGCGAACGCATCTCTGGCTACAAGCGCCTGCTTGAACTGGCGAAAAGCTACTTGGGCCGTCTGCATACGATGAAGCGTCCGGGCTCCTCTGGTGTTGCCTATTTCAATGGTCAAGAAGTCAGCTTAGATGAACATCTCATATCACAAGTCTTTGCTGCTACCAAGTACCAGCTGCAGATGGCATGGGACGATATCAGGGATGGGTATATTGACAGCCAGGATCGATACACGCGCTATTTCTATGATCTGCGCGACACAAAATCGAGACGCTCTGCTCTTGTGACGATGGTCGAAGATGCCCAATCTTTTGTGCGTCCGTCCGTCTATGTACGCCTGCCAGATGTGACACGCGAGCTTGGAGAGCATGCCAGACCCATCCGCGACTTCTTGTACAGTCCTGGCGACACGAGTGTATCGATCCGCCTCTTGGGCGATCTGAATGACCGTGCCACGCTCGACATTCTTCTTCGTGCGCTAGAAGCGATGGAAACGACTCCTTTTCGCCTTTCGTTTGTGCACACCGGCACATCAGATGGTTTGTTGTCTGAATGGCTCCTGCAGGCCATGCACGCCGGCGCTTTGTCCAACATGTCGCACAATGACTTGTACCACGCACTCGAATCAAATAATCTCGCAGCGTCGCTGGAGAATCTTCGTCAGAAGTATCACATTCCAACGACCAAATACTCGTGGAGCCAAATCAGCCTTGCTTTCTCACAGGCCCTCGAGTTGAAGCACGTCGGGCCCATCATTCTACTCAATGGGCAGAGCCTAGACCACATTCAGGGGGTCAGTCAATTTGATATCGAGTCGGTGGTAGCATGGGAAGACGAAGTGCATGTTCAGGCACTCCTTAATGCTCTGGATGTACCGGATGAAACTCGAGAGAGCCGTGCGCAAGTCATCGAGTTTGCCGTGTCGGTTGTCGGATGGAACTTTGCCAAGAACTCGGACCAGGAAGGACCCATGGAATCCGCACCTCAGAAACGAGACCCATCGGGCATGTATCTTCACAACTCTGACCTGATGCTGCGCATGGGCCAAGACTCTGCTCCGATCCATATCACAGGTCTCCTGGATCCATTGTGCACGAATGCGCCGCAGCTCGTTAGCCTGCTGCGGATGATGTCCACGTTTAGCTGTGTGCGTATATCACTGATGCTAAACCCTCGCATTCGAGTACCTTCTTTGCCGTTTAATCAATTTACTCGATTTGATTATCGAACTCAGCCACGATTTGATGAACACGGTCAGGAAGACATGCCGAGCTTGTCATTCGAAAGTTTGCCCGAAAGTTCTGTGCTTACGATGCAAATCCATGCGCCACGCTCGCTTGTGGCGATGGCCGACGAGGCCGTGTATGATCTCGATAATATTCGTCTCGCCGACGTGCATGGCAGACTGGATACCGTCTATTCTGTGAACAGTATCTTGGTCGAAGGTCATGCTCGTGCTGAACATGGCCCTATTCCAGAAGGACTGCAGCTGGTGCTGTCCAGTGATGATCAAAGATCTCAACTGGATACCATTGTCATGGAGAACCTTGGGTACTTTCAATTCCGTGCCCAGCCAGGTCGCTGGACTCTCCGCATTCGGGAAGGACGCAGCCAGGACTTGTACGAAATGACGAGTGTCGGCGCGCTTGGATGGTCGAGTCCACCTGTCAGCCATACGGGTGCGGCCATAACTCTCGATACGCTCGAAGGTGTTACCATTTTTCCCACCTTCCGCAAGCATAAAGGCAAAGAAATGGAGGAGCTGATTTCCAGTGTCGATATGGCCGAGTCGCTGACGACGAGCAAATTCTCTTCGTTGTTACATCAGGCCGTTTCTTACGTTGGTCAGCTACTTCGTCCTATGCGTTCAAAGGGCAAACATGCCGAGATTAATGTATTTACATTGGCCAGTGGACATCTATACGAGCGCATGACCTACATCATGATTCTGAGTGTGCTGCGTCACACGAAGAGCAGCGTCAAATTCTGGTTCGTGGAGAATTTCCTATCGCCTTCGTTCAAGTCATTTATTCCTCATCTGGCTCAGGCCTATCACTTCGATTACGAGTTAATCACCTACGCCTGGCCAGAATGGTTGCGCGAGCAGACAGAGAAACAGCGTATGATTTGGGCATATAAGATCCTGTTTCTCGATGTTCTTTTCCCCCTCGACTTGGATCGGGTCATTTTTGTGGACGCTGATCAAATTGTGCGTACGGACCTCAAGCAACTCGTGGACATGGACCTGCACGGTGCTCCATACGCCTATCCTCCCATGGGTGACGATAGTGAAGACATGGATGGCTATCGATTCTGGAAGCAGGGCTATTGGAAAAATGTGCTTCGTGGTCATCCCTACCACATTTCAGCACTATATGTGGTAGATCTGAAGCGCTTCCGCTCTATTGCGGCAGGCAACATTTTGCGTGTTCATTACCAGCAACTGACCGCTGACAAAAACTCACTGGCGAATCTCGACCAAGATTTACCCAACAATCTCCAGCCCTTGCTGCCGATTCATACGCTTGACAAAACGTGGTTGTGGTGCGAGACGTGGTGCTCTCATGACTGGCTTCCACAAGCCAAGACTATTGATCTTTGCAGTAATCCCAAGACCAAGGAGCCCAAACTCGATCGAGCCCGTCGCCAAATCCCAGAATGGACTGAACTGGACAATGAGGTCGCTGCGTTCGCAGAATCACTGCGTTCACCATCATATTCCACGCCTCATGATGAGTTGTGATCAATTGTAGGTATATTTGCTAGCTATACATAAAGAGTGACTCAATGGTGAGACGTTATTCGCGGGGGTCCAAGCCGCTCGTGCCTTCTTCAGACGCATCGTGCTCATGGACTTTGCGGCTATCCAAGTAGCGCTGTAAAAACAAGGGCAGTGCACTCGCGATACTTAGGAGAACGAGTTTGATTATCATGTCCCATGTCCAAATGCGCTCAAAAAGAATGGTCAGAGTGCCAGACGCCAGCATGCTGGACCCACCAGACGCAGAAGCAACATTAGTTCCGGCTTGCTTAGATGAGGCAGCAGTGCTCTGTTGAATAGCCGTGGCCACATCTTGTAGGATATCACCAACTTGCGCAGTGCAAAAGTTCCATGGTATACTGCCGATGGCCATCGTCACGGCATAAGGAAGGAGGGGAACGGCAAGAACACCGCATGCAATGTTCATCATACCGTATGGCACAATAGGAAGTAAGCGCAGAAACAAGAGGTATGTCCATAGGCTGTTCTTCTGCTTTCGGTCATCGCCTGATACGGCAGAATCATGGCTGGTAGACACTTTTTGGAGTGCGACACGCATCGATTGCAGCGGTCTCGACAGCTTAGGAAAGACCGTCACAAGGTCTGCAAATGGCGCCGCAAGAAGGTAGCACAACACACCACCCACCGCTGTGAAGATAGACGCAAAGAATGCGCCAGCATATGCACCGTACATAGCACCGTAAATGATGTTGGTAATGAGACTGCCCGGAACACAGAAAGCTTGCTTCCATACAAAGAACGTAGTGAGCACGAGGAACACATGGATCATCGCGCCATAAGAACTGGATGCGTATGTGCGTAAAGATTGACACATATCGCGCATCTCACTCAGCGTGAGACTCGTCAAATGAGTGGGGAAATGAAGTGGAAGCGTACTGAGGCACAAACCCAATACAAACGTAGCTCCCAAGAAAAGAAGACCTAATAGTACAACTTTGAAGGCGTGAGGTGCCAGCATGTTCCAAGAAAAAGACCGAGAACTAGGATCGATATCGGCTCGTGCTAGTGACGCACCTGAGGTAGAAAAGAAACTCCATAGCCGATTCATTCCATTATATGACAGGAACGACTTTGAATCGGCATTGGGAGATACAGCTTCTTCATCAGGACTACTCAGGCTCCAAGAAAGTGAAGGTGCCACAGAGTCTAGGCTGCTTGGTGGACTCGGCAGTCTTGAACGGGAGCTCCATAACTCAGGCCACGGCGTCTCATGCTTCGAGGCATCCATTTGTGCCCCGCTAAAATGGACCGCTTGTGGTTGTGGCGAGACTGTAAGGTCTTGTGAGTCGAATGGAGTAAATCTAGCGAATTCTTGTATGGCTCCCGAGCCTTTCATAGGACGTTCGCCATTCACTGGTGAAAGAGGTGGACTGCAATCATTCAAAATCATGCCAGAAGCCCGTCGAGCAGATGGCATCACTAGGTGCATGTTTCGGCTAGTTTCGTTGGATGCATATGCACTTGCGACGGGTTCGAGGGATATTGTTTCTTGCTTCGACAGATAAGGCGTGTCTGATCGAACCGCAGGAACGTCGGGCGGAGTTGACTTGCCACTAAGCAAAGAAGACGAGCGTGGACGGCTCCCAGGACGCCGACCATAATGTAAAATTACATCGGGTGTACCAGGACCTCGATCAAAATCATCGGTTCGCGATATATCAGAAAAAGAGCGCATGGTCAAGGCACTATCTGCCAATTGATTGATGGACGCCACCATGTGCCTTCCATACATCCGCTTCCATGGTGAACGCGAGCGTCCATCATTTGGTCCAGGTAGAACTGGCCCCCGGGCCGCATCCATATTCGCGAGTGTCGTATTCAAACACGTCGCAGCGTGGAGGAAAAAAGGTCCAGGGTTGAGCCGCTAGAGGTAGAATTCCTGCAGTACCAGGTCCAATTTTGAATACATGGGCTTCCTCCCGCATGCGAAAAGCACTGATTTGCCGCAATCGTCACCCATACCGATCGGCCGAGGCTTATTTGGCAGCTCAAGTCCGCGGAATGCGCCGTGGCATAATTTGTCAGCCTGTCTGCCAAGCAAGTATGCGTCTGGCGCTTAAGCCTCCACAAGGTCCAACGTACCCATCGTTCTCACATACGCGAGATGAATCAGCCGAATTCCAGAATGCTAAGGTCATGGGTGTCGAGTATACCACTCACACTTCGTGCAACACATCGGCTCCTAAGCACAGCAACACCTCATTCGCTTCATGGCTGTCGCATTCCACATCGAGCACTCTATGAGTTTAAAGGACGCGATGTGATGAAATATTTGCAAGGTTGCATGACGAAAAATGTTCAATCTCTTGAAGAGTGTGTCATGTCTCAATCATTCAAGCAGGGCCAAAATGCTTTTTATACCTCTTTTTTAAATCCTCAAGGAAGGGTAATGGCGGATGCCTTTGTTCATATGATACCAACTGCCCAAGAGCCTTGTGTGCTCGTTGAGTTAGACGGCACCATATCGGAGGATTTAATCACATTCTTACGCCGCTTTAAACTCCGGTCCAAGTTTCAAATCAAAGATGTGAGTAGTCAATGGGATGTTTTTCAAGTGTGGGGAAAAGGAGCTCTGGATATGACAGCCCTGCACACACAACCTGCCTCTTTTGCGTTCAAAGACATTCGCACACCTGATATGGGGTGGCGAGTGGTTGTACCCAAAGGGCGTGCGCTACCTTGGGAAAATGTGGCAACTGCACTAGACACAGATTATACCATACATCGTATTTCTCAAGGCGTACCAGAGGGGGCGCAGGACATACATATGGGATCAAGCCTTCCTTTGGAGAGCTGTATTGATTATATGCAAGGCGTGGACTTTCACAAGGGATGCTACATTGGCCAAGAGCTTACTGCCCGTACGTTTTTCACTGGATTAGTGCGCAAGCGCATTATGCCTGTCTCATTCAGCACAGAACCGCCACAATTGTCTCCACCCCTGGAAATTGATACCTGCACAAATATCCAGTTGCCGGACCCCGACGCTGATGTGCGCCTCAAGGAGCCTGACAGCCTAGAAAGCAATGAAACATCTAAACCATCTCGATCACGCTCGGCTGGCAAGTTCCTGAGTGGAATCCATAATATTGGCCTTGCTATCCTTCGTTTTGAGCATGTCGACAAGGCCCAAAATGGAGAGGCTGAGCATCCAAATCTTGTCACAGAGGCCCCCGATGGAACCACTTTATACCTGCATGCTTTTAGACCTAGTTGGTGGAAGCAGTGATGGTAAACTCGCGTGTTTATGTAGATTGAGCGTAATCTAAATAAACTGCATGTGTGTGCGCAAGGTGTCGGATGTTGTAATGGAGAGTGCAATTTTTTTTGTTGGATAGTAATTTGACAGATTCCTGCGACTTGTTCAGCACTCACGATTTGTGATGCATTCTGAAGATACGGATCAGGAACCAACAGTAGATTCAGGATGGATTGACGCAGAAGGTGTAGCTGATCCCAATACATTCGAACCTATCTTCAATGATGAGGCCGAACAACCAACTTGCGCGGAAACCGAGGGCGAGAAAGGTAAGAACGTCCATCATGATATATTCCATCTCGTGCATGGAAAAAAAGCAACGGATGGTAAAGTGTCACGCCATATCGATACGCACGGATTTGATGTGCCTGTCAAATTTGGGCATCTATTCAAACAACCAGTGGTTAGACAATGGATCCACGAAGGCAGCGTCTATCGCGAAAAAGACGAACGTATCCCGTCGCGATTTGAACTGTTTTTTGACCTGCTCTTTGTAGGAATTGCGCACACTTTAGCTGAGACTGCCACCTCGGAGGCCACAGGCTTCAACATCCTCAAATTCATATTGGAATACTTTCCCACGTGGTCCATCTGGATGGATGTTCGTACGTTCCTGAATGTTTCAGGTACGGACGACGTCAAGGAGCGGATTGGTCTTCTTGCTTATATGATTCTTTTGAATGGTTTCTCCGCAAATGCTGCTTCTCTCCAAATCAAAAATGCTGCTTCGCCGCAAGATTTGGGTACACCCAAGCACGGATACCATCATAAAAGAGGTGCATTGGAAGAATCCACTTGCGAGGACACTTCCTGTCTCGCGTTCTACTTGGGAAGTGGTTACTGGCTTGTCGATGGCTATGAAAATGCTATACACGCAGCCATTGCTTTTTATCTTGTGCTTCGTCTGGTTCGTATCCTGCTTTATCTCTTTTATGGCTGGATGCTGCCAAATTTCCGACTCTCTATGTGGACAAATGCAGCTATACGCACGATTGTGTCAACGATATACATACCCATTATGTTCGTTTGGTCTGCGCCACTTATTTTGATCCTTATGTTTGTCGGTATGGTTTTGGAAATGCTCAATTCGTTCATGGTATTGTACACGGTGAGAACTTTGAACTATTATACCAAGAAGAGGACCGGCCGTCGGCTATATATCCCTGCTTTATCGCTCGAACATGCCATGGAGAGAACGACTCAGTTTGTCATCGTCGCCACGGGTGAGATGATAGTAAGCTCTACTTTCACAGCATCGAAAAAGTACGGCTTGACGGACAAGTTTGGCCGAAGTTCGTTGGCCATTTGTTGCTCGTTTTTTATTATTTGGCTATACTATGACGCAGATTCCTCCAGAACCTTTCAGCACGCGCTCCGTCGACATGCCATTACATCTTCAATGTTTTCAGCATTACATTTCCCACTGACGGCAGCGCTGATTTTGCTTGGTTCTTCACTGACACAACTGATTAACCTTCGTGACGAGTCCAATGGATACCTTTGGTTCTGGAGCGGTAGCTGCGCTGTGTACCTGCTTATCGTGGGTATCATTGGTCTGCTTCATCGAAACCTTGACAAGCACAACAGCACCCTTCTTCCAAGGTGGTGCCGACTTTCGCTCAGGTTTATCGTGGCCTTGATCATCTTTTTTTTGCCTTTGATGCGGAAAAATTGGGACACAATTGACTTTTTGGGTGTGAATACGGCACTCTTGTTTTTTTTGGTGAGTTTCGAGACCATCACCAAGGTGGGGGCCGTGGGGCGGCGTTACGATCAGCATGGGTCAGCGCTGGTTCACCGTGCCAAGCGCAGCAGTCGAGCCCGACGTGATCCAAAGGCTTCTGAGGCAATGCAAAGTGCTCGTGCGGAGCTTGAAGCCATGGGTGCCACTCGCCCTTCGCGGATGGCGAATAGGTTGCGTCTCAAACGTGAATTGTCATGGCACCCTTATGAGGGACTTACGTTGGCGGAGACAGGCGAGGAAGACGTGGGTATGGAGGGCGAATTGGGTCACTTGCAAGTCAAGGAGCTCAGCGCCGGACAACGCTGGGCGTATTGCACATAATTGTAGATACGTAAACTTATGCCGATGTTTGAGACTCACATCTGGCCAAATCTTTCATGCGTCCATCAATGAGAGCCATGACTACAGCCAAATCTTCTTGGCTGCACCCTGGCTCGAGCACAACGCTCGTGTCTATGCGCGAGGCTGTATCAAAGTGGGAGTGATGCTCATGCGTAGCAACAAACAATGCGTCACGAATGGAAGTTGACGTGTGATCCACGACAAGTGGATAATGGGCCAGGCGGCTCAGCATATTTGGTGACATGGACCTGCGGCGTTTGGGAGAAGGCGACGCGCTATTGTGGTCAGCGTGCAGCATCATGGATTTGGAGCGCTGTAAGCGCAAATTGTAGGCTCTTTGCACCGCCGAATCGGTCTTGAGAGACAAGTGTGACCGGTCATGCGCATTCTTGTCAAATAGATGCTCAAAAAGCGACGCGCGCCGTGATTGACGCACAGGAGAGGCAGTCGAGTCCATACTGGTGTCGGGACTGGATGGCAACGTCTCACTGGCACTCTCGCGACGCGTTCGGAGCTGATTCCAGCGCCAGATATACGTAGCACCTAACAAAAACTTGCGTACAATTGAAGACATCAGTTGGCCCAGTTCATCGTCGACAATATAGCGCCCGCGGGTCAGGGCCTCGTAGCCATCGTTGCCCTGCGATAGGTAGTCGCGCGTGACCACTTTGTATGTTTTATTTAGATCCAAAGGCTCCTTGATTTGCGGCTGTTCACGGTGCACCATGACAATATCGTCATCGACTGATTCTTGGTCCTTCGAGTACTTGTACATATTGCGAATTTTTGTGCGTAAGTGCGTGCTGCATTCATTTGCGCCATCAAATGGCTGCTTCAGGAGGTGAACGCTTACGACACGCTTGCCCGGTGGACGACGCGAGTCCCATATCACCTGCATACCCGCCACCTGTGGGAATCGACCTTCTTGCTTGGGATACGTACTAAATCCATTCTCCAGAGCATCCCAAATATCTTGCCCGCGAAGTTCCTTAACAACAATGGCGTCTTCGAACGGCATAATTTCGATTAGGTTGCCCAGTGTAATGACGCCGGGTCCAAATACGCTGTCACTGCGGAGCGAACCGCCACATATGATACAGCAGTCAGCCATGCGCCCACCGGCTGATACTGTGGCATCCATTTCTTTTTCAGACTGAGACCGCAATTCACGCTCCATAGAAATAAGCAGGATATCAGCGATTAAATCGCCGATGCCTGACTCGTCTGTCCGGACTTTGTTAGAACGCAGATCCCATTCATTCATCGTGAGGGCCACTGGTTGCTCCGTAGACTTGGAAATACGCGACATCAGTTGATCAAGCATTTTCTGTAACTCAGGAAGAGACGCATGTTCGGGAGAAGTGACGTGTCGATGTACATCCAGTCGCTCGATTGTGCGTCGTCGAACAGCATTGTCATGTGGTTCAGAAAGAGTGAGCTTGACCTCACTCAGGTCATGAAAATCTGTACCACTTTTAATTATAAAGGAGTTGTTATCGTCTTCCGAGCCAGGAATCTTTTGGTCAAAAGAATCGCCTGAAAAGGTATCCGCGCCTCGACCAATGTAATACACATGATCGTGACCGCCTAGAATGAGATCGACACCATGCTGCGCAGGATCAGTATGGGATACAGCTCCAAGAGCACGGGCAATTTTGACATCATTCGGAAGACGACAATGTGTGATAGCAAGAATGAGCTCACACTGTTCTTTGCCTTCGCGCAGTTCTCGAGAGAGATTTTGGGCCACTTGGACCATGTCTCTGTATTCAAATTCCTTGGGAAACCCTGGTACAGTATCGAGCCATTCTTTCTCAACCAATCCAATGCATCCGATACGGACACCTTTGACATCCATGACAAAGTAGGGTAGCGTCGTCTCGATCTGTTCGTCACGCTCATCGAGATCGTCATGAGACTCATCGTTGTTCGCTTCCCGCCAAGAAGCATCGACGACATTGGAAAACAGCCAAGGAAAGTTTGTTTTGCTCAGCAAACGCTGCAAATGTGGATATCCAAAGTCCCAGTCGTGATTTCCCAGCACGGCTGCATCGACCTGCATGGCATTGATAACAGGTACCATGTGCGCACCACGTGTGATGCTGCTCTCCATCGAGGGATTGAATAGGTCACCAGAAAATAGCACAAGTCCATTTCTGTCACGTTTCGCATGCTTGCTCCAATCAAAGGGCTTGTCCGGCACGGGTCGCTGGCATGCTTGGTCCTGTTCGCCCCACCTTGAGCGAAGTGCGTGAATCAACGCAGCAAACTGATCAGCACCTAATGTGCCCCCGTTGGATGATTTCTGTCGCACTCGGTATACACTGACACGTTAGGCAAGCGGCACACACTCATTAAAATGCAAGAGAGGTATCGTTATTCGCGACATGGCTAGGTATCAGTTACACGCCGAGCCCACCGTCATCGAATGTCTGTGCGCGGTCAGTATGGTCACGTGAAAATGGTGTCACCCCAGGACGGATGCACTGCCGCGTGTGGCTGCGCGTGATTTTTGTTTGGCCTCCACGACGCAGCTACAATCGCCACGTCCATTGCTTCACCATGCTATCTTTGCTTCCGAGATGGGGCGCGCATCGATTCCTCGCCTATTCGACTGCTTTCCCAAAAGCATTGAGGGAATCTCGCTTTTTCAGCACATCATATGCGGTACCCAGCCAGGGTACGGCAGAATCCCGCCCAAAGCGTGAGACCAGCAAGACGAAAGCGTCGAAAAAGGTAGGAGATGTTCCCAAGAAGAAGAAGAAGGATCAGCCATGGGAGCGGCGTGATGAGAACACAGGTGAACTTTTGCCTCTCCCATACGATCGAAAGCCTACGAGGCGCTCACGCTTTGTGATTTACCTCATGGAACGTCTGCAAGAGCTTAAGAACAAGCCCGAGTTCCGAAAGACGGGTCGTAATGGCAACAGTGTACTGGACATGATTGCCGTATCATCTGCCATTGGATCCGAATGGAAGAATCTGCCGGAGTCGGAGCGTCAACGTATTGATCAGCTGCATGCTAAGCATGTGGCTCAATATGAGAAGGATCTGGAGGCGTGGAAGCACAGCCTGACTCCGGACGATATTCGGCGTCAAAACCAGTTCTTAAACTATCAGCGCAAGAATGGAAAGAAAGCTGTGCCTCGAAATATCTCTGCCCCTGACGAGCCCAAGCGGCCCATGTCGGCCTTCTTCCTCTTCGCCCAGGATCTGCGCGCGTCGATCGATACGAGCAGCATGTCCGTCACCGACTTTGCGCGACAGGCTGGCGCTCAGTGGAAGTCGCTGAGTGCTGCTGAGAAAGAGCCGTTTGAGTCTCGTGCTCGTGCCGAGAAGGAGGAGTACCAGAGACGCATCGAGCAGTACAAGGCATCGTCTTCGATGTAGACCTACATATAAAATAGCGGCTCGTCCTACTTGCGGTTCGACAGGTAATGATGAATGAGACCAGCCGTTGACGAGTCGTGGCCCGTCGACAAGGCCTGTGATGGGTCGTGCTGTTCCAGCAGTGGCAGGATCTTTTTAGCTAGAACCTTGCCCAGCTCTACACCCATTTGGTCGAAGGAGTTGATGTTCCAGATAAAGCCCTGCGTCGCGATCTTGTGTTCGTAGAGCGTGATCATGGCACCAAGCGTCTTCGGCGTAATTTTTTGGACCATGATGCTGTTTGTAGGCCGGTTGCCAACAAACACTTTACTCTTGAGCAGCTCTCTGTTGGAGGCCTTATCGCCCAGGTCTTTCTTGACTTCCTCTTCCGTCTTGCCGAAAGCCAACGCCTCGGGCTGAGCGAAAAAGTTGGACAAGAGAATGTCATGATGCTTGCCAATGGGGTTCAGCGTCTCAATAGGCGCAATAAAGTCGCAAGGCACCAACTTCGTGCCCTGATGAATGAGCTGATAAAAGGCATGCTGCCCATTCGTGCCTGACTGACCCCAGATGACCGGACCCGTCTGATAGTTGACAGCCTCGCCAGTTTTGGTGACAAACTTGCCGTTGGACTCCATATCACCCTGCTGGAAGTAGTCGGCAAACTTGTTCAAATATTGATCATAAGGAAGCAGGGCATGTGACTGTGCGCCGAAAAAGTTGTTGTACCACACACCCAGCACAGCGAGAATCACCGGCAAGTTTTCCTCCAGGGGCGTCTGCAAATAGTGCATGTCCATCGCGTGCGCACCGTCCAGCATCTCCTTGAAGTTGTCATAGCCAATGGACAGCATAATGCTCAGACCGATTGCACACCAGAGACTGTAACGACCGCCAACCCAGTCCCAAAAGCGGAACATGTTTTCCTTGGCGATACCAAACTCCGTCACAGCAGCCTCGTTCGTGCTGAGAGCCACAAAGTGCTTGGAGACATGCGCCTTGTCCTTGGCTATATTTAAGAACCAGTCACGCGCTGTCACGGCGTTGGTGATCGTTTCGATCGTTGTGAAGGTCTTGCTAGCAATGATGAAGAGCGTCGTTTCGGGATCGCAGAGACGAAGTGCTTCGGCCATGTGCGTGCCATCGACGTTGGATACAAAGTGCATCTCAAGATCACGCTTCGAGTATGCGCGCAACGCTTCACAGACCATCACGGGGCCCAGATCCGAACCGCCAATACCGATGTTGACGACCGACTTGATCGGCTTGCCCGTGTATCCCTTCCATTCTCCAGAGCGCACAGAATCCGTAAAAGCATGCATGTGCTCGAGCTCAGGCTTGATTTCGTCGACCCCGGGCTCAGAAAGCTTCAGATCGCCTGGCAGGTCGCGAAGCGCCACATGCAATACAGCACGGTCCTCCGTCGTGTTGATGTGCTCACCACGGAACAGGGCATCGCGCTTCTCTGCCACATTCGCTTGTTTGGCAAGATCGATAAGCTTGCCAAAGATCTCTTCATCAATCAGGTTCTTACTGTAGTCCAGCAAAAGCGACACGTCATTACCCGGTGTCGTAAAGTGCTGCGAGAACTTTGCGAAGCGATCCTTGTCCGAACCAAACGCCTCGCGAAGATTGATTTTCCTAGTATCGTAGAGGTGCTTTAGTTCATTCCAGGCAGGCAGCTGTGTCAAACTGGGGGTGGCTGACATGTTGAGGAAGGCTGGCAAAACGAGTCCCGTGCGTCAACTTTTCCCGACACGCACGCACCCTGGGTTCAAGTGGAGGCGCCTTGAGCGACGGGGAAGTATGCACATCGAACGCCCAGCGAGCAAATGCTTTCTTTTCAGCATCGTCATGGCGGAACGGCAGAGCAAGTGGGACAGGCCGACAACAGAGTCCAATGCAGCATCTCATGGTACTGTCGCACGTTCCAATGATATTCGACCAGCTGCTAAGATGGCTGCTGCTGCTGCTGCTCGCATCGCCGCTCAATTTGCCAAGCCAGACCCGGCCGCGCCAGGCGCGCTCGTACGCCACCCTGACCTAGATGAAGACGCGCCAGATGGTGCCTTCACACACGACATTGAAATCAATGATCACAGGAATAGATATCTATTGACGAAAGGCCAGACACAGGAAGATTTGCGGCAAGAAACTGGTGCACGTGTATACACACGAGGTACATGGTACCCAGACCGTACCATGATACGGCCCAATGAGCCGCCCTTGTACTTGCACATCACTGCTGACTCGCGTGAGAGCTTGAATCGTTGTATTGCGCGGATCAATAATCTGATGGTCCAGGACCTGCCTCCGCTCCTTGACGATCGCCTGCATCGCAACGATCCTCGCGCATCCAACGAGGAAATAGTGCCCATCAATTTGGAACCACTCCGCAATTTTAATGTGCGTGCCAAAATTGTCGGTCCCTCCGGTCTGTTTGTCAAGTATATACAGCATGAGACGCGCGTGCGCGTGCAGATCAAGGGCCGAGGATCAGGTTACTTGGAGGGTGATACTGGTCGAGAGCTTCAAGAAACCATGCATATCCATCTTTCAGGCCCAGAGTCGTTGCAAGTACGACGTGCAAAAGAGATGGCACTTGACTTGGTGGATGCGGTAACAGAGGAATGGAAAAAGGCGCGCACTGCGATGGGTGCTCACGATGCCTCCAAGTCAGAGACAGAAGCACCGCCTGAGCCAACGTACGATGATGTGCCTCCGCCACCTCCAAGTGACCCAGCGCCCCCACCACCCCCAGAAAGTGCCGAAGTGCCTCCCCCACCTGAAGATGACGTGCCGCCTCCGCCGCCTACCGATGAGCCACCGGCCGATCCCGAGCCACCTGCACCGGAGGCTGAGGCAAATACAGCTACTCTGGACGAGGAAGAAGAGGCCGCCTTGCAGCAGTATTGGCGCGACTACGTCAAGTGGGAACAGAGTTTCGTAAACTACCATGGTCGCCGACCCACGAAAGAAGAAGGTGGTCAAGACGTACCGCCCGAGCACCGTGCTTAGTTTGTACTTCATAGTTCAAAAGCCTCGACGCATTCGTTTTGCCGCTCGCGGGGGCGATAGATGCGCGCGTTTTTGAAAAATAGAAGCAGGTGGCTCTGGAGCCACATCGTCGGACTCATCGCCCGATGTAGCTTCTGACGACGTGTCGGATGCAGCGTCTGACGTGGTATCACTATCCCATAAGAAGGCCTCCTCTGCATGTTTCCAAGCATCATGCTTGTCTGCCAGGGGGTCTGACCCGTCAATCGACTCATAGACATGGTCCATGACATTGTAAGAAACATCGAGATCGCGTGCACGTCGAAGCAGAGATGCGCGCTGGAGAATATCGGGTGTATTGTTTATCAGCCACGTTCGCTTTTCCAGATGCACTTCGCGGGGATGGGCATGGTACAAAGACGACATGAGTTCCAATACCTGTTCAGCAGCGTGAACAAGTGCTGCATTCTCGGAAGCCAAGGCGTGTTGAAGAATATCGCGCCAGTCCAATGTTCGAGCTTTAGAATGTCGGTCTAGATTCCAATGTCGGTACTGGAGAAACGTGCGAAGTGCATCCGCTCTGTACATGGCCGGGTTGGACTTGCACTTGTTGACTTCACGTTGCAAAGATTCCGTCGAGATAGAGGCAGGCTCTGACCAGGCGATATGCAATAGGATTGTATGAAGACACGCTTGGATGGCGATCCACAGTTGGCCCTGGGTATATGGGTTCAGGTGCTCTTTCGTCAAGGCAGCTACCTCTTCAGATAGGAGCCAATTCGGTGAAGGTACATCTGCAGCACTTAAAGGCCATAATAGCATAGGACGCCGCCGAATTTCATCCAAGGCATGTTCGCCCAGTGATTGTCGCCAATCAGAAGGCTCTGGGTGAACAAGAGCGTCAGAGAGAGCTGCCTGTATATGACGCCGATTTCGGGCATCCACGCTTAGCTGTTGACCTACGTCACATGTCTCTTCATACTCTAGTGATGCTAAGAGGTTCTTGAAGTCGGCCAGCTCCTGAGCAGGCAAACGCGCTTCTTTCCGTAGCGTCTTGCCACGCTTGGACGCGCGGATCATAATCAAGACGCGTGTTGTATGACGTCAGCAAATAAAAATAACGGAAGCACTTCGGGGAAATTCTTGGTTTTCCTGCGTGTTCATTACGCGCGATCATCAAAATGGACGGCTTTGGAGATAAGACTCAGATGCTCAATATGGGAAAGAAGGTATGTTGTAGCTGATTAATGCCAAGATCCTTGGAAAGGTCATGAATAAGAATAGTGACGACCAAGGTGGAATGGGCGGCGGTTCCTTTGGTGATGGCGGCGGCAAGTCGAACATGCTGATGGGCCTCCTTGGCAACTTTATGGGAAAGAACCGCTACGGTGGTGGCGGTAGTTCCATGGGCGGTGGCTCCATGGGCGGTGGCTCCATGGGCGGCATGGGCGGTAGTTCCATGGGCGGCGGCATGGGCGGCGGCATGGGCGGCGGCTCCATGGGCGGCGGCTCCATGGGCGGCGGCTCCATGGGCGGCATGGGCGGCGGTCACCACATGGGCGGCATGGGCGGAAGCTCCATGGGCGGCGGTGGCTACGGCGGTAGCTCCATGGGCGGCGGTGGCTACGGCGGTAGCTCCATGGGCGGCGGCTCCATGGGCGGCATGGGTGGAAGCTCCATGGGCGGCGGTGGCTACGGCGGTAGCTCCATGGGCGGCGGCTCCATGGGCGGCATGGGTGGAAGCTCCATGGGCGGCGGTGGCTACGGCGGTAGCTCCATGAACGGCGGCTCCATGGGCGGCATGGGCGGTGGTTCCATGGGCGGCGGCATGGGCGGTGGCTACGGTGGGGGCATGTACTAATGGCTCTACTCGATGGTGACTATCAAAATACATCCATTATTTCGTTTGTGTCCTAATATACATAACTATCCATGCTGTAGGTGAGCTCTTTCTTTTATAATTTCATCTTCTAATTCAATAAGAGCATCGAGATTCATCTCGCCCATTTCAGCGGTACCTTGTTCCTCCAGCTGAGCTTGAGCACGTTTGTACTCTTCATGTAAAATGCGTCCGAAATCCTGAGATAAGTGAATACATACATACCTCATAGCTTATATCGATATCCACGGGCTCCTCCTGAAACCAGATCGAGTTTCTAAGTTTAGAAATTGAATTTTCGCGTTTTTGCTGGCGATCGGCTTGGATTTGTTGGAAGCATCGCTCTCGGATGTATTTCCTAATATGTGAAGCAGCATCCTTGCTTGTAAGCGCCTGCTTCGTGCTCCTATGCGTAGGCATGTCGCATGACACCAGCTGCACCACCACAATGATCTCGTTGCCCGCCCACCTCTTGTGTTGCGCGCGTCCCACGAAATGGTAGTCTACACACTTGCATTGCTTACCAAAGCTCTTGTGACACGCGACGCGTCACTTTGGCAAGCCTTTTTCCCACTGCTTCGTACGAGTCGAACGAGACACGCATCGGCCTGACATGCCGTCCGCTCGGTCATCCGGCGCTGGTGCCATGCGTGGACGTGGAACATTTCGCCGTCGTGGCTCAGGCGTAATGCAGCGCGGACCAACGCGAAATACTGCTTCGACCGCGACGAATGTTGATATTGCCACCACGCAAATTGAAGAACGTTTTGCGGCCGTGAAAAGGCATGACATTATTGATGAGCAGATGGGCTTTGTGCGTCTGGAACAAGGTGAAACGCGACAAGCATGGATGGTGAATATGCACCCCACACTCATGCCTGACGACGCGCACCCCTCCGGACGCTCCGGCGTAGACTACTACTTTATTCAAGATGACGCGTCTATGTTCAAGGTTACTGTGACATATCAGCCATACTTTTTGCTTGGTTGCTTTTCTGGCACAGAGTCCATTGTGGAAGAGTGGCTTAAGCGTCGGTTTGAAGGTTTACTTCACTCCGTGGAGCGCAAGTACAAGGATGACCTCAAGCTGCCAAACCACCTTGTAGGTCATCAGCGTCTAGTGCTGCAACTGCGCTTTATGAATGTGCAAGATCTACTCACAGTACGTAAGGAGCTTTTGCCACTTGCGCAGGAAGCTCAAAAAAAAGTATCGGCTGTCGAAGCCTATGCCAATATGCTACATGATGAGGCGGCCGTCGGCGTGGAAATGGAAGAGACGTCCTACATGACGCGTGGCGGCGGTCAGAATCCAGAGCAATGCGTTGTGGCGTTGTGGGAGTATGATGTGCCGTATTACTTGCGTGTGGCCATTGACAATGACATTCGTGTTGGGCTTTGGTATGATGTAAGCTTTCACGAGGGAACGGTGTCTATGCGAGCAGTGCCTGAGCGTGTGAAGCGTGCGGATCCTGTGGTTATGGCGTTTGATATAGAGACCACGAAGCAACCACTCAAGTTCCCCGACGCAGAAGTTGATGTCATCATGATGATTTCTTACATGATTGATGGCCAGGGTTTCCTTATTACCAACCGCGAGATTATTAGCGAAGATATCGAGGATTTTGAATATACACCGAAGGACGAGTACGAGGGACCGTTTATTATTTTTAACGAACCGAATGAGCTTGCCTTACTTCACCGTTTTTTCTCACATGTACGCGAATCAAGTCCGACAGTGATTGCGACGTACAATGGTGACTCCTTCGATTTTATGTTTGTCGATACTCGAGCTCGAATTCATGGCTTGGATATGAAACAGGAAATTGGCTTTGCGAGGGACTCCGATGACGAGTACAAAAGCCGGCACTGCGCGCATCTTGACTGTTTCCGGTGGGTTAAGCGTGACTCGTACCTCCCTCAGGGAAGCCAAGGCCTCAAAGCCGTGACCGTAGCCAAGCTTGGCTACGATCCCATGGAGCTGGATCCAGAGCTCATGACGCCCTATGCGTCAGAACAGCCGCAGACTCTAGCACAATATTCAGTGTCTGATGCTGTGGCCACGTACTATCTCTACATGAAATACGTGCACCCTTTCATTTTCTCATTGTGCAATATCATTCCCCTGAACCCAGATGAGGTACTTCGAAAAGGTACCGGCACGCTGTGTGAAACATTGCTCATGGTGCAGGCGTACAAGAGTCGTATTCTCATGCCGAACAGGCATGTGGACCCCATCGACAATTCTTACGAGGGACATATTCTGGAGTCAGAGACGTATGTGGGCGGACATGTCGAGGCATTGGAAGCAGGAGTATTCCGCAGCGACATTCCTACTGACTTTCGCATTGATCCATCTGCTATGCAGGCGCTCATCGATGATCTTGACAAGGCTTTGCAATTTAGTATCACAGAGGAAGGACATATGACCCTGGACGACATTGAAAATTACGCAGAAGTTCGCGCGGAGATTTGTGGCATGCTGGAAGAACTCCGTGATCACCCTGTGCGACAAGACAAGCCGTTGATCTATCATTTGGATGTGGCTGCCATGTATCCCAATATTATGTTATCAAACCGACTCCAGCCTGACTCGGTGGTAGATGAGGCGATGTGTGCCTCGTGTCACTTTAATCGACCGGGAATGAGCTGTGACAAGCGCATGAAATGGGCATGGCGTGGTGAATACTTTCCTGCGAAGCGAGATGAAATCAACATGATTCGACATGCGCTTGATATGGAGACTTTCCCGGGTCGTGATGCTCAGGGTAGGACGCGAACATACCAGGAGCTGAGCGCAACAGAGCAGTCTGCCCTCCTACAAAAGCGCCTCGCGGACTACAGCCGCAAAGTGTACAAACGTGCTCATGATACCAAGACCGTTGTGCGTGAAGCTATTATTTGCCAGCGAGAGAATCCATTTTACATTAACACAGTGCGCGATTTCCGTGACCGTCGCTACGAGTACAAGGGTCTGCACAAAAAGTGGAAGAAAAACTTGGAGAAGGCCAACGAGAGTCATGCACTGAATGATACCCTAGAAGCAAAAAAGATGATCGTGTTGTATGACTCGTTGCAATTAGCCCACAAGTGCATTCTTAATTCTTTCTATGGTTATGTCATGCGCAAAGGTGCTCGTTGGTACTCGATGGAGATGGCGGGTATTACGTGCTTGACCGGAGCGACTATCATCCAAATGGCGAAGGAACTGGTCGATCGCATTGGTCGTCCCCTGGAATTGGATACCGATGGCATTTGGTGCATGCTGCCAGGGACCTTTCCCGAGAACTTTACATTTCGTTGCAGGAATGGTAAGCCGTTTGGTGTGTCGTATCCGTGCTCTATGCTGAACTATATGGTGCATCGGCGCTTTACGAATCATCAGTATCATGACCTTGTTGATGCACGGACGGGCGAGTATCGCGTGCACAGCGAGAATAGTATTTTTTTCGAGTTGGATGGACCGTACCGCGCCATGATTCTGCCATCGAGTAAGGAAGAAGATAAGCTGCTAAAGAAGCGTTACGCTGTCTTCGATGAAGATGGTTCGCTGGCAGAACTCAAGGGCTTTGAGGTCAAGCGGCGTGGTGAACTTCAACTGATCAAAGACTTTCAGAAGCAGATTTTCAGCAAGTTTTTGCTGGGTGACTCACTCGTGAGCTGCTATGCAGCCGTAGCACAGGTGGCCAATCAGTGGCTTGATGTGTTGTACAGCAAGGGCACAACACTTCATGACGAGGAGCTGATTGATCTGATTGCCGAGAACAAGAGCATGTCCAAACTGTTGAGTGAGTATGGCGCGCAGAAATCGACGGCCATCACGACTGCCAAACGACTGGCCGATATTCTGGGACAGCAGGTTGTGAAAGACCGTGGCTTGGCGTGTAAGTTTATTGTGTCAGCCAAGCCGCATGGTGCCCCAGTTACAGATCGTGCAGTGCCTGTGGCCATTTTCAATGCTGACCCTGATGTGAAAGCACACTTTCTGCGTCGCTTCTTGCGAGACAACTCGCTCACGGACTTTGACTTGCGGAGTATCCTCGACTGGAACTATTACATTGAGCGGTTTGCCGGTGTCATCCAGAAGCTCATCACAATTCCCGCGGCCATGCAAAAAGTGCCGAATCCTGTGCCGCGAGTCAGGCACCCTGACTGGCTCATGAAACGCGTTGCAGCCCGAGAGGACAAAGTAGCACAGGTCAAATTAGACACGCTCATGTCCAGTAAGACTGTGCAGGCGCGGACCAAGGCTCCAGCACCTCCGGCAGACAAGCCTATGCCACAGGCCACTATGCCGCCCCCTCTGCCGCCGCTGCCGCCAATCGAGGAAGACTACCCTGGATGGGTCACAGCTATGCGCGAACGCTGGCGCCGCCGTCGTGCTGAGCGCCGCGGCGTGCCGAGACCCCATTCGACCCTAGGTGGTCACTTTGCCGAACGAAACACGGCGATGGCTTCCGCGACATGGGACATTGTGCACCTGGCACCGACGTCGCGACCAGGTGAATTTCGAATGTGGGTGCTTGTGGACCGCCAGCTTCATGCGCTGCGAATGCATGTGTCGCGACAAGTGTATGTCAACTTTGTCCGCCCACCCAAGCCGGGTATGTTGCGTGATACGTATGTGGCCGAGTCTGTGTATCGAACGCTCCCACGCGGTGCTTCGCCTCGTCACCTGATGCGCCTCACAATCCCGGAGAGCGAGTATGTGGCGCGCGAGTCTCACTTCGCCTCACTGCTCAACCACCCGAATGTCGATGGCGTGTACGAAAAAGACGTGCCGCTCGACGTGCGTGCTATTTTGCAGCTGGGCACTTCATGCGTCTTGCGTCCTGGCACGCGACTGGCACATGCGCTAGACACGGGCCTCTCGCTCGCTGACCTCACACATGCACCTCCCGCGACAAGCCACGCCGCGTATCTTCGAGGCGGTCGTGCTATGCGTGTCATGTATTTGTACCACGCTTCTGACACGAAGCGGCATGCTTATGTACTTGTGATGAGTGACGGTCATACTAAGGTGCACATTGTCGACTCGGCAGGTTTGAAACAATGGCCCTCTCTTGAGAGTATGTACGCGGAACGTCTCGAGGCCATGCGACAGACCGGTCGTGTGCGTGACGGAGAGGGTGCGTTTGATTACCCGCCGTCGCTCACCTGTGATGTCGATGTCCACACTAGTGAGACACAAGTGTTCCGTGCTTTGGCGCGCGATTTCCGCGAGGCTCGCGCCGCGCGTCACGGTGCACAGCTGCTGACGATCTGCTCGTCACGGCCCCTGAGCTACTATGACGCACACATGCACGTCTCTGCTGAATTGCCCGTGCTCATGGTCCCTGCATCGCGTGCCGAGGACGCTCTGCCCGCTCTTCAATGGCAATCATATGCAGCTCGGCGTATGGTCAACTGCTACTTGCGCACGTCGGCGTGGCTGCATCGCTGGATCGAGCTCGCCGCGCATCTTGATGTACCGCTAGGCAACTTGCCGCGTGACTTTGCGCTCTTTGGTAGCGACGTGGACTTTGCACGGCGCCTGCAGCAGAATGACATGGTTTTATGGTGGACATCAGCCCCTAGGCCGGACCTCGGTGGGCGTGAAGAAGACACGCATGCAGGCACAGACGAGCTTGAGAGTCTTGAAATCACGAATCCGGGTGCATACGGCAACGTTTGCCTGGAGGTCCAGGTCTCTGATCTTGCCCTCAACTGTGTCCTTCAAAATGCCAGTGTGCACGCCATGGAGGGTATAGGCGCTGCATCTATGGCACTCGACTCCGCTTCGCATTCGCTCGACGAATATGCTCGGGGCCGTGTGCCAATGTCTGCTGACCTCGGAGATGCCGTCTTGACGTCACAGACATTCACGACGGTACGGAGTATGGTCAAGGCATGGCATATTGAAAAGACCCGTGGTTCGTCTGTTTGTGCATCAGTCTTGGCCGACAACTTTTGGCGCTGGGCGAGCTCAGCACGCGCTGCCATGTACGAACCAGCACTCCAGCGTTTTGTGCATCGGCTGATGCGTAAGACTATGCTGCAGTTGCTCGCTGAACTTCGTCGATTGGGTGTGCAGATTGTGTACGCGAACTATTCGCGTATGTTACTTCTGACGAACCGCCCGACGGCCGGCAGTGCTGTGGCTTATGGTCGATATCTGATGAGCGCTGTAACAACGCCAGATGTATTCCGTCACATCAGTCTCCATATTGTGCACATATGGGAGTACCTCGTGTTTCTGGACATGGCAAACATGGGCGGCATTATTGCACATGAACCAGAGAAAGACTTGCCGGACGATGTGGACATTGAAATGGCGTGGAACATACAGGCATTTCTGCCACAGGCGCTCCAAGATCGTTTCGCAAAAGCCGTGGGTGTATTCATTTATGAACTCTACCAGGCGAAGCGCGCGGCTTGCGCAGCACAAGCCGATCGTCCTGTGATGCGTGCTCTCTCTCAAAATACTCAACTTGCATCCAATGCCGTCCCTGAAGAAAAAGACCTATCTAGTGCTGCGGATGCCAAATATATTGTCGCCCACGCCATGACACCGCGACTTTTGCGTATGGTCAGTGAGATACAGGAAGAGCGAAAGGGCCCTATCAACAAGGACGAATGGGCCTTCCCACAGTTGCCAGGCTCACACCTTGTCATGACCAATCCCACGCTGGAATTCATCAAGGCCACGACACGTGTACTTGCTCTCTTGAAAGATGCAGCGCTTGAAGCGCAGATATGTAAGCGGAACTTGCTTGACCTCATTGGAGTACGCGAGTTCTCGCCCGTTGCAGAATGGCAGAATCCATGCCTGTCATTCCGCCTGCCATGGGTCATTTGCCATTTTTGCAACGATGACCGTACACTGGACCTGTGCCGTGATGCCGACCTGATTGCCAGTTCAGATCAACATGACTGGCGCTGCGCGCGCTGTGACACATTGTATGATCGCACAGACATTGAGCTGCGCCTCATTGCCCTTGTACAGCAACAAGTTGCTCAGCATGCTGTCCAGGATCTTGTGTGCAGTCGATGTGAGCGCGTCAATACGTCGAACCTTGCACCATACTGTTCGTGCTCCGGATCTTGGGTTCACAAAACTTCGCCGGCAGACACGAACCGTCGCTTGCATCATGCCCTAGCCATTGCTCAGTTCCACGCATTCCCCTTGCTCGAGGCCACCGTCCAAATGTGGTTGGCGTCAACGTAATGTGGAGGGATCCTATTTCTTGTACTTGTACTAAATATCTTTTTGCCACACACGTTCATAATGGTAGACGTGGCACCTGCTCCCCTTCCTATAGGCATGGCACGCCCTCTGCCTGATCAGATTCCGGAGAATGCACCTGAGCACTGCCCTGGTGTTGAGTCCGAGGCCGCTGGGCATGCGAACGCCTGTCAAGGATGCCCGAATCAGAATCACTGCCAAACAGCACCCAAGGGCCCCGACCCTGATCTGCCCGTGATTCGAGAACGCATGCAGTGCATTGGCTCCAAGATCTTAATTATGAGTGGCAAAGGTGGTGTTGGAAAAAGCACCTTCACATCGCAGCTGGCATGGGCTTGTGCCAGTGACCCAGATGCACAGACGGCGGTACTCGACATTGACGTGTGTGGCCCATCGATCCCCACGATCCTGGGTCTTCGGAACCAGTACGTCCATGCATCATCTTCAGGATGGACTCCTGCGTTCGTAACGGACAATCTTTCGTGCATGTCGGTGGAATTTCTGCTGCCGTCAACTGAGGCAGCCATTATTTGGCGCGGCCCCAAAAAGAATGGTCTAATTAAACAGTTCCTCAAGGATGTCGACTGGGCTGGTGGTATGGATGCACCTTCTACGACGGACAAGACCCTCATTGACTACCTTCTTGTGGATACTCCGCCAGGTACATCGGATGAGCACCTATCTATCGTGGGCTATTTGCGTGAATCTGGTATTGATGGTGCTGTTATCATCACGACACCACAAGAAGTATCGCTTCAAGATGTCCGAAAAGAAATTTCATTCTGCCATAAGATGAAAGTGCCTATTATTGGCATCGTTGAGAACATGGCTGGCTTCGTATGTCCTTCATGTCATGGTCGCTCTGATATCTTTTACCCTTCCACGGGTGGTGCTAAAGCCCTCTGTGAAGAGTTACATCTTCCATTCCTTGGCAGTGTCCCGATTGATCCGCGCATTGCGAGGTGCTGCGATATGGGGGAGAGCTTTGTCGAAGAATATCCTGACAGTCCCGCGAGTGAAGCGTATTTAGCCATTATCGACAACATCAAAAAGCAAGTGGCAAAACATTAACGACGTGAATCTGTACATTTTCTAAAGACTCATACCCCTGGAACCAAGTATACCTGTGCATGGTATACAAAGCCGCAGTTGGCCGTTGGCACACGATATGGAACACTTGTTGCATATCAAAGCGCCGCAGCCCTGACAGGCTCGTTTTACGTCTAAGAAGCCGAAACGGTGGTCACATTGGCCGATGCATTGCTCCTGAGGAGCTTTGGGCAATGTCGCTGCACCTGGTAGTGTCCATACATATACTTCTCCGTCCTCATGGCCTGTGCAGAGCGTAGAAGTGTTTGGCATGTAAAGGCAGGTGGCTTTGCTGCTTTGGCGCAGAGACAATACCGTATTCTTCTCCAAGCGCCATCGAGGCGGTGTGGCACGTGCATGATTCGATACAATGTCCCACATCACGATGCAGTCACGATGCCCCGTCACCAAAACACCCAATTTGTCCACATGAAAATCGCGGGCCACAAATGTCATGCTCGACGGTGGATCGTTGGTGGCACTGCGTGTGCTTTGATGCACCAGTAAGAAACCGTTGATCGACCACACCCATACTTCAGAGCCAGCCGCGGCGGCAATCCATCCACGCTGATCATCAATGGCCACAAGCTGGATAGGTTGGTCTGGTTCCTTGAGCTGTCGAACAAAGCGGCACCGGTTCAAGTCCCATACGATAACCGAATGGTCAGCGCTGCCTGTGACCGCAATACTCCATGTCGACGAGGCCGCACAGCACAATACGCCGGCAGTATGACCCGGTAAGGCTGCACGAGTTTCAAGGTGGGGATTGGGTAAGTGTAGTGCATATAATTGCGTCATGCCATCATCAGATCCGAGAACGACCACATCTCGCAAAATGACCATGCAAGAGATCCGCCCGACTGATGCGTGCTCCAGCATAGCGACAAGATCGTCTTCATGATCCAAAAATCGCACAGAATTATCGACGTACCCAAAGGAGAGAGAAAGATTGGCATCAAGCAAGTGGATTTTATCGCGCGTCGAGGCACAAAGCGATTCTGGTAGGCCGATCATATGGGCGACGGGGCCAGGTGCTACTGTCATGGGCAATACGCTTTGAAGCAGATATGATGGGTATAATAGCAGGTCTGTGGCCTGCCATGGCTCTGGCTGTGCCCGCGGTGGCCGTGGCGGATGCGGACGAGAAAAAAGCTGGGCGGGTGTTTGTCCAAAGTTGTGCACGACTTGTGCAGCAGCCTGGCGCTCAAGTGCCGAGTCAATGCCTTCAAGATCGACACTATCAGCATACGACATAGGATGGAACACGTTCGTAGCCGCCACGGCCTCTGGTCCTCGTGATTTATATCCAAAGATGAGATCGATCCATTCGTGCAGATGTGCACTCACATGGTCAGATTCCAGCGCTTCGCGGTGCTTTTGTACAAAGAGGAAGGGGTCATTTTGCGCCCATGGAGGCAGGGCGACATGATTTACTTGTGTGCCAGCTTGAGTCGTGCCAAAGTCTAGTTGGTGCATATTGATGAACATTTCAGGAAGAAAGAAGAACTCGGGGATCAGCTCTCGTACATCAGCGCGCGATTTTTCACTGGCCGAAGTCCAGGCATGGCCGACGGAAGCAAACAAGCGGTCAGGTAGATCGAATGAGCCGCCATTCATACTTTGCAGGATCTGTGCAAAAGGCATGACTCGTACGAGGAAGCCACAGACAGAATTAGCCGTGGAATAATGGGTGCCGTAGTGGAAGGGCTCTAGTTGCACTTGAAGCAATTGCTCGTATCGCTCGTCAAACTCGGCATGGCGTGCCTCCGTCTGAGCACCCATGGGCTTGTCCAGCTGCCGGAAGCTTTCTGGATGCGTCAGGTCGAGCGTCATGCTAGTATAATCGGCCAAAATCCACGGAAACACAGGGAATTGTGTTAGATCGTTCATAGTGCGCCCTGCCACGGTGTTAAGTGCCATGAGGTACTCGGCATTGGACATGCGCCGTTCCTGCCAGGCCAACGTCTCGCGACCGACCGGAGAGCGCCGGAGCATAACGCCCTTGAGACGCGCAGGCGCCGTTGTCATTTCTCGGACGCCATCCACGAGGGCTTCGCTGTCCGACAAGGCCGAAGGCGCCTTAGCACGCACCATATCTTTCAAGCACGTCATATGCGCTTGTGTAGGCAGAACGAGCAAGCAACTCTGCCCATCGTGGAAGAAAAGTTCCAGCGCCGTTCGCCGATGCAGCCATGCACGGTCCAGACAAAGTCGGAGTTGTTCCCAGCGCCATATCTGCACGGGTGTGCTGCTTTGTGCCACCTGTGCGACACCGGCCGCCACGATTAAGGCATCGCGCTCGTGTGGCGGAGCTTCCCAGACATTGACGATTTCACCGTTCGGGCGCTGGAAGTAATCGTCCAACAAGTACAGATGCTGAGCACCAGCAATAAGCAGGCTGCTCTGGACGTCAATGCCGACGACACGCGACGTGTTGAGAATCTCCTTCACACTGTCACCAGGTTCAAGGGTGCGCAGAATGCAGCGGATCTTGTCACTCAAGTCGTCCGGTGGAGCGATGGCCATGTGCGCGGGTGATGGTGAGGCGACATTGGGTGCCGTATGGCCGGAAGAGGGACGCGTGTCTACCACAGGCATGGCATCTAGGTCGATATGCTCGGGCAGTGGCACGGCGTCCTGCTCAGACACATGAATGTGCACGTCGGGCGCCACGGGCATGGACACATGGGTCTGCATGACGCGGTGCGGAACGGACCACAGCTTGATGCGCGCACGCGACGGGCCTTCGGTGGGATCGAGGTGCCAATCCATGGACGATACGTCAGGGGAGGGTAGTCGAAGCGAATCTCGCATGTCGGCCCATTGTCGACGCATGAACGCGATGTCTTCGCGTGTGTCTTGAGCCTGTCTGGCTGAGCGCACCGAGTCGTTGTCTCGAAGCGCTGTATGCCATGCACCGATCCGTGCATGCAGCTGCAAGGTTGACAGGGCGAGAGAGGATGGCTCGCAGCGCCATGTTTTGATGCGATCGCGTGCCAAAGAGCGCAAAAACGTTTGCTGCGAAGCGAGTGTCGAAGCCCACACAGCGCCGAAGGGCGGAGGCGTATCTGCGAGTGGGTCTTTGACAAGATCTGGCCAATGAGCGCTCATGTACAAGAGGCACGACTGAGCCTGAGGGTGCGTAGTGCGGTGTTTGGTGGCATGGTGCGCGACGCACTGGATGAATCCCAGATCAGACGCGTCAGTGAGTAAGAATAGGCGTGCTTCGTAGCAAAAAGACAGTGTGGTTGAGGGCTCATCTGTGGCAAAAGAATGGAGCACGTTTCGTTCGAGTGCCAACGTCGTTTGCATGCGTGTCTTGAAGGAAACGAGGGCGGCGGGCGCATAGACAATGACCTGTGCGAGATCGAAGATGCGCAGTTGGAGCAGGAGGGAGCGCAGTGATTCATTGGAGGCCATTTCGAGCATGTCGGCGACGAGCTCGAGGGTATGTCGCATGACGGGGCGAGTGCGAATGAGACTGTCGATGCGCGCAAGTAGGGGGATGTAGACGGCCGTACAGAGCCGTGACTGGATAAGTGGATCGGAGGTGGGCATCGCTACCGCATGCAAATTGTGCAGAAGGGTAAGGGTGTGCGACGATAGCACGAGCTCGGCGATGCAGGCCGCGAGCATATCCACGAGGGCATCACACAATGCACATACACGCGGACCGCATGGCTCGTCCACAAAGCACGGCGCCGTGGCGCGAAGCACGGCAACGAGGGTCGGAGCGAGCATGAGAAGGGCACGTACATCCTCGTTGTGGGAGTGAACGACGAGCAAGCGAACCGAGTCTTCGAGGGCGGTCAGACCCGGAGGCGGTGCGGGAATGTGGGGCAGCGATGCACGCCGCTTGGCAGGTGCCGTGCGGCATGCCATCATGCCATGAGCCATGCACTGCACAATGACACGCAGAGCCTGTGGATGCGCGACGGCTGTAGCGTGAGCAAATGTATGGTATAAGGACGACTTGGGAGCGTGAGGGCCGAGCAGGAGCGTCCACATCCACGGGAGCACGCAAGGCACGTCCCAGTGCGGGGGCAGTGTGCGCTCTAAGACGCGGAAGCCACCGAGACGCGTCCAGGTTTGTGCGAGACTGGGCGATGTGCTGAGCAGCATGCCGACAAACTCTAGAACCAGAGGCACGTCGTCGCGAGCGAGTCCGGGACGAACGAGCATCAAGAGCCATTTAGGGTGCACGAGATCGGCGACCATGGCAGCACGGCGCGCATCATCTGCCATTATGCGCACGAGCACATCGAGCCATGTTCGTGCCATGCTAAGCGCACGTGCATCGGGCATCGCACACCGCGGGACGAGCGCCATGGAGCATGCTGTGGGTGGATAGGCCGTGTCTGCATCTGTGCGTGGGCCCGTAGCACCGAGGGTATGAGCAGATGGAGCGGTGTGCCCCAGCACGAGTGTGATAAAGTGCACGGTCGCCTGGATGTTGCGAGGTCGGAAATAATGATGCAAAGCGAGCGATGCGATGTGATTGATGACGTCGACAGGGACAAAGGGAGCGGCGCGTGCCCCGTGTACGAGACGACGAATGAGATGCACGTCACGGAGTCGGCGACTGCCTAGCGGAAGCACACGCGCGAAGTGGTGCATATACGCGAGTTGGACATCGAGCGGTGCGCGGATCCATAGAGACACGTCCATGAGGATCGCGCGGTACAGAGGAATGTTGACGAGCTGATCATCGACCACGACGGCGTTTTCAAGTAGAGACACGATCTGCGGCGTCAGCATGGGAGCATGCATGCGAAGGAGGACGCCCAGGACGCCATAGGCATGGGATCTTTCAGCATCCTCGGCGAGGCGCCACGAATGCGTGACGAGGCGAAGAAACAAACGCAGCGTGTGTTCGAGTGCCTCGCTCGAGTCCGCGCGCTCGATCAGGGCCAGCAGTACGGCACAGCCGCCGATGCCCCATACAGCATCGCCCAAGGCGCGTGGTACACGCACCGTCGGCACGCCGTGCACGATACAGTGGCCGCCGCTCGACATTTCTGTCGCTTCATTGGGCACCAGCACTTTCCCGTCCACACGCACCGTGTGCGCGGCTTGCAAGTGAAAGTAGAATCCAAAGGCGGGGAAGACATGCGCGGCGGCCGTGTACATGGCTGCATGGAGTGAAGCATAGGCCTGGCTGGGCGGCGAGGACGCATCGCCCAGCGCATCCAGACGCGCTTGTAGATGGGCCATGCTCGGATACGTTAGAAACCGCGCGAGGGGTCCCTGCAAGTGACCTGTGTACACGGGCATGAGCTCATACAAGAGCTGCGGGATGCTGGACGGCACCACCTGGTCATGCAAAAAGGCCGATGAGAGCGACCACACCGAGCCTGGTGACGTGCTGCCCAGCGAAACAGGCGCTGGGTGAGGCAATGCACCCGGCCACGGTGCTTGTAAGGTGCACGCTCGTTGGCCGTTCACGTAGACGTGCACGGTCGATGCCACATGCGGCGCTGACCTGGCGTGTGTGAGCACAATGTGCTGTGGCGTGTGCGTGGCGAGCTGTGTGCGTGGCAGTGCATATGATGTGGCGTGGCCTGGTGAGTAGACCAGCGAGCGATCTTCTAGTTGGAGGGAGAGACGCATGGCTGTGCCCTCGGGGCCCACATGCACGAGGTCCAGTGTGCCTTGGGACGCCATATGATGCAGTTCCACCGCGAGGGCCAGCGTGAATCCCGACGACGCGTCTGGTGGAAAGGGGCGATGCAGCGCGGAGATATGCACAGTCGCTGGATGGGTATCGTGTGCAGGGAGCACGAGGGCAGCGGGGCGATGCACAGATACGGCAACGTGGTGCAGTAACTCGAGGCGCGCACATTCCTTGTGAAGTGATGGTGCCTCAAGAAGGTGCTGAAATACGGTGCGCACATCTGCGGCGCTTTTCATGCCGTCGAGAAGTAAGAGGCGCAGGACGCGTTGTTCGTCGGCAGATCCTCGGAGCCAGGTGCGGAGGACGCGTGATAAGAGAGGCGTGCGGGAGAGCACGACTGCATTCCGGACATTATCACACAGCAGGTCGTGCAGAAGCACATAGGCGGTACGTGCCACCGGCGGTGCACACGCATCCTCAGCCAGGCACACGGCTCGAAACAGAGCTTGTGGATGGATCACCGATCGATGCCACGGCGGGACAGAGCCTGTGGCGTGCGAGACCGCGCGGAATTGGTGGACACCCTCGGCGACGTGGCCAATGCTCATGCCAAAGAGCAGAGCGACGACGCGATCGGGCATGGAGACGGCCGCGTTGAGGGAGAGCACGAGAGCGTCCCATCCAAGGCTGTGCTCAAACGCCAGCAGATTCGATGGGCTGTGCGATATGGCGTCGGTCAAGATGGCGAGAGTAAGAAGGAGCAGCTCTGTGCCGCGCGATGCGCTGGGCTCTTCGCGTCCACGCTGGACGGCCGCGATTAGTTTGCCGATCGCAAGAAAGCCCCCGCAGTCGCCAAATCCTTCGTACACCCGCGCTTGATGACTCCCGTTCTCCCACAACAGCTTGTGCACTTCATGTGCGACGGCCAGCATGGTGTCAGCATCGTTCGAGGGGCATGCGTGCACCGATTCGACGAGCGAGCGTAGCCGCGCACCTGCCCGTTCGCGCCGCTCTTGCTCGCGCTCGGTGGCGGAGGGCCATGCACCCCATGGACTGTCCCCTAGTGATGGGGACGTCTGCGCCAGCATTAGTGGCGCATGCATGCCATCGTCCGTCGCTCCATGCGACATGGATGACACACGCCACACCTTGCTCCGACTCAGCGCACGGCCATCGTTGGAGATACACACTTGCATTAGAAAACTACCTACGCTGCACTGGGCGCGTCCTGCATCGGCTGGGCCTCGGAGCTCGCCTGCTTGGAGTAGTCTGAGGTAAGCGAGTCGCGCACATACCTTCCATCTCAGCGTCCAAGTCTTCCAGCGACTTGGCGGGGCGGGCTTCGCGACGGCGCTTGGCCTTCGCGTTGCGCTTGGCCCGCGCACTTTTGGACGGCTTGGGCGCCTCGGGTGCCACGACAGGGGCGTGGGCCGGGTCGACCACGACCTCAATCTTGAGCGGACGCTCTGCATATGTAAGTCGAGCAGCGAATACGTACTGCCATCAATAAGGCGGTTGTTGTATTGTGAGTAAGCGCGGCTAGCATCCTCGGCACGCTGGAATTGGACGGTGACCACGCCTGTCGACTGGCCGTTGGCGCGGTAGCTCATCAGCACGCGGCGCAGAGGGCCAATCGTCGTCGAAAACAGCTCCTTGACCTGTGCCTCCGTCACATCCGTCGGCAAGTTGCTGACAATCACCTTGCTGCCCTGGCCCTGTGGACCACGACCAGGGATGACAAGAGGCGGTTGCTGGCGGTTAGCTTGGCTCACGGCCGCTGCTGCAGCTGCAGCGCTGCCGACAGCCGCTGCCTTGGCACCCTTACCACGCGACAAACTCGACTGGCGCGGGCCAGAGCTGCGGCGCGGGCGGGGCGTCTGCTTGCGCTTGGTTGAAATGATCTCGTCGAGGGACTTGTCAAGATTTGATGCCTGTACGTTCAAGTTAGTGAAAGTATCACAAAATCAATGCCATAGTGTAAGTACTCCATTCCACCAATGCCAGGTCCGCGAGCGTGGGAACCGGGAAGAGAGAACCAGTCCGTCATGTACCTGAGCTTGCACCCGGTGTACCTCGTCATCTTGAAGAAGACTCGGACGATCGCCGACGCATGGATGGATTCGGCCACGGCCGTAATTCATTTGTCGACCCTGAACGTCTGGATCACTTGCAACGCTTTGTACGAGACCAGGCGAATGTCTCTGCGATCGCGTGCGTGTCCATCGGAACAGGCTGAACGAAGATCTCAGTCTGCCCCGGTCCCCTGGAAGGCGCACTGCTGTCGCAACGCACTCTTCACTTGCTTCACGGGTCCCCGTACTTTTTCATGCTAACCATTTTTGTTCAGAAACAGACTTCGTTCCTGGTGATGCCTGCCTAGGAAAAAGGAAGCGGCAGCGTTGAAAGGAAGGCTCGCGACTGCTTTGCCATCGTACCACCAGCCCCCTTGGACGGGCCCCGCCCTGGGAATTGCGTTCGGCCGAGAATGAGGGCCCGGCGCACGTCGATTGGTCATCCGTAAAACCCCGAGCGTGCACAAGGCTAGTGCCTCGCCGCCGTCGTTTTTCGTACCTACACTCAGCTCTCATCATGCGTCCCAGCAGCATTGTTCACAGTGGTATGCCATCCGGCCACAAGTGGGTATGTATTTCAGTGTATAAGGCACAAGCTAACATGACAGATCGGATGGTGGGGCGCTTTTGGTGGCCCAACCCAGAAGGGAATTAAGTCATACGCTGTGTCGTCGTTCCAGCAGAACCCCTTCGCCGGTGTGTTCCAGGGATACTTTTTCAACGGTTTCCGCCGCGCTGCTAAGCAGCTGCCATACTCAGGCATTCCTTTTGTCGTCGGCTACTTCATTTACACGTGGGGCAACAAGGAGTACAACTACGTCAACTCCAAGGAAGGTCACCTTGCTCTGGGTGAGGAGCACTAAGGACCTTCTCCCGTCGACACTGGATTCTGTTGTGCAGCATCCTTATTTCCTTTGTAGCATATGCACAGAATCTTGCTCACCAAAAATATCTTTCTGGGCGGTCTATTCATCGAGCTGCATGTCGTCGGTGTGCGCACCCTCGTCGTACTCGTCGTCAGGGGATAGCAGCTGCTCTCGTAGACGACTACTGCGCCGCAGCGCAGGCCCTTCTTCGTTCACCGTCTCAGGAGCTGATGTGTCATCATGACTCTGGAGAGGCTCAGCTTGGTCTGAAAAGCTAGAGTCTTGACGAACGGGAGCGAACGGTGAAGACACTGGCCGACTCGACGGTCTGCGTGAGTTGAAAGTGAAACAATAGGGGCATATGTACTGGGTTTCATGAAGCTCGTTCTTTGGAACGAGGCCATTATGGTGGAAACAGTGCCTGCAAATAAGGGCGTACTGTTGGTCTTCAGGCGTGGCTCCGTACGGATCGGTGCCAAGAATCATATCCGCCACCTTGTCCATCCAGCCTCTCGGATATGACTGCTGTGTAGATGGCTCATTGCGTAGTGATGGGTTTTCAAGATGGGCTTGGGCGCTCGGAACGCCCAACACAGGCAGACCCGTTATAGGCGGCGCAAGCGCTTCCGTCGCTTTTGGCTGTTCGGCGCGCGATTCTGCAGTACCTTGGCTCATTGCCGATTTGTCTTTAGATGGCTTTCTCCTGAGAGAAAACATAGAGGCGCGCTTCTTTACGTTGGTGCCTTTTACGTCAGTAGAAGTCGACTTTAGATCACGCTTCTTCTCGTCATCGTACCGATCCAGAAGGCTGCGTAGATGATCAAAGTCTGTTGCCTTCTTAATCTCATTGATTTTTTCCCGCTTCTGTTTCCGAAGTAAGCCAAGATGCGACTCTTGTGCTCGTTCGAGGCGACGGAACCAGATGGACACGACTCGATGCAGAATCGCAATGAACAGGGGAGTGCCCAGCAACAAAAGCACAACAACCAATGATCTCGACGCCGCCCATTCTCGTCCCCAGAAAAATGACGAAAAGACCCACAACACAATTAATGATATGATCCAAAGGGTGATCATAATTTGCAGTACATTGTGAATCGCACGACGCTTGCGTGCTCGAATATCGGTCAGCGTAGACTCGGTCGACTGGATCTCTTTTTCTAAAGAATCTAGAAGGGTCTCATAGTCATAGCTATTTGCCCAGGTCCAGCGCGAGAAAGGGTTCCAAGCTTTGGGCCACCATGGCAACACGGGCCATGGCATGGCTCTTGCCTGAAAGAAACACAGGGGTTGATAGGGAAATTTTGCCAATTTTTTTTGATTGGCACATTGGGCCAATTGTGCATCTGGCATTCTGGTACCCCACGTCGTTGGGTTGTTTTCCATGACAGGTCAGTGGATGGGATGCAGGTCCTTCACATGCTGGACAAGGTTGAAATGTCATGCTCCTGCATGGATACGCACATATGCGACAAGAGCTGGATCGCTGGCATCTCTACCACCCAAAGTCGGCACGTATTTTCAAAGGCGTCTAGGGTTTGTATCACACAGTTCTAACGAGAAAGCGATGTCGAACAAAAACACAGCATGAACCAAAATGCTATTGTCGCGCCGATAGATTCGCATTTTAGGTATGTGCATGAACACCTTACGCCGGCAGTATGCAAGAATTTCGGTGGTCGCACATGCCACGAAATGTGCTCTTTGTCAAGAAGCACAGTGACACGCGCGTCACAAACGCATTCAAGGACGCTATTCAGTATTTACGGAAGACATACGATGATATCAACATTATTGTTGAGGAATCGACAGCCCACGAACTCGCACCTGACTTTCAGGACTTGATCTCGTTTCGTGTCGAGGAAAAAGCACTATTGGCAGAAAAGACGGATTTCGTCATTGCCCTAGGTGGTGATGGTTCCATTTTGCATGTGTCGAGTTTGTTTGATCAGCACGCTGTGCCTCCGGTTTTGAGCTTTTCTATGGGCACTTTGGGATTTCTACTCCCGTACGATGTTCGTGCTTTCCCGGAGGCTGTCAACGATGTATTTCACTCGCGCTTCTCACTCGCCCTAAGAAAACGCTTGTGCATGGGGCTCTGGGATAGCAGGCCGGAACAATGTTTGTGGCTTCCGGGCGAGAATTCATGCCGCGAATTGCATTTTATGAATGAGATGGTGCTTCATCGCGGCAGTGATCCCCATATGACCACGATGGATGCGTTCGTGGATGGTGAGCATTTGACTCGCACAGTGGCAGATGGATTGATCGTGTCTACACCTACGGGATCAACGGCCTATTCGCTTTCATCAGGCGGACCTATCGTGCACCCTTCCGTGTCGACTATGCTGCTGACACCTATTTGCCCTCGATCATTGAGCTTCCGCACAATCTTATTGCCGGACAATGCTCAGCTACAGATATTTGTGGCGGAAGATTCTCGCTCACAAGCAGAAGTGAGTGTAGATGGTCGTACGATTCACACACTCAAGTCGAGACAATCTGCCTGTGTGCAAATGTCGCCCTTTCCCATTCCTTGTGTCTCATTTTCACCTGAACGAAATGTGGCGCGTCGAAGTGGCTCGTCATATACTCATACCGATGATGATCGTTCCGTCATTTATGACAGTTGGGTTCACGACATCAACGTGCTGCTACGTTTCAACACATCTTTTACGCCGCGTGACAAATCAATATCGGATGAACGACAGGTCGAGGCGGCATATCGGGGAAATATACGCGCTTCACCTGCGAAACCCAAAAAAAAACAAACATCCGAGTGATCCCTTTGTACACCGCGGATCAACTGGCCCGCATCGCGGCTCACCATCATATATACCCTATCCAAACAAGCAAACTCTCCAGTCATCATCCTACACAGGTGTCGCATCAGTGCGAATTGTGAGCTGAGGACGAGGTAAATAGAACCTTAGTAGGATTACAGTGATGTTTTGCCTATAGAACAACATGGCCATGGGCACGCCACAGCAACGAGTAAAAACACATCAGCGCCACAAAAGGGAGCTTGCATGAAGCATAGTAACAAAACATTTACGAGCGCTCACCGCGAAGACGACGCGCCAGAGCAATGTCCTTGGGCTGGATTGTCACACGCTTGGCGTGGATAGCAGCCAGGTTGGTGTCTTCGAAGAGCGACACGAGGTAAGCCTCGCTGGCCTCCTGCAGAGCACCGATGGCCGACGACTGGAAGCGAAGGTCGGTCTTGAAGTCCTGAGCAATCTCACGAACGAGACGCTGGAAAGGAAGCTTGCGGATCAGAAGCTCCGTGCTCTTCTGGTAGCGACGAATTTCACGGAGAGCCACCGTACCAGGCTTGTAACGGTGAGGCTTCTTTACTGTATTGGGTTAGCACAAGACATGCACGTCATAATACATACCACCACCAGCCACGGGTGCCGACTTGCGAGCTGCCTTGGTGGCGAGTTGCTTACGAGGGGCCTTGCCACCGGTTGACTTGCGGGCTGTTTGCTTAGTACGCGCCATAGTGGTAGTAGGTCGTAACGACGCAGCCCACCGCCACTCGCACAAAACCAACGCCTCTGTGGTATTACATAACCCAACCAGGGTACGAAATATCACGATAGTACCGCGTCTTTTTTTCGCTCAAACTCGGTCGCGTATCACGTCCCGTCCCACCTGGGATATGCTTCGTAACCAATGATATAGTGTCGTTGTACCATAGTCAACTTCGTCTATTTGGTTCAGGATAAGCAGGTCAAAAATCAGATTCTCTTTACGGAGGGACGCCCATGTGGTCCCGACGCGTTCCATTATTGACGCGTCTCAATTTTTTTTTTGTTTCACGCACTTGTCGATCCATTGTGACCTGGCTTTGTTCAAGGAGATCCTGTAGAACATCTCTTTTCTCACTATCACGCTAAGAGAAGCAAGTTGCTAGCTTCGAAGCACATTATATTAGCACGTAATTCTCTGTACCATGTACGTAGAACGGCGAGTTTCCGAAGAATTTCATATCTACCACTGTCCTCAAGGACATAACCATGCGCCTCTGTGATATGTCATAAATTTGTATTGATTCCCAGGGACAATGGGTCTTTCATAGAAGAAGGTATGCATGGCCTGTTGTATGCACGATCATTGCAAAACTGAAAATTTGTAAGCACGGTGATACTCACCGCAATTTTTTTTCATTGTTTACGCATGCATGAACATGCTTCATGTTCACCCGGAGCCCAACATGGGCGGTAGTGGCGCATGGGTCACGTGATGATGATCCCCCGTCTGCCAACGACGCCATGACAGCTGTTCTGGGGAACTTGG
Organism: Malassezia restricta; assembly: GCF_003290485.1. Classification (NCBI taxonomy): domain Eukaryota; kingdom Fungi; phylum Basidiomycota; class Malasseziomycetes; order Malasseziales; family Malasseziaceae; genus Malassezia; species Malassezia restricta. Next base: position 1,198,693 of record NC_040195.1, read on the forward strand.
AGTCGTTCTTGTTTGTACAGCGAGCGTCATTGCACTCGTTGAGTGCACAGTGCATGGCACAAACCGCACGAAAACTTTTTCATTTAGAATTTTCATTGTGAGCGACCTGCGTCTGAAAGCACAGGCGAGCAAACAACGCACCCAACCAGACGTCATAACAATATGGCAGACCTACCCAGGACGCCTCGAAAAGACAGGACCAAGGCATACACAAGCACTTATGGTGACCGGTTTATCCCGAGTCGTGATGGAACTGATTTGCAAGCGGCGTTTCAGCTATTGCCAGAAGAGATCTGGACGCCCGGAGGTCGGCACAAGCGAAAAAAAATGCCCGATGTTGATGCACAAATGGGTATGTTGTCATCACTCACATGTACAGAAGAAGCGAACGAAACCTATTCCATGCTTCTCAGTTCTGAATTATTCGGTACGGACCGGCCCGTGACCTCGTCGCCATCTTCGCATGGTAATTGGGGTGCCCTTTCACCGACACGAACAGGCAGTACGACTCCACTCACCAACTCGCCTTCTGCTGTGCGTACGTATCGTGCCGACTCTATGCCCACGTCTACATCCAAAAAGAACTTGCTGAGTTTTCGAAATCCTGCGTCGTCTTCAACGACGCCAGTGAGTCGGCGTACCATGATGATGAATCCGTCCTCAAGCCGCATACGAGACGCAGCGACATTGGATAATGACGTGGCAGATTTGTACGGATCAGTCGCGCGTAGCTCGTCCTTTGTATCTCCTAGTGTATCGCCGGCGAGTACGCCCACAGGTGGCGTACTGTCGCCGTTTGAGCAAATTGACTCCCCGATCCATACGGCCTACAGTACATCGCCGGTGAAGCCTGAGAGTCAACGCCTGTTGATGAATGCGCGTGTATCTTCGCGCGTCATTAGCAAAGTGCCGTACAAGGTGCTGGATGCGCCGGAGCTCGCCGATGATTTTTACCTCAACCTGGTGGACTGGTCGCAGCAAGATGTATTGGCTGTGGGTCTGAACAAATGTGTGTACCTGTGGTCTGCCAAGACCTCAGGCGTGACGAAGCTGTGTGACCTGCAAGGCACGCAGGACAGTATTACGGGTCTCAACTGGTCCGAGCAGGGCCAGTACCTAGCGGTTGGTACGCAGTCGGGTCTTGTTCAGATCTGGGATGTCGAGAGAGAAAAGCTGTTACGGACCATGCTGGGACACACGGCTCGGGTGGGTGCGATTGCATGGAACCATCATATCCTGACGACGGGATCGCGTGATCGGAACATATATCACCGTGACGTGCGTGTCCCCGAGCACCATATCAAGACACTGCAGGCGCACCGACAGGAGGTGTGTGGCCTTAAGTGGAATGCAGCATGTGACCAACTGGCCTCGGGGGGCAACGACAATAAGCTGTTGATTTGGCATGGGCTGTCAGATACGCCGCTGCATCGCTTCAACGAGCACACGGCTGCCGTGAAAGCGATTGCATGGAGTCCTCATCAGCAGGGTCTGCTGGCATCCGGCGGAGGTACAGCTGATATGAAGATCCGCTTTTGGAACACACAGACTGGTAAGCCACTTTCGGTGATCGACACGGGCAGCCAGGTGTGCAATCTTGCGTGGAACAAAACGTCGAATGAGATTATCAGCACCCATGGCTACTCGAGTTCGAACATGCACAACCAGATCCAGCTGTGGCGATACCCATCGTTGTCTCAGGTCGCAACACTGACAGGCCACACGATGCGTGTGTTGTACTTGGCCATGAGCCCATCCGGCAAGTCGATCGTGACGGGTGCGGGTGATGAGACGCTGCGGTTCTGGGACCTGAACACACCTGCGCGAGAGCAACAAGACCGCATGGACGATCGAAGCCTGCAGTCCTCCTTTATGAAACTCCGTTAATGTATACTATCTTTACAGCCACTCGATGGTTGCAGGCGGCTTCGACGACACATCAAGCACGACACGATTTACGCCCTGGACCTCGTTCGTAATGCGATTCGAAATGCGAGACAGCAGTGCATAGTCAAATGGATACCACGTCGCAGTCATAAAATCGCTCGTTGATGCCGCACGCAGGGCAATCACCTGATCGTATGTCCGCTTGTCACCCTGTACACCCACCGCACGCACGGGCAGCAGCACAGCAAATGCCTGGCTGATGTCGTTGTACACGCCCGCCTTCCAGATCTCGTCCAGATAGATCCGGTCAACCTGCTGCAGCAACTTGACCTGCTCACGCGTGACAGGACCGAGAATACGGATCGCCAGGCCAGGGCCAGGGAAGGGATGGCGCATGACGAGATGCTTGGGTATGCCCATAAGCATGCCGAGTTCACGAACCTCGTCCTTGAACAGCTCACGCAGCGGCTCAATCAGCTTGAGCTTCATGTCCTCGAGCAGGCCGCCCACGTTGTGGTGCGTCTTGATCGTGGCACTGGGGCCCTTGAAGCTGATGCTCTCAATCACGTCCGGGTACAGCGTGCCCTGTAGGAGGAACTCGTACTTGCCCGAGCCCGTGGTGGCCGCCTGGGCCTCGGCCTCCTTCTCGAGCCGCTCGGCTTCGCGCTCAAACACCTCAATAAACGTGTTTCCGATGATTTTGCGCTTCTTCTCCGGGTCTTCCACGTCCTTGAGGCGACTTAGGAACAGATCCGAGGCATCCACGACGGTCAACTGTACACCCAGGTGCGTGGAAAGCATGTCGTGTACCTGCTTGGCCTCGTCCATGCGCAGCACGCCGTTGTCGACCATGATGGCATGGAAGCGATCGCCGATGGCTTCATGCATGATCTTGGCAGCCACGCTGCTGTCCACACCACCAGAGATGGCGCCAATCACACGGCTCGTAGGACCGACCAATTCACGGATACGAGCGATTTCCTTGTCAATAAACGTCTCCATGGTCCAGTTGCGCTTGCATCCACAGATCCGGTCGACAAAGTTTTCGAAAATAGCTTTACCGCAGGTGGTGTGCGTCACTTCAGCATGGAACTGGATGCCATAGAACGGCTTTTCCTTGTGCGCGATGGCAGCGTAGGGCGCCGTGGCTGTGTGGGCGATGACTTCGAAGTTGTCAGGCATCTTGGACAGTTGATCACCGTGCGACATCCACACCGTCAAGTCAGATCCAATTCCACCCAGCAACGCGTCGCACACGCTGTTGCCCGTCTGCAGCACTTGGATCGTAGCGTGGCCATACTCCCGAGTGTCGTGCGGATCGACGTGGCCGCCGTGGTTCCATGCCATTTCCTGCAGCCCGTAGCATATACCCAGTACCGGGACTCCGTACGTAAAGACAGCAGGATCCACGCGCGGAGCCACATCATCGTACACCGAGTACGGCGAGCCCGAGAGAATGATACCCTTGGGCTTCCATGCAAGATCCGCCATCTTTTGCGTGCATGGCAGCATCTCGCAGTACACATTCAGCTCGCGGCATCGGCGCGTAATAATATGCGAGTACTGCGAGCCAAAGTCAAGAATCAAGATCGAGTCGTACTGGCTGTGGATCTCCTGGCTCATGGTCAAGGGCCCATCCAAGGCACTCGCGCGGTTTTTTTTTGCAGCCGGCGCTGGCGCTTAGGTAAGCAACACCCAGGCACCTCCTGCCGCGCGCCTGTCGTGAGGTGGTTGTTGTTGTGCGATGGCCTTTCCCGAGTTTCGCGTGGCGGGTATAGGCGAGCCGGTCTCGTCCCTCGCCTTTTACCCTGATGCATCATCGACACGCAGAAGCCGTCATCTTCTCGTGGGAAGCTGGGATAAGTTTGTGCGTGTGTACGATGTGAGCGACGGTGCTGCCGGCGCTGATGGCGTTCGTATGCTGCAATCGTTTGAGCACCCGGCTGCCGTGCTCGACGTGGCATGGATCAACGAGTCTCTTGCGGCGAGTGCATGCCTCGATCGTCGAGTTCGTCTACTCAATACGGAAAATGGACAATCGGTGATACTGGGAAAGCATGAGCAAGGTGTCAGTCGCCTTCGCTACGATCCGCACACCCAGCTCTTGTTCTCTGGCTCCTGGGATGCGACTTTGAAGGTTTGGGATCCTATTCGCGGTGCGGATGCGTCACTGTGCCATACCCTCGCGCTCCCTGGCAAGGTATTTGCGATGGACGTATCGCCTCGCACGCCATCTGCGCCACCGCGTCTGGTGGTGGCGATGTCGGAGCGATCCGTGTTTATTTTCAAGACGCATCAGCTGCGTGAGGCTGTCAATGGCCAAGATGCGTTATGGGAGCCGGAGCAGCGCCGCGAGAGCAGTCTGAAGTTCATGCTACGAGATGTGCGATGCATGCCTGACGGCGAAGGATACGTCACATCGTCTGTCGAGGGTCGTGTCGCGGTGGAGTTTTTCCGTATGGACGCGCAGGTGCAGGCCAACAAGTACGCGTTCAAGTGCCATCGCAAGGAGGTGGATGGTATCGATGTTGTATACCCTATTCATGCCATCGCTTTTCATCCTATCTACGGTACGTTTGCTACGTGCGGTGGCGACGCACACTGCGCGCTGTGGGATCCAAAGGCCAAGAAGCGTATCCGGCAGTATGTGCTGCCTTCGCCTGTCAGCACAGCGGCCTTTAGCGCGGACGGCAGTGTCCTAGTGATAGCCAGCGGCGCAGAAAACCTAGAGACGGCCGGCTCGGAAGCCCACGACGTGCTCCTGCACGTCAAGTATGTGGTCGACGAGGCCAAGCCTAAGAGCAAGTCCGACAAGTAGGTGCGCGTGTTGAAACGCGCTCCTCGAACTTAGGCCTGGGCGGCGGCGGCGGCGAGCGCTGCGGAAAAGGCACGCAGCAGCGCATCCGTGTCTTCCAGCCCAATACTCACACGCACGAGCTTATCACTCACATCCATCTCGGCGGCCCAGTCGAGCTCAGCATAGTGGGCCAGGAGTGTGTAGGGGCAGGCCAGTGTGCAGTTCGTGCCGAGCGATGGACCCTTGGCACACTCGAGGGCATCATAGAAGGCGCGTGCGGCGGCTTGTGTCACGAATTCGACCGAGAGCAGACCACCGAAGCCGCCCTGCCTCGCGCTGCCTACGCGATCGTCGTACGGCTCATGGCGGCGACAGGTCTCGTAATGCTCACGCGTCACGTATTTCGGATAATAGGCACACATCAACACACTGTCTGCCTGGCCGCCCGCGCGGCTCTGTGCGTACATGTAGTCGGCCACAGCCTCGGCATTCTTGTCAATGCGCGCGATGCGTGCGACAAAGTCGCGAGAGTTGCGCTCGAGGAAAATCGCATCTTCCATCCAAAAGATGTCAAGGTAGTTCGCAGACAGGACAGCGCGTAGCGCGTCGGCATGCTTGGACTGCGGGTTCAACACGAGCGAGCCACTCATGACGTTGCAGTCGCCCGAAAACACCTTCGTCAGACTCGACACCACCAAGTCAGCGTATGGCAAGACTTCCACATTCACAAAGTTGCCGACCGTCTCGTCGATGACGACGCAAAAGTCATACTTGTCAGCCAGCCGGCGGATCCGCGGCAAGTCGGCAGAGCGCAGTAGAGGATTGCTGGGGAATTCGCAAAACAATGCATGGATCTTGGGTTCGTGGGGGGGCTGTGACTCGAGGAGCTGCTCGAGGGCCGTCAAGTCGTCGTCTGTGCCGCGCCCGAAAAAGTGGCAGCCGGGACCCCATTTTTGCAGAACCTTGAGGGTGTCGGTGTACGGAAAGCCAAAGCACACCGACTTGCCGACCGGTAGATGCCGGCCTACGAAGCTCGGATCGGGCATGGTCCGCAGGGCATGTTCACATGCCTCTTTCGTCACGGGCTCGCCTTTTTGCGTCATGTACTGCAGCAGCATCAGGGTTTGATGGGCATGGTAAATACTGCTCATGCCGCTGGGGAACAGGAATACGTCATGTTCGCTCACGCCTGACACCTTGCGCGCACTCACGGAGCGCTCCTCGGGCTCATCCTCCAGTGCACCCAAGAGCGTACCAGCGATTCGGCGGCGCAAAGCCACCTTGGCATCCTTGGCCAGAGCGAATGGCAAGTTGCGTCCGAAGCGCTCCTCAACAAACACGCTGTGCTCGTGCGTGAGTCCTTCCTCGTCGTCTTTGGTATCCACGGCATTCGAAGATGAGGAAGGAGGGCTGGGTTCAGAGTAGAGAGCATCCAACGACCGCGACGATTGGTAGCGGCGGCGACCAAAGCCGCCGCCCCGGGTCGTGACGCCCTGCGTGAGTGATGCATGATGGCGCGGCTCATGCTGCGATCCAGCAGGCGTCAGCAGCGATGCATTGTGAGCGATGATGCGCATGCAGTGATCAGCCACACGACTCGAGATGCCGAGACCCGTGTGCTGCCAGAATTGCTTGGCGAGCGGAAAGTGCTCGCGATCGAACAGCACGATATACAGACGGATCGCTGTGTCGTCCGGATTCGGCATGCTTACCTTGTGATCGTCTTGGGTCGGGTGCGCCAGCATACTGAAGCGCACAATGCGAATCGGGATCGGTGGCATGCCTGGGTGCTGACGCTGGTGCATGGCATGCATAAAGTCGCGGCACTGCGAAGCATGCTGCGGAGTGACGAAGAGAATACAGTCTTCGTTCGGCTTGGCAAATTTGTCCAGCAGAATGCGTGAGAGTTTCTGAATCGAGTGATGGATAAAGAAGCGCGGGTAGCCTGTCTGCATCGTGTTGGTAAGACGACCTTCTTCATAGTCGACGATATCTTGCCACTTCGGCAGAGATACCGAGACGGCATGCGAGACATTCGGAGGGATCGGCTCGCCGACGGGAATGTGCGGCATCACGCCACTTGCATGGGACGCGCTTGCTACATCCGCCATGGTGCGTGTGAAAAACGACGACGCTCGGTGGCTGGAAGGTGGGGGACGCCTGGCTCTATCATATTTGCACATCTGCCCATCGATGGCAAGGCCTACGGCGCCGTCCTCGCAGGGGGGTATCTATGTGGAGGGCAGCTCAGGAGACCAGGATGAACACTGGCGTGAGTCGTGGCATACGTACGCAGGAAGAAGACGATCAAGACGCCGAAAATCTTGAGCATGAGCCAGCGGTTATTCGCAATGCTGGTATAGTACTTGAGCAATTCTCGACGCGCGCCCTCGACATTATCGGATACATGCATCACATCGTCGTCGATCCGCTGTACCATTTCGCCCTGCTGAGCTACCATGTGCGCGAGTTGACCGAAGATCTGGCCCAGCTCGGAGATCGTCGACTCGATCGACTCGATCGCACTAGAGCGCTGCTGCAGGTAGGAAGACTGTTGGTCTTCGAACTCGTTCAGCAGAAGCTGCTGCTGCTGCATGCCGCCCGTTTCCATCATGTCCAGGGCAAGAAATCCCTTGTCTGTCGCGTGAGTCTCGTCATCGGGGAGTGCCTGCTGGCTGGGTGTTCCGCGGTGATGCAGCTTGGCTACGGGCTCAGGCCCACGTGCCAGCGTATACAGGGGCGACTTGGATCTTTGCTGCTCCATGGCCGGCGAGACGGCGCCCTGGAAAAACTGTTCGGAGCGGTCTTTGGACGCCTTCATGTTCTGCGTCCGCACTTCCAGAATATCTTGGAAATTGGTGGTGGTATTTGCGAGCGAGGACTGCAGCATCGTGACGACATTACCGCGATGCTCGTCCGCGCGACTCGGTCGCGAACCACGAGCCATCGAATATGGCTGCAGCTCGGCCAACTGACGATTCAGACCAGCGATATCGTGCTTGATAATGTAAGTAAGCTCAGAAATCTCCACAGGTCTGTCATCAAAGAGCGTCTTTCGGCGCGCGAGCTGGGAAAGCCGATCCAGCTTGGCCGTGGTTTGGCTCAGATCATGCGATATAGCCTGAGCTCGTCGCGAGAATTCTGCATGTGCCGCTGTAGGCCGAGCCTGCGACGCAGTCGTGGATGCTGGGGCGCTGCCGGCATATTTTGTTAGTATGCTGTGAAATTCGACCGTGCGGTCCTTGACAGACAAGGCGTAGGCCGATCCTGCAGGGAACGCCATGACGTGGATGGCCTTCTCGACAGAGAGGCCGCGTCCCCGGCCAAAGTGGAGGACCGTCACAGCAGGCGCATGTCATGCTGACACACCCTTCGGCCAATCCGGTTGCTTCCGAGCGCGGACGTTCCATCCCACGCGTGTGGTTGGCTGCCGGCGGCCAGCCGACCTGAGGGGGCCTTCTGCTCCTAAGCCGACCTTGTCCTCTGCCCCTGTTGGTGATCTTTGGCATGAGTCTGTTTATGGCTTCACGCTTGCTCCGCGCCCCGCTGCGCCAGACTGCATGTGTGCTGGGTACCGCCCGTATGGCCCCATGTGCCATCCACACGTCTGCCAAGGTGCAGGGCCTTCCTTGGGCAAAGAACGTGCCTACGACTTCGATGACGGAGGAGCAGGACCTCCAGCACCTGAATGCCCGTCGTAATGATCGCCCCATTTCGCCCCACGTCGAGATTTACCAGCCCCAGCTTACATGGTGCAGTTCGATTGCGCACCGTGTTACCGGTGTCGGTCTGAGTGGTGCGCTCTACGCGTCCGCTGTAGCCTACGTGGCTGCTCCATACATGGGTTTGGGTGAGCTCGTTTCGTCTGCCTCGCTCGTGGATGTGGTGTCGCACATGCCCGTGTGGGCCAAGCTGCTGGTCAAGGCGCCCCTGGCTGCTGCCTTTAGCTACCACTCCTTGAACGGCATCCGTCATCTTTTGTGGGACTGGGCTCTTTGCACGACGCTCCGCTCGTCGTACGCTGCCGGCTACGCTGTCATTGGCCTCACAGGCGTCGCTACCGTCGGTCTCTGCATGTTGTAATATCATAGAAACGACTAAAACGAATGCACTATCGGAGTGTGGTCTGTAAGCGATATGCGAGGGGCAGTGCGGCTGGATTGTCTGTCGTGGAAAGCAGATTGACGACGTCACGAAATGTCCGCGAGTGCTTGTTCCAGCTCGCTTCAATCTTGGTGAGGATATCGCCTTCGTCGACCAGGGCAGGCGGCGATGCGGTCTCGTCGCCTCGTTCGTACCAAGCATCCACAGCCTGTTGCATGGCCTCGCATTGCTCGGCGAAGCGCAGCTTGCTTTCTGTGAAGGCGGTGATCGTATTCATGAGCTTTCTGTGGCATTCCAGGTATCGATAGTCCGTCAGCATGCACTCTTTTCGGCACGTGTTTAAAAAGTCAAAGTGGTGCTTCATGAATTCGTCCACCGACTGTGCCTCGTGCAGCTTGCGCTCAAGTTCGTGCCAGTTCGGCTCGATGATCTCGATCGTGTAAAAGGCGAGGAGCTGCTGTACAAGCAGCAACATGCGCTGCCGCAAGAGATGTACCCGCATTTTCCACCGCTCCATCGGTGCTGCATGGGGTCGCTTGTCACGCCGCCGCCTCCATGACATGGTCTGATCTACCCATACGTCTGTCAGTGCACGCTCCAAGAGTTTGAACAGGAGGAGACAGCGATGAATAAACTGCCAGCGGAGGATGTTTTTCTTGGAGATGACGAGCGATACTGGAAATTGGACGTGCACGTCGAATTGAAGCAGGTACATGGCCACTTCCCGTGTGCCTTGCTGTTGTCGTTCTGCCTGCTGCTTCGCCCGCAATTTGGCGATCTCGACGACGCCTTTGGTATCGGCGATACGCTGCAGCTGATCGTAGGCACGCTCTTTGGCCAAGTCCACGCGCAAGTCTTCCCGGTATGGATCCATGAAACCTACGCTGTCAGAGCTGCCGAGCGCCGTGTCGAGTTGTGTCTGGAGTCGCAGCAGTGTCGTTTCGCGAATGCGTTGTGGATCCACAATTTTGCGAAGTTCGTGCTCGGACTGATCGAGAAACGTGTGCAGGAAATCCGACTGAGAGAAGAAAAAGTAGTGTTTGAGCGCACATAAGCGGCCGATAATGTCCTTGTCCCACTTGAGCAAACGCAATAGCGCCGCGTTGGCGCGTTGGTAGGCACGTTCGATACACACGGAGAACGCCTCGTCGTCCATGACGACGCGCTCCAACTTGGCGTCCAGGGCCAGGTACGCCTCGACGTGTGCGTCCTGGGTCCCAAACAGTGTTTGAACGCGTTCGGACTGTGCGTTGGAGACATCAATACCGCATTCGCGTATGGCATTGAGGTACTTGCCGGCCAGCAGGATTTTGTGCTTCCAAGGTTCCAGAAAGGCGGGGATCTTGGCGCCACCGGTCAGTTCGCCTCGCGCTTCGTCCACATCGTCTGCTCCGGGATCGCCATCGCGTGCCCGTTGTTCTTGCTGTGCATAAAAGCGCTCATCACGGAGCATGTATCGGCATTCCCAGTACTCATCGGTCGGATTGGATTCGAGGCTCGCGCGTGTGACACGTGCATCTTCCACGACCATAAACTCTTCATACGGATCGAGGAGCACGCCTGACGTGATCCAACGCAAAAGTGTGCGAGCGTAGGGCTGTGATGCTTCACGGAACAGAGCCAAAAACAATGTATGCGCCACGGGGTCGCCGCCCAGTTGCGTGAGGCGATCCCAGAGCTTGGAAAGCACTTCTCCGCCCTTGACGATGCCGCCTACGATACCCTGCTCAAGTCCGTCATCGAGGCCTAGCAAAGCGCGACGATCGCGTTCTAGTTGTGATGCGTCGCTATCGTAGCCTGCCTCCGAGGATTCGTCCTCCTCGTCCTCGTCTGGCTCATCGTCCCGGGGCAGAACGTCGGCATGCGTAATACTGGCGATGTCCGATGTGACAGAGTGAATCAGCCCCAACGTGCGCAGCATCGGATGCATGGTGAGCCACATTTGCTGCAGCGTGAAATCTGGCGAGCTCAGTAAGCGCTCCTCCATCTCTGTCACGAGCTCTTCGTACGCATCGAGCTGTTGCCGCACAGCAGCGCACAAAGCGTGCATGACTGTGCCGTATTCGAGGCCTGATTCGCAGTCGACAAAAGCACAGATGGATGTGTAGTAGCTTGCGAGCGGCAGGATGCGTTCGACAAGTTCACGAATAGATGGGTTCAGTGCGGCATCGATCACGTAACGGGCGCCATTCAGCCTGTGACCGAGATCGTCGGGCTTGAAGTCAGGGGCGTATTGGACATAGTTGCCTTCGATGCCAATCAAGACGTACAGCAAGTCTTCCACGAGGAGCACGTCCTGGAGAGTCGTGTCCGCCAGCGCCAAGCTTGGGACATGGTGCGATGCTTCGAGCGTCTGGGGCTCTTTGCGGGAGGGAGGCAGGCGTCCACTCAGTGGGTTGAGAACAAACGAGGCTTCGTCGAGGTAGGATTCCGATGACATGGCTCGAGTCTCAGGCACGGGCGGTGGCACGGGTGAAGGACCGCGATCGAGTTTCTGGATCATAGGTGGCAGCCTGATATGCGAGGGCGTTCGAGCGATCGGCGTAGTTTCCTCTTCCTCGTGCAAGGCACTTGAGGGCGTATGACGAGCAGCGCCCATGACGCGTCGTGTCGAGTGCTCGACGGCCGATAGCCGACGAAGATACCGGTCATATTGCTTCGCACTCATAGCCGCGCCGCGACTATTCGCACGGCCAGGGGTGAACGGAATTGACCGCGATGCACGATGCACCGAGGGCGGCGCCTGGCCATGCGGCGTCGACATCGTTCGCACCGACGCCAGAGCGACGCGTGTGGATGGGCCTGTTTGGAGTATCACGTGATGTGAACACGACGCGCACCTACGAACGGGGGTCTTGGTAGCGGGGCGGAGCCCAGCCAGACTCGGAGCGAGGGCCGTGGAGGGCGTTGTCGGGGAGGGAGGCCTGGAGGAAGCGATCGTAGCCGGAGGGGAGACCTTCGCGGATGACATGACCACGTGGACCCAGCCATTGGGCAATGCGCGATGCATCGCGTTCGGCCAGCGAGGCCGCCGACGCACAGCCCTCGGCCTCATCGTCGAGGACACGTGCGCCAGGTGTCTCCATGGCCAGACTCAGTACGGCCCATCCCACGACCATCATGGCGGGGGGCCGCTGTCCATCGGACACGTGCATCTCCATGACATGCGCTATGCGCTCGAGGGTCGAGGCGATCATGCGTTGGTCGTTGGAACTGGCACGTTCGATGATCGCGATGGGCGTGTAAGGCGGATAGGCAGCGCCGTGTCGGCCCTCGCTGGATTCGGAAACGAGCGTCTCGATCACAGCAGGCAATCGAGCTACGCCCATCAAGAGCAGCAGAGTGCGTGAGCGCTCGTATCCAGGCAGCATGACGCGTTTGCCTCCGCGACCGACACCCGTGCACATGATCATACTTTCGGCCGCGCCACGTTGCGTGACGGGAATGTTGAACATGAGGGGGCCGGCCAGGGCACTCGAGATGCCGGGGATGACCGTGCAGTCGATGCCCGCGTTTTGGCACGCCACAAGCTCCTCGCCGCCACGGCCGTACACGAAGGGATCGCCCTGCTTGAGCCGCACGACCGTTTTTCCTTCGCGCGCAGCGTCCAGTGCCTGAGTAATGAGCTCCGATTGAGCTCCTTCGGCATTGCCGGGGAACTTTTTGGCGATCACGAACGGCGTAGACGGTGGCAGCAGAGCAAGAACGGCGGTGGGTACGAGTTTATCAGACAGGATGAGATCCGTGTCGGGCGACATGAGGATCTCTTTGGCAGCCACGGTGAGCAGTGCAGGATGCCCGGGGCCAGAGCCAAGTAAGTACACGCGGCCTTTCTTGGTAGGTGGCGTTACATCGATGTCGTGTCGCGAGCGTTTCGTCGCGCGCTCATCGGGATGGGGCGCATCGCTTCGTGTCTCTTCATTCTCGAGCAAGGCACGCATCTGCGTGGCGTCTAACGTAGCAAGGCACTCAAGAGGCCAGTACTCACTGATCTGTGCGACAGAACGCATACGTTGCCGCTGTGCGGAGCAAGCATCGTGGCTGTCGGTGCTGACATAGCCAAGGGTATCTGTGAGGATGGGCTCATCTTCATGCTCACCAGCGACGCCGCGACACGCGCGAGTCTTGGCCATCTCACGCATGTCGCCGATGCGCTCTACAGCCAGTCCCACCGACGCTGGAAGGGAGCTGACGACATGCCGACGAATTCGACCAGCCAAACGACAGCCTCGGCCATTCGTCGTCACAGCGATCTGAAGGGACGAAGGGTGATCGGCATCCTGCGCCACAAAGCGATGCGTAGCAGGAAAGGAAAAGTCGCACAGGTCAGGTACATCCGTCACATTGATAGGGAGACGACGCGCGCGGCATGCCTGCGCCAGCATTTGACACCGCAAGCGGCGCGCGTCCACATCGTTTGGCACCGTGGTGAGCGTGTCTGTCACGCACACTGCAAACAGACACTTTTCTTCGCCGTCTATGTCATCCAAGATGCGGCCCCAGGCGTCTTTGCATGCGTCCCCCTCACCTGGCGGCGGAAACAGCGACGCGTGCGACACGGAGTAAAACTGGTCGGGGGGCGCCTCTGCGAGCGGTGTGTGCCATACATGCTTTGCGATCATACCCGCTTCCCGCGCTGCACACATTCTCGCGTGCACGAGCTTGCCCTCCCCGATGACCAGCAGGGTGCGCTGTTCGGGGCGGTGCGCCAGCAGCAGCGAAGCTGTCGAGGTCATGAGGAAGCAGGTGGAGGGAAGGCAGGCAGAGGTTTGTCGCGCCGTTTTTTCGGGGCCGCGCGTTTTCTTGCGCCTTATCGCTGCGATGGAGTGTGACTCTCGCCTGTCGATGGCCAGCATCGACGCGGATGCACGAGCGAGTGCGGAGGCAGCAGAGAAGCAATGGGATGATACAGAGGCCCCTCGTGTGGAAATGAGCGAGCTGGGCGGACCGTTTGAGGGCCCAGAAAAGCTGCTGGAGCTGTGGTTTGCGCCGAATGTCGAGTCACTGCCTGAGTGCCAGCGCGCGATGGTGGAGCGTGGTACGCGGCTGGGCGGTCGTGTAGGGCTTCGACGCGTCCCGAAGAGTACATGGGAGAGTATGTTGGACTTGGTCAAATGCAAGGTGCTCAGTGTGGAAACGAGTCCTGATGTAGATGCGTACCTGCTCAGTGAGTCGTCCATGTTTGTATACCCCCATAAGCTGATCCTCAAGACATGTGGTACTACGACGCTTCTTTTCGGCCTAGACCGTCTGCTTCGGATTGCTAAAGCGACTCTCTTTGATGAAGAGGCACTCTCGCTGCAGGCGTCGAGTGTCTCCAGCACCATGCTTGCTGCCGCCGTCGCGGGCGACACGGATGGCAAGATCCTCGGTAGCTATGTGCGCCACTGTTTCTACAGTCGCAAGAGCTTCATGTTCCCGGAAAAGCAGCAGGGACCTCACCGGGACTGGATGCTCGAGACGCAGTTCCTGGACCAGTACTTTGATCACGGCGCGGCGTACACGGTGGGCAAGATGAACGGGGATCACTGGCTGCTGTACATGGCTCAGAGCATCGACGCAGAGGCAGAAGCTGTGATTCACAGCGAAGAACAGGTGGGTATGGACATGGATACGCTACCTACGCGTCGTGCCGTCGACACGGACTCGACCCTCGAAATCCTGATGACGGAGCTTGCCCCTGAGGCATGCGCCCAGTTCCACTTTGATGCGAAGGAAGACACAGATGTGGATGCGGCACACAGGCTCGGTCGCCAAGTGTCCCAGGCGCTGGGTCTGTCCGACCTGTTTGCCCAGACCCAACTCGATGCCTTTGCGTTTGAGCCGTGCGGCTACTCGGCCAATGCTCTCGTGCCGGCCAATGCGCACCATTCGGCCGGCTACTGGACGATTCACGTGACGCCGGAGCAGGGCTCGAGCTACGCCTCGTTCGAGACGAACGTGACGCTCGACTGTGAGGGCCCGATTCAGGCTGCGCGGACGCATGTGACCAACGTGCCAGAGCTCGCGCACCGTGTGGTGAACACGTTTCGTCCTGGCAGCTTTACACTCACGCTCTTTGTATCTATCGACCATGCGGGCAGTGCAGCGGCTCTTCGTGCCCTCGAGCTGCACGGCTACACCAAGAGTGACCGCATTCTGTACGAGTTTGAAGGGTACGAATTGCTGTTCCTCTCGTTTCACAGGCGGCGCTAATCAAGCGTCCGAGCCGCTGTCAGACGCCGAGTCACTGGATGCATCCGATGCGCCTCCAGGCATGTCGACATCGTTCATCACGTAGCCGTGTGCTTGGAGCGCGTCGCGGATCGACGGCGCGGTAGATAGCGAGCATGAAACGGCACAGACAGATGTGCTGGCGTCAAAAATCGGCATAATGTACTGCTGCATGCACCGCTGCACGTCGTCCAGCGTCACAGAGCTGGCCTGCTGGAGCAGTCGCTTGCCCCGGCCCCGGCCCATGCGCTTCAAGCGCACATCGACAAAGCTCTCGAGGGCCGCGGCGCCGACCGTGCCTTCCGCATCTGCGATGCTAAAGTGCAGACTCGACTTGGCCGATTCCAGCATCGTTTCGTCGAATGCCACGCGCGACCCATCGTCCAGCGGCGTGCCATACGCAAGCGCCTCGATGACTTTGCGGCCCTCGCTAAAGGCCTTGGCAGCGTTGGGCGCGCGGTACAGAATAAAGTGGATCTGCTCCGACTCGGCGTCGTTTCGGATCGATGCGCCGTACGCCAGACCGGCACCACGGATATAGCGCCAGAGGAATGATTCCATTGCATTGAGGATCGTGAGGGTAATGACAAGCGGCGCATAGTCTGGGTCCCTGTAGCCACAAAGACCATGCGACGTGAACACGGCATACGAGCTTTCAATCGCAGGCAGCGCACACATCCGGCCCTCCCGCTGCGGCTTTTTGCCCAGCTCCGTGGACACGTCCTTGCCCCATGGCAGAGGACAAAGCTGGGTGGCAGAGCCTGGCGGCAGACACGCGCGCCATGGCTCTACCGGGTGGGGAATGTCGAAAATGTTGCCCGCCACGCTGATGCGCACATGCTCCGGTTGCAAGAGCGATGCGCGAATGGTGTTGAGGTGTTCGATGACCTGCGTGGGATCGTCTTGCAGCGCATCGACCATGTCTGGTACGCGCTGCGCCTGACGCAAGATCGTGTTGGCCTCACACGAAGAGTGTGTGTTGGAGTAGAGCATAGAGCGAGACAGCGACCAAGCCACCATACGCCCATCGCGCTTTTGTTCCGGAAGGGACTGGGCGAGCTTGGCTGCTGCTACACGAACGCGCTCAGGAGCGAATTCGCTGCGCCACAGCAAGTCGTATACCCAAGATACGACCTTGGCGTAGTGCGCTGCAGGCGCTTTGAGCTCAATCGCCACCGATTCCGAGAAGCTCGAGCCGATACCGATGGCAGCATCGTACTCGAGCACATCCTCATCGAGCTGCTTGACCACGTCTTCGTACGCGAGCCATTCCCCATTTTGGCGCCGAATCGGCAGGGAGAAGACCATGGACAGGTATAAGGTAAGATAGGCACGCAGCTCAGGCGGCACACTGTCGGTGCCGATCACGACAGATACAAGGACAAACTTGGAGGGAATGTGGTCGAATTGGATAGAAAAAGGCGGGGCCGGTGCATCGCCATCAATGTGGGCTTGCAGGCGCTCGTCATCGGGCGTGGCAGCTTCATACAAGGGTTCTTGCTCCGTCGTACGCGGGCCACAGGCAGCGGTTGATACCTTGATCCATTCGATCGTATCGCTCGAGGGAATGGGGAACGAGTCGAGCATGTTGGGCGGAATCGGCACGTCGTTCTCCTGGCGGGCATGCTGGAGTTTTTGATCGCATTCATGTGCGCCTCGTTCGCCCCATGCCTCGCGACGTTGGGCGACGCGGCCTTGTGTCTCGTCCTTGAGTCGTGTGACAAGCGATGCAGATGGTCGGCCTACTACGACGAGGCGTGGGTTGTCGATAAAGTAGCGACGGAGTACGTCGAGCCATGCCTCGTTTGTGAACTTGTCCAGAGCGTCGAAGCGGCTCATATCATCGAGCGTCGTAGCAAGACCTTGGCCGTCCCTCTTTCCGTACAAAAAGTCGTGGATGAGCACGTCGGCAAAGCAGTCAGCTGGGCGCATTTCCAGTTGACTCAGTAAACGTATGCGTTCGCGAGACAGCACCGTCTTCATGCGAGTCATGTCGATGCCCTCGGCAAGGACGCGGCGCAGCAGCTGATCTAGATGACCATCAAGCTCGTCCAGCTGGGACGAAGGCACACCACTGAACCAGGCAGACAGGACCGACTTGCCTGCACGCTCGCTGTTGCCAAAGTACACATCGGTGCTCAGAGGCTCGTCGCGCTCGACAAATTCGCGCTGCACTGGACTCACTGGCGAGTCCGTCAAATACGTGCTCAGGACATCTAGGGCATGCAGCTCCAGATTCTCTTCCAGCGTTGGGCCGATCCACGAGACCTGTACTTCGCCGATACTCTCGTCACGCTCGGGAAACTCGACAAACACGCGTCGGCGATGGGGATGAGCCGGCGGGTCAGCATCGTCCACGCCGTGACCAGCCAACACCGAGCCATCGATGACTGGTGGTATAGCGCTGCCTGTTTCGACAAAGGGTCGCTTCCAGCCAGCGGGGCCATGCTCGCCATGCGCCACGCCAAGCTGAACGAACCGTTCGTCGATGCCCTGCAGGGTAGCAAAGAGTTTTTCGCGGTCAAGTGGACCACACAAGACAATAGCAGCATTGTGTGGCGCATAATACTTGGCATGGTACTGCCGGATCTCATCGATGGTCAGAACACGCAGGGCCGACATGAGACCGCCAGTTTCGCTCCGGTAGGCAGATGAGCGCGGGTACAGCATGCGCTGCGTCTTGAGCTCCATTAAGTCAGCGCTCGAATTTTCGCGGCCCTGCATTTCAGAGTACACGACGCCCGCGTCTTCCAGCTTGCCATTGATATGGTATACTTCCGTGACAAATCCTGCATCTGTGAGTGTGGGGAAGAAGACGTGATCGCAGTACACAGGCAGCATACGCAGGAAACCATCGGACCCTGCTGTCGTGAGCGTGTAAGCTGTGTGATCGTTCGCTGTCCACGCGTTTGTTCCCTGAGCAAAGGCGCGGTTCGCAAGACTGTCGAGCACGCCCTTGTATGGATACTGCTGGCTTCCCAGGAACACCAGGTGTTCCAGCGTATGGGGCACACCGCTATCCGTGAAAATCTCTGAGGCCACTGTTATGTAGGCATTCAGCAATGGGTTGTCAAACTGCGCCCACAATACGGTCAGCCCCGACGCTGTGCTGCGCCATTTTTCCACTACGAGGTCCGGTGCATACGGCAGGGGTTCGCGCGCAAGGCGTCGGAACGAGCCTATGACCTCACTGTCCACGCTGGGTGCCATCGCGTGGTAGAAACGTCGTCGATACAGGAAAGAGGTCCAGAATCGACAAAGCGCTTGGCGCATGCAGCGCTTTGGTGGCGAATGTGGGCCATGCAGGGCGTCTGACTGGCTTCGTTCTTCCATCCAGTCACGTGTGGGTATATGCATGCTACGAAAAGGTACTCAAATCTCGTACTTCTCGGCCTCGCCCATGACAGAGACGGGCGGTTGCTCCTCGGGCTCGCGAGGAGGTGGTGGATGGTGGCGAAAGAATTCGCGTTCTTCACGACGTCTTCTTTCGCGCTCTTTGACGTAGTGTTCTGTGACACGACGGCCTTCTAGGTGATCCTCGATTTCGGCCGGTGTCATGCGCCAGAAGTATTTCTGACCGATAGATAATTTCTTGAGCCATGGGGGAAACATGCTGCTGCGGACGATAAACCGCTGTACGGGTGTGAGACGCTTGTCTGATATGTCGAGGAAGGACGCCGTGGCAGCGACTCCCCACGGCTCACGTTCCGTGTACCAGCCCTCAGGCACAACTTTGCCGCGCGTCGCTTTGAGGATCAGCCACGGTACAACGTTGAGAATCATATAAGAGATGATGCCCGCAATAAGACCATACCCAATGTTATAGAAAAAGGGAATGCCGATAATAGATAGGAAGGACGGGAGCGCGTCACCCATATACGACCAGTTCACCTCAGTCACAGTGGACATCATCATGGAACCAACAATGACCAGTACACTGCCTGTAGCCCACGGTGGGAAGGAAGAAAAAATCGGGGCGAAAAACAGGCTCACGAAAAACATGAGCGAGATAGTCACAGCAGTAAGACCTGTTCGACCACCCTCGGCAATGCCAGACGCGCTCTCGACGAATGCGGTGCACGGTGAGCATCCCAGGAGGCTGCCCATAGAAATGGAGAGGGCATCACAAACATATGCCGTAGAACTGCCTTCAAAGTCACCCGTGCGAACGTCCACGAGACCTGCATGTGTTGCCATGGCGTATAGTGTACCTGTCGTGTCCAGCAGGTCTAGATACAGAAAAATGATCAAAGCAAGCCACGCATGCCCTGTGTCGTATCCCTGCCAGTCGATGTTCTGAGGTCCAATAGGGTTGATACTCCTCCATGTGGCCACTTTTTTGAAAAAGTCCCAGTTGTTGTTGCCTTGGTCTGTGTAAGGAAATTGCGTCACCGCTGAGCCGCGCGGCCAAGAGGAAACGGACACGAGTAGAATGCCGATGATCATGGCACCTCGTACACGGTATAGGATGAGAAAGGTAATCAGGACGCCACCCAGGAAGATGCCCACCCACATCTTTGGGTCCTGCAACACATGCGATGTGCAAATGCCGTTCTCGTCTTGGTACTCTGGTAAACAGCCGGCGAATTGGAGAATGCTGGAGGATCCTTGTCCAACGACATTGAGTCCACTCGAGCTAAGTCCAATAAGGGAGAGGTACAGCCCGATACCTGCACCTGTGCTTTGTCTCAACGAGTTGGGTAGAAGTCGTGAGATCCATTGTCGTACTCCTAGGAGAGATATGATCACAAAGATCCATCCTTCGAGCCATACAACAGCAAGCGCTTGTGAATAGCTCACGAGACCTGATGAAACAACATTGGCAAAATAGGCATTGGCGCCCAGCCCCGGTGCGAGTCCCAGTGGCATATTAGCAAAAAAGCCCATGAGTCCAGACGACATGCACGCAGCAGCGGCTGTTGCTACGATATAGGCTCGGCGAATGTCATTCTTACATGATTGGTATACCGGATCATTCTCGCATGATTCCGCATTACATTCACAAGGACCGCCAGACGCAGATAGGATATTGGAATTCACGGATAGGATATAGGCCATAGCGGTAAATGTCACGAGACCCGCACGGATTTCAGTCGAAAATCTGGATCCTTTCCGCTCTAAAGGATGTCCAGACCCTTCCAGACGAAAGTGTCGGCCCACGAATGAGCGGGCTATTGCCTCATCTACCTTAGACACTCTCTCCCATAGGCGTCGCAGCATGAGATGAGGGATCCTGCTGCAAACCCAAAAAAAATGCCGCATAAAAAAAAATGAACACCGCTATCAATTGAGTTGCTGACTAAATTGACAGACGCATCTCTGAATCCGATAACCCACGCCCCCACCGTGGCCTACGTAGTTGTAGCGTGCACACTCTGCGTTTGTAAAGACGTTATGGGGTTAAGCTTGTAGCACATAAGGATACACGTTGTACTGCTCAAAATGTGCGCGGTAGATTGAATTTCTCATGCGAAGATCGTTCCTGTCTTGCGTATCTCTATTGACTTAAAGGGCCCCATCTGACGACTCAATGTTACATATTCCTACTGCTACATGCGTTCGCATTCTCGGAATAGTGGGTACGATGAGCGCCTCACGCACCATGAAAAGAAAATGGACAGTCAAGCACATGCGCTAATTATGCGTATTGACTGGTGCCATGTGAATTCAGCTTTTTCTGTTCCGCAAACTTCCTAGATAGATAAGTGCGTCGAAATCAAAGTGATCGCCACGAAAGCATAACATCTATGACCAGCAGGCATGCAACGATTCTACAAGGCCTGTAATGACCGCGAATGGACCAATCATAGTGTATACGGTGTGTTGGAATGCAAAGACAGGCTTTGGGCGTAGATTTGGACCAATCAGATCCATGGTACACAAAGAGGCCTGTCGCCGCGGAGATATGGGCACACGCCTGTCACGTAGATCGAGAACTATAAAGCGGCGCGCAAGTGATCTGAACGTCATTATCGTCAAGATGAAGGCATTTGCGCTAGTCCTCGCACTCACCACCGCTGCGTTGGTACAGGGAAATGCATTCCACTGTGAAAAGAAGGAGACGGGAACTCTAGTCGGTTATGTGGCTAACACCAGTGGCAAGAAGCATGGGCACGAACAACCATTTGCCTTCAAGCACAACCTTATGTATACATCGGACAAGGAGGGTGAAGAAGTTGAATTCTGGGAGTGCAAAGTACCGTCCGACAAGTACGGATGCTCGAAGGACAACAAGATGTTTGGTATGCTTAAGCGCAAATCCAATCCGTCCATGTGCGTGACGAGTGGTCGTGTGCTTCGTGGCATGGGTCCCAAGGAACATGGCTATAGCATGGCATTCACAACAATCCCTAAGGGTGCAAGTGACGCCGTGTCGTGGAAGCCTTGCGCGACGAAAGAGAGTCTGCGGCTGAGGCTTCAATGGTTCTCCCTGGAACGTCATCCGCAGAATGGTTGCTCGCCCAAACTGTCAATGGAGGGTTTCAAGTCGGATAGCACTATGACCTTGATTACTGGAGACAAAAACAGGGCGTCCTTTGACCTCGTACACCCATCTCAGGAGATGCGGTCGCATGCCTTCTTGAAGACAGGCAAGCTAGGAAACGAATGCATATAGGGATGTACAGATAGGGCAATTGTCAGTGGTACGGACTATGGGTCACCGATTCACGTAGCCAAGGCAGATGGGATGTTGTGCTTAGGCAGCATATCTGGGTTTGCCATCAGCCAACCAGTGATCGGGTTCGTAGAGGCCGAGAACGCACATATGTTCACATACCAAAAAGTACCTTGTTCAAGACCCAGAAAATGTATAAACGATTCGCTATTGAAAGGCCATGACACTTGATCAACGAGGTATGATGCCAGGATCAAGGCCTTGTACAGGTGAGGAATACTAGCAACATGCCCAACTGAGTTGGCTGAACAGTCCTATACATCATTCTTGCAGAGTGACATGGTGTTGAGCGTATAAGGCTCAGTCACGCTGGTCGATCATTTGATAACGGACAAAGACATATCGTTGGCTAAGTTTATGATCGTGCGCTTGGTATGGATACGAGATACCGGTTGATATTGCCAATGAAGTGGCGGATGCACCCTATGTGTTGCCGGAATTCCGGTGTTGTGCATTAGTACAGTAGGTATATACGGTGGTGTACTAAGTCTGCACGGATCAACGCCACCGTTATCCACACAATGAAAACATCCATTATTGCTATTGCCTTGGCTGCCACTGCACTTGCATCTGTGGACGCATTGAAGTGCGAAAAGTACGCCTCTGGATCTTTGGCGTCTTGGGAAGAAGTCAACTTGGAGAATGGACATGTTCAGCATTATGCGATGAAGGACGGAAAACTCGCGAAGAGCCAGAAAGGAGAGGAGTTTGACTTCTACGCATGCGAGGCGCCAGCGAAGTTTCATAAGAACCTCAAGGCGAATCGGGACCATGGAGCTGAGAAGGCGGGTGTGATTAAGACGAAGGATGGAAAGAAGTGTCTAACAAACTCGTTCATTCGAGTCCGGGACCCGTCGACGGATGACAAGTATCACACGGGATACAAGCAGGTACCAGAGAACGTGGAGAAGAAGGTGACGCTGGAAGATTGTGCGGAGAACGGAATGGATCTCCGTAAGCAATGGTTTGCGATTCCTTCGCCGCTTCGGGAGGGATGTTCGAGTCGACTTTTGCAGATGGGCTATGAATGTGATGAGCCTCTGCAATTGACATATGGAACGATGGGTGTGGCGTTTGACACGGAGGGTGGTCAAGGAACTAGTCTGAAGAATCCGGATGACTACCGCAATTCGTACAGCTTCTTCGTGACGGAGAAGGTTGACGCGTCGTGTGTTTACATGAACCCGTAATATATACAGATATCTGATCCTAGTTAGAAGATGTTAAGAGAGCTGGAAATTGTGTATGGTAAGGGAGCTGTCGAGCATTGTGTACCAAAGCGGGTATGTGCCTAGTAACAATGAATATTGCTCGTATCCATTTGCTGCACGCTGTGGTGTGGAAGCGTAAACAGTACTTACGGGCTGTTGATAGCGATCGGACCATCATTTGCCGGTGCGCAAGTTTGCTGCGTTCGTGCGACAGGAACGCAAAGTGGAAATAGCGCTTCTTCGCGATTCATCTCCGGATTGTGCAAGAAAGGGTCAAATTTATGTAAGCGAAATATTCGCGGTTGCCCAAGTACATATGTCATAAAACGACGCTAGAATAGCAGGTACTGTCTAGCCGTGGGCTATAACAAACGTGGCGTCGCTGCTCCAAATGTTCGAACTGAGCTTTCACTGTAGCATAGACAAGGTCCTGCAACTGCGCATCAATACCACCGGAGACGAGTGCACACACAAGGTGATCTGCCAGATTCAAAACAAGTGGTGCACGAACGACAGCTGAAGACCGTTCTATTACCGCCACCTTCGAACGCATAAAGAGGCATGACAATTGGCAACCATATATGACAAGTACAAAAAGTGTGACGCCTTGAACGAGCAACTACAACAGCCAAGTACAAAGGTATGAAGATGGCAGTAGCTACGATTTTTTCTACACTGGTCTTTAGCAGCCCGGTGAGTACAGCAATTACCAAAAGAACATTCTGAAGTACCATGCAATGTATGCACCAAGCTGGCTTGCAGCGCCGGTGCATTATGGCTCGTCGGACAATAAGCTGGGTTAGGACAGGTGCGAGGCAGGAATGACGAAGAATATCAAGGAAAGATGACCCGCAGTGCCAAAAGAAAGGAAAAGATGCGCATTCGAGTGCACGATACGCAACGATCCACTGTGTCGAATGGCAGGGACAAGCGATGTCTGATGGAGATGCGAATCGTCTGGAGAAAGTGACTGAAAGACCATCAGAAGTACTGTAACATTTGAGTCGGACAACGGAGCTAGGATGGAATATGCAAGCGTTTGGCTGGATATACTACAGAGATTATAGCTAGGTCAAAAAGACAGAGGCATAGATATGCTAGAGTGAGTGTTAGAGTGAGTGTTAGAGTGAGTGTTAGTGTTAGTGTTAGTGTTAGTGTTAGTGTTAGTGTTAGTGTTAGTGTTAGTGTTAGTGTTAGTGTTAGTGTTAGTGTTAGTGTTAGTGTTAGTGTTAGT